>NC_143077.1:18516428-19142500 GCF_052426305.1 Pelodiscus sinensis | reverse complement strand
CCTCGTCAGTCACTAGCACGGAAGTCCCATCCTGCGACTGAGGGGACAGGAGGGGCACGTCCGCGCCGCAGGGCCAAAGTCGAATTAAGCTGCGTGACTTCAGCCACATCAGTTGCCCAGCTGAAGTGGAAAGAGCTGAGCGCGGTCGGCACAGCAGGACGCCGAGGGGAGCGCTCTTCCCCCGACCGCCCTCACTCCTCGTGGAATGAGGGTCCAGGAGTCGGAGGAAGAAGCCCGTTATTTCGAAATGCTTAGGTGTAGGCCAGGCCCAAAACGAATGGGGGGAGAAAACCCAAGTGCGTCCCCTGCCAGGAGGGAGCAGAAGCTGTTACCCAACGGCCCAGCCCCTCCTGTACCAAATCACACGGGGGCAAGTGGTGATAGCCCCAGCTAGAGCCCAGTTCAGCCGTGGGGATCCTGGCTCCTGCCTCTTATGCCCTGCAGGGCACTCAGTGGGGGGCAGTCCCCCCAGGGCCAGTGAGCAAGAGGGTCACAGCCAAATGGACTAGATGGGCCACACACACACACACACACACACGCACACACACACACACACACAGTCTGTCCTACACACACACACACACACACACACACACACACACACACACAGTCTGTCCTACACACACACACACACACATGCACACACACACACACACACACACACACACACACACACACACACAGTCTGTCCTGCTTCCCAGTGCAGCAGCGCCGAGGGGGCCTGTGTTTAACCATCTCCCCACCGGTGCCACGGCGCAGAATTTCCACGGACCCAAAGGCAGGGGCAGGGTGGAGTAAACAGAAGGCTCTTCCCTGCCCCAAGGGACGTGCAGCCCGGGCGCACAGCAGCCCCACCGGGGACACGAGGCACAGGGCGGAGAGCAGCCCACGTGCCTGGCAGTCACACCGTGGGGTGCTGGTCCCAGCCCCGGGGGAAAAGCCGGCCCGTAGCAGACCCAGCCAGACGGCCACCCTAGGCCCGGGGGTGTGGGCAGGACAGAGGATTTCTCTGCCTCATGCTTTGCCACTGAGCAGGGCCGATGCTCTGTGCGTGCCCCAAGCCTGGTGGGTTGCTGTGGGGGTTGCGACTGCTCTCCAGCCCTGCCGGGGCAGGGTACCAGGCCCACGGAGTCAGCGCCTGCCATTCGAGCACCCTCCCTGCTTGGCTGCTAGCGAGCCTGTTCCGAAGGAGCTGTGCTCCCTGTCAGGCCCCGGGGCTGGGATGGGGAAGTGGGAATTTCCGGCCTGACTTGAGGTGCCTTCTAGGGAAAGCATGACTGAGGTGGAGCCTGTACTGGACTTCGCATCCTCTGGGAGGACCGGTCGCAGGAACGCCCTCCCTGACATCCTGGGCTCGCCGGCCGGCGTCAGCCCCTCCGACCTGCCTCTGAAACTAGCAGAAATGTCTCTAAGCTCAGGTACCTGCCAGGCTTCAGGCTGAATGGACCTGCCTGAGAGCTGCGCCCTGGGCCCCAACAGGAATGTGGGGCTGGGGTCCCTGGAGACGGGGCAGGGGTCACACTGCCTAGGAACATGGGCTAGTGGTTACAGCTGGGGGCTGGACCACTGTCCTCACTCCCTCAGGGACAATGGGCATTGTTAGGTGGGATTATTCTGCCAGGCAAAGGTGGCGAGGAGTCCTGTGGCACTTTAGAGACTAATTGAAGTGTAGGAGCAGAAGCTTTCGTGGGCAAAGACCCACTTCGTCAGATGCAAGTAGTGGAAATTTCCAGAGGCAGGTAGAAATATGCAGGCCAGGATCAGGCTGGAGATGACGAGGTGGATCCAATCAAGGAGGATGAGGCCCACTTCTAGCAGCTGATCTGGAGGTGTGAATTCCAAGAGAGCAGAAGCTGTTTTTGTAGTTAGCGAGCCAGTCACAGTCTTTGTTTAATCCAGAGTTGATTGTGTCAAACCTGAAGATGAACTGGAGCTCAGCAGTTTCTCTTTGAAGTCTGGTCCTGAAGTTTTTTTGCTGCAGGATGGCTCCCTTGAGATCTGCAATTGAGTGTCCAGGGAGATTGAAGTGTTCCCCTGCAGGTTTTTGTATGTTGCCATTCCTAATATCTGATTTGTGCCCATTGATTCTTTTACGTAGGGACTGTCCTGTTTGGCCGATGTATATAGCAGTGGGGCATGGTTGGCACGTGATGGCATACCTTACGTTGGTAGATGTGCAGGAGAATGAACCAGTGACTGTATGGCTGATCTGGTTAGGTCCTGTGATGGTGTTGCTGGTGTATATACGTGGGCAGAGTTGGCACCAAGGTTTGTTGCATGGATTGGTTCCTGGATCTGCCAGGCAGCTCTCCAGGGTTTATGGCTCGTGTGAGAGCCGAGGCCCAGTGGCGCCAGGCGCTCTGCAGACGCAGCACGAACAGATGCTCCCTGCCCCACATGCTGAGCAGTGCCCGGTGGCCATGGTGGGTGCCCTGCCAGAGCACACACTCAGCGCTGGCCCAGCGCTCTCCACCCCGTTCCCATGTGAGGGGAGCCTGGCCTGGTGGCTCCTCCTGCGGCGGGGGTCAGTGTGGCGTGGCTGTGCGTGGAAAGGGCGCCAGGACACCCTCTGGATAAGCCCAAGAGACAGTCCCTTCGGGGGGGAGTCAGGGGCGGAGATGCCTGGGGCTGGCAGAAGTGGGGGGGCCTGAGGGCAAAGTGCTGGGAGCTGGGAAGCCAGCGGGCGGGGGCTGACTAGGACTGCGGTGCAGGGGGATAGGGCTGCCGGGGGGCGGCAGGGAGTAGGGGATGGGCTGGGGCCAGGCCGTGCTGGCCCCATTTGTGCTTTCCAGGGCGTTTCATGGCGCTTGCCTCTCTTGCTCTCCACAGACCGGTCCCAGGAGATGCAGTCCCCGTCCACAGAGGTGCCCCCGCAGCAGCCGCAAAGCCCAGAGCTGAAGGACACATCGTAACGCCGCCCCGGGATGCATTTCTGAGCAGCGGGGCAAGGCGAGACCGCGGAGCATCGACACAGCTTGACTGGTGGGGCCTGGAGAGCTGGGTTTCCCTTGGTGCTATGCAGCAAGAACATCTTGTGCTCCCGGGAGCGGGGGCGTAGAGGCGCCTCACGGGGACTAGCAGCCACGCGTGTGGCCAGGCGGGGGAAATCCCTGCGGGGACCCGTCTCTGCGGTGACGTTTGAGGACACAGACTGAGGAGCCGGGCGCTCATTTTGGGCCACACCCAAGCAGCTGCACGGAGCTGCGGCCGCAGCGTCTCCGTGCCGGGATTGCGCCTAGCCCCCCGGCTGTTCCGCGCGGAGAAGGCTCCTTCACTGTGATGTTCTGAGCACAAGTCCCCTGTCTTGTCTTTTCTAAGAGATGATCCCGTATCCTTAGGCAGGGCCCCGGAGCAGGCTGGGGCGGCCGGCGCAGAAGGAGGCTGTGGCACATTCTCCTCTTGTCCGGCAAACAGACGTGACCCTTCCTAGGCCGGGCCCTGCTCATGCTTAACCCCTGCGACTTGCGGGGTCAGGCTGCCGCAGCCCTGGCTCCCTTTCGGCGCGTGCCAGACAAAGGGGATGAGGTTTGGCAGTTTCATCCGTCTCGAAGCAGCCTGCAGGCCATGCCGAGCGTCCTTGACTCCTAGCCACAGAGCTTAGCATCCCCGGGGAGCCGGCTCGCCTGCGCCCCCCCATGCAGCACCCACCGCCCCCCCTGGTGGTTAGTGGGCATAAGGTGCACAACTACCTCCCCCTTCTGGGGTGCCCCCTCTGTCACCTCACCATGGCTGCTGCCAGAGCCCCACGGGAGCATCCAGCCCTCGGCACTGGGGAGGAGAGGGGCTGGCACAGGAGGAGCGGCCGCTGGCTTCTGCAGGGAGGGAAGGGGGGTTGTGGGCTTGGCAGCAAACCGCACCCTCCGCAGCCGCAGAGAGCCGGACGGTGCTTCGTCTGCTGGCAACACGCTGCCCTCTGCAGGGAGACTGCGGTGTTATCCGGGGGGGGTAGCCCCCGGTCGCCTCTCAGCGGCCAAGGCAGCAAGGAATGGCCCGGGGACGGGGGGGGGGGACAGGCAATACTCAGGTTCTGGGGGGATTTGACGTCTGCTTTTCACTGCAGACCCAGCAGGACCCCCGCACTGTGCCTGGCCCCTGCCCCGCGAGGAGGAAAGGCAAAATGAAGGGACGTGGTTTGGCTGAGCTACACAGGGGCTGCCCTGGCGCTGCCGGGGGCGGGGGTGGAGCGAGCGCTGCCTCCTGCGCTGGGACAGAGGACTCTGGGGTCCGGCTCAGCACGGCCCCTCTCCGCCTGCGCCTGCCGCTGTGCTGCAGGGGAGCCCAGGAGCCCTGGCCCTGGAGATCGGCTCGGCAACCTGCTGTAGATCCCCTGGCCTGGGGCGCCCAGGAGCCATAGGTCTGGGAGGGGCCTGCAAGATTCCGGCTGGGGAGGGGATTCATTCACATTCAGGCCTTCCCCGCTCATGTGTGCCCCCGGGCTCCTCCTTAGAGCGGGCTCTCTCGGTGCCAATGCTGCCAGTCCGGCCCTGGGGCCTGCAGCCGTGCTCAGTGCTCTGGGTGCGAGGGGGCTACAGACCCATGTGGGTCCTTTCCCGGGGCCCTGGCGCTTCGTTTTCACTGGCCTCTCCCTGCCGCCAGTGCGACGGCAAAGTCTGAGGTGCCCCAGATGCTGGGATCGCAGAACTGCTGCCGAGGTTCCTTCCGGCTGCCTCTGGAGGGACTGGCCGAGGGTGTCACAAAGAACAAGATGCTTTGAATTAACTGGGAAGGTCTTTGTGCTGCCACTTGCCATCTCCAGCACCTGCTATCTGAGCCCCTTAAAGTCCTTAAAAAATCCTGCCCCCCCCCATCTGTGCTGACCCTGGTTAGAGGCAAGAACCACCGTGCCACTGGGCCAGAGCCCTTCCATGCACAGGGCCGGGCATGTCAAAGCATGACAGGGCCACTCGCAGAGCAGCGCCTAACGCAGGGGCAGGCAATAAGATGATGGCCGTTTGCCAGGGTTAGCCCCTGGTGGGTACGAGCAATCGCAGCTCCCATTGGCCGTGGATTATCATTCCCAGCCAATGGAAGCTGCAGGAACCAGGACACCTCTTTCTGCAGCTCCCATTGGCTGGAAATGGCGATCTATGGCCAATGAGAGTTGCAGGTACCCATACCTGCGGAAGCACAGCTAAATATAGAGGTGGCAGTCCCCCAGCTGCTAACCCTGCCGAACCAGAGCTGGCCCTCAGGCTGGCATCTACCCACCGCTGCCCTGAAAGCTTGGCATGGACTTCAGAATTCGTTTCTCACAAACTACCTACAGGACAAACAGACCCTTTGTGCCAGTCTCAACTTTCCAGGGGTACCAGGCACTGATGGCTATCCAGGACAGCTCATATATCAGAGCCTTTAAGCCACCCCATCCCTATCTTGCTGTCATCTCACCTCCCCATTTCCACTGTGCTTTGGTAGCTTGGTATAAACAGAAGCTGCCTGCCCTGTAGAGCGCCAGCCTAGAATCTCAGATTTCAAGCATCAGCCCGTAACTTGAAACACCAGCTGCTCAAAGCCCAGTGGAAGGACCCTTACACACATGCGTTGGTGGGACCAATACAAACGGTTTTAGGACCAATCTGATGTTTTTCTAAGCACCGATCCTCTGCTGAATTTACAAAACAAGTTATTGCTGGATTCCGATACCAGGTGAGATCTGGTGTAAATCCATTACAATGAATGGAGTCACTCCAATTTTACACCGGTAGAAATGAGAGCAGATTCTGGCCCTCATGGCTACCTAGTGCTTGAACAAGGATACTGGATTTAGCATTGTTCTTACCATGTAAACAAGCGGTCTCCTGGATGTCATGTCTGTGCAATGTGTATATGTGGGTGTGTGTCGGAGGTGTACAGTGTGTACCTGCTGCTTCCTGTTGAGTCTGAGCACAGCTGGGAACAGAGTGAATGGGGGCCTGGGTTGTGCTGGACACTTGGGACCAGGGACTGGGGCTGGGAGGAATGTCTGAGGACTGGGAAATTTCAGATGGGCACCTGCTCCCAAGGCCCAAACTGTCGGATCTCAGTCGCTTGGACATGGGCGCGGTGAGGAACTGACATGGGGTGGGGGGTGCAGTGAACACGGGGGGGTGGGTCTTTTTTTAACAAGAGCAGTGCACTTGTCTGGGAGAGTCCGGAGCTGCTCTCTCCTGGGGATTTGTTTGGGTAATAAATTGTGAGTATTCTCCTGTGAGCCTGTGTGGTTTCTTTGGTGGGATGGCTGTCCAAGACTGAGCTGGTCTGTAACCTCCTGCTTCCGTCTTTGTCAGGCTGAGTGTGAACTGAAGCATTTTGTGGCATAGACAAAGCGGACAACTATACATTGAATGTCCTTGAGTGGAGGGGTCAGTCATCAGCAAAGGAGCTGTCTTAATAGCTGTCGGATTGGTTTAGGCCCTGAGTCACTGTAGACTGATTAGACCTTCACCCCTCCTCCATCCAATCAGAACCAGATGTATACACCTCTGCCAAAGTCCTAGCATGCAAATAAGAGCCTGGCTGGAAAGACAACAAATGGCCAATGGCAAAAAGAAGATGAGTCTTTATGTCTCCTTGTTCGGTGCTGTTGGTAACTGGGAAGGCTTCTGAGGAGTCACCACACCAGGGCCCTGAAGCCATCATGAAATGAGCAGATGACCGTCGTCATTCTCTGGCCACCCAGATTCATTAAGCATTTGAAATAGGCCCTCGTAATTCACTGTGTCAAAGGCCTTGGGCAGGTCAACAGCCCCCATGCACAGATCTCTGTTCCATTCACAAGCCTTCTCTTGTATTTGTTGGGCTGCAAAGATCACGTCCTTGGTACCATGGCCAGCATGAGTGCCCCGCCGTGACTCGGAATACACCGAGTCTGCTGGGGAGAAGAACCGCTTGAGGACAGCTCATGCAAGGGTCATCCCCACGACCACCACAGACAGCAGAGAGGTTCCAAGGGGATGTTTTATGAAGATCTCAGCAGGTCATCAGAGGGTTGCTACTGTGGGACAAACTCACTGTCTTTTTAGACTTTAGTCCTTGTGTGGGAGCCGACGCTGATCCATGCAGCAGGGGGTTAGGCCATCGCAGCACTGAAAGGTTGAACTCCAAAGGCCAACCATTTCTCTTCACATGTGCAGAATTCAGTCTCACTATTAGCTGCATAGTTCTCCAGCAGGCCAATAAATATATGACAATACAGATGCATCCCAATTGCCAGGTCAAAACATGCTGAGGCATTAAAGATGTGTGCATCTCCCACTCTTCGAGAGACGCCAAATGCTGGACAGCCCGTGGGGTAGTGAGAAGGCTCAGGTCACTACACTTTTCACCAAAGCACCTCCCAGGCGATGCTTCAGACTTGCCCCCAAGATGATCAATGTGGCTGCCATGGAAGACCCCAGCAAATGAAGTCAAAACCGATACTGGAGACTGAGGAAACTGAGGTCCCAGAGACCTTAGAGTCATAGAACCTCAGGGCTGGAAGAGACCTCAGGAGTCATCAAGTCCAGCCCCCTGCTCTAGGCAGGACCAATCCCAACTCAATCAACCCAGCCAGGGCTGTGTCAAGCCGAGACTTAAAAACCTTCACAGACGTTGGCACATCCTGTCAGAAGTTCAGTGCTGTCCCTTATAATATGGCCTCCAAGGGTCTTAACTTGGGGTGTGTCTAGACTACAGAGTTTTGTTGACAAAAGTGGACTTTTGTCGACAAAACTATACTTGTGTCTACACTACCGCTGAGTTCTGTCAACATAACATCGACAGAACTCAGCAGTTTTGTCGATGCTGGTAAACCTCATTTTACAAGGCAAAACACCTTCTGTCGACAGAGTTCTGTCGACAGGTGTTATTGCCTGTAAACTGTCTTTTGCGTCTACACTACCATGTCGACAAAGCAGCTTGCTTTGTCGACAGACCTGAATGTAGTCTAGACGCTCTTTGTCGACAGAAGCTTTGTCGACAGTATCTGTTGACAAAACTTCTGTCGACAAAAGCCTGGAGTCCAGACGTACCTTTAGTAAGGCAGAAACACCAAGACTGGTTGGATGGGACCGACCCTGAGAGAAACCCGCCACTGGAGACCATGTACGCTACACATGTGAACATTGCCCATCACTGCATCTTGGACAAGGACTCAGCAATGAAAAAGGTCAGGTACCCTCAGGCCAAACGTGCGCTGCAACTGCAATGAAGGATCCTGAACAACAACTGGTGGGAGCAGAAGGCTGTAGAGTAGTGGGACGCGGCTGACAAGCATGACATGAAGGCTTCTCTGAAGGTCTCCATGCTGTGTATGGCACAGTGGTGCGGCCGCTGTCCTCAAGCAGACAGCAACTGACTACTTACAGGCAGGGCAATAGTGTCTCTCGCTGGGCAGAGAACCTTCTTTGTCTCCTGAACTGCCAGTCCCTTTGTCCAACTATGCCGCCAGTTCGCTTCCTGCCCTGCAGGAGCAAACCCTTCTCAAGAGTGGGTTTTGCCCACGAAAGCTTGTGACCCTGTATATATATTCCTATTAGGTTTTAAGATGCCACAGGGCTGCTCGTCGCCATTACTCCTTTGCTAGACAAGGTTGCTGAGGCCATCGAGTAGCTGTCACAGGCAAGTCTCCAGACCCTGACGGCATCCCACCAAGAGGCATAAATACCAGGAAACTCACCAGCCTTTTCCAAATATCTGGGAGCCGCGTATCATGCATCAGGACTATAAGGAGGTTTTCCAGGGGCACCATTTCAGATTTTGGTGGGGGCTGTGCATGCCACACTGGGAGGGGGGGCAAGTGAGGGCATGGGGGGGGGCAGGCTGAGAAGCATGGCTCCAGCAGTGTTACTGAGCATGCTCAGTATAAGCCAAGCAGCAAATGGGGGAAAGGGGGTCAACACTATCCACCCTCCCCCCACACACATCACCTCTTTCTGGGAGCTAATAAGGCACTTGAATACTCTAGTTTTTTGCAGATAACTTAGCAATTAGCTGACAGGAGCACTGTGCCTAATTCCTACATACAAAGAAAATTCAATCAATATTAGACCCCACTCAGCTCTAACCCTGACATAGACTGACATCTTGTGGCAAGTCACTTGGGGTATGTCTACACTACCCTCCTATTTCGAAACAGAAGGGTAATGTAGGCATACCGCAATTGCAAATGAAGCCCGGGATTTGAATTTCCACGAGGAGTAACGGTAGTTCGGACTAGGAAGCCTAGTTCGAACTACCTAGTTCGTGCCCCGTGTAGCCACGTGGCACGGGGTTCGAACGAGCGGGGATTTAAAAATGGCGGCGCCCCGCTTATGCAAATGAAGCCCGGGAAATTCAAATCCCGGGCTTCATTTGCAATTGCGGTATACCTACATTACCCTCCTAGTTCGAACTAGCGAGGTAGTGTAGACATACCCTTAGGGTATGTCTACACTACAAAGTTAATTCGAACTAACGGATGTTAGTTCGAATTAACTTTCATAGGTGCTACACTAGCGCTCCGCTAGTTCGAGCTTAATTCGAAATAGCAGAGCGCTTAGTTCGAACTAGGTAAACCTCATTCTAGGAGGACTAAGCCTAGTTCGAACTTACTAATTCGAATTAAGGGGTGTGTAGCCCCTTAATTCGAACTAGTGGGAGGCTAGCCCTCCCCAGCTTGCCCTGGTGGCCACTCTGGCCAACACAGGGAAACTCTATTGCCCCCCTCCCGGCCCCAAACTCCTTAAAGGGGCACGGGCTGGCTACGGTGCCCGTGCCAGGTGCAAGCCTGCCAGCACCCAGCCAGCAGACCCTGCACCTGGCACGGCTCGAGCCAGCCACCCGATGCCCCCCAGCCCTCCCCCTCTTCCCGGGACCAGGCTGGAGGCTCCCGGGAGCTTGCCTGGGACCGCAAGAGGTGGGCACCCACCTGGTCTAGTGCAGACATCGTGGACCTCGTCCACGACCTCCGCACTAGGCACAGGAAAGTGGCCGTCTAGGGCAGGAGAGCTGCCAGCCTGGCCACCCAGGAGCAGGTGTAAATGAAAATCAAGGTGGTCCACTGAGACCCCCGACCCTGAGCCCTGAGCTTAGAATGGCCGTACTGGGTCAGACCAAAGGTCCATCTAAACCAGTAGCCTGTCTGCCAACAGCGGCCAACCCTAGGGATCCTGGAGGGGATGGACCAAAGACAGTGACCAAGCCATTTGTCTCGTGCCATCCCTCTCCAGACTTCCACAAACTTTGGGCAGGGACACCACTCCTACCCCCTGGCTAATACCACTCCATGGACCCAACCTCCATCACTTTATCTCAGTTCTCTTTAAACTCTGTTCTAGTTGTAGCCTTCACAGCCTCCTGCAGCAAGGAGTTCCACAGGTTGACTCTTTGCTTTGTGAAGAACAACTTTCTGTTACTAGTTTGAAGCCTGCTACCCATTCCTTTCCTTTGGTGTCCTCTAGTCCTTCTATTATGGGAACTAATGAAGAACATTTCTTTATGCACCCTCTCCACACCACTCCTGCTTTTATAGACCTCTATCATATCCCCTCTCCATCTCCTCTTTTCTAAGCTGAGAAGTCCCAGTCTCTTTAGCCTCTCTTCATATGGGACCTGTTCCAAACCCCTCATCATTTTAGTTGCCCTCCCCTCTCCCACCCTCTCTCTTCCCCTCTCCCACCTCCTTTTCCCAGTCTCCCCCAGTTTTGTTCAATAAAGAGATTCTATTTTTGAACACAATTGTCCTTTATTTTGTACATCAGGAAGGGGGGCTAGGGAGGGGTAAGTGAAAGGAGGTGAGGGAGGAATGGGGTACGAGCCCCCGATGGGGAGGACTGGGGTGGCTCTGCGGGCTTCTGGGGGTGGAAGCTCTCCTGCAGCCCCTCGATTGACCCCTCTCCCCAGATGGCAGCCTGCGGCAAGAGCAGCCGGTCTGATGGCCGAGTGCTGTGATGTTCCCATTGTGGGTACTCCGGGCAATCCAAGCCAGGACTGCTTTGCAAGCAGGGCACCCCTGAGAACTGTCTGTCCGGGGTGGGGGTCGGGACCCTTTAAGCACAACCCTCGGCTAGCCTGAGACATCAGCTCCATGCTCTAAGTCCTCATCTGTTGCCCTGCCGGCACTGCTTCCAGCCATCCTTAACCCCGGTTCAGGGTCCACTCAATGTGGACATGCTAGTTTGAATTAGCAAAATGCTAATTTGAACTAGGTTTTTTGGCTGGATCCCTTAGTTCGAATTAGCTTAGTTCGAATTAACTAATTCGAACTAAGTCAGTTTGAATTAGTGTTGTAGTGTAGACATACCCTTAGGGGGCACAGGCTAGCCATACAATTTTAATATACAGGAAGTCCCCGGGTTACGTACAAGATAGGGACTGTAGGTTTGTTCTTAAGTTGAATCTGTATGTAAGTCAGAACTGGCATCAGCCGCTGCTGAAACTGATCAGTTTCAACAGCGGCTGAATCTGGACGCCAGTTCTGACTTACATACAGATTCAACTTAAGAACCCCAGGCATCCCCAAGTCAGCTGCTGCTGAGGCTGATCAGCGGCTGATTCCAGGAAGCCCGGGGCAGAGCAACTCTGCCTCAGGCTTCCTGTAGTCAGCCCCCGGTCAGTTTCAGCAGCGGCTGACTTGGGGATGCCTGGGGCAGAGCAGCTGGGGTGCTGCTGGGTTGCTCCAGTAGCGCCGCTCCTTGGTGTTACTGGAGCACCCCAGCAGCACCCCAGCTGCTCTGCCCCAGGCGTAGGCAAGAAAAGCCTGGTCTGCTGGTGGGTGAGGGGGGGCACTAGCTGCACCCCCCCCCCCAGCAGACCAGGGAGACGCGGGTGGTGGGACGTGGTCCTCCATGGCTTTGCTCCGTCTCCCTGGTCTGCTGACCAGGAAGTCAGGAAGCAAAGCCTTGGAGCACGCCCGCAGCGGGACATCCCAGGCGCGCCTGGGCTGTCCCCCTGTGGGCGTGCTCCGCAGCTTTGCTCCACGTTTCCCTGGTCTGCTGGGGGGGGCTCCCCCCCCAGCAGACCAGGGAGACGTGGAGCAGTTTTTCTCACCCTCGAGGACGGGGGCGGCGGGACTGCAGCGCATCTGGGCGTCCCGCCCTCCAGTCCTATGGAGCGAGAAAAGCCCCGTTCGTAACTGCGGATCCGACATAAGTCGGATCCGCGTAACTCGGGGACTGCCTGTATATTCTTCCTTTGTTAAGAACTCTGCAGAGAGAGAGAGACAGAGACAGAGAAATTGTCAGGACTCAGGAGGTCTGTCTCACTTAGTTCTAGTGAAGGGGTGGGCAGTAATGTTTCATGGGGGGGCATTCCCAGAATTTGGAAAGTGCTCGAGGGCTGCACTCTTCCATGGTATTAATGGAGGAGGTGTGGGGTCTGGGATGGAGGTTGGGTTCAGAAGGAAGCTGGGGGTAAGGGATTGGGGTGCAGGAGGGAGTGTGGGCGAAGAAAGCAGTTGTGACAGGGGACACTGCACTGGAGTGCAGGGGTTTGCGTTGTGACCTAGGACTGGAAGGGAACGTCTGCACAGCAGCGTGGTTTGGAATAACGTCCTTTATTCCAAAATAACTATGAAAGCGTCTACACAGCAAGCCAATAATTTCAAAACAATTTCAAAATAACGGACTCCTTATTTCGACATTTGTAAACCTCAGTCCACGAGAGATCACACCACTTCCGAAATTCTACTTCAGAATGGCAGCAGTGTGGTCACGCCGCTACTGCAATTTCAAAACAGCTCCTCCATTCAAAGCAATTACTACCCAGGGATTCCTGGGGCTCTAAGCACAGCATAGCATCCACATTAGGAGACCCTGCCTCAGACTAATGGCCATACTTCCTCGCAGTACACACGCCCTATTTCGAAAAAGTGAATCTAAAATAGAGAGAAAGAAAGAAAAAAAGGACTTCTCCTGCCCTTTCCCACCCACAAGGGCAGCCGGGACGCAATTCATCCCTTACAGTCTCAGCTGGCGTAGAGGTGAGAGGGGAACGACACCTGCCCGGCTGGAGCTTTCGCGCTTGGGCTCGGGGCTTAAGCCCTGAGGCCGAGGCCCCGGCGCGGTTGCTGGGAGACGGGCTCCTGTGGCACTGCACGGCCCCTGAACCTTGCCGGCCACAAGGTGACCTCACCGAGGCCGAGAGGGATGGCTTGGAGGTGGCAAAAGGGAGCCCGCTAGCAAGCGCCGGGGGGCCGAGCGTAGCCACGTCCCTGGGTGGGCTCGAACCACCATCCTTTCGGTTAACAGCCAAACGCGCTGACCCATTGCGCCACAGAGACCTCAAAGGGCTTTCCGAAACGCTGCCTAGCAGCCTGCTCCTCTGCCTGGCCGTGCCAGTGCAGCCCAGGTGCTAGAGTGGATTGCGGGCAGTCTAGCCCAAAGGGAGCAGAGTTGCGCAGCGGAAGCGTGCTGGGCCCATAACCCAGAGGTCGATGGATCGAAACCGTCCTCTGCTACGTGTGGGCCGGCCTCTTTTGACTCCGCGCCTTCACTCCAGGCTGCAAGTAGCTAAAGGCCAGGCCAGGATGCCGCCTGCGGGGAAGCTCTCGGCAGCCCCCCGCTTCCTGTGTGGGAGGCACGGAGGCCTCCTCTTCTGTCCTCAGGCAACAGGGCTTCCTCCTGCCCTTTTCCCACCCACAAGGGCCGCCGGGACCCGCTCAGGGAGCGCGCCAGGGAGGCTCTCCAGACGCTCGTGGAACAAAGCACTTCTGGACCACGCTACCCAGAGCCTTCATTCAGGCCTAGACAAAACGCCTAGACAAAGAGCTGCCACAGCATCAACACTGGCCTTGCTCTACTACTCCCAGGCACGCCAAACCCCTCACAAAGAGAACTTCTGCCTTCGCCATACTGCTCAACAACAGGACACGCGAGCAATTCCCTCCGACGCGCCGCTTCTCCCGCATCGCCACCACCCACGCTCTTTAGGCACACGCCGGCTGACCAAAACCCATCTCATCCCATCAAAAGCTTCTGCCCAGCCCAAGAGGACCAGCTACGTTCCCGGCTCAATTCATCCCTTACAGTCAGAGCCAAAAATCACCAGCTGACGGTGTGACGTAGTGGAGGTACTTGCTGGGCTGTGGTGACCGCTGCTGTCTGGAGCAAGACCCAGCAGGGAAAACCTCACTAGTCAGAGGTAATGCCAAACTTGTTGAACCAGTGGCCAGACACCCCCCATGGAGAGGAACAAAGGAAGGTGGAGGCTGCCCTGGCTGGGGGGCAGGGCTGGAAGTGAGTGTGTTGGTTGCTGGCTGTCGGAGGGCATGGAGGAGAGCCTAGGGGAAGGGGCTGGAGTTTAGGGGCCCAGTCTCCCCCATCTCAAGGGGGCCTGAGGCATCCTAGCCCAG
Organism: Pelodiscus sinensis; assembly: GCF_052426305.1. NCBI lineage: Eukaryota > Metazoa > Chordata > Testudines > Trionychidae > Pelodiscus > Pelodiscus sinensis. The sequence continues at coordinate 19,128,213 of NC_143077.1, read as the reverse complement.
TTCCTGTAACCAGATTACATCTGTGCTGCGCTGTGCTGGAGGAGCAATAAACCACCGTCAATTCCACTGGCTGGTGCAGTCTGTTTGTGCCATTTCGGGGTGCAGGAGACGGGGAACCCCCAACGCGCCGTCACACTGGTGTCAGAAGTGGGATGCACTGCACCCTGTGGATGGAGCTTCCAGCGGGGAGCGACAAGGCACAGTAGAAGCAAGAGCCCTGGAGCCAGGCGTGCTGGAGACAGAGCGAAGCGGTTCCTGGGAATCGTGGGGCGCTGCAGCACTAGACTGGTGAGTCTGCACCGAGGGGACCAGCGGGCAGATGGCCTACGCCCGACTCTTGAAGGCAGAGCTGGTGGGGCTGTGCAGAGAGAGGGGCTTGCCTGTGCAGAAAGCAACCAAGGCCCAGCTGATTGCTCAGCTAGAAGAGAACGACCAGCCACAGGGCCAGGATCTTGTCCCCAGGGGAAGCAGCCAGACCCCCCCTGAGAGTGTGTCAGGCTCAGAGAGGGGGAGGAGTGCTAGAACTCACCGGAGAGATGAGACAGCTTCCCCCAGGAGGCCTGCAAGCTGCAGCCCATCTAGGGCAGGGGCCAGCCAAGCAGAGCTGCGGCGGCTGGAGATCCAGCTGCGGATCAAGGAATTGGAAGTAGAGGACCGAGAGAGGGACCGCCAGGACCGAGAAAGGGATCGCCAAGATCGAGAGAGGCAGCGGCAGCATGAGCTGGCCATGGCAGAGCGGAGAACCGGCGGGGCACCGGCTGTGCCAAGAGTGGATGGGCCACAGGGTCCCAGGACTGCCAGATGCTTGGAGAGGCTTGTGGTGGCCCAATTGAAGGACATGGGCGACATAGACGGGTTCCTCAGCTCCTTTGAGAGGGCCTGTGGACTGCAACGGGTTCCCCCAGCTGACTGGCTGCAGGAGCTCATCCCCGCACTGAACCAGGAGGCGGCCGGAGTGCTCAGTCAGCTGGAGGACCTACAGCCAGGGGATTACAACCGAGTCAAGTAGGCCCTGCTGCACAAGTTCGGGCTGACCCCCGAGATGTACAGGAAGAAGTTCCGGGGGGTACAGAAAGGGCCACGGGAGACCTATGTGGACCTGGCCTCCCGCCTGGCGCAATACTGCCGCAAGTGGGTGTCTGGAGTCGGAGCCCAGACCGCAGAGGAGCTGCTCAAGGTGGTCATGATGGAGCAGTTCTATGAAGCATGCCCACTCAAACTGAGGCTGTGGCTCAAGGACCGGAGACCAGAGAACCCCCAGGAGGCCGGGAGACTGGCGGATGAGTTCACGGAGAGCCGGTCCGGGGGTGAACGGGAGTCCCGGAGAGAAAGAGAATCGCGCAGAGACCGGTTCTCGGCGGAGCAACGGAGAGAGACACCTCCGAGGCTAGCCCCAGGGACCAGGACCAGTCATCGATACCCCAGAAAACCAGCCAGGGCCCGGGCAGAGCCGACCCGAATGGGCCCACAGAACCTAACTTGCCATCGCTGTGGGCAACGAGGCCACAAGAGGGCTCAATGCACCAGGCGCAAGAACAGGTCCCATGACCTGGGACGTTCCAGGGTTAACTGGCTGGGGCGGGAGGAAGGGCCGGCTGCCCCAGAGGCAGGGGCTGGCCGGCAAACCTCCACTCGGGGAGGGGGGAAGGATGCGCAGTGCACCTCCCCTGGGAGGCCTGACCCCCGGGAGACAGATTTATCCGTGGACCGGGTGGGGGCGGGGCGACCCCTACGGAGGGACTGCCTCGTACCCCTGGAGGTGGATGGTAGGAAGGTTACGGGTTTCTGGGACACGGGGGCGGAGGTGACACTGGCCCGGCCCGACATAGTGGCCCCAGACCGTATGCTACCCGACACTCAGCTGACACTGAGGGGCATAGGCGGCACCCCCTTTAAGGTACCCGTAGCCAGGGTGCATCTGAAATGGGAGGCCAAGGAGGGCCCCAAGGAAGTGGGGGTGCACCCGCACTTGCCCACCGACGTGCTAATGGGGAGTGACCTAGAGGAGTGGCCAGACGGACCCCACAGGACGCTGGTCACCACCCGTAGCCAGAGCAAGCGAGGGGCTGGCGGCCCGGAACTCGAGGAGGTTCCCCAACAGGGGGCCCAGGGCCCCGTCCCAGCAGACCTAGAGTTGGACGTAGGCAGTGGGGGGAACCACGGCCCTGTCCCAGCCCCAGCCGCTGAATTCCAGGCGGAGGTGCGAGCGGATCCCTCCTTGCAGGCCCTGAGGGACCGGGCTGACCTGGGTGCCGCTCAACCCCTAGGAGGAGATTGCCAGGAGAAGTTCCGGTGGGAGAGGGGATTTCTGTACCGGGAATGGCTTCCCCCCGGGACGGTAGGCAGGTGGGGGCTCCAGCGGCAGCCAAAGGTACCCAAAGGTATCGCCGCAAGCTGCTACACCTGGCCCATGACATCCCGTTCTCGGGACACCAGGGGATCCGGCGCACGCGGCTGAGGCTGCTCCAAAAATTCTACTGGTCGGGGATGTTTGCAGCTGTCCAGCGGTACTGCCGGTCCTGCGACTCCTGCCAACGAGTGGGGAAGGCCCAAGACAGGAGGAAAGCTGCATTGAGACCCCTGCCCGTCATAGAGGAGCCTTTCCAGAAGGTGGCGATGGATATTGTGGGGCCGTTCAGCAGAGCGACCCGGACAGGGAAGAAATACATCCTGGTGGTGGTGGACTTCGCCACCCGCTACCCCGAGGCCGTGGCCCTGCCCTCCATCGAGGCAGACACGGTGGCAGATGCACTGCTGACCATTTTCAGCAGGGTGGGGTTTCCCCAGGAGGTTCTCACGGACCAGGGATCCAACTTCATGTCGGCCCTGCTCCGGTGCTTGTGGGAGAAGAGTGGGGTGCAACACACCTGGGCCTCGGCGTATCGCCCCCAGACCAACGGGTTGGTGGAGAGGTTCAATGGGACTCTGAAGCAGATGCTACGGACCTTTATGCACAAACACCCGCAGGACTGGGACAAGTACCTACCCCACCTGCTGTTTGCATACAGGGAAGTGCCCCAGGAGTCCACGGGGTTCTCGCCGTTCGAGCTGTTATATGGGAGGCGAGTGAGGGGCCCCCTGGACTTACTGAAAGACGAGTGGGAGGGGAAGGTCTCCCCGGAGGGTGAGCCGGTCGTGGGATACGTCCTGACATTCCGGGAAAGACTTGCCGAGCTCATGGGCCTGGCCAGAGAGAACCTGAGCAGGGCCCAGAGGAAGCAGAAGGTCTGGTACGACCGCAATGCACGGGCCCGCGCCTACGCTACCGGGGACCAGGTGATGGTCCTGATCCCCGTGCGGAAGAACAAGCTGCAAGCCGCCTGGGACGGCCCCTTCAAGGTGGTTAAGCAGCTGAACGAGGTGAACTACGTGGTGGAGCTGACGGGCCGGACGCGCGGCCAGCGGGTATATCATGTTAACATGATGAAGCCGTACTGGGACAGGGAGAACTTGGTGCTGGCCGTGTGTAAGCCCTGGGAGGAGCAGGGGGAGGATCCCCTGGTGGGCCTGTTCCCTGGGACCGGAGAGGACTCTTCGCTGGAGTCAATTTCCCTCTCGGACCAGCTCACCCCGGCCCAGCAGGCCGAGATCCGGGAGGTGCTGCGCTCCCACCAGCAGCTGTTCTCCGACAAGCCGGGTCTCACCAACCTGGCTGTCCACCGGGTGCAGACGGGCACTCACCCCCCGGTGCGCTGCGCCCCATTCAGGGTCACAGGGAAAACAGCCCAGGACCTGGAGAGAGAGGTCCAGGACATGTTGGCCCTGGGGGTGATCCAGCCATCCTCCAGCCCCTGGGCCTCTCCCGTGGTGCTGGTTCCCAAGAAGGACGGGTCGATCCGGTTCTGCGTGGACTACCGGAAGCTCAACGCCATCACGGTGTCCGACGCCTACCCGATGCCAAGGCCCGACGAGCTCCTGGACAAGCTGGGGGGAGCTCGCTATCTCACCACCCTGGACCTAACCAAGGGCTACTGGCAGGTGCCGCTAGACCAGGAGGCCAGACTGAAATCAGCTTTCATCACGCCACTGGGGCTCTATGAGTTCCTGGTCCTGCCCTTTGGCCTCAAAGGGGCGCCGGCCACCTTCCAGCGCCTGGTGGACCAGCTGCTGAGGGGAATGGAGAACTGTGCCCTAGCGTACATCGATGACATCTGCGTCTTCAGCCAGTCCTGGGAGGACCACGTGGCCCAGGTCAGACAGGTACTGGATCGGCTGAGGGAGGCTGGGCTGACTGTAAAGGCTGGGAAGTGCAATGTTGGAATGGCCGAAGTGTCCTACCTGGGCCATAAGGTGGGGAGTGGCTGCTTGAAGCCAGAGCCGGCCAAAGTGGAGGCCATCCGGGACTGGCCTGTGCCCCAGACCAAGAAGCAGGTCCAGGCTTTCATTGGGATGGCGGGGTACTACCGGAGGTCTGTGCCCAACTTCAGCTCCATCGCTGCCCCGATCACAGAGCTGTGCAGGAAGGGGAGGCCAGACAGGGTGGTCTGGACGGAGCAGTGCCAGAGGGCTCTCTGTGCACTGAAGGGAGCCCTGGCCAGGGCCCCAGTGTTGGTAAACCCAGACTTCGACAAGCCCTTTATCGTATTTACTGACGCCTCGGACACTGGGCTGGGGGCGGTGCTGATGCAGGCGGACGAGAAAGGGGAACGTCACCCCATCGTGTACCTGAGCAGGAAGCTGCTGCCCCGGGAGCGGAGCTACGCGACCGTAGAGAGGGATTGCCTGGCCATGGTGTGGGCCCTGCAAAAGCTGCAGCCGTACCTGTTTGGCCGGCGTTTCACGGTGTTCACCGACCACTGCCCCCTGACCTGGCTACACCACATGAAAGGGACGAACGCCAAGCTGCTGCGGTGGAGCCTGCTCCTGCAGGACTACGACATGGAAGTGATCCACGTCAAGGGGAGCGCCAACATCATCGCCGCCGCGCTGTCCCGTAGCGAGGGGCCCGAACTTCCGCGGGTCACGAGCGGAGTGACCCTGCTCAGTTCGCTCACGGAGGGGGGAGAACTGTGACGTAGTGGGGGTACTTGCTGGGCTGTGGTGACCCCTGCTGTCTGGAGCAAGACCCAGCAGGGAAAACCTCACTAGGCAGAGGTAATGCCAAACTTGTTGAACCAGTGGCCAGACACCCCCCATGGAGAGGAACAAAGGAAGGTGGAGGCTGCCCTGGCTGGGGGGCAGGGCTGGAAGTGAGTGTGTTGGTTGCTGGCTGTCGGAGGGCATGGAGGAGAGCCTAGGGGAAGGGGCTGGAGTTTAGGGGCCCAGTCTCCGCCATCTCAAGCGGGCCTGAGGCATCCTAGCCCAGTTCCTGTAACCAGATTACATCTGTGCTGCGCTGTGCTGGAGGAGCAATAAACCACCCTCAATTCCACTGGCTGGCGCAGTCTGTTTGTGCCATTTCGGGGTGCAGGAGACGGGGAACCCCCAACGCGCCGTCACAGACGGTCCTTCAGAGTCCTCAATGGAAAGGGGGAGAGGGAATTGTGGGAGCACAGGCAGCACTCGCCACGTTCTCGGTTGAGGCTTGCAGCAGTCATGGAAGAGAGAGCTGGCTTCGGTCAAGTCTCGGGAGTACGGCCACGGCTTGGAGGGGTCCTTCAGTCCTTGTCTCAGAGCTTCGGTTGGTAGCCCACATCCTCCCGAGGTAAAAAAGCAGGAGGGCTTTCCTTCCAGGGCCTTTTGCATCTTCTGCCGTGGGAGGCGAATCCTGGTGTTCTGGCTGTGGGGGAAAAAGACAGCCACAAGATGGCGTTTGGAGTCACACGGGCGAGTCGCCTGTCCAAGCGGGACCGAGTCCCTTCCAAAGAGAAACCATGGCAGCCATGCAAGTCCAAGGCTGCACAGGAAACCTCAGGAGCTGCGACTGGGGCTCAGTTCGCGCGGCCACGCTTCCCAGGGGAGGCATGAGACAGGCCCGGAGGTCTGCGCAGCAAACAGGCCCGCAGGAGGGAGGCGGCTAAGAACCCGCGCGGCTCGTGCGTTTCTCCTTCTCAGCTGGCGTAGAGGCGGGAGGGGAGCGACACCTGCCCGGCTGGAGCTTTCGCGCTTGGGCTCGGGGCTTAAGCCCTGAGGCCGAGGCCCCGGCGCGGTTGCTGGGAGACTGGCTCCCGTGGCACGGCACGGCCCCTGAACCTTCCCGGCCACAAGGTGACCTCGCCGAGGCCGAGAGGGATGGCTTGGAGGTGGCAAAAGGGAGCCCGCTAGCAAGCGCCAGGAGGCCGAGCGTAGCCACGTCCCCAGGTGGGCTCGAACCACCATCCTTTCGGTTAACAGCCGAACGCGCTGACCCATTGCGCCACAGAGACCTCAAAGGGCTTTCCGAAACGCTGCCTAGCAGCCTGCTCCTCTGCCTGGCCGTGCCAGTGCAGCCCAGGTGCTAGAATGGATTGCGGGCAGTCTAGCCCCAAGGGAGCAGAGTGGCGCAGCGGAAGCGTGCTGGGCCCATAACCCAGAGGTCGATGGATCGAAACCATCCTCTGCTACGTGTGGGCCGGCCTCTTTTGACTCCGCGCCTTCACTCCAGGCTGCAAGTAGCTAAAGGCCAGGCCAGGATGCCGCCTGCGGGGAAGCTCTCGGCAGCCCCCCGCTTCCTGTGTGGGAGGCACGGAGGCCTCCTCTTCTGTCCTCAGGCAACAGGGCTTCCTCCTGCCCTTTTCCCACCCACAAGGGCCGCCGGGACCCGCTCAGGGACCGCGCCGGGGAGGCTCTCTAGACGCTCGTGGAACAAAGCACTTCTGGACCACGCTACCCAGAGCCTTCATTCAGGCCTAGACAAAACGCCTACACAAAGAGCTGCCACGGCATCAACACTGGCCTTGCTCTACTACTCCGAGGCACGCCAAACCCCTCACAAAGAGAACTTCTGCCTTCGCCATACTGCTCAACAACAGGACACGCGAGCAATTCCCTCCGACGCGCCGCTTCTCCCGCATCGCCACCACCCACGCTCTTTAGGCACACGCCGGCTGACCAAAACCCATCTCATCCCATCAAAAGCTTCTGCCCAGCCCAAGAGGACCAGCTACGTTCCCGGCTCAATTCATCCCTTACAGTCAGAGCCAAAAATCACCAGCTGACGGTCCTTCAGAATCCTCAATGGAAAGGGGGAGAGGGAATTGTGGGAGCACTCGCCACGGTCTCGGTTGAGGCTTGCAGCAGTCATGGAAGAGAGAGCTGGCTTCGGTCAAGTCTCGGGAGTACGGCCACGGCTTGGACGGGTCCTTCAGTCCTTGTCTCAGAGCTTCGGTTGGTAGCCCACATCCTCCCGAGGTAAAAAAGCAGGAGGGCTTTCCTTCCAGGGCCTTTTGCATCTTCTGCCGTGGGAGGCGAATCCTGGTGTTCTGGCTGTGGGGGAAAAAGACAGCCACAAGATGGCGTTTGGAGTCACACGGGCGAGTCGCCTGTCCAAGCGGGACCGAGTCCCTTCCAAAGAGAAACCATGGCAGCCATGCAAGTCCAAGGCTGCACAGGAAACCTCAGGAGCTGCGACTGGGGCTCAGTTCGCGCGGCCACGGTTCCCAGGGGAGGCATGAGACAGGCCCAGAGGTCTGCGCAGCAAACAGGCCCGCAGGAGGGAGGCGGCTAAGAACCCGCGCGGCTCGTGCGTTTCTCCCTCTCAGCTGGCGTAGAGGCGGGAGGGGAGCGACACCTGCCCGGCTGGAGCTTTCGCGCTTGGGCTCGGGGCTTAAGCCCCGAGGCCGAGGCCCCGGCCCGGTTGCTGGGATACGGGCTCCCGTGGCACGGCACGGCCCCTGAACCTTGCCGGCCACAAGGTGACCTCACCGAGGCCGAGAGGGATGGCTTGGAGGTGGCAAAAGGGAGCCCGCTAGCAAGCGCCAGGAGGCCGAGCGTAGCCACGTCCCTGGGTGGGCTCGAACCACCATCCTTTCGGTTAACAGCCGAACGCGCTGACCCGTTGCGCCACAGAGACCTCGAAGGGGTTTCCCAAACGCTGCCTAGCAGCCTGCTCCTCTGCCTGGCCGTGCCAGTGCAGCCCAGGTGCTAGAGTGGATTGCGGGCAGTCTAGCCCAAAGGGAGCAGAGTGGCGCAGCGGAAGCGTGCTGGGCCCATAACCCAGAGGTCGATGGATCGAAACCGTCCTCTGCTACGTGTGGGCCAGCCTCTTTTGACTCCGCGCCTTCACTCCAGGCTGCAAGTAGCTAAAGGCCAGGCCAGGATGCCGCCTGCGGGGAAGCTCTCGGCAGCCCCCTGCTTCCTGTGTGGGAGGCACGGAGGCCTCCTCTTCTGTCCTCAGGCAACAGGGCTTCCTCCTGCCCTTTTCCCACCCACAAGGGCCTCCGGGACCCGCTCAGGGAGCGCGCCAGGGAGGCTCTCCAGACGCTCGTGGAACAAAGCACTTCTGGACCACGCTACCCAGAGCCTTCATTCAGGCCTAGACAAAACGCCTAGACAAAGAGCTGCCACAGCATCAACACTGGCCTTGCTCTACTACTCCCAGGCACGCCAAACCCCTCACAAAGAGAACTTCTGCCTTCGCCATACTGCTCAACAACAGGACACGCGAGCAATTCCCTCCGACGCGCCGCTTCTCCCGCATCGCCACCACCCACGCTCTTTAGGCACACGCCGGCTGACCAAAACCCATCTCATCCCATCAAAAGCTTCTGCCCAGCCCAAGAGGACCAGCTACGTTCCCGGCTCAATTCATCCCTTACAGTCAGAGCCAAAAATCACCAGCTGACGGTCCTTCAGAATCCTCAGTGGAAAGCGGGAGAGGGAATTGTGGGAGCACGGGCAGCACTCGCCACGTTCTCGGTTGAGGCTTGCAGCAGTCATGGAAGAGAGAGCTGGCTTCGGTCAAGTCTCGGGAGTACGGCCACGGCTTGGAGGGGTCCTTCAGTCCTTGTCTCAGAGCTTCGGTTGGTAGCCCACATCCTCCCGAGGTAAAAAAGCAGGAGGGCTTTCCTTCCAGGGCCTTTTGCATCTTCTGCCGTGGGAGGCGAATCCTGGTGTTCTGGCTGTGGGGGAAAAAGACAGCCACAAGATGGCGTTTGGAGTCACACGGGCGAGTCGCCTGTCCAAGCGGGACCGAGTCCCTTCCAAAGAGAAACCATGGCAGCCATGCAAGTCCAAGGCTGCACAGGAAACCTCGGGAGCTGCGACTGGGGCTCAGTTCGCGCGGCCACGCTTCCCAGGGGAGGCATGAGACAGGCCCAGAGGTCTGCGCAGCAAACAGGCCCACAGGAGGGAGGCGGCTAAGAACCCGCGCGGCTCGTGCGTTTCTCCCTCTCAGCTGGCGTAGAGGCGGGAGGGGAACGTGTGACGGCGCGTTGGGGGTTCCCCGTCTCCTGCACCCCGAAATGGCACAAACAGACTGCACCAGCCAGTGGAATTGAGGGTGGTTTATTGCTCCTCCAGCACAGCGCAGCACAGATGTAATCTGGTCACAGGAACTGGGCTAGGATGCCTCAGGCCCCCTTGAGATGGGGGAGACTGGGCCCCTAAACTCCAGCCCCTTCTCCTAGGCTCTCCTCCATGCCCTCCGACAGCCAGCAACCAACTCCCTAACTTCCAGCCCTGCCCCCCAGCCAAGGCAGCATTCCACCTTCCTTTGTTCCTCTCTATGGGGGGTGTCTGGCCACTGGTTTGCATAGTGACTCATCCTGTTTTGCTGGGTCGTGGTACCCACGGCAGCCAGTGGGGGTTCCCCCAGAGCCAGCAGCATAGAAACCAGCCAGGTACCCCCACTACGTCACAGTTCTCCCCCCTCCGAGAGCGAACTGAGCAGGGTCACTCCGCTCGTGACCAAGGGAAGTTCGGGTCCTCTGCGTGGGAACCCGCCCTGGGGACATGGGTGCTCCCCTTGACTCGGGCCGGCCGTGGTGAGGCCCCACATGAGCTGGTTTCCCTCTGTCCACTCGCCGCCCTGCTCCAGGGCGACTGGCACAGGCCTGTCCTCGGGGGTCACACCCACCCTTCCGCTGGCCTTGATCTCTGGCCAGGGTCTCTCGGGCTGGGGCCATGAGCCCAGCGAGCCTTCTCTGGACAGCCAGGGTGGCTTCCATCCCCGATGCTCCATCCAGGGAGGACTTCCCCTCCCATAACTCTCTCAGCAAGCCCAGAGGGTCTATCTGGGGTAGAGACCCCCAAGCCGCTTTCCTCCTGTCTTGGGCCTTCCCGCCCCTCTGGCAGGAGTCACAGGACCGGCAGTACCGCTGCACGGCTGTACAGATTCCCGGCCAATAGAAGTGCTGGAGCAGCTTCAGCCGGGTGCTCCGGATCCCCCGGTGGCCCCCAACGGGGGAATCGTGGGCCAAATACAGCAGCTTGAGGCGATACTTTCGGGGGACGACCAGCTGCCGCTGGACACCCCATGCCCTCGCCTTCCTGGGGGGGAGCCACTCACGGAACAGGAGCCCGCGCTCCCGCAGGAATCTCTCCTGGCCACCTCTCCCCCAGGGCCGACCTGCACGGAGGGCAGCCTGGTCCCTCAGCCTCTGCAAGGAGGGGTCTGCCTGCACCTCAGCCTGGAATTCAGCTGCTGAGGCAGGGATCGGGACCTGTCCCCCACCTCTGCCTAGGTCCGGAGTCCCAGCCTGGCTGGACCCCGTGTCCACTGGGATGGGACCCTGAGGACGCTGCCAGGAGTCCTTCCCTGGACCCACGTTGTCAGCCCCCCGCTGGCTCTGGCTCCGGGTAGGGACTAGAGCCCGCTGGGATTCATGGGGCCACTCCTCTAGGTCATTCCCCATCAGCACCTCGGTGGGCAAGTGCGGGTGCACCCCCACTTCCTTGAGGCCCTCCTTGGCCCCCCATTTCAGATGCACCCTGGCTACAGGCACCTTAAACGGGGACCCATCTATGCCCTTCAGGGTCAGCTGCGTGTGGGGTAGTATCCGCTCCGGGGCCACTATGTCGGATCGGGCCAGAGTCACCTCCGCCCCCGTGTCCCAGAAGCCTGTCACCTTCCTACCATCCACCTCCAGGGGCATGAGGCACTCGCTCCGCAGGGGCCGTCCTGCCCCCACCCGGTACATGGAGAAATCCGCCTCCTGAGAATCAGACCTCCCAGGGGAGGTGCACTGAGCATCCTTCCCCTCTCTCTGAGCTGAGGTTTGCCTGCCAGCCCCTGCCTCTGGGGCAGCCTGCCCTTCCTCCCGCCCCAGCCAGTTAACCCTGGAAAGTCCCCGGTCCTGGGACCTGGTGCACTGAGCCCTCTTGTGGCCTTTTTGCCCACAGCGATGGCAAGTTAGGCTTTGGGCTGTCTCTGTCCAGGCCCTGGCTGGTTCTCTGGGGCGCAGACGACCTGTTCCTTGGTCTCGCCCCGTAGTTGACTCCCTCCGTCGCTCAGCCGAGATCCGGTCTCTGCGCGGTTCCCTTTCTCTCCGGGACTCCCGTTCACACCCGGACCGGCTCTCCGTGAACTCGTCCGCCAGTCTCCCGGCCTCCTGGGGATTCTCTGGTCTCCGGTCCTTGAGCCACAGCCTCAGTTTGGGTGGGCACACTTCATAGAACTGCTCCATCATGACCAGCTTGAGCAGCTCCTCTGCGGTCTGGGCTCCGACTCCCGAGACCCACTTGCGGCAGTATTGCGCCAGGTGGGAGGCCAGGTCCACATAGGTCTCCCGTGGCCCTTTCTGTACCCCCCGGAACTTCTTCCTGTACATCTCGGGGGTCAGCCCGAACTTGTGCAGCAGGGCCTCCTTGACTCGGTTGTAATCCCTTGGCTGTAGGTCCTCCAGCTGACTGAGCACTCCGGCCGCCTCCTGGTTCAGTGCGGGGATGAGCTCCTGCAGCCAGTCAGCTGGGGGGACCTGTTGCAGCCCACAGGCCCTCTCAAAGGAGCTGAGGAACCCGTCTATGTCACCCACGTCCTTCAATTGGGCCACCGTGAGCCTCTCCAAGCGCCTGGCATCCCCGGGACTCTGGGGCCCATCCGCACTTGGCGCAGCCGGGGCCCCGCAGGTTCTCCGCTCTGCCATGGCCAGCTCATGCTGTCGCTGCCTCTCTCGATCTTGGCGCTCCTTCTCTCGATCCTGTACTTCCAATTCCTTCATCCGCAGCTGGATCTCCAGGCGCCGCAGCTCCGCTGGGCTGGCCCCTGCCCTAGATGGGCTACGGCTTGCAGGCCTCCCGGGACACGCTGTCTCATCTCTCCGGTGGGTTCCAGCGCTCCTCCCCCTCTCTGAGCCTGACACACTCTCAGGGGAGGGTCTGGCTGCTTCCCCTGGGGACAAGATCCTGGCCCCGTGGCTGGTCATTATCTTCCAGCTGGGCAATCAGCTGGGCCTTGGTTGCTTTCCGCACCGGCAAGCCCCTCTCTCTGCACAGCCCCACCAGCTCTGCCTTCAAGAGTCGGGCGTAGGCCATCTGCCCGCTGGTCCCCTCGGTGCAGACTCACCAGTCTAGTGCTGCAGCGCCCCACGATTCCCAGGAACCGCTTCGCTCTGTCTCCAGCACGCCTGGCTCCAGGGCTCTTGCTTCTACTGCGCCTTGTCGCTTGCCGCTGGGAGCTTCATCCACGGGGTGCAGTGCATCCCACTTCTGACACCAGTGTGACGGCGCGTTGGGGGTTCCCCGTCTCCTGCACCCCAAAATGGCACAAACAGACTGCACCAGCCAGTGGAATTGAGGGTGGTTTATTGCTCCTCCAGCACAGCGCAGCACAGATGTAATCTGGTCACAGGAACTGGGCTAGGATGCCTCAGGCCCCCTTGAGATGGGGGAGACTGGGCCCCTAAACTCCAGCCCCTTCTCCTAGGCTCTCCTCCATGCCCTCCGACAGCCAGCAACCAACTCCCTAACTTCCAGCCCTGCCCCCCAGCCAAGGCAGCATTCCACCTTCCTTTGTTCCTCTCCATGGGGGGTGTCTGGCCACTGGTTTGCATAGTGACTCATCCTGTTTTGCTGGGTCGTGGTACCCACGGCAGCCAGTGGGGGTTCCCCCAGAGCCAGCAGCATAGAAACCAGCCAGGTACCCCCACTACGTCACAGAACGACACCTGCCCGGCTGGAGCTTTCGCGCTTGGGCTCGGGGCTTAAGCCCTGAGGCCGAGGCCGAGGCCCCGGCGCGGTTGCTGGGAGACGGGCTCCCGTGGCACGGCACGGCCCCTGAACCTTGCCGGCCACAAGGTGACCTCACCGAGGCCGAGAGGGATGGCTTGGAGGTGGCAAAAGGGAGCCCGCTAGCAAGCGCCAGGAGGCCGAGCGTAGCCACGTCCCCGGGTGGGCTCTAACCACCATCCTTTCGGTTAACAGCCGAACGCGCTGACCCATTGCGCCACAGAGACCTCGAAGGGCTTTCCGAAACGCTGCCTAGCAGCCTGCTCCTCTGCCTGGCCGTGCCAGTGCAGCCCAGGTGCTAGAGTGGATTGCGGGCAGTCTAGCCCAAAGGGAGCAGAGTGGCGCAGCGGAAGCGTGCTGGGCCCATAACCCAGAGGTCGATGGATCGAAACCATCCTCTGCTATGTGTGGGCCGGCCTCTTTTGACTCCGCGCCTTCACTCCAGGCTGCAAGTAGCTAAAGGCCAGGCCAGGATGCCGCCTGCGGGGAAGCTCTCGGCAGCCTCCCGCTTCCTGTGTGGGAGGCACGGAGGCCTCCTCTTCTGTCCTCAGGCAACAGGGCTTCCTCCTGCCCTTTTCCCACCCACAAGGGCCGCCGGGACCCGCTCAGGGAGCGCGCCAGGGAGGCTCTCCAGACGCTCGTGGAACAAAGCACTTCTGGACCTGAAATGGAACTCAAGGAGCTGGAAGGGTTGGTGAAGGATGGAGTAAAGGGAGGGGGGCCAGGCTACAGGACATGGAGGTGCCAGCCACAGGAGGGAGGAAGAGACGTTTGTTTGACAGGACCCCAGGGATTTGGGAGCGAGGAACAGTGGGAGGGGAGTGGGAAACATTTGGGGAGAGGAACCTTTGGGAGACCTGGTGGTGAGGAGGGCGGCAGTCAATGGGAGAGGAGACAAAAAGGAGCAGGTGCTGCCTGGGTCCAAGGAGGTGGGGAGAGATGGGGTCTGGGTGTCACGAGTACCAGAGTTAGCTGCACCTCCGTCCTACTCCCTACCTGGTATCTCTGCCCCCTCCCTCCCGAACTTTCCTTCTGCATGTCTCTGGGCCTCTCTGTCAGTGCCAGAGGGGATCCCCCCCCCCATGGCTGGATTCTTCCCTTCCCGAGACATGCAGTCACCATCTCAGTGGGGTGGGAGCCCTTTGATGCTTCGCCTGCGTGTTCCCAGCAGAGAAGGGGCGGCTAATCCCGCAGAAGCAGAGCCCTGCACTTTTGAGTACCTGGACCCAGGGTTTTGCTGCTTTATAGCGGGTGGGGTTAAAATAACGGAACGTCTCTTGTCCCACCAATCCCCCAGGACTCACCCCTCTTCTCTGCATTGCGCAGCGTCCGGGGGATACCGCCCCGCGGGGACACTCATGCCCGTGTCCAAGGGGCTGTCCCGTAGCCTATGTCAGTGTGAAAAGCATTAAAGGACCCTGCCCCAGAGGGAGAGCGTCTCTGGGGGCGTTGTCCCGGGATGACTGCAGTGCTTTGTCCACACCAGAGTAGTGAGAGGCAGCCGCAGCCAGGGTTGCCAGATGGTCAATAAAAATACCAGTCATACTTGCCATTGCATCACAACCTAGAGTACATCTTATTTAGAAAACTGAGATATTTTCTCAATTTATCTCCTGGACAGAAAGCTCAAATACTGGACTGTCCGGTTCAAACGGGACACCTGGCAACCCTAGCCGCAGCCCCTGCCCGGAAAAGCTCCCAAGCTAAGCACCTGGGGGATTTAGGAGCACCAAGCAGTGGGCACAAAGCACAGTCACACACTTGTGCTCCCAACTCCCTTAGGGCTTTGAAAATTCTCCCCTTAGACGAGTTAGAATCTGCAGCAGACCTGGGACTTGAACCTCAGTCTCCCAGAAGTTCCACAACCAGCCCGCTCTGCTTTGCTAAAGGAGCAGGCGGGACTGTTTGTGCAGGAGGAGGAGCTGGGCTGGCTGGCTGACTGGCTGGGGCAGGCCACAGCACGGCTCAGCCCTTGGCCTGGCTGAGAGCGAGGAGAGGCCTGCAGGCTGAGGGGCAGTGTGACGGACCGGGCCGTGTCTGGGCACAGCTGAGGGCGTCTGCTCAGGGCGAATTGCTCAAATCCGGGGCTCCTTACAGCCCCCAGACTGGTGACCTCTCCACACAGGCCACAAACCAGTCCCACAGAGCGCTTCAGCTGCCTGCCTGAAGCCTCACGAGCAAAACCCCTCCGGCACCCCAGCAATATCCATGCCCCCGATGGCCCCGGGCCTCATACACCGGTGGGGGTCCTAGCACCCAATCCCACCTACCCCGAACAAGTTCTGTCTGGTCCCAAGAAACCAGCCACAGATCCCTGGTCAATTTACCCTCTGGATCTTACCCACAAATCATGCTGAGCCAATCCTTTAGCATCTAACACCTAAAGGTTTATTATTACAATAAAGAAAAGCATGAGAGTAAGGTTGTTAAAGGAATAGTATGTTACATGCACCGAATCTCCCAGTTCTCGATGCAGCCTCTAGCAGAGATGTTACAGCTGCTGGTTTAAGAGTTCTTGTTGCACATCCTAGGGTCAGGATGGGTTCACAGGTCTCTCGGGCTCTTCGATCCCTGCAATGCTGCCTCTGGGATGAAGTGCTGAGCTGAGAACCAAGATGGCATCGACCACATGGCCTATTTATCCCTCCTTCCTGGCCTCTTCTTGGCTGCAGGAGATCACCTGGTCCTCAGCCTCTCTCTGCTGGCCGCTCTTAGGTGTCCGCCCTCATGCTTTAGGTGTGTCCTTGGCCCATTCAGTGCCATTGTCCCACAGGGCCTCGCTAATTAGCATGTCCACAGGCCGGGCTCTGCCCAATGCTCAACCACATGCAGAGAAATATTCAGGATCCACACAGACTACAGATTCCTAACTACACACACAGACGTTATACAACCACATAAATAGCTTACATAGGACTATCAGATAATAAGCTTCTATTCAGCACCCCACATGGCCCCCTTTTCTACCATTTTCTGGGGCCAACACCCCCACCTATGGGTGCAGCAGTGATCTGGCTGCTCCCCTCAAGATCCAGTAATGTGACAGGCAGTGACTGGAGGAGCTGCCTGGGCATAGACTGTAACCCAGGGGCCCACAGTGCAGCAATCATCAGCAGTGTCTGTGTCTCCCCAGCCCCCATTCAGAGCTGAGTACAGGTACCTCCCCAGCCCCCTCCCCACCCCCGTCTCCTGCTCACAGCAGGTCAATAGGGTTCTCCCATTCTTGGGCCTCTGGTTCCCATGCAGCTGCTCCCAACAGGAGTCCCTTGCAGCCCGGCAGGCTGGGGCAGGCCCCATCTCTCCAGCACCAAGGTGATGACGGATACAGACACCAGGAGGAGCGAGACGAGGGTGCAGCCAATGGCCTAGCGGGCAGGAGATGTGGCCGGCCCTGCAAATGGAAAGGACCTGGTGACAGTCGGGTGCAAAGTGGCAAATGGCTCTGCAGTGCCAGCACTAGGCACAGAGCAGCTGCCGTGTAGAGACCTTGGGTGAGTGCCCAGAGGGCTAGATCTACAGGGGATCATGCTGCAGGGGGCATGTTCCCCCGACAGGAGGCCGAAGTGACAGAGGCTGTTGGGGACTCTCCTCCCTTTGCCCAGGTGGTGTTGGAGGAGCAGGGAAGGACCCAGGTTTGCTCAGGCTGCACCAGGACTTGGTGCAAAGGCCTGACAGGAGCCAGCAACGGACACAGCAGCCCAGACCCTCTCGCCTCTCCCCAGTATGGCTGGCAGCTCACAGGGGCGACCCCGCCCTGGGCACGAGGCCTTGGCACCGGCTGTGGGCTCAGGAGGGGGCGGACATGGGACATAAGCGATGCCGAAGGGAGGGGTGTGGGCATTAGAGGCCACTACCATTGCCCCGCCCCCTTCCCCGCACCTACCCCTGCCCCTGTTCTGAGGCCACGCCCCCACTCATTCCACTCCCCCCTCCCTCTGCTGCTTGGGCTCCCCCACCCTCACTCAGGTTCGCTGGCCTGAGGCTGGGGTTACGGTGCAGGATGGCTGGGGAGTGGGGCGCGGGAGAGGCTGCGGGTTGCAGGCTCTGGGACAGGTTCAGGGCAGCGATGGGAGTTTGGGTGCAGACTCAGAGGCAGTTAACTGTGGGAGGAGGATCCAACAGGAGGCTGGGGTTTGGGGTGGGGGGTGTCTACCCCAGCTGCCTGAGAGATACTAGACTGACTCTGGTTTCCTTGTGTCTCCCCGGCTGGGCTCTCACTCCCACTTCTCCTCTCAGGGTCCCTGCCGGCTCCCCTGCTCTATCTGAATGCGTCCCTGGCGCCTCCAACCCCCCCCAAGCCTCACGAATGTGGCCCCGACTGAGACATCTCACTCCCCTGGCACTCCAGCCCCAGCACAGATTAACTCTCCTGGGTTCCAGGGAGAGTGGCATTTGCGGGTCCCTCTCAATCTGAGGGGGGGCCAAAAATGAGGGATCCCCGAACCTCAGTCCTCCCTGTCCCTTCCCCTCACCTCAGTGAGGCTTGTGGGTTTTGGAAGAAGGGTTTTTGTATTTTGCTTTTCTCGTGTGTGGTCCCCAACTGGTTTTTCTGGGGGTCAGTGGCCCTGGAGACAAAAAAGGTTCCTCATCCCTGCCTTTAAGAAAGAAAACTTTGAAACCCTTTGTGGTAGACAGAAATTAACATTTGACCTTATTGAAAATGAAGTTTCCTAAAGTTAAAACACCTAATCTGTGTAAACATTCAAATTAAACCAGTCACCCAAGCTCCAGCAGTAGCACAATGGCGCCGCGTGATGATGCAATGGACGGTGCGCACCCAGGCTCCTCCCCTCAGCTCTCTTCTGCACCCAACCGCCCCGTCCCAGACCCCAAACTCCTCGGTAGAAATGTGGCCCTTGACCACTTGCCAAAATGCCCCCCCCCATTAAAAATTATTGACAAAGCCTGATCCAAATGTTTTTTGAAACGTTATTTAATCCGAATTGAAATACATTCTATACAATTGGGAGGGTTGGGGGGAGGGGGACGCAGCTGCTGGCTCCTCAGCTCCTTGTGCTCTCACTGGCTGTCTTCCTGCTGCAAGGGAAGCAGAATCCGTCACATTCATCCCTGGGGACTCAGGGGTACTGGGCCCCCCCAGCATTTCCCCCCTCCTCCCCCCTGCGCTGAGACTTGTTCTGCTCTCTGGTCACCCCCCGTCAGGCCCGCAGGGTGAGCTTCTGACCCACCCAGCAGGGACGTGGGGTGGGGGCAGCATGAGGAAAGGGGCGGGGGACTCCCTGAGGGGATGGGAAGGAGACCCTGGCCCTGCCCCGCTCTCCTGCATCTGCTCCGGCTGCTCACCATGTATCCCAGGAGCTGATGGGCCTGCCCATGCAGGGCGTGGGCCAGGACCAGCCCGGCCTGGCTGGGGCGCCTCAGGGGGGAGCGGGCAGCGAGCAGAGCCTTGTCTAAAAAGCAGTTCTCCTGCTCTGGCGTGAAGAGCTGCCCAAAGACCTGAAATCAAGAGCACGGGAGGTTTCAGCTGACGGCCCAGAGCCCGGCCCCAACTCCTGGGGCTAAAACAGCTTCCTCCTTCTGCAAACTCCCTTCCAGACCCTGCACCCAGACGCTCTCCTCACCCTGCACCCTAACCCCTGCCCCAGGTCACACCTTCCTCCTGCCCCCAAGACCCTCCCAGACCTCACCCCCTCCGCACAACAGAGCAGCCCTAGGCCACTGGCCAACATCTTGGAGCGACCTCCATCAAAAAGTGTTGCCCCCCCCGCCCTGCTTCCCCTCCTACGGGAGATCCGGGGCAAGGTGCGGCGCTGCCCCTAGGAAGCGCCGCCCCTTTGAAACGCCGGGACAGCGTCACAAAGGGGCAGCGCCGCCCTGTCCACGGCTCGAATAGTCGAGGGAAAATGCATCGACCATTCGATCAGCGACTCCCCGCTCCCACCCCGCGTCCTACCCGCACGAGGGCCCCAGCCAGCCCCACCCCCGAGCCCTGCCCTGCCCTGGCAGCGCGTCCTTACCTCTCCCACCCGCACGGTGTTGCTGTGCGCCAGGACCCATCTCTCCTTATAGTAGTGCCTGCACCACAGGTCCTCTGCCTGGTGGATGTTGAGGCCTGCAAGAGACAAACCAGGGTGATTCTGCTGGCAGGTCTGAGCCCTTCCCCTCCCACGGGTCCCTGCAGGCATCCCTGGGCAAATGGAGGGGCACAGGGGGCAGAAGGGGAACACAGAGGGACGCATCCCCCCTTGGGCCAGTCTGGGGGAAAAGGGCTGGGTCCCCTCCCCCCGCCGCCGGCACCCTCAGGGTGTCCCTGGGGCCCAGGTCCCGGCTGGGTTCCTTACCCCTGTGGTGCAGGAGGAGTCGGTACAGGCTGTGCACCCCCTTCCGGGCCAGCCGGCTGACGTCTTCGGATGGGTCCGAAATAAAAAGGCCCAGCTGGGCCACGTGGTGACCCATCCTCGGCCAGTCGGCGGAGTTCTGAGGGGAGAGAAGAGGGGGGGTCCCTCAGCATCCTGGGGCTGCACGTCCCATGCTAACGGCCGCCGAGGCGGTTCTGAGCTCGGGGACGGACAGAGACACCTCCCGGGGCGGGGCGGGGCGGGGCGGGGCCGGCCTTGCGAGGAGACAACCCTGAGCAATGGCCCCGACTGAAGGGTCACTCCGGGGGTGGAACAAGGGGATCCACTGACGGCCACTCCCCAGTCTGGGGCCCAGGTGCCCCCCGGAAAGGCCCAGGGTCGCCCCTCCCCGGGGAAAGGAGAACGCGGCCCATTCCCGGCCCATTCCCAGCTCTGCCTCCCGGGGACGCTCCCAGCCCCGCGCCCTGCAGCCCCAGACCCCCCGGCTCCGAGGTCACTTACCTCAAACCCCGGGAGGGTGGTGGCGACTCCCAGCAGGGCCGTGGTGCTGCCAAGGGCCCTGGCTCGCTCCTGGGGCAGGCGGGACTCCAGCCACGGGCTCAGGTGCTGGGGGGGAAAGAGGCAGGTCAGGACCCGTAGGGAGGCGCCGGTTCTGGGCAGAGCCTGGGGCTCCTCTCAGACTGTGCCCCCCCCCCCCCAGCCACTGACACAGCTCCTCTCTCGGCCCCCCGAGGAAGCAGGGACAATGGCCCCGTCCCCCCCACGGGGCTCACCTCCATGATCAGCTGCAGCCTGGCGGTGTCTGGGGACTCGGCGAGGAGGCTTGCCAGTAGGGCCTGGAGGTCGACGGGAAGGGCCCGGATGAACTGCTGCAAGACAAGGGGGAGCCCTGGGTCAGAGGGGGGTTGGGGAATCCAGGCCACCCGCTGGCTCCGGGATGCAGCCTTGAGCAGGGTCTGAGCCGCCTCGCAGAGCAGGGAGGAGCCCAGGCTGGGCATGGAAGGGACGGGCCCCCAGGGAGAGCAACGGGAAACCTGGAGGGAAGGATCCAAACCTGCAGCTTCTTCTCTCCCTCTGCCCCCACCCCCACTCCTCTCTGGAGCTCCAGCCCAGCCCGGGAGCAGGGCCCGGAGGGACGTACCTGTGTGTGGATGGGCTCCTGCTGCCAGTCCCCAGACACAGTCTGTCCCACGGCCGCCCTCAGCAGGGGGCTCAGGAGCTGGGCCTGTAGGGGAGGCTGCAAGGTGCTGGCAGGAGAGAGGGGCAGAGACTGTTCATTCAGCAGCAGGGCTGTGTCCAGACTCAGGGGGTTTTTCGGGAAAAGTAGCCTTTTTCCGAAAAAACATCACCTGCGTCTAGACTGCAGTCGCGTTCTTTCGAAATTAAATCGAAAGAACGCGGCTTTTCTTTCCACGGCGGTAAACCTCATTTCACGAGGAAGAACGCCTTCTTTGGAAAGTGCTTCTTTCGAACGAAGGCGTTCTTGAATGGAACTAGGGCTTCTTCGAAAGAGAGCATCCAGACTCACTGGGTGCTCTCTTTCGAAAGAGGCTTGCAGTCTAGACATAGCCCAGGAGACAGAGACTTTCCCACTCCCTGGTCAGGGGATCTGCTCTGGGGGGGAGTCGGCGGGGGGGGGTCGGTACCTGAGGCTGCAGGCGGCGTTGAGGCAGTCGGCCAAGACCAGTGGGGTGGGGGAGTCCTCCATGATCTCCTGTGAGACCCAAGGAGACAAAGGGGCGTGTGAGGCTGGGGCCCCCAAGAGACGCTCACACGGCCAGCGCCCCCACCCAGCAGGATCCAACCCCACTGCCTCCCGCTGGCCTGTAGCCCCCCTGCCCGGCACAGGGCCCCTCCCAGCACCCCCCTCCCAAACCGGGACCAGCTCAATCCTTGTCCCCAGGCCGTCTCCTGCCCCTCACTGCCCTGGTGACCAGCCTCTGAACCTCCTCATCCCTGCTCCCCAGGCGCATCCTCAGCAGCCCGCTCTGCTAACCTTCCAGCTCCCCCCCCCCATGGCCCGGGGAGACCCCTCCCTGTTCCGAATCCCCCTCCCTGTCCAGCACCCCAGACCTGCCCCATTTCTGTGTCCCTCCCTCCTCCAGCATCCCCACCCACCCTCCCCATGTCCACCTCCCCCTCCCCCTCCAGCACTCCTGGCCCCACCCATCCCATTTCCAGCACCCCCACCCGCCGCCATGGCCCAGGCAGACCCCTGTCCACCCCACGTATCCCCTCCCCTCCTCCCGGCCGCCGCGACTCGCTCACCACGATCCTGGCCATCATGGTGTCCTTGCAGCAGCGCGGCGCCAGGGTGTCCTCGCCCCTTTGGAGGGCGGCGAGGCAGGCGGGGGGGACGGCCAGGAGGAACCGCTGCAGGGCGGCTGGGCTCTGCACCCCAGAGAGAGTCTGTGAGCCTGGGGCCTGCCTGCCCCCCACGGACAGCTGCAGGGCTCAGGCCTCCCAGGAGTGGAGGTGGGAGCTGCCGGTTGTCCAAGCACCCACACTCCCCCCCCAACTGCTTCCTCAGGCTTGTGGGGGCCCAGCTGGTGCATGACAAGAGACCTCAGCTTGGGGGGCCCAGGTCATGCAGGAGAAGGGGCCCCAGGGGGATCCCCAGGGACAAGCCCCTCCCGGAGGGGGGGACGTGCTGGGAAGGGGCCGGACAATCTCGGGTCCCCCCCGTGTGGAGAAGGTTCCTACCGTGTCCCGGGTGTGGAGCTGCTCTTCAATATCATAGATGGCCCCTTCCTCCACCCGGGAGTCCATCCGCTCCTGGCAGAGCTCCGCCGAGGCGCAGGGGGGCTCTGTGCGGGAGGGAAGGGACCAGGGTGACTCCAGCGGCCAGCAGGGGTCACGCGCCCCCATGTCAGGGACCCAGGGCAGCTTGGGCCCCACACGCCCCTCGCAGGGACCCATCCCCCTTCCACCCTCACATCTGCCAACGCCCTCAGCAGAGCCCCCGCCAGGAACAAGAGAGCCAAGCAGCAGCTCCCGCCCCCATCCATTGCCCTGGCTGCGGGGCAGACACTGGGGCTGCCCCCCCGTGTACTGGGTGAGCCCCTGGGCCCAGCATGTTCACGGCCCCTCACCTGGGTCTGAGCGGCTGCAGGAGGTGGCCCGGCTGCAGCTGGAGGCCCAGGCGCTGCTGCTCACTGAGCTGGACCCACAGCTGCAGGGGCTGGTGCGGAGAGGCTGGGGGCTCCCGGAGACTGGCAGGTCCCCGGGGGCCGGGCAGGGCGATGCCCCCTGGTGGTAATGGGGGCTGGGCTCCTGGGGCAGGTGTTTCTCTCCACAGAGGAGGCCCCAGAGCCACCCTACCCGGCTGCCCCGCTGGGCTGGGTCCCGCCTTCCCAGCCGCCTCTGGAGCCAGGTCCGGAGGGGCCTGGCCGGTGGGCGAGTCGCCCCGAGCTGGTGGGATTCAGCTTCCCCGCCCGCGGGGACGGAGGAGCTGCTTCCCACCGGCCCTGGGGCCATCTTCAGGGCTTTCCGGAACCACAGCCTGATGTGTTTGGCCATGCTGCAAATGAGGGGAGCAAAGGGGAGCTTGGGGCGCAGCCTGCAGAGCGAAATCCAGGGGTTCCAGCTCCCCAGAGCGACTGCCCCCAGCCCCCAAATGGCCCCTTGCTTATCGGCTCGGTCTTGCACAGGCACTTCTGGCCCTTGACCGAGGGCTGGGCCTGCCTGGAACCCAGCCGGCCCCGGGCGGGATCCAAACCCCTGGGGGCTCTTACCTTCTGCAAAACGCTGTCCGGATGTGGAACTCACAGAGGACAAAGCAACTGTGAGCAGGAGACGCACCAGAGCTAAAGCAACCGGGGGTCTCCAAAGTCCCCTGGGCCCGCCCCCCCCTTTTCTCAGCCTGAGATGTGGGTTCCTCTGTGAGGTCACCACCTCCCCACCTGCCCTTTGCCTGATCTGCTGAGGGCTGCCCAAAGCCCCTGTGAGGTCACTGCCCCCCCACCTCACCCTGCCAGGCAAATGTCCTGCCTCTGGCCACCCCTCTGGGAAGTTGGAGCCATTCCTAGGGGTCCCCCCCACTCCCTGACTGGGCATCCTGCAGCCAGCAGCTCCAGTAGCCCCATAGGCTGCTCCCTGCCCTACACTGCAGGCTCCTTGCACAAGAACTGTTTCACACCGGAGTTCTTGCGCAAAAGGTCTCGTGCAAGAGCACCTCCACCCTGCCATGTGCTTTTGCACAAGAGTGTCCATGGCATTGTGAACGCTTTCTCGTGCAAGAAAGCTCTGATGACCATTTTAGCCATAAAAGTGTCTTGCTCAAGAAGCCCCTGGTGCCCGTCCACGCTGCCTTCTTGCACAACAGCTCTTGCACAAAAGGGGCTTATTCCTCGTGGGGAGAGGAATAACTCCTGTGCAAGAAGCCCTCTTTTCTGATGCTTTACTGCAAATTTACTTGCACAAGAATTCACGTGCAGTGTAGACGCGCCACAAGTTTTTGCACAAGAACAGTTGTTCTTGAGCAAAATGCCTGCAGTGCAGACGTGGCCTTGGTGTCACCCAGCACTGGACTTCCTGGCCAGGAGCAAGAGTTAGAGCCTCCCACTCGCCCCGCTGCCTCTTACGGGCTCCCGTCCGGCCCCAGCCCTGGGCTTTGCCCTAGCGCATCCCAGCAAGGCCTCTGGCCTGCACTAGACCCATTGACATGTGGAGAATCCACCACTGCCCTGGGGCGCTTTGGTCTATGGGACTCGGACTCACAGCTGAGCATGGAGCCCGATTTTAGTTCGAACTAGCGGGGTAGTGTAGACATACCCCCTGAGACTTACTGGTGCTGGCTCACCCCCTGTCCTGCTCGTGGCTCCGTTGTCCTCCTCCCCACAGCCCCCCACCCCAGCTCTAAATGCTGCTCACATCAGTTCCCCTTCCCCGTGGCCAGGCCCTGCAGGGCTCTGGGGGCTGGTTTGCTGCCCTCAGCCCTGCAGTAGCCTGCTCCCCAGTTTGCAGCCCCTCCCATCATGCGTGGGGTCTCCTGGTACCGGAGGGAGGACGGGGGCAGACCAGGAAGGTTAATTTGATGTTGCAGCGGCGGGAAGAGGAGGGGTGGCGCAGAGGAGCTGTCAGTACATTATCCCAATACGCCATCCCAGTGCAGGCGTCGCACTCAGCTCTACCTGCAGAGGAGTCTCTATCTGCGCTGAGCAGAAAGGGGGTCTAGGACACACACACAAGTAGCCCCAGAACCACGCAGGAGCAGAGTCGTTCTGCGAAAGGGAGAGGTTTATTGGGTCTGCGAGGGCGGCCGTAGGGGGGTGTCGTGTGTGTGCCACTCATCTCCGTCTGGGCAGCGGCACCGGTCGGGCTCACAACTGGGCACAGGACCCGACCACGGCACCATCGATCTCCAGTGTATCGATCTGCTGGAAGCCGCGGCAGAGCTGAATTGCAGAACGGCTGCCCATTGGCAAAGACCTTGAAATGCTGGTTCCTGCAGCCGATGGAGAGGAACCCACTCCTCCTGGGGGGAGGAGCAGCCAAGAGAGGGACCCACTCAGACCGGTCTGGCAGCGTGACGTAGTGGAACCAGCGCTGCCTAGGTAGGCTTTTACCTCCCCCCAGTCTGCTTCTGAGACCGAGTTTCCCCCTCTGCCCCATGGGCTAACAACAAGGCACTTTACAAACATTCTCTGTGTCATCGGCATTGTATGAAGGGGGAAACTGAGGCATGGAGCGGCATCTGATTTATATAGCTCAACCCAGTCCCCACCCCTCTCGGTCTGCAGGAAAAGAAGCCAAGTGCTCTTGTTCCCACCAGTCCTCCATTCCCCTGCTTCCACCTGATGTCAAATACACAAAGCTCACTACTTCTTCTTTCCTGCACTTAAGCCAAGCAGATCAGGATGGGGAGGAGACATGAGGGAGCCCCCAGGCTCTTGCTCTTTCTCGCACATACACACACATATATTACTTTAGAAAATGCCAGGTGTGAGCTAGAGGAGAATCTCCATTAACTGTTAGCACTATAGGGCATATGATACATACATAAAGCATTTACAGTCCATCCAGCAGAGGGCAACAATACACCCCGCACACATGTAGCTCCCCCTCCTTTTCCAAATGCCCCAAGATTTAAACTACTGGAGACTACCCATTAGCTGCTAGTTGTATAGGAACTATGGGTATGTCTACACTACAAAGTTAATTCGAACTAACAGCCGTTAGTTGGAAGTAACTTTCATAGGTGCTACACATACAAACCGCTAGTTTGGACTTAATTCGAACTAGGTAAACTTCATTCTACCAGGAGTAACGCCAAATTCGAAATCAGTAGTTGGAATTAAGGGCTGTGTAGCCACTTAATTCGAAGTAGCTGGAGGCCAGCACTCCCCAGGTTCCCCTGGTGGCTGCTCTGGGCCAAACCAGGAAAACTCCTCTCCTCTCCCCAGCCCTGGGGCCCTTAAAGGGGTAGACTCTGGCCAGACGGCACTTGCCAGAGCCAGCCCTGCCAGCAGTCTCTGCCCCGAACCAGGGGCTGCAGGATGAGCCAGGCAGCCAGTGTCAGCGAGCCGTCACCCTGCCCAGTCCCCCAGCACCCAGGGGCCAGCCAGGGGCCGTAGATGGCGTGCACCCTCCTGGTCTAGTGTGGAGGTCATGGACCTCATTGAGGTTTGGGGGCAGGGCCCCAGCGTCCATGATCTCTGTACTAGGAGGAGGAACGTGGCCGTCTACGGGCGCATAGCGGCCGCCATGGCCCGAAAGGGACACAGGCCACCCAGGAGCAGGCGAATCCTGGTGTTCTGGCTGTGGGGGAAAAAGACAGCCACAAGATGGCGTTTGGAGTCACACGGGCGAGTCGCCTGTCCAAGCGGGACCGAGTCCCTTCCAAAGAGAAACCATGGCAGCCATGCAAGTCCAAGGCTGCACAGGAAACCTCAGGAGCTGCGACTGGGGCTCAGTTCGCGCGGCCACGCTTCCCAGGGGAGGCATGAGACAGGCCCAGAGGTCTGCGCAGCAAACAGGCCCGCAGGAGGGAGGCGGCTAAGAACCCGCGCGGCTCGTGCGTTTCTCCCTCTCAGCTGGCGTAGAGGCGGGAGGGGAACGACACCTGCCCGGCTGGAGCTTTCGCGCTTGGGCTCGGGGCTTAAGCCCCGAGGCCGAGGCCCCGGCGCGGTTGCTGGGAGACGGGCTCCCGTGGCACGGCACGGCCCCTGAACCTTGCCGGCCACAAGGTGACCTCACCGAGGCCGAGAGGGATGGCTTGGAGGTGGCAAAAGGGAGCCCGCTAGCAAGCGCCAGGAGGCCGAGCGTAGCCACGTCCCCGGGTGGGCTCGAACCACCATCCTTTCGGTTAACAGCCGAACGCGCTGACCCATTGCGCCACAGAGACCTCGAAGGGCTTTCCGAAACGCTGCCTAGCAGCCTGCTCCTCTGCCTGGCCGTGCCAGTGCAGCCCAGGTGCTAGAGTGGATTGCGGGCAGTCTAGCCCAAAGGGAGCAGAGTGGCGCAGCGGAAGCGTGCTGGGCCCATAACCCAGAGGTCGATGGATCGAAACCATCCTCTGCTACGTGTGGGCCGGCCTCTTTTGACTCCGCGCCTTCACTCCAGGCTGCAAGTAGCTAAAGGCCAGGCCAGGATGCCGCCTGCGGGGAAGCTCTCGGCAGCCCCCCGCTTCCTGTGTGGGAGGCACGGAGGCCTCCTCTTCTGTCCTCAGGCAACAGGGCTTCCTCCTGCCCTTTTCCCACCCACAAGGGCCGCCGGGACCCGCTCAGGGAGCGCGCCAGGGAGGCTCTCCAGACGCTCGTGGAACAAAGCACTTCTGGACCACGCTACCCAGAGCCTTCATTCAGGCCTAGACAAAACGCCTAGACAAAGAGCTGCCACAGCATCAACACTGGCCTTGCTCTACTACTCCCAGGCACGCCAAACCCCTCACAAAGAGAACTTCTGCCTTCGCCATACTGCTCAACAACAGGACACGCGAGCAATTCCCTCCGACGCGCCGCTTCTCCCGCATCGCCACCACCCACGCTCTTTAGGCACACGCCGGCTGACCAAAACCCATCTCATCCCATCAAAAGCTTCTGCCCAGCCCAAGAGGACCAGCTACGTTCCCGGCTCAATTCATCCCTTACAGTCAGAGCCAAAAATCACCAGCTGACGGTCCTTCAGAATCCTCAATGGAAAGGGGGAGAGGGAATTGTGGGAGCACGGGCAGCACTCGCCACGGTCTCGGTTGAGGCTTGCAGCAGTCATGGAAGAGAGAGCTGGCTTCGGTCAAGTCTCGGGAGTACGGCCACGGCTTGGACGGGTCCTTCAGTCCTTGGCTCAGAGCTTCGGTTGGTAGCCCACATCCTCCCGAGGTCAAAAAGCAGGAGGGCTTTCCTTCCAGGGCCTTTTGCATCTTCTGCCGTGGGAGGCGAATCCTGGTGTTCTGGCTGTGGGGGAAAAAGACAGCCACAAGATGGCGTTTGGAGTCACACGGGCGAGTCGCCTGTCCAAGCGGGACCGAGTCCCTTCCAAAGAGAAACCATGGCAGCCATGCAAGTCCAAGGCTGCACAGGAAACCTCGGGAGCTGCGACTGGGGCTCAGTTCGCGCGGCCACGCTTCCCAGGGGAGGCATGAGACAGGCCCAGAGGTCTGCGCAGCAAACAGGCCCGCAGGAGGGAGGCGGCTAAGAACCCGCGCGGCTCGTGCGTTTCTCCCTCTCAGCTGGCGTAGAGGCGGGAGGGGAACGACACCTGCCCGGCTGGAGCTTTCGCGCTTGGGCTCCGGGCTTAAGCCCCGAGGCCGAGGCCCCGGCGCGGTTGCTGGGAGACGGGCTCCCGTGGCACGGCACGGCCCCTGAACCTTGCCGGCCACAAGGTGACCTCACCGAGGCCGAGAGGGATGGCTTGGAGGTGGCAAAAGGGAGCCCGCTAGCAAGCGCCAGGAGGCCGAGCGTAGCCACGTCCCCGGGTGGGCTCGAACCACCATCCTTTCGGTTAACAGCCGAACGCGCTGACCCATTGCGCCACAGAGACCTCAAAGGGCTTTCCGAAACGCTGCCTAGCAGCCTGCTCCTCTGCCTGGCCGTGCCAGTGCAGCCCAGGTGCTAGAGTGGATTGCGGGCAGTCTAGCCCAAAGGGAGCAGAGTGGCGCAGCGGAAGCGTGCTGGGCCCATAACCCAGAGGTCGATGGATCGAAACCATCCTCTGCTACGTGTGGGCCGGCCTCTTTTGACTCCGCGCCTTCACTCCAGGCTGCAAGTAGCTAAAGGCCAGGCCAGGATGCCGCCTGCGGGGAAGCTCTCGGCAGCCCCCCGCTTCCTGTGTGGGAGGCACGGAGGCCTCCTCTTCTGTCCTCAGGCAACAGGGCTTCCTCCTGCCC
Source organism: Pelodiscus sinensis (assembly GCF_052426305.1). Taxonomy (NCBI): domain Eukaryota; kingdom Metazoa; phylum Chordata; order Testudines; family Trionychidae; genus Pelodiscus; species Pelodiscus sinensis. The sequence continues at coordinate 19,099,545 of NC_143077.1, read as the reverse complement.
TTTTCCCACCCACAAGGGCCGCCGGGACCCGCTCAGGGAGCGCGCCAGGGAGGCTCTCCAGACGCTCGTGGAACAAAGCACTTCTGGACCACGCTACCCAGAGCCTTCATTCAGGCCTAGACAAAACGCCTAGACAAAGAGCTGCCACAGCATCAACACTGGCCTTGCTCTACTACTCCCAGGCACGCCAAACCCCTCACAAAGAGAACTTCTGCCTTCGCCATACTGCTCAACAACAGGACACGCGAGCAATTCCCTCCGACGCGCCGCTTCTCCCGCATCGCCACCACCCACGCTCTTTAGGCACACGCCGGCTGACCAAAACCCATCTCATCCCATCAAAAGCTTCTGCCCAGCCCAAGAGGACCAGCTACGTTCCCGGCTCAATTCATCCCTTACAGTCAGAGCCAAAAATCACCAGCTGACGGTCCTTCAGAATCCTCAATGGAAAGGGGGAGAGGGAATTGTGGGAGCACTCGCCACGTTCTCGGTTGAGGCTTGCAGCAGTCATGGAAGAGAGAGCTGGCTTCGGTCAAGTCTCGGGAGTACGGCCACGGCTTGGACGGGTCCTTCAGTCCTTGGCTCAGAGCTTCGGTTGGTAGCCCACATCCTCCCGAGGTAAAAAAGCAGGAGGGCTTTCCTTCCAGGGCCTTTTGCATCTTCTGCCGTGGGAGGCGAATCCTGGTGTTCTGGCTGTGGGGGAAAAAGACAGCCACAAGATGGCGTTTGGAGTCACACGGGCGAGTCGCCTGTCCAAGCGGGACCGAGTCCCTTCCAAAGAGAAACCATGGCAGCCATGCAAGTCCAAGGCTGCACAGGAAACCTCGGGAGCTGCGACTGGGGCTCAGTTCGCGCGGCCACGCTTCCCAGGGGAGGCATGAGACAGGCCCAGAGGTCTGCGCAGCAAACAGGCCCGCAGGAGGGAGGCGGCTAAGAACCCGCGCGGCTCGTGCGTTTCTCCCTCTCAGCTGGCGTAGAGGCGGGAGGGGAACGACACCTGCCCGGCTGGAGCTTTCGTGCTTGGGCTCCGGGCTTAAGCCCCGAGGCCGAGGCCCCGGCGCGGTTGCTGGGAGACGGGCTCCTGTGGCACGGCACGGCCCCTGAACCTTGCCGGCCACAAGGTGACCTCACCGAGGCCGAGAGGGATGGCTTGGAGGTGGCAAAAGGGAGCCCGCTAGCAAGCGCCAGGAGGCCGAGCGTAGCCACGTCCCCGGGTGGGCTCGAACCACCATCCTTTCGGTTAACAACCGAACACGCTGACCCATTGCGCCACAGAGACCTCGAAGGGCTTTCCGAAACGCTGCCTAGCAGCCTGCTCCTCTGCCTGGCCGTGCCAGTGCAGCCCAGGTGCTAGAGTGGATTGCGGGCAATCTAGCCCAAAGGGAGCAGAGTGGCGCAGCGGAAGCGTGCTGGGCCCATAACCCAGAGGTCGATGGATCGAAACCATCCTCTGCTACGTGTGGGCCGGCCTCTTTTGACTCCGCGCCTTCACTCCAGGCTGCAAGTAGCTAAAGGCCAGGCCAGGATGCCGCCTGCGGGGAAGCTCTCGGCAGCCCCCCGCTTCCTGTGTGGGAGGCACGGAGGCCTCCTCTTCTGTCCTCAGGCAACAGGGCTTCCTCCTGCCCTTTTCCCACCCACAAGGGCCGCCGGGACCCGCTCAGGGAGCGCGCCAGGGAGGCTCTCCAGACGCTCGTGGAACAAAGCACTTCTGGACCACGCTACCCAGAGCCTTCATTCAGGCCTAGACAAAACGCCTAGACAAAGAGCTGCCACAGCATCAACACTGGCCTTGCTCTACTACTCCCAGGCACGCCAAACCCCTCACAAAGAGAACTTCTGCCTTCGCCATACTGCTCAACAACAGGACACGCGAGCAATTCCCTCCGACGCGCCGCTTCTCCCGCATCGCCACCACCCACGCTCTTTAGGCACACGCCGGCTGACCAAAACCCATCTCATCCCATCAAAAGCTTCTGCCCAGCCCAAGAGGACCAGCTACGTTCCCGGCTCAATTCATCCCTTACAGTCAGAGCCAAAAATCACCAGCTGACGGTCCTTCAGAATCCTCAATGGAAAGGGGGAGAGGGAATTGTGGGAGCACTCGCCACGTTCTCGGTTGAGGCTTGCAGCAGTCATGGAAGAGAGAGCTGGCTTCGGTCAAGTCTCGGGAGTACGGCCACGGCTTGGACGGGTCCTTCAGTCCTTGGCTCAGAGCTTCGGTTGGTAGCCCACATCCTCCCGAGGTAAAAAAGCAGGAGGGCTTTCCTTCCAGGGCCTTTTGCATCTTCTGCCGTGGGAGGCGAATCCTGGTGTTCTGGCTGTGGGGGAAAAAGACAGCCACAAGATGGCGTTTGGAGTCACACGGGCGAGTCGCCTGTCCAAGCGGGACCGAGTCCCTTCCAAAGAGAAACCATGGCAGCCATGCAAGTCCAAGGCTGCACAGGAAACCTCAGGAGCTGCGACTGGGGCTCAGTTCGCGCGGCCACGCTTCCCAGGGGAGGCATGAGACAGGCCCAGAGGTCTGCGCAGCAAACAGGCCCGCAGGAGGGAGGCGGCTAAGAACCCGCGCGGCTCGTGCGTTTCTCCCTCTCAGCTGGCGTAGAGGCGGGAGGGGAACGACACCTGCCCGGCTGGAGCTTTCGCGCTTGGGCTCCAGGCTTAAGCCCCGAGGCCGAGGCCCCGGCGCGGTTGCTGGGAGACGGGCTCCTGTGGCACGGCACGGCCCCTGAACCTTGCCGGCCACAAGGTGACCTCACCGAGGCCGAGAGGGATGGCTTGGAGGTGGCAAAAGGGAGCCCGCTAGCAAGCGCCAGGAGGCCGAGCGTAGCCGCGTCCCTGGGTGGGCTTGAACCACCATCCTTTCGGTTAACAGCCGAACGCGCTGACCCATTGCGCCACAGAGACCTCGAAGGGCTTTCCGAAACGCTGCCTAGCAGCCTGCTCCTCTGCCTGGCCGTGCCAGTGCAGCCCAGGTGCTAGAGTGGATTGCGGGCAGTCTAGCCCAAAGGGAGCAGAGTGGCGCAGCGGAAGCGTGCTGGGCCCATAACCCAGAGGTCGATGGATCAAAACCATCCTCTGCTACGTGTGGGCCGGCCTCTTTTGACTCCGCGCCTTCACTCCAGGCTGCAAGTAGCTAAAGGCCAGGCCAGGATGCCGCCTGCGGGGAAGCTCTCGGCAGCCCCCCGCTTCCTGTGTGGGAGGCACGGAGGCCTCCTCTTCTGTCCTCAGGCAACAGGGCTTCCTCCTGCCCTTTTCCCACCCACAAGGGCCGCCGGGACCCGCTCAGGGAGCGCGCCAGGGAGGCTCTCCAGACGCTCGTGGAACAAAGCACTTCTGGACCACGCTACCCAGAGCCTTCATTCAGGCCTAGACAAAACGCCTAGACAAAGAGCTGCCACAGCATCAACACTGGCCTTGCTCTACTACTCCCAGGCACGCCAAACCCCTCACAAAGAGAACTTCTGCCTTCGCCATACTGCTCAACAACAGGACACGCGAGCAATTCCCTCCGACGCGCCGCTTCTCCCGCATCGCCACCACCCACGCTCTTTAGGCACACGCCGGCTGACCAAAACCCAACTCATCCCATCAAAAGCTTCTGCCCAGCCCAAGAGGACCAGCTACGTTCCCGGCTCAATTCATCCCTTACAGTCAGAGCCAAAAATCACCAGCTGACGGTCCTTCAGAATCCTCAATGGAAAGGGGGAGAGGGAATTGTGGGAGCACGGGCAGCACTCGCCACGGTCTCGGTTGAGGCTTGCAGCAGTCATGGAAGAGAGAGCTGGCTTCGGTCAAGTCTCGGGAGTACGGCCACGGCTTGGACGGGTCCTTCAGTCCTTGGCTCAGAGCTTCGGTTGGTAGCCCACATCCTCCCGAGGTAAAAAAGCAGGAGGGCTTTCCTTCCAGGGCCTTTTGCATCTTCTGCCGTGGGAGGCGAATCCTGGTGTTCTGGCTGTGGGGGAAAAAGACAGCCACAAGATGGCGTTTGGAGTCACACGGGCGAGTCGCCTGTCCAAGCGGGACCGAGTCCCTTCCAAAGAGAAACCATGGCAGCCATGCAAGTCCAAGGCTGCACAGGAAACCTCGGGAGCTGCGACTGGGGCTCAGTTCGCGCGGCCACGCTTCCCAGGGGAGGCATGAGACAGGCCCAGAGGTCTGCGCAGCAAACAGGCCCGCAGGAGGGAGGCGGCTAAGAACCCGCGCGGCTCGTGCGTTTCTCCCTCTCAGCTGGCGTAGAGGCGGGAGGGGAACGACACCTGCCCGGCTGGAGCTTTCGCGCTTGGGCTCCGGGCTTAAGCCCTGAGGCCGAGGCCCCGGCGCGGTTGCTGGGAGACGGGCTCCTGTGGCACGGCACGGCCCCTGAACCTTGCCGGCCACAAGGTGACCTCACCGAGGCCGAGAGGGATGGCTTGGAGGTGGCAAAAGGGAGCCCGCTAGCAAGCGCCAGGAGGCCGAGCGTAGCCGCGTCCCTGGGTGGGCTCGAACCACCATCCTTTCGGTTAACAGCCGAACGCGCTGACCCATTGCGCCACAGAGACCTCGAAGGGCTTTCCGAAACGCTGCCTAGCAGCCTGCTCCTCTGCCTGGCCGTGCCAGTGCAGCCCAGGTGCTAGAGTGGATTGCGGGCAGTCTAGCCCAAAGGGAGCAGAGTGGCGCAGCGGAAGCGTGCTGGGCCCATAACCCAGAGGTCGATGGATCGAAACCATCCTCTGCTACGTGTGGGCCGGCCTCTTTTGACTCCGCGCCTTCACTCCAGGCTGCAAGTAGCTAAAGGCCAGGCCAGGATGCCGCCTGCGGGGAAGCTCTCGGCAGCCCCCCGCTTCCTGTGTGGGAGGCACGGAGGCCTCCTCTTCTGTCCTCAGGCAACAGGGCTTCCTCCTGCCCTTTTCCCACCCACAAGGGCCGCCGGGACCCGCTCAGGGAGCGCGCCAGGGAGGCTCTCCAGACGCTCGTGGAACAAAGCACTTCTGGACCACGCTACCCAGAGCCTTCATTCAGGCCTAGACAAAACGCCTAGACAAAGAGCTGCCACAGCATCAACACTGGCCTTGCTCTACTACTCCCAGGCACGCCAAACCCCTCACAAAGAGAACTTCTGCCTTCGCCATACTGCTCAACAACAGGACACGCGAGCAATTCCCTCCGACGCGCCGCTTCTCCCGCATCGCCACCACCCACGCTCTTTAGGCACACGCCGGCTGACCAAAACCCATCTCATCCCATCAAAAGCTTCTGCCCAGCCCAAGAGGACCAGCTACGTTCCCGGCTCAATTCATCCCTTACAGTCAGAGCCAAAAATCACCAGCTGACGGTCCTTCAGAATCCTCAATGGAAAGGGGGAGAGGGAATTGTGGGAGCACTCGCCACGGTCTCGGTTGAGGCTTGCAGCAGTCATGGAAGAGAGAGCTGGCTTCGGTCAAGTCTCGGGAGTACGGCCACGGCTTGGACGGGTCCTTCAGTCCTTGGCTCAGAGCTTCGGTTGGTAGCCCACATCCTCCCGTGGTAAAAAAGCAGGAGGGCTTTCCTTCCAGGGCCTTTTGCATCTTCTGCCGTGGGAGCACCTGAAAGTAAAACAGCTGCGGCAGGCGTACGCCATGGCCACCAGGGGCGGCGCCGCAGCAGGGGCTGCCACCTGCCCCTACTTCCCTGCCCTCGACCGACTCTTGGGGGGCGGGGCGGTCCGTGCCAGCCCGGGAGGCAGCGAGCCGGGACTGGAGGGCCCTGACCTGGGCACACCGGAGGGGCCACCACAAGGAGTTCCAGCACTGGAGTCGGCAGGGTCATCCAGGGAGACCGTACCGGGGAAGTAGTTCTAATTAAGTAGTTTGGGGGAGGAGGCGGGAGGGAGACCAGGGACCGCGCACGTGGGCCATGCCTCCCACGGATCACACAGACACCTGTGCACGTGCAAGCACATGCCATGCCACGCTCCAGCTGCGTGACACCCAGGGGCCGTGGCCCAATAGGCACATGCATGTCTGAAGAGACCTGACATGCTCCTGACCCTGGGGCGGTACCACAATTTCACGAGTTTTGCTTACAACACACCTGTTGATACAACCTAGAATCATATTTGCTTTTTTTGCAACAGCATCACACTGTTGACTCATATTCAACTTGTGGTCCACTATGACCCCTAGATCTCTTTCCACCATGCTCCTTCCTAGACAGTCGCATCCCATCTTGTATGTATGGAACTGATTGTTCCTTCCTAAGTGGAGCACTTTGCATTTCTCTTTATTAAACCTCATCCTGTTTACCTCTGACCATTTCCCTAACTTGCTAAGGTCATTTTGAATTATGTCCCTCTCCTCCAAAGAAGTTGCAACCCCACCCAGTTTGGTATCATCTGCAAACTTAATAAGCGTACTCTCTATCCCAATATCTACATCATTGATGAAGATATTGAACAGTACGGGTCCCAAAACAGACCCTTGAGGAACTCCACTTGTTATCCCTTTCCAGCAGGATTTAGAACCGTTAACAACAACTCTCTGACTACGGTTATCCAACCAATTATGCACCCACCTTATCGTGGCCCTATCTAAGTTATATTTGCCTAGTTTATCAATAAGAATATCATGCGAGACCGTATCAAATGCCTTACTAAAGTCTAGGTATATGACATCCACCGCTTCTCCCTTATCCACAAGGCTCGTTATCCTATCAAAGAAAGCTATCAGATTAGTTTGGCATGACTTGTTCTTCACAAACCCATGCTGGCTATTCCCTATCACTTTATTACCTTCCAAGTGTTTGCATATGATTTCCTTAATTACCTGCTCCATTATCTTCCCTGGGACAGACGTTAAACTGACCGGTCTGTAGTTTCCTGGGTTGTTCTTATTCCCCTTTTTATAGATGTGCACAATATTTGCCCTTTTCCAGTCTTCTGGAATCTCCCCTGTCTGCCATGATTTTTCAAAAATCATAGCTAAAGGCTCAGATAGCTCCTCTATCAGCTCCTTGAGTATCCTGGGATGCATTTCATCAGGAGCTGGTGACTTGCTGACATCTAACTTTCCTAAGTGATTTTTAACTTGTTCTTTGTGTATCCTATCTTCTAAACTTACCCTCTCTCTGCTTGTATTCACTACGTTAGGCACACCTCCAGACTTCTCGGTGAAGACCGAAACAAAGAAGTCATTGAGCATCTCTGACATTTCCAAGTTTCCTGTTACTGCTTCTCCCTCCTCACTAAGCAGTGGGCCTACCCTGTCCTTGGTCTTCCTCTTGCTTTTAATGTATTTATAAAAGGTCTTCTTGTTTCCCTTTATGCCTGTAGCTAGTTTGATCTCATTTTGTGCCTTTGCCTTTCTAATCTTGCCCCTGCATTCCCGTGTTGCTTGCCTATATTCATCCTTTGTTAGTTGTCCTAGTTTCCATTTTTTATACGACTCCTTTTTTATTTTGAGATCATGCAAGATCTCCTTGTTAAGCCAAGCTGGTCTTTTGCCATATTTTCTATCTTTCCTACACAGCGGAATTGTTTGCTTTTGGGCCCTTAACAACGTCCCTTTGAAATACTTCCAACTCTCCTCAGTTGTTTTTCCCTTCAGTCTTGCTTCCCATGGGACCTTACCTACAAGTTCTCTGAACTTATCAAAATCTGCCTTCCTGAAATCCATTAGCTCAATTGTGCTGGTCTCCCTTCTACCTTTCCTTAAGATCATGAACTCTATTATTTCATGATCACTGTCCCCTATACTGTCTTCCACTTTCAAGTTCTCAACTAGTTCCTCCCTATTTCTTAAAACCAAATCCAGAACAGCTTCTCCTCTGGTAGCTTTTTCAACCTTCTGAAACAGAAAGTTGTCTCCAATGCAGTCCAGAAACTTCTTGGATAGCCTGCGCCCCGCTGTGTTAGTTTCCCAACATATGTCTGGATAGTTGAAGTCCCCCATCACCACCAAATCTTGGGCTTTGGCTAGTTTTGTTAATTGTTTAAAAAAGGCCTCATCCACCTCTTCCACCTGGCTAGGTGGCCTGTAGTAGACTCCTAGCATGATATCACCCTCGTTTTTTACCCCTTTTAGCTTAACCCAGAGACTGTCTACACAGCTATCTCCTACGTTCATCTCCACTTCAGTCCAAGTGTGTACATTTTTAATATACAAGGCAACCCCTCCTCCCTTTTTTCCCTGTCTGTCCTTCCTGAGCAAGCCGTACCCTTCCATACCAACATTCCAATCGTGCGTCCCATCCCACCAGGTTTCTGTAATACCAATGATATCAAAGTTGTATTTATTGGTTAGCAATTCCAGTTCTTCCTGCTTATTACCCATACTTCTTGGATTTGTATATAGGCATCTAAGATACTGATTTGATCTTGCCTCCCTGTTGTGCCCTGACCCTCCTTGCTCCTTCCCATTATAGGCCGTAATCCCCCCCATTTCCAACCCATCTCTCAGTCCCGCACATTCAGCACTTGCCTGTGGGCTTTGCTCACCTGTCCCCGTCGAACCTAGTTTAAAGCCCTCCTCACAAGGTTAGCCGGCCTGTGTCCAAACTGAATGACAGGAAATTACCTGTGAGAAATTTGAATGTGTGGAATCCAGGGAGCTCAGGGCTGGGGTGTGTGGGTGTGGGGAGCTCAGGTTAGGGGGATGGAGTGTGAGGATGTGGGGGAGCTCAGGGCAGGGGGGTGGGAAGTCTGTAGATGTGGGGGAGCTCAGAGCAGTGGGATGGGGAATGTGGGAGTATGGGGAGCTCAGGGCGGGGGATGAGGAGTGTGAGGATGTGGGGGAGCTCAGGGCAGGGGGTGGGGAGTGTGGGAGGATGGGGAGCTCAGGGCAGGGGTATGGTGGAGCTCAGGACAGGGAGCTGGGGAGTGTATGGGTGTGGGGAGCTCAGGGCAGGGAGTCCAGGAGTGAGGGGGGGGGGGCGCAGTGCAGGGATTGTGGTGCAGGAGTCAGGGGTAGGTGGTGGGGGGTGTTTGGAGGCTCAGGGCAGGGGACTGGGAGTGCAGCCACTACACTACTTGGCCACCAGATCCCTGGAGTACACTGTGGCTGTGCAGCCCAGCGTGCTGACAGCACCCAAAGCCCCGCCCCCAGCCCGCCAGGCTTAGTGGGGCATCCCAGAGCGGCTTCCTATCGCCCTTGTCTAGCACAACATGGACAGTTGGTTCCCACTACCGTGATCTCCTAGGAGACTGAGACACCATTCTGCCAGGACGGCCCAAGCTGCTGAGGGAAATTGCCCCTCACCATCCCGTCTATCCAGGTCCCTCTGCCTCTGGGTTTGTTCTTCAAGGGCCAGATGTGTGGGGCTGGGACTGTCCTTGTTCTGTGTTTGCAGAGTGCCCAGCAGAATGGCTCCTGCTTCACCCCTGGCCTAGAAATAAGCAGACCAGGCAGTTTGGGGAGGGAAGAACCAGGGAAGGGAAGGTTTGGGGCCGGGGGCTAAGAGGCGGGGCTGGGAGGCAGGGCTGGGGTGGAGATGCAGATGGAGGGAGTTGGGGTGGAGGCTGGAAGAAATGGAACTCAAGGAGCTGGAAGGGTTGGTGAAGGATGGAGTAAAGGGAGGGGGGCCAGGCTACAGGACATGGAGGTGCCAGCCACAGGAGGGAGGAAGAGACGTTTGTTTGACAGGACCCCAGGGATTTGGGAGCGAGGAACAGTGGGAGGGGAGTGGGAAACATTTGGGGAGAGGAACCTTTGGGAGACCTGGTGGTGAGGAGGGCGGCAGTCAATGGGAGAGGAGACAAAAAGGAGCAGGTGCTGCCTGGGTCCAAGGAGGTGGGGAGAGATGGGGTCTGGGTGTCACGAGTACCAGAGTTAGCTGCACCTCCGTCCTCCTCCCTACCTGGTATCTCTGCCCCCTCCCTCCCGAACTTTCCTTCTGCATGTCTCTGGGCCTCTCTGTCAGTGCCAGAGGGGATCCCTCCCCCCCCCCCCCATGGCTGGATTCTTCCCTTCCCGAGACATGCAGTCACCATCTCAGTGGGGTGGGAGCCCTTCGATGCTTCGCCTGCGTGTTCCCAGCCGAGAAGGGGCGGCTAATCCCGCAGAAGCAGAGCCCTGCACTTTTGAGTACCTGGACCCAGGGTTTTGCTGCTTTATAGCGGGTGGGGTTAAAATAACGGAACGTCTCTTGTCCCACCAATCCCAGCAAGGACTCACCCCTCTTCTCTGCATTGCGCAGCGTCCGGGGGATACCGCCCCGCGGGGACACTCATGCCCGTGTCCAAGGGGCTGTCCCGTAGCCTATGTCAGTGTGAAAAGCATTAAAGGACCCTGCCCCAGAGGGAGAGCGTCTCTGGGGGCGTTGTCCCGGGATGACTGCAGTGCTTTGTCCACACCAGAGTAGTGAGAGGCAGCCGCAGCCAGGGTTGCCAGATGGTCAATAAAAATACCAGACATACTTGCCATTGCATCACAACCTAGAGTACATCTTATTTAGAAAATTGAGATATTTTCTCAATTTATCTCCTGGACAGAAAGCTCAAATACTGGACTGTCCGGTTCAAACGGGACACCTGGCAACCCTAGCCGCAGCCCCTGCCCGGAAAAGCTCCCAGGGGGCTGAGGCCCACTCAGGGGAGTGGCAGGGCCAAGGGCTCTGCAGCAGACCTGGGACTTGAACCTCAGTCTCCCAGAAGTTCCACAACCAGCCCGCTCTGCTTTGCTAAAGGAGCAGGCGGGACTGTTTGTGCAGGAGGAGGAGCTGGGCTGGCTGGCTGGCTGGCTGGGGCAGGCCACAGCAGGGCTCAGCCCTTGGCCTGGCTGAGAGCGAGGAGAGGCCTGCAGGCTGAGGGGCAGTGTGACGGACCGGGCCGTGTCTGGGCACAGCTGAGGGCGTCTGCTCAAGGCGAATTGCTCAACTTCGGGGCTCCTTACAGCCCCCAGACTGGTGACCTCTCCACACAGGCCACAAACCAGTCCCACAGAGCGCTTCAGCTGCCTGCCTGAAGCCTCACGAGCAAAACCCCTCCGGCACCCCAGCAATATCCATGCCCCCGATGGCCCCGGGCCTCATACACCGGTGGGGGTCCTAGCACCCAATCCCACCTACCCCGAACAAGTTCTGTCTGGTCCCAAGAAACCAGCCACAGATCCCTGGTCAATTTACCCTCTGGATCTTACCCACAAATCATGCTGAGCCAATCCTTTAGCATCTAACACCTAAAGGTTTATTATTACAATAAAGAAAAGCATGAGAGTAAGGTTGTTAAAGGAATAGTATGTTACATGCACCGAATGTCCCAGTTCTCAATGCAGCCTCTAGCAGAGATGTTACAGCTGCTGGTTTAAGAGTTCTTGTTGCACATCCTAGGGTCAGGATGGGTTCACAGGTCTCTCGGGCTCTTCGATCCCTGCAATGCTGCCTCTGGGATGAAGTGCTGAGCTGAGAACCAAGATGGCATCGACCACATGGCCTATTTATCCCTCCTTCCTGGCCTCTTCTTGGCTGCAGGAGATCACCTGGTCCTCAGCCTCTCTCTGCTGGCCGCTCTTAGGTGTCCGCCCTCATGCTTTAGGTGTGTCCTTGGCCCATTCAGTGCCATTGTCCCACAGGGCCTCGCTAATTAGCATGTCCACAGGCCGGGCTCTGCCCAATGCTCAACCACATGCAGAGAAATATTCAGGATCCACACAGACTACAGATTCCTAACTACACACACAGACGTTATACAACCACATAAATAGCTTACATAGGACTATCAGATAATAAGCTTCTATTCAGCACCCCACATGGCCCCCTTTTCTACCATTTTCTGGGGCCAACACCCCCACCTATGGGTGCAGCAGTGATCTGGCTGCTCCCCTCAAGATCCAGTAATGTGACAGGCAGTGACTGGAGGAGCTGCCTGGGCATAGACTGTAACCCAGGGGCCCACAGTGCAGCAATCATCAGCAGTGTCTGTGTCTCCCCAGCCCCCATTCAGAGCTGAGTACAGGTACCTCCCCAGCCCCCTCCCCACCCCCGTCTCCTGCTCACAGCAGGTCAATAGGGTTCTCCCATTCTTGGGCCTCTGGTTCCCATGCAGCTGCTCCCAACAGGAGTCCCTTGCAGCCCGGCAGGCTGGGGCAGGCCCCATCTCTCCAGCACCAAGGTGATGACGGATACAGACACCAGGAGGAGCGAGACGAGGGTGCAGCCAATGGCCTAGCGGGCAGGAGATGTGGCCGGCCCTGCAAATGGAAAGGACCTGGTGACAGTCGGGTGCAAAGTGGCAAATGGCTCTGCAGTGCCAGCACTAGGCACAGAGCAGCTGCCGTGTAGAGACCTTGGGTGAGTGCCCAGAGGGCTAGATCTACAGGGGATCATGCTGCAGGGGGCATGTTCCCCCGACAGGAGGCCGAAGTGACAGAGGCTGTTGGGGACTCTCCTCCCTTTGCCCAGGTGGTGTTGGAGGAGCAGGGAAGGACCCAGGTTTGCTCAGGCTGCACCAGGACTTGGTGCAAAGGCCTGACAGGAGCCAGCAACGGACACAGCAGCCCAGACCCTCTCGCCTCTCCCCAGTATGGCTGGCAGCTCACAGGGGCGACCCCGCCCTGGGCACGAGGCCTTGGCACCGGCTGTGGGCTCAGGAGGGGGCGGACATGGGACATAAGCGATGCCGAAGGGAGGGGTGTGGGCATTAGAGGCCACTACCATTGCCCCGCCCCCTTCCCCGCACCTACCCCTGCCCCTGTTCTGAGGCCACGCCCCCACTCGTTCCACTCCCCCCTCCCTCTGCTGCTTGGGCTCCCCCACCCTCACTCAGGTTCGCTGGCCTGAGGCTGGGGTTACGGTGCAGGATGGCTGGGGAGTGGGGCGCGGCAGAGGCTGCGGGTTGCAGGCTCTGGGACAGGTTCAGGGCAGCGATGGGAGTTTGGGTGCAGACTCAGAGGCAGTTAACTGTGGGAGGAGGATCCAACAGGAGGCTGGGGTTTGGGGTGGGGGGTGTCTACCCCAGCTGCCTGAGAGATACTAGACTGACTCTGGTTTCCTTGTGTCTCCCCGGCTGGGCTCTCACTCCCACTTCTCCTCTCAGGGTCCCTGCCGGCTCCCCTGCTCTATCTGAATGCGTCCCTGGCGCCTCCAACCCCCCCCAAGCCTCACGAATGTGGCCCCGACTGAGACATCTCACTCCCCTGGCACTCCAGCCCCAGCACAGATTAACTCTCCTGGGTTCCAGGGAGAGTGGCATTTGCGGGTCCCTCTCAATCTGAGGGGGGGCCAAAAATGAGGGATCCCCGAACCTCAGTCCTCCCTGTCCCTTCCCCTCACCTCAGTGAGGCTTGTGGGTTTTGGAAGAAGGGTTTTTGTATTTTGCTTTTCTCGTGTGTGGTCCCCAACTGGTTTTTCTGGGGGTCAGTGGCCCTGGAGACAAAAAAGGTTCCTCATCCCTGCCTTTAAGAAAGAAAACTTTGAAACCCTTTGTGGTAGACAGAAATTAACATTTGACCTTATTGAAAATGAAGTTTCCTAAAGTTAAAACACCTAATCTGTGTAAACATTCAAATTAAACCAGTCACCCAAGCTCCAGCAGTAGCACAATGGCGCCGCGTGATGATGCAATGGACGGTGCGCACCCAGGCTCCTCCCCTCAGCTCTCTTCTGCACCCAACCGCCCCGTCCCAGACCCCAAACTCCTCGGTAGAAATGTGGCCCTTGACCACTTGCCAAAATGCCCCCCCCCATTAAAAATCATTGACAAAGCCTGATCCAAATGTTTTTTGAAACGTTATTTAATCCGAATTTAAATACATTCTATACAATTGGGAGGGTTGGCGGGAGGGGGACGCAGCTGCTGGCTCCTCAGCTCCTTGTGCTCTCACTGGCTGTCTTCCTGCTGCAAGGGAAGCAGAATCCGTCACATTCATCCCTGGGGACTCAGGGGTACTGGGCCCCCCCAGCATTTCCCCCCTCCTCCCCCCTGCGCTGAGACTTGTTCTGCTCTCTGGTCACCCCCCGTCAGGCCCGCAGGGTGAGCTTCTGACCCACCCAGCAGGGACGTGGGGTGGGGGCAGCATGAGGAAAGGGGCGGGGGACTCCCTGAGGGGATGGGAAGGAGACCCTGGCCCTGCCCCGCTCTCCTGCATCTGCTCCGGCTGCTCACCATGTATCCCAGGAGCTGATGGGCCTGCCCATGCAGGGCGTGGGCCAGGACCAGCCCGGCCTGGCTGGGGCGCCTCAGGGGGGAGCGGGCAGCGAGCAGAGCCTTGTCTAAAAAGCAGTTCTCCTGCTCTGGCGTGAAGAGCTGCCCAAAGACCTGAAATCAAGAGCACGGGAGGTTTCAGCTGACGGCCCAGAGCCCGGCCCCAACTCCTGGGGCTAAAACAGCTTCCTCCTTCTGCAAACTCCCTTCCAGACCCTGCACCCAGACGCTCTCCTCACCCTGCACCCCAACCCCTGCCCCAGGTCACACCTTCCTCCTGCCCCCAAGACCCTCCCAGACCTCACCCCCTCCGCACAACAGAGCAGCCCTAGGCCACTGGCCAACATCTTGGAGCGACCTCCATCAAAAAGTGTTGCCCCCCCCCGCCCTGCTTCCCCTCCTACGGGAGATCCGGGGCAAGGTGCGGCGCTGCCCCTAGGAAGCGCCACCCCTTTGAAACGCCGGGACAGCGTCACAAAGGGGCAGCGCCGCCCTGTCCACGGCTCGAATAGTCGAGGGAAAATGCATCGACCATTCGATCAGCGACTCCCCGCTCCCACCCCGCGTCCTACCCGCACGAGGGCCCCAGCCAGCCCCACCCCCGAGCCCTGCCCTGCCCTGGCAGCGCGTCCTTACCTCTCCCACCCGCACGGTGTTGCTGTGCGCCAGGACCCATCTCTCCTTATAGTAGTGCCTGCACCACAGGTCCTCTGCCTGGTGGATGTTGAGGCCTGCAAGAGACAAACCAGGGTGATTCTGCTGGCAGGTCTGAGCCCTTCCCCTCCCACGGGTCCCTGCAGGCATCCCTGGGCAAATGGAGGGGCACAGGGGGCAGAAGGGGAACACAGAGGGACGCATCCCCCCTTGGGCCAGTCTGGGGGAAAAGGGCTGGGTCCCCTCCCCCCGCCGCCGGCACCCTCAGGGTGTCCCTGGGGCCCAGGTCCCGGCTGGGTTCCTTACCCCTGTGGTGCAGGAGGAGTCGGTACAGGCTGTGCACCCCCTTCCGGGCCAGCCGGCTGACGTCTTCGGATGGGTCCGAAATAAAAAGGCCCAGCTGGGCCACGTGGTGACCCATCCTCGGCCAGTCGGCGGAGTTCTGAGGGGAGAGAAGAGGGGGGGTCCCTCAGCATCCTGGGGCTGCACGTCCCATGCTAACGGCCGCCGAGGCGGTTCTGAGCTCGGGGACGGACAGAGACACCTCCCGGGGCGGGGCGGGGCGGGGCGGGGCCGGCCTTGCGAGGAGACAACCCTGAGCAATGGCCCCGACTGAAGGGTCACTCCGGGGGTGGAACAAGGGGATCCACTGACGGCCACTCCCCAGTCTGGGGCCCAGGTGCCCCCGGAAAGGCCCAGGGTCGCCCCTCCCCGGGGAAAGGAGAACGCGGCCCATTCCCGGCCCATTCCCAGCTCTGCCTCCCGGGGACGCTCCCAGCCCCGCGCCCTGCAGCCCCAGACCCCCCGGCTCCGAGGTCACTTACCTCAAACCCCGGGAGGGTGGTGGCGACTCCCAGCAGGGCCGTGGTGCTGCCAAGGGCCCTGGCTCGCTCCTGGGGCAGGCGGGACTCCAGCCACGGGCTCAGGTGCTGGGGGGGAAAGAGGCAGGTCAGGACCCGTAGGGAGGCGCCGGTTCTGGGCAGAGCCTGGGGCTCCTCTCAGACTGTGCCCCCCCCCCCCAGCCACTGACACAGCTCCTCTCTCGGCCCCCCGAGGAAGCAGGGACAATGGCCCCGTCCCCCCCACGGGGCTCACCTCCATGATCAGCTGCAGCCTGGCGGTGTCTGGGGACTCGGCGAGGAGGCTTGCCAGTAGGGCCTGGAGGTCGACGGGAAGGGCCCGGATGAACTGCTGCAAGACAAGGGGGAGCCCTGGGTCAGAGGGGGGTTGGGGAATCCAGGCCACCCGCTGGCTCCGGGGTGCAACATTGAGCAGGGTCTGAGCCGCCTCGCAGAGCAGGGAGGAGCCCAGGCTGGGCATGGAAGGGACGGGCCCCCAGGGAGAGCAACGGGAAACCTGGAGGGAAGGATCCAAACCTGCAGCTTCTTCTCTCCCTCTGCCCCCACCCCCACTCCTCTCTGGAGCTCCAGCCCAGCCCGGGAGCAGGGCCCGGAGGGACGTACCTGTGTGTGGATGGGCTCCTGCTGCCAGTCCCCAGACACAGTCTGTCCCACGGCCGCCCTCAGCAGGGGGCTCAGGAGCTGGGCCTGTAGGGGAGGCTGCAAGGTGCTGGCAGGAGAGAGGGGCAGAGACTGTTCATTCAGCAGCAGGGCTGTGTCCAGACTCAGGGGTTTTTCGGGAAAAGTAGCCTTTTTCCGAAAAAACATCACCTGCGTCTAGACTGCAGTCGCGTTCTTTCGAAATTAAATCGAAAGAACGCGGCTTTTCTTTCCACGGCGGTAAACCTCATTTCACGAGGAAGAACGCCTTCTTTGGAAAGTGCTTCTTTCGAACGAAGGCGTTCTTGAATGGAACTAGGGCTTCTTCGAAAGAGAGCATCCAGACTCACTGGGTGCTCTCTTTCGAAAGAGGCTTGCAGTCTAGACATAGCCCAGGAGACAGAGACTTTCCCACTCCCTGGTCAGGGGATCTGCTCTGGGGGGGAGTCGGCGGGGGGGGGGGGGTCGGTACCTGAGGCTGCAGGCGGCGTTGAGGCAGTCGGCCAAGACCAGTGGGGTGGGGGAGTCCTCCATGATCTCCTGTGAGACCCAAGGAGACAAAGGGGCGTGTGAGGCTGGGGCCCCCAAGAGACGCTCACACGGCCAGCGCCCCCACCCAGCAGGATCCAACCCCACTGCCTCCCGCTGGCCTGTAGCCCCCCTGCCCGGCACAGGGCCCCTCCCAGCACCCCCCTCCCAAACCGGGACCAGCTCAATCCTTGTCCCCAGGCCGTCTCCTGCCCCTCACTGCCCTGGTGACCAGCCTCTGAACCTCCTCATCCCTGCTCCCCAGGCGCATCCTCAGCAGCCCGCTCTGCTAACCTTCCAGCTCCCCCCCCCATGGCCCAGGCAGACCCCTGTCCACCCCACGTATCCCCTCCCCTCCTCCCGGCCGCCGCGACTCGCTCACCACGATCCTGGCCATCATGGTGTCCTTGCAGCAGCGCGGCGCCAGGGTGTCCTCGCCCCTTTGGAGGGCGGCGAGGCAGGCGGGGGGGACGGCCAGGAGGAACCGCTGCAGGGCGGCTGGGCTCTGCACCCCAGAGAGAGTCTGTGAGCCTGGGGCCTGCCTGCCCCCCACGGACAGCTGCAGGGCTCAGGCCTCCCAGGAGTGGAGGTGGGAGCTGCCGGTTGTCCAAGCACCCACACTCCCCCCCCAACTGCTTCCTCAGGCTTGTGGGGGCCCAGCTGGTGCATGACAAGAGACCTCAGCTTGGGGGGCCCAGGTCATGCAGGAGAAGGGGCCCCAGGGGGATCCCCAGGGACAAGCCCCTCCCGGAGGGGGGGACGTGCTGGGAAGGGGCCGGACAATCTCGGGTCCCCCCCGTGTGGAGAAGGTTCCTACCGTGTCCCGGGTGTGGAGCTGCTCTTCAATATCATAGATGGCCCCTTCCTCCACCTGGGAGTCCATCCGCTCCTGGCAGAGCTCCGCCGAGGCGCAGGGGGGCTCTGTGCGGGAGGGAAGGGACCAGGGTGACTCCAGCGGCCAGCAGGGGTCACGCGCCCCCATGTCAGGGACCCAGGGCAGGTTGGGCCCCACACGCCCCTCGCAGGGACCCATCCCCCTTCCACCCTCACATCTGCCAACGCCCTCAGCAGAGCCCCCGCCAGGAACAAGAGAGCCAAGCAGCAGCTCCCGCCCCCATCCATTGCCCTGGCTGCGGGGCAGACACTGGGGCTGCCCCCCCGTGTACTGGGTGAGCCCCTGGGCCCAGCATGTTCACGGCCCCTCACCTGGGTCTGAGCGGCTGCAGGAGGTGGCCCGGCTGCAGCTGGAGGCCCAGGCGCTGCTGCTCACTGAGCTGGACCCACAGCTGCAGGGGCTGGTGCGGAGAGGCTGGGGGCTCCCGGAGACTGGCAGGTCCCCGGGGGCCGGGCAGGGCGATGCCCCCTGGTGGTAATGGGGGCTGGGCTCCTGGGGCAGGTGTTTCTCTCCACAGAGGAGGCCCCAGAGCCACCCTACCCGGCTGCCCCGCTGGGCTGGGTCCCGCCTTCCCAGCCGCCTCTGGAGCCAGGTCCGGAGGGGCCTGGCCGGTGGGCGAGTCGCCCCGAGCTGGTGGGATTCAGCTTCCCCGCCCGCGGGGACGGAGGAGCTGCTTCCCACCGGCCCTGGGGCCATCTTCAGGGCTTTCCGGAACCACAGCCTGATGTGTTTGGCCATGCTGCAAATGAGGGGAGCAAAGGGGAGCTTGGGGCGCAGCCTGCAGAGCGAAATCCAGGGGTTCCAGCTCCCCAGAGCGACTGCCCCCAGCCCCCAAATGGCCCCTTGCTTATCGGCTCGGTCTTGCACAGGCACTTCTGGCCCTTGACCGAGGGCTGGGCCTGCCTGGAACCCAGCCGGCCCCGGGCGGGATCCAAACCCCTGGGGGCTCTTACCTTCTGCAAAACGCTGTCCGGATGTGGAACTCACAGAGGACAAAGCAACTGTGAGCAGGAGACGCACCAGAGCTAAAGCAACCGGGGGTCTCCAAAGTCCCCTGGGCCCGCCCCCCCCTTTTCTCAGCCTGAGATGTGGGTTCCTCTGTGAGGTCACCACCTCCCCACCTGCCCTTTGCCTGATCTGCTGAGGGCTGCCCAAAGCCCCTGTGAGGTCACTGCCCCCCCCACCTCACCCTGCCAGGCAAATGTCCTGCCTCTGGCCACCCCTCTGGGAAGTTGGAGCCATTCCTAGGGGTCCCCCCCACTCCCTGACTGGGCATCCTGCAGCCAGCAGCTCCAGTAGCCCCATAGGCTGCTCCCTGCCCTACACTGCAGGCTTCTTGCACAAGAACTGTTTCACACCGGAGTTCTTGCGCAAAAGGTCTCGTGCAAGAGCACCTCCACCCTGCCATGTGCTTTTGCACAAGAGTGTCCATGGCACTGTGAACGCTTTCTCGTGCAAGAAAGCTCTGATGACCATTTTAGCCATAAAAGTGTCTTGCTCAAGAAGCCCCTGGTGCCCGTCCACGCTGCCTTCTTGCACAACAGCTCTTGCACAAAAGGGGCTTATTCCTCGTGGGGAGAGGAATAACTCCTGTGCAAGAAGCCCTCTTTTCTGATGCTTTACTGCAAATTTACTTGCACAAGAATTCACGTGCAGTGTAGACGCGCCACAAGTTTTTGCACAAGAACAGTTGTTCTTGAGCAAAATGCCTGCAGTGCAGACGTGGCCTTGGTGTCACCCAGCACTGGACTTCCTGGCCAGGAGCAAGAGTTAGAGCCTCCCACTCGCCCCGCTGCCTCTCACGGGCTCCCGTCCGGCCCCAGCCCTGGGCTTTGCCCTAGCGCATCCCAGCAAGGCCTCTGGCCTGCACTAGACCCATTGACATGTGGAGAATCCACCACTGCCCTGGGGCGCTTTTGTCTATGGGACTCGGACTCACAGCTGAGCATGGAGCCTGATTTTAGTTCGAACTAGCGGGGTAGTGTAGACATACCCCCTGAGACTCACTGGTGCTGGCTCACCCCCTGTCCTGCTCGTGGCTCCGTTGTCCTCCTCCCCGCAGCCCCCCCCAGCTCTAAATGCTGCTCACATCAGTTCCCCTTCCCCGTGGCCAGGCCCTGCAGGGCTCTGGGGGCTGGTTTGCTGCCCTCAGCCCTGCAGTAGCCTGCTCCCCAGTTTGCAGCCCCTCCCATCATGCGTGGGGTCTCCTGGTACCGGAGGGAGGACGGGGCAGACCAGGAAGGTTAATTTGATGTTGCAGCGGCAGGAAGAGGAGGGGTGGCGCAGAGGAGCTGTCAGTACATTATCCCAATACGCCATCCCAGTGCAGGCGTCGCACTCAGCTCTACCTGCAGAGGAGTCTCTATCTGCGCTGAGCAGAAAGGGGGTCTAGGACACACACACAAGTAGCCCCAGAACCACGCAGGAGCAGAGTCGTTCTGCGAAAGGGAGAGGTTTATTGGGTCTGCGAGGGCGGCCGTAGGGGGGTGTCGTGTGTGTGCCACTCATCTCCGTCTGGGCAGCGGCACCGGTCGGGCTCAGAACTGGGCACAGGACCCGACCACGGCACCATCGATCTCCAGTGTATCGATCTGCTGGAAGCCGCGGCAGAGCTGAATTGCAGAACGGCTGCCCATTGGCAAAGACCTTGAAATGCTGGTTCCTGCAGCCGATGGAGAGGAACCCACTCCTCCTGGGGGGAGGAGCAGCCAAGAGAGGGACCCACTCAGACCGGTCTGGCAGCGTGACGTAGTGGAACCAGCGCTGCCTAGGTAGGCTTTTACCTCCCCCCAGTCTGCTTCTGAGACCGAGTTTCCCCCTCTGCCCCATGGGCTAACAACAAGGCACTTTACAAACATTCTCTGTGTCATCGGCATTGTATGAAGGGGGAAACTGAGGCATGGAGCGGCATCTGATTTATATAGCTCAAGCCAGTCCCCACCCCTCTCGGTCTGCAGGAAAAGAAGCCAAGTGCTCTTGTTCCCACCAGTCCCACAGGACTCCTCATCGCTTTTGTTCCCACCAGTCCTCCATTCCCCTGCTTCCACCTGATGTCAAATACACAAAGCTCACTACTTCTTCTTTCCTGCACTTAAGCCAAGCAGATCAGGATGGGGAGGAGACATGAGGGAGCCCCCAGGCTCTTGCTCTTTCTCGCACATACACACACATAAATTACTTTAGAAAATGCCAGGTGTGAGCTAGAGGAGAATCTCCATTAACTGTTAGCACTATAGGGCATATGATACATACATAAAGCATTTACAGTCCATCCAGCAGAGGGCAACAATACACCCCGCACACATGTAGCGCCCCGAGCCAGCGGCTGCAGGATGAGCCAGGCAGCCAGTGCCAGCGAGCCGTCCCCCCGCCCAGTCCCCCAGCACCCAGGGGCCAGCCAGGGGCCGTAGATGGCGCGCACCCTCCTGGTCTAGTGTGGAGGTCATGGACCTCATTGAGGTTTGGGGGCAGGCCCCCAGCGTCCATGATCTCTGTACTAGGAGGAGGAACGTGGCCGTCTACGGGCGCATAGCGGCCGCCATGGCCCGAAAGGGACACAGGCCACCCAGGAGCAGGTGCACCTGAAAGTAAACCAGCTGCGGCAGGCGTACGCCATGGCCACCAGGGGCGGCGCCGCAGCAGGGGCTGCCACCTGCCCCTACTTCCCTGCCCTCGACCGACTCTTGGGGGGCGGGGCGGTCCGTGCCAGCCCGGGAGGCAGCGAGCCGGGACTGGAGGGCCCTGACCTGGGCACACCGGAGGGGCCACCACAAGGAGTTCCAGCACTGGAGTCGGCAGGGTCATCCAGGGAGACCGTACCGGGGAAGTAGTTCCAATTAAGTAGTTCGGGGGAGGAGGCGGGAGGGAGACCAGGGACCGCGCACGTGGGCCATGCCTCCCACGGATCACACAGACACCTGTGCACGTGCAAGCACATGCCATGCCACGCTCCAGCTGCGTGACACCCAGGGGCCGTGGCCCAATAGGCACATGCATGTCTGAAGAGACCTGACATGCTCCTGACCCTGGGGCGGGACCCAGCAGGATGCTTTCCCTCCACACGTCTCCTCTACATGGAGGCAGGGGACATCTCCCCCCCCCGCCCGCCCACCGCCCCGGCCACACTATACATGGCACAGGGACATGGGTGCAGTCTTGGGGCAGCTCCCCGTCCCGGGGAGAGCCAGACATCCTGACCATGGCCTCTGTACAAGCACAGCGGCTCTGACGGTGCAGGGCATGGTCGCCCTCACGTTGCGGGGCGGGGGGAGGGGGCTGGGCATCATCTACTGTGTCCCCAGGGAGAAGTGACCACTCTCTTTCTCTACAGCTGTACCAGCTGCTCGTGCAGGGCGCACCACCCCACCCGGGACATGCTCCCGCACCCATGGCCTGCTCCGGTCCGCCACCACAGAGCAGGAGTACTGGGACCAGCACCTGGGGTCCTTGCGAGCCCTGCACCACACCGTCAAGGCCTGGATGTGGGAAGACCTGCAGCTCCGCCAGGAGCAGCTGGCTGAGGACCGAGCCAGAAATGCAAATCTGCAGGCCCTGCTGCAGAGCATGGTGCCCTGTGCTGATCCTGCGCCTGCTGCCCCCCCAACAACTGTCCCTCCTCCCACTCCTGCCCCCCTCCCACCTCTTCCTCCTCAACCCCCACACCCTCCTCCTCCTCAATGTCCACACCCCCCACGTCAACCTCTGCACCCTCCACCCCATCTCCCCGGGGACGCCGAGGCCCCCTCCCTTGCTGTGCTGGGAGGCGGTTGGCCCGGCGTCACCCCCACCCCGATCCCTGAGTTTCCCCTCCCCCTCTTTCCCCTTGCTTTCCCCTTCCAGCTCCCTCCTCCCAGTTTTCCCCCTCCCCTCTCCCACACTCTCTCCTGCCCTTTCCTGCCTCCTTTCCCCCGTCTCCCCACAGTTTTATTTCCCCTCCCCAGTTTTGTTAAATAAAGAGAGTTTGTATTTTTGAACACACGTGTCCTTTATTTTTTTTTACATCAGGAAGGGGGGCTAGGGAGGGGTAAGTGGAAGAAGGTGAGGGAGGAATGGGGCATGAGCCCCCGATGGGGAGGACTAGGGTGGCTCTGCAGGCTCCTTGGGTGGAAGCTCTCCTGCAGGGCCTCCTGGATCCTGACAGTCCCCCGATTGAATTCAAATTAGCTTTTAGGTCTAGATACACTAGTTCAAATTAGCTTAGTTCGAATTAACTAATTCCAATTCAGTTAGTTCGAATTCGTGCTGTAGTGTAGACATACCCATTAATGACACACTCTTGCAGTTCTGATGCCATGCAACAGAGGGCAACAGACTGCACCGAAAACGTTGCGTATGAAAAAAAAAGCTGATTGAAGTTTTTCTACAATATTTTACCAACATTTTTAAAGCACAAATCGTTTAATTTCAGTTAAATCTTTGCCCTCAAACACTTCACGTGCAATGATCTTGGGCATTCCACACAATCATTTAGCATTGAAAGGCGATCTTTTCCTGTGCTTTGCGGTGACAATTTGGATTTGGGCATCCAAATCCAAACTGGCAGGAAAATGTCTATTTGAAACTAAACCTCACACAAGCCATTTGTGCTTCTAACTGACCGTTCTGTCTCCTTTCATTTGCAAAAAACTCAAAACAAAGGAAAATGTCAAATAGAAGCCCAGGTGGGATGATACGTCTGGTGCCTCCTGCCACAGCAACCCCCCGCCCAGTGAGTGCAGAGGAGGCAATAACTCACTGGCTGCCGGGTTACGACAGGGGCAGGGAATTCCAGAAGAAACTCGCCCAGCAGAAGGGTTTGGCATTCCCCCTCGGAAAGAGCCACTTTCCTGCCCTGAAAAGACATTTCCAGGCTCAGTCATGCTGGGCGAAGCCCAGGAAAGGGGCATGGAGACAAAGCATCTCATTGGACAAGCCCGCCCCCCCCTGTTGTGTCATCATATTTCCTTTGGCATCCGTTGCCATGTGTGACGGACCGGACCGGACCGGGCCGTGTCTGGGCACAGCTGAGGGCATCCGCTCAGGGCGAATTGCTCAAATTCGGGGCTCCTTACAGCCCCCAGACTGGTGACCTTTCCAAACAGGCCACAAACCAGTCCCACGGAGCGCTTCAGCAGCCTGCCTGAAGCCTCCCGAGCAAAACCCCTCCGACACCCCAGCAATATCCGTGCCCCAGATGGCCCCGGGCCTCATACACCGGTGAGGTCACTCGTCAGGTCGGGCCGGTGAACTACGAGATCTATCAACCGGATCGGAAGAAGAAAACCCAAATATTTCATGTAAATTTCCTGAAGCACTGGCGAGAACGGGAGGCCCTGATGATTACCCCCTAGCCAGCGGAGCCCACTCTAGGGCCGGAAATACCTGATCTGGGGGAGGAAAGAGAGCCACAGCTGGGAAACACCCTCTCTGCAACCCAGGTGAAACAAGCACATTGTCTCATAGGGTATGTGGAATGAGGAGTAACGGTAGTTCGAACTAGGAAGCCTAGTTCGAACTACCTAGTTCGTGCCCCGTGTAGCCGCGCTGCACGGGGTTCGAACCAGCGGGCTTTTAAAAATGGCGGCGCCCCGCTTATGCAAATGAAGCCCGGGAAATTCAAATCCCGGGCTTCATCTGCAAGTGCGGTATGCCTACATTACCCTCCTAGTTCGAACTAGGAGGGTAGTGTAGACATACCCAGAGAGACATTTCGAAAGACCTTCACAACCCAACCCGGCCATACTGGGGTAATAACACATAACATTTGGACCCCTCCAGGCCAAGTGGTACGAGAAGGTACTCGGCCTCTCCCCCCCGCCAGATGCGGAAGGTAGTCGAGGAGGAAGTCCAGTCGATGCTGCAACTGGGAGTGATAGAGCGCTCCCAGAGCGAGTGGCGTAGCCCAATCGTCTTGGTGCCGAAGCCAGATGGCAGTGTCCGCTTCTGCATCGATTTCAGACGAGTAAATGAAATTTCAAAATTTGACGCCTACCCCATGCCGCGAACAGACGCACTGTTAGAACGCTTGGGGAGAGCCGACTTTATAACCACCCTAGATCTTACAGAGGGATATTGGCAGATCCCCCTGGACTCCGAATCGAGAGAAAAAACTGCCTTTTCAACTCCCCCGGGATTGTTCCATTTTATAAGGATGCCATTCGGACTCCATGGGGCCCCTGCAACATTTCAGCGAATGATGGACCGCTTGCTATCCCCGCATACGGCGTATGCCGCCGCGTTCCTAGATGATGTGGTAATTTACAGCCAAGATTGGGAGGAACATCTGGAGCGGGTAGCGGCCGTAATGCGGACATTGCGGGATGCCGGCCTGACCACCAATCCCACGAAATGTAAACTTGGCTGGCAGGAAACCACCTACCTCGGGTACCAGCTGGGGTGGGGCCTAGTCCGGCCTCTAGTAGGGAAGGTGGAGGCGGTCCAAAACTACCCGGCACCCAACTCCAAGAAGAAAGTAAGACGGTTTTTAGGGTTGGCAGGCTACTATCGCCGTTTTGTGCCACACTTTGCAACTCGAGCCGCGCCTCTCACGGCGCTCCTCAAGAAAGACAGTCCTCAAAGGATCAGGTGGTCGCCGGAATGCAAGACAGCTTTTCAGGACCTAAAAGCCGCTGTGTGCAGCGAGCCAGTTCTGTTCAGCCCCGATTTCTCCCGGCCCTTCATTGTCCAGACGGACGCGTCAGACTGCGGACTGGGGGCAGTACTGTCCCAGGAAATTGAGGGAGAAGAACACCCAGTGCTGTATATCAGCCGAAAACTATTTCCTCGAGAGCGCCGCTACGCCGCAATTGAGAAGGAGGCCCTAGCGATAAAGTGGGCCATCGAGGCGCTGCGGTATTACCTCCTTGGAGACTCTTTTATTCTTTTTACAGACCATGCACCCCTACAATGGCTCCATCAGATGCGGGATACCAACAGTCGCATCATGAGATGGTACCTGTCCCTCCAACCGTATGTATTCACAGTGAAACACCGAGCAGGGAGGGACAATGTCGATGCCCTGTCCCGCAGGGAGGAAGAGCAGAATCCCGGTCCCGGAGATTGGGAGCTGGACTTAAGGGGGGAGGAGTGTAGGGGGGTGGAATGGCCACCCACTGAGCCGGAGGCGGAGGAACCCCTCTGGGAGCCATTTTGGGCCCAGCCTAGCCCCGCCCCCTCACCTGACCGGAAGTCAAAGGGCGGGACTAGGACTATAAGAAGGCTGCCTGGGAGCTCAGTCAGGGCCCAGCCCAAAGTTATAGTGAGGAGGCTGCTGTCAGGCAGCCCCATCATTGGGGAGCTTCACAGATCCCATCGAGCCCTTGTGGGGGATGAGCCGGGGGCAGAGCCAGGATTGTGCACTGGGAGCAGGGTGGGCTCAACCCCCCTTGCAGCAGCAAGCGCCCCGCGATCTGCAGGGTGGGAGGCGAGTCCCAGTCCCCGCGATGGCCATGGTGCGAATCCTGAGCAGCGCCACTCGCCTTCCACAGGCATCTGTGGGGACTGGAAGAACCATTTCACAGCGGCGCAGAGCAAGGCCTTCGACGGGATCTACCGGGACCGCATGGGAGGCCTCCTGGGGGCGTTCCCCTGGGATGCGCCCTGGGATTGAACAGTGGGAATAAAGCATCCAGGAGACCACGAGGAGCCAGGGCTGAGTTGCTGGGAGTGGCTGGCTGCCGTGGTTCACACAGCCTATGGGAGGGAATGGCTCCGGCCTGGCAGGATGGACCAGGCTGAGGAGCGTTGCCTGGCTTGGGCATTTCATGCCAGTGCTACCTGCCATGCCCTTGCCCTCCCTCCCACCAGGTTCCATAATCAGCCTGGCCTCTTATTGCCACAGGGAGCACCTCCAGGGTCAGCCTCCAGCCACTGCAGCTCGCTCCCTCGGCCTGTGACACCTCCCTGAACCTTACCGGCACCGCTCTACAGACTGAGGTGCATGTTCTGGGAGTGAGGTGTTGTGTCATCGTCTGCCCTGGAACTCTGGGTGCCTTAAATGCTCTGCTGCTGGGCTCACAGCCTGACACCCACAGCCTCCGACAAGCCCACAGAGCCCTGTGTGCGCCAGCCTGTGGCTTCCTTCTTCCCTCCAGAGCTGAGTTTCCCCCAGGCAGGCTTTTCGCAGGAGTACG
Organism: Pelodiscus sinensis; assembly: GCF_052426305.1. NCBI lineage: Eukaryota > Metazoa > Chordata > Testudines > Trionychidae > Pelodiscus > Pelodiscus sinensis. Next base: position 19,072,770 of record NC_143077.1, on the reverse strand, counting down.
AGGTGCAGGCTTCCTGTCTCCTCCTTGCTGGCAGGGCCCATCCCACTTAGCTCTGACTCCTGCACTCCCCACACCGCCAGCCCCCTGCCCTGAAGGACCCGAGCAAGGCCAAGTAAGTCTTCTAGTAAAATATTACAGCTTCAAAAGAGAAGCAATGTTTTGGTAAGAGAGTGAAGGAGAGAGGTACAGATTGGCCTTTCTCACCCTCGTTGTCTGAAGAAACAGTTCAGCATTCAGTAACTAAAGGGTTCACCCTGGAAAGTGGGTGACCAGGAAGTGTTGGCAGGTAGCCAGGAGAACCAATGGGAAGAACGTGTTAGAGTTGGCTTGAAAGGGAATCTGCCTGCTGCTTTTCCTTTGGGCATTCAAACCAAGAACTGGGGGGAAGGGAGATGAATACCCATGCCTAGAAATGGACTAGACTTTGGAAGTACAAACATGTGAGTAGATAGGGAATGTTTATAGTTCTACACAATTTTCTTTGTTTTGGTGTTTAGTTAACCCCCCCTTACGCTGTAACTAAAACTGAATCCCAGGGAAGCAATTCTCTGTGTTTTAATCTATTCTTTTCTCAGCTGCTCTATAACACCTAGCAATGAAGTATCCTTTATCAAGAATATCTTTTTGTTTTGTGAATAAGAACACCCTTTTAAAGACTAGGATCTGATTCTTGTGTCCTGGAAAGTAATAGGAGGTGGGTGAGTGCATGACTAAGACTGAGAGGTCAGCTATCAGAGATTATTGGGTTTTCTTCAAGCTTGCTAGTGGTAGCAGAGCTTGGGATACCCCTCTGAAGAAGTTCCCAGGAGCCAGCATCCCACACCGGCAGCTCCTCATAGTTGTGCCATCCTCAGCTGTGGCATCTCCTGTCTGGGATCGGATCTCTCTGCTTGGGAAGAGGGAGGACGTGGCTTTGGAGGTCACTGGGGGGCCTGGTGCTGTGCAGAGGCAGCAGTCGGGCCCCACACACACTCCCCACATCAGTAGGAGCCATGGGGAAGCAGAGCACAACAGAGCAAGTGCATTTGTCCAGTGCTGTCTGACTCCGCCATGGCTCCTGCCACACAGAGAATAGAGGGGGCATGACTGCTGCCTCCATGTGGTGCCAGCCCCCCAGTGATCCCCAAAGCTGCATCCTAGGGTACAAGATGCCACGCAGGGAGAGGGCGGGGTGATGGTGGGAAAGAGCAGGGCATGGGGCAGTAATGGACAGGAAGTCCCAGGCCAGATTGTGCAATTGCTCCAGCTGAGGATGGCCCATGGGCTGGGGACAGTGCTGCTGAACACGATCTGGGGGTTATCCAAGATCACAAATGGGCATATGAGTCAACAAGGTAATACAGCTGCAAAAAAGGGTTTGTCTAAACAGGGCTCTGGCTTGTCAGATCTGGGCGGTGCCTGTCCTCCTCCACCAGTCTCAGCTGACGGACTCTGTTGGGTTCTGGCTGCCACACTGTAGGGAAGATGTGGGCCAGGTGGAGCGAGTCCAGGGGAGAGTCACAAAAATGATAAAAGGTGTAAAATACCTGACCCATGAGAACGCCATAGACAGTCTTGAGAAAAGAAAAGGTAGGGAGGGCCGATAACAGGCCTTCACGTGTGTTACGGGCTCTTCTAAAGGGGCTGATGATCACTTGTCTCTATGTCCACTGAAGTTGGACAATGTGTGAGGGACTTTACCTGCACCGAGGGAGATTTAGGGGAACTTTCTGTCCCTAAGGGCAGTTAAGCTCTGGAAGAGGCTCCCAAAGGAGGCTGTGGAATCGCTGTCGCTGGAGGCGTTTAAAAAGAGGCTGGGCAGACACCTGTGAGGAATGGTCCAGGGTGACGTGCTCCCCTCACAGCTCAGACTTGAAGATTTCAGGGGGTTTCTTGACGCCCTGCCCCTCCAGGGCTCCGTGCTTTCTGCCTCGCTGCTCTGAACGAACTCCCCGAAAACATCCATTGAGCTGCCTCATCATCCCTTCCCTCCGTAGCACTCCCCGTCTCCATGACGCCTGCAAAGCCAGGAGAACCCTGGGGCTGATGGTGTGATGAGACCACTGCCTCTCCTGGAGACGATGACTCCTTGTGCTGCCCTCCCAGGCAGTCTGGGCGCTGAACTTCTCTTCACTGCTCAGGTGCCCAGCACAGGGCGGTTCTCCTCAGGGCGCAGCAAACGGCTTGGCTGGGGCTGTGACAGACCGGACTGTGTCTGGGCACAGCTGAGGGCTTCCGCTCAGGGCGAATTGCTCAACTTCGGGGCTCCTTACAGTCCCCAGACTGGTTACCTCTCCAATCAGGCCACAAACCAGTCTCACAGAGTGCTTCAGCTGCCTGCCTGAAGCCTCACGAGCAAAACCCCTCCGAAACCCCAGCAATATCCATGCCCCAGATGGCCCCGGGCCTCATACACCGGTGGGGGGGTCTTAGCACCCAATCCCACCTACCCCGAACAAGTACTGTCCGGTTCCAAGAAACCAGCCACAGATCCCTGGTCAATTTACCCTCTGGACCTTACCCACAAATCATGCTGAGCCAATCCTTTAGCATCTAAGGGTACGTCTACACTACAGTGCTAGTTCGAACTAACTTAGTTCGAATTAGTTAATTCGAACTAAGCTCATTCGAACTAACGCGTCTAGAACTAAAAAATAGTTCGAATTAGCGTTTTGCTAATTCGAACTAGCAAGTCCACATTGAGTGGACTCTGAACAGGGCTTAAGGATGGCCGGAAGCAGTGCCGGCAGGGCATAAAAGGAGGACTTAGAGCATGGAGATGCTGTCTCAGGCTAGCCGAGGGCTGCGCTTAAAGGGTCCCGACCCCCACCCCGGACACACAGTTCTAAGGGGTGCCCCGCTTGCAAAGAAGTTCTGGCTTGGAGTGCCCGGAATACCCACACTGGGCACATCACAGCACTCGGCCATCAGCCCGGCTGCACTTGCCGCAGGCTGCCATCTGGGGAGAGGGGGCAATTGGGGGGCTGCAGGAGAGCTTCCACCCCCAGAAGCCCGCAGAGCAAGCCCAGTCCTCCCCATCGGGGGCTCGTACCCCATTCCTCCCTCACCTCCTTCCACTTACCCTTCCCTAGCCCCCCTTCTTATTGATGTACAAAATAAAGATAACGTTTCTTCCAACATTGACTCTGTCTTTATTGAAAAAAACTGGGGGAGACTGGGAAAAGGAGGTGGGAGAGGGGAAGAGAAAGGCTGGGAGAGGGGAGGGCAACTAACATGATCAGGGGTTGGGAACAGGTCCCAGATGAAGAGAGGCTACAGAGACTGGGACTGTTCAGCTTAGAAAAGAGGAAACGGAGGGGGGACAGGATAGAGGTCTCTAAAAGCAGGGGTTGGGTGGAGAGGGTGCATTCAGAAAAGTTCTTCATGAGTTCCCATAAAGAAGGACTAGAGGACACCAAACGAAAGGAATGGGTAGCAGGCTTGAAACTAGTAAGAGACAGTTGTTCTTCACAAAGCAAATAGTTAACCGGTGGAACTCCTTGCTGCAGGAGGCTGTGAAGGCTAGAACTGGAACAGAGTTTAAAGGGAAGTGAGATCAAGTCATGGAGGTTGGGTCCATCGAGTGGTATTAGCCAGGGGGGAGGAGTGGTGTCCCTGCCCAAAGTTTGTGGAAGGCTGGAGAGGGATGGCACGAAACAAATGGCTTGGTCACTGTCTTCGGTCCATCCCCTCCAGGGTCCCTAGGGTTGGCCGCTGTCGGCAGACAGGCTACTGGGCTAGATGGACCTTTGGTCTGACCCAGTACGGCCATTGTAAGCTCAGGGCTCAGGGTCGGGGGTCTCAGTGGACCCCCTTGATTTTCATGCACACCTGCTCCTGGGTGGCCAGGCTGGCAGCTATCCTGCCCTAGCCGGCCACTTTCCTGTGCCTAGTGCAGAGATCGTGGACGAGGTCCACGATGTCCGCACTAGCCCAGGAAGGTGCCCGCCTCTTGCGGTCCAGGGCAAGCTCCCGGGAGCCGCCAGCCTGGTCCCGGGAAGAGGGGGTGGGCTGGGGGGCATTGGGTGGGTGGCTCTGTGCCGTGCCAGGTGCAGGGTCTGCTGGCTGGGTGCTGGCAGGCTTGCACCTGGCACGGGCACCGTAGCCAGCCCGTGCCCCTTTAAGGGGTCCAGGGCCGGGAGGGGGGCATAGAGTTTCCCTGGTGTTGGCCAGAGTGGCCACCAGGGAAACCTGGGTAGGGCTAGCCTCCCACTAGTTCGAACTAAAGGGCTACACAGCCCTTAGTTCGAACTAGCTAGTTCGAACTAGGCGTTAATCCTCGTAAAATGAGGTTTACCTAGTTCGAACTAAGCGCTCCGTTAGTTCGAATTAAGTTCGAACTAACGGAGTGCTAGTGTAGCGCCTAGGAAAGTTAGTTCGAACTAACAGACGTTAGTTCGAACTAACTTTGTAGTGTAGACATACCCTAACATCTAAAGGTTTATTATTACAATAAAGAAAAGCATGAGAGTAAGGTTGTTAAAGGATAGTACATTACATGCATCAAATTTCCCGGTTCTCGATGCAGCCTCTAGCAGAGATGTTACAGCTGCTGGCTTACAAGTCCTTGCTGCGCATCCTAGGGTCAGGATGGGCACACAGTTCTTCCTGGCTCTTCGATCCCTGCACTGCTGCCTCTGGGATGAAGTGCTGAGCTGAGTACCAAGATGGAGTCGACCACATGGCCTATTTATCCCTCCTTCCTGGTCTCTTCTTGGCTACAGCAGGTCACCTGGCCCATGGCTTATCCCTGTGTTCCCTGCTGGTAGCCACTAGGTATGAGTCACCACTCTTGAGGTGTGTCCTTGGCCTAAAGAGGGCTATTGTTCCAGAGCTTTACTCGTTAGCATATCCATAGGCTGAGCTGCTTTGCCCAAAGTTCAACCACATACAGAGAAACATCTGGTATCCACACAAAATACATGCTTATAACTTCACATACCAACATTATACAATCACAGGAATAGCATATATGGAATCAGAAGAAAGTAGGCTTCTACTGGACACCTCACGTGGCCCCCCTTTGTGCCACTTTTGGGGCCAACACCCCCACATGGGTGCAGCAGTGATCTGGCTGCTCCCCTCAACATCCAGTAACATGACTGGGGGCAGGGAGGAAAAGTTGCTTTCCTCTCCCCCACATTGTTTCCTAAAAATCCCCCCTCACTTTCTGTGTCTAGCGTCAGGAGTGAAAGCAACTTAAAATTCTTACAGGTACTGTGGTACCACACCTCCCTTTGTGGAGGTCAAGGCAAGAGCTTGAATCACAGAATTATAGAATAATAGGACTGGAAGGGACCTCAAGAGGTCATCGAGTCCAGCCTCCCGCCCTCAAGGCAGGACCAAGCTCAGTCTACACCATCCCTGACAGATGTCTATCTAACCTGTTCTTAAATAACTCCAGAGAGGGAGATTCCACCACCTCCCTTGGCAATTTATTGCAATATTTGACCACCCTGACGGTTAGGAATTTTTTCCTAATGTCCAATCTAAACCTCCCCTGCTGCACTTTAAGCCCATTACTCCTTGTCCTGTCCTCAGAAACCAAGAGGAACAAATTTTCTCCTTCCTCCTTGTGACACCCTTTTAGATATTTGAAAACCGCTCTCATGTCCCCCCTTAATCTTCTTTTTTCCAAACTAAACAAGCCCAGTTCATGAAGCCTGGCTTCATAGGTCATGTTCTCTAGACCTTTAACCATTCTTGTCGCTCTTCTCTGTACCCTTTCCAATTTCTCCACCTCTTTCTTGAAATGTGGCGCCCAGAACTGGACACAGTACTCCAGCTGAGGCCTAACTAGTGCAGAGTAGAGCGGCAGAATGACTTCACGAGTTTTGCTTACAACACACCTGTTGATACAACCTAGAATCATATTTGCTTTTTTTGCAACAGCATCACACTGTTGACTCATATTCAACTTGTGGTCCACTATGACCCCTAGATCCCTTTCCACCATGCTCCTTCCTAGACAGTCGCTTCCCATCTTGTATGTATGGAACTGATTGTTCCTTCCTAAGTGGAGCACTTTGCATTTCTCTTTATTAAACCTCATCCTGTTTACCTCTGACCATTTCCCTAACTTGCTAAGGTCATTTTGAATTATGTCCCTCTCCTCCAAAGAAGTTGCAACCCCACCCAGTTTGGTATCATCTGCAAACTTAATAAGCGTACTCTCTATCCCAATATCTACATCATTGATGAAGATATTGAACAGTACGGGTCCCAAAACAGACCCTTGAGGAACTCCACTTGTTATCCCTTTCCAGCAGGATTTAGGACCGTTAACAACAACTCTCTGACTACGGTTATCCAACCAATTATGCACCCACCTTATCGTGGCCCTATCTAAGTTATAGTTGCCTAGTTTATCAATAAGAATATCATGCGAGACCGTATCAAATGCCTTACTAAAGTCTAGGTATATGACATCCACCGCTTCTCCCTTATCCACAAGGCTCGTTATCCTATCAAAGAAAGCTATCAGATTAGTTTGGCATGACTTGTTCTTCACAAACCCATGCTGGCTATTCCCTATCACTTTATTACCTTCCAAGTGTTTGCATATGATTTCCTTAATTACCTGCTCCATTATCTTCCCTGGGACAGACGTTAAACAGACCGGTCTGTAGTTTCCTGGGTTGTTCTTATTCCCCTTTTTATAGATGGGCACAATATTTGCCCTTTTCCAGTCTTCTGGAATCTCCCCCGTCTGCCATGATTTTTCAAAAATCATAGCTAAAGGCTCAGATAGCTCCTCTATCAGCTCCTTGAGTATCCTGGGATGCATTTCATCAGGACCTGGTGAACAGTGGGATGGGGAATGTGGGAGTATGGGGAGCTCAGGGCGGGGGATGAGGAGTGTGAGGATGTGGGGGAGCTCAGGGCAGGGGGTGGGGAGTGTGGGAGGATGGGGAGCTCAGGGCAGGGGTATGGTGGAGCTCAGGACAGGGGGCTGGGGAGTGTATGGGTGTGGGGAGCTCAGGGCAGGGAGTCCAGGAGTGAGGGGGGGCGCAGTGCAGGGATTGTGGTGCAGGAGTCAGGGGTAGGTGGGGGAGGGGTGTTTGGAGGCTCAGGGCAGGGGACTGGGAGTGCAGCCACTACACTACTTGGCCACCAGATCCCTGGAGTACACTGTGGCTGTGCAGCCCAGCGTGCTGAAAGCACCCAAAGCCCCGCCCCCAGCCCGCCAGGCTTAGTGGGGCACCCCAGAGCGGCTTCCTATCGCCCTTGTCTAGCACAACATGGACAGTTGGTTCCCACTACCGTGATCTCCTAGGAGACTGAGACACCATTCTGCCAGGACGGCCCAAGCTGCTGAGGGAAATTGCCCCTCACCATCCCGTCTGTCCAGGTCCCTCTGCCTCTGGGTTTGTTCTTCAAGGGCCAGACGCGTGGGGCTGGGACTGTCCTTGTTCTGTGTTTGCAGAGTGCCCAGCAGAATGGCTCCTGCTTCACCCCTGGCCTAGAAATAAGCAGAACAGGCAGTTTGGGGAGGGAAGAACCAGGGAAGGGAAGGTTTGGGGCCGGGGGCTAAGAGGCGGGGCTGGGAGGCAGGGCTGGGGTGGAGATGCAGATGTAGGGAGTTGGGGTGGAGGCTGGAAGAAATGGAAGTCAAGGAGCTGGAAGGGTTGGTGAAGGATGGAGTAAAGGGAGGGGGGCCAGGCTACAGGACATGGAGGTGCCAGCCACAGGAGGGAGGAAGAGACGTTTGTTTGACAGGACCCCAGGGATTTGGGAGCGAGGAACAGTGGGAGGGGAGTGGGAAACATTTGGGGAGAGGAACCTTTGGGAGACCTGGTGGTGAGGAGGGCGGCAGTCAATGGGAGAGGAGACAAAAAGGAGCAGGTGCTGCCTGGGTCCAAGGAGGTGGGGAGAGATGGGGTCTGGGTGTCACGAGTACCAGAGTTAGCTGCACCTCCGTCCTCCTCCCTACCTGGTATCTCTGCCCCCTCCCTCCCGAACTTTCCTTCTGCATGTCTCTGGGCCTCTCTGTCAATGCCAGAGGGGATCCCTCCCCCCCCCCCCCCATGGCTGGATTCTTCCCTTCCCGAGACATGCAGTCACCATCTCAGTGGGGTGGGAGCCCTTTGATGCTTCGCCTGCGTGTTCCCAGCCGAGAAGGGGCGGCTAATCCCGCAGAAGCAGAGCCCTGCACTTTTGAGTACCTGGACCCAGGGTTTTGCTGCTTTATAGCGGGTGGGGTTAAAATAACGGAACGTCTCTTGTCCCACCAATCCCCCAGGACTCACCCCTCTTCTCTGCATTGCGCAGCGTCCGGGGGATACCGCCCCGCGGGGACACTCATGCCCGTGTCCAAGGGGCTGTCCCGTAGCCTATGTCAGTGTGAAAAGCATTAAAGGACCCTGCCCCAGAGGGAGAGCGTCTCTGGGGGCGTTGTCCCGGGATGACTGCAGTGCTTTGTCCACACCAGAGTAGTGAGAGGCAGCCGCAGCCAGGGTTGCCAGATGGTCAATAAAAATACCAGACATACTTGCCATTGCATCACAACCTAGAGTACATCTTATTTAGAAAACTGAGATATTTTCTCAATTTATCTCCTGGACAGAAAGCTCAAATACTGGACTGTCCGGTTCAAACGGGACACCTGGCAACCCTAGCCGCAGCCCCTGCCCGGAAAAGCTCCCAAGCTAAGCACCTGGGGGATTTAGGAGCACCAAGCAGTGGGCACAAAGCACAGTCACACACTTGTGCTCCCAACTCCCTTAGGGCTTTGAAAATGCTCCCCTTAGACGAGTTAGAATCAGTGTCCCCGTTTCACAGACGGGAGCTGAGGCCCACTCAGGGGAGTGGCAGGGCCAAGGGCTCTGCAGCAGACCTGGGACTTGAACCTCAGTCTCCCAGAAGTTCCACAACCAGCCCGCTCTGCTTTGCTAAAGGAGCAGGCGGGACTGTTTGTGCAGGAGGAGGAGCTGGGCTGGCTGGCTGGCTGGGGCAGGCCACAGCAGGGCTCAGCCCTTGGCCTGGCTGAGAGCGAGGAGAGGCCTGCAGGCTGAGGGGCAGTGTGACGGACTGGGCCGTGTCTGGGCACAGCTGAGGGCGTCTGCTCAGGGCGAATTGCTCAAATCCGGGGCTCCTTACAGCCCCCAGACTGGTGACCTCTCCACACAGGCCACAAACCAGTCCCACAGAGCGCTTCAGCTGCCTGCCTGAAGCCTCACGAGCAAAACCCCTCCGGCACCCCAGCAATATCCATGCCCCCGATGGCCCCGGGCCTCATACACCGGTGGGGGTCCTAGCAGCCAATCCCACCTACCCCGAACAAGTTCTGTCTGGTCCCAAGAAACCAGCCACAGATCCCTGGTCAATTTACCCTCTGGATCTTACCCACAAATCATGCTGAGCCAATCCTTTAGCATCTAACACCTAAAGGTTTATTATTACAATAAAGAAAAGCATGAGAGTAAGGTTGTTAAAGGAATAGTATGTTACATGCACCGAATCTCCCAGTTCTCGATGCAGCCTCTAGCAGAGATGTTACAGCTGCTGGTTTAAGAGTTCTTGTTGCACATCCTAGGGTCAGGATGGGTTCACAGGTCTTCCAGGCTCTTCGATCCCTGCAATGCTGCCTCTGGGATGAAGTGCTGAGCTGAGAACCAAGATGGCATCGACCACATGGCCTATTTATCCCTCCTTCCTGGCCTCTTCTTGGCTGCAGGAGATCACCTGGTCCTCAGCCTCTCTCTGCTGGCCGCTCTTAGGTGTCCGCCCTCATGCTTTAGGTGTGTCCTTGGCCCATTCAGTGCCATTGTCCCACAGGGCCTCGCTAATTAGCATGTCCACAGGCCGGGCTCTGCCCAATGCTCAACCACATGCAGAGAAATATTCAGGATCCACACAGACTACAGATTCCTAACTACACACACAGACGTTATACAACCACATAAATAGCTTACATAGGACTATCAGATAATAAGCTTCTATTCAGCACCCCACATGGCCCCCTTTTCTACCATTTTCTGGGGCCAACACCCCCACCTATGGGTGCAGCAGTGATCTGGCTGCTCCCCTCAAGATCCAGTAATGTGACAGGCAGTGACTGGAGGAGCTGCCTGGGCATAGACTGTAACCCAGGGGCCCACAGTGCAGCAATCATCAGCAGTGTCTGTGTCTCCCCAGCCCCCATTCAGAGCTGAGTACAGGTACCTCCCCAGCCCCCTCCCCACCCCCGTCTCCTGCTCACAGCAGGTCAATAGGGTTCTCCCATTCTTGGGCCTCTGGTTCCCATGCAGCTGCTCCCAACAGGAGTCCCTTGCAGCCCGGCAGGCTGGGGCAGGCCCCATCTCTCCAGCACCAAGGTGATGACGGATACAGACACCAGGAGGAGCGAGACGAGGGTGCAGCCAATGGCCTAGCGGGCAGGAGATGTGGCCGGCCCTGCAAATGGAAAGGACCTGGTGACAGTCGGGTGCAAAGTGGCAAATGGCTCTGCAGTGCCAGCACTAGGCACAGAGCAGCTGCCGTGTAGAGACCTTGGGTGAGTGCCCAGAGGGCTAGATCTACAGGGGATCATGCTGCAGGGGGCATGTTCCCCCGACAGGAGGCCGAAGTGACAGAGGCTGTTGGGGACTCTCCTCCCTTTGCCCAGGTGGTGTTGGAGGAGCAGGGAAGGACCCAGGTTTGCTCAGGCTGCACCAGGACTTGGTGCAAAGGCCTGACAGGAGCCAGCAACGGACACAGCAGCCCAGACCCTCTCGCCTCTCCCCAGTATGGCTGGCAGCTCACAGGGGCGACCCCGCCCTGGGCACGAGGCCTTGGCACCGGCTGTGGGCTCAGGAGGGGGCGGACATGGGACATAAGCGATGCCGAAGGGAGGGGTGTGGGCATTAGAGGCCACTACCATTGCCCCGCCCCCTTCCCCGCACCTACCCCTGCCCCTGTTCTGAGGCCACGCCCCCACTCATTCCACTCCCCCCTCCCTCTGCTGCTTGGGCTCCCCCACCCTCACTCAGGTTCGCTGGCCTGAGGCTGGGGTTACGGTGCAGGATGGCTGGGGAGTGGGGCGCGGGAGAGGCTGCGGGTTGCAGGCTCTGGGACAGGTTCAGGGCAGCGATGGGAGTTTGGGTGCAGACTCAGAGGCAGTTAACTGTGGGAGGAGGATCCAACAGGAGGCTGGGGTTTGGGGTGGGGGGTGTCTACCCCAGCTGCCTGAGAGATACTAGACTGACTCTGGTTTCCTTGTGTCTCCCCGGCTGGGCTCTCACTCCCACTTCTCCTCTCAGGGTCCCTGCCGGCTCCCCTGCTCTATCTGAATGCGTCCCTGGCGCCTCCAACCCCCCCCAAGCCTCACGAATGTGGCCCCGACTGAGACATCTCACTCCCCTGGCACTCCAGCCCCAGCACAGATTAACTCTCCTGGGTTCCAGGGAGAGTGGCATTTGCGGGTCCCTCTCAATCTGAGGGGGGGCCAAAAATGAGGGATCCCCGAACCTCAGTCCTCCCTGTCCCTTCCCCTCACCTCAGTGAGGCTTGTGGGTTTTGGAAGAAGGGTTTTTGTATTTTGCTTTTCTCGTGTGTGGTCCCCAACTGGTTTTTCTGGGGGTCAGTGGCCCTGGAGACAAAAAAGGTTCCTCATCCCTGCCTTTAAGAAAGAAAACTTTGAAACCCTTTGTGGTAGACAGAAATTAACATTTGACCTTATTGAAAATGAAGTTTCCTAAAGTTAAAACACCTAATCTGTGTAAACATTCAAATTAAACCAGTCACCCAAGCTCCAGCAGTAGCACAATGGCGCCGCGTGATGATGCAATGGACGGTGCGCACCCAGGCTCCTCCCCTCAGCTCTCTTCTGCACCCAACCGCCCCGTCCCAGACCCCAAACTCCTCGGTAGAAATGTGGCCCTTGACCACTTGCCAAAATGCCCCCCCCCATTAAAAATCATTGACAAAGCCTGATCCAAATGTTTTTTGAAACGTTATTTAATCCGAATTGAAATACATTCTATACAATTGGGAGGGTTGGGGGGAGGGGGACGCAGCTGCTGGCTCCTCAGCTCCTTGTGCTCTCACTGGCTGTCTTCCTGCTGCAAGGGAAGCAGAATCCGTCACATTCATCCCTGGGGACTCAGGGGTACTGGGCCCCCCCAGCATTTCCCCCTCCTCCCCCCTGCGCTGAGACTTGTTCTGCTCTCTGGTCACCCCCGTCAGGCCCGCAGGGTGAGCTTCTGACCCACCCAGCAGGGACGTGGGGTGGGGGCAGCATGAGGAAAGGGGCGGGGGACTCCCTGAGGGGATGGGAAGGAGACCCTGGCCCTGCCCCGCTCTCCTGCATCTGCTCCGGCTGCTCACCATGTATCCCAGGAGCTGATGGGCCTGCCCATGCAGGGCGTGGGCCAGGACCAGCCCGGCCTGGCTGGGGCGCCTCAGGGGGGAGCGGGCAGCGAGCAGAGCCTTGTCTAAAAAGCAGTTCTCCTGCTCTGGCGTGAAGAGCTGCCCAAAGACCTGAAATCAAGAGCACGGGAGGTTTCAGCTGACGGCCCAGAGCCCGGCCCCAACTCCTGGGGCTAAAACAGCTTCCTCCTTCTGCAAACTCCCTTCCAGACCCTGCACCCAGACGCTCTCCTCACCCTGCACCCTAACCCCTGCCCCAGGTCACACCTTCCTCCTGCCCCCAAGACCCTCCCAGACCTCACCCCCCTCCGCACAACAGAGCAGCCCTAGGCCACTGGCCAACATCTTGGAGCGACCTCCATCAAAAAGTGTTGCCCCCCCCGCCCTGCTTCCCCTCCTACGGGAGATCCGGGGCAAGGTGCGGCGCTGCCCCTAGGAAGCGCCGCCCCTTTGAAACGCCGGGACAGCGTCACAAAGGGGCAGCGCCGCCCTGTCCACGGCTCGAATAGTCGAGGGAAAATGCATCGACCATTCGATCAGCGACTCCCCGCTCCCACCCCGCGTCCTACCCGCACGAGGGCCCCAGCCAGCCCCACCCCCGAGCCCTGCCCTGCCCTGGCAGCGCGTCCTTACCTCTCCCACCCGCACGGTGTTGCTGTGCGCCAGGACCCATCTCTCCTTATAGTAGTGCCTGCACCACAGGTCCTCTGCCTGGTGGATGTTGAGGCCTGCAAGAGACAAACCAGGGTGATTCTGCTGGCAGGTCTGAGCCCTTCCCCTCCCACGGGTCCCTGCAGGCATCCCTGGGCAAATGGAGGGGCACAGGGGGCAGAAGGGGAACACAGAGGGACGCATCCCCCCTTGGGCCAGTCTGGGGGAAAAGGGCTGGGTCCCCTCCCCCCGCCGCCGGCACCCTCAGGGTGTCCCTGGGGCCCAGGTCCCGGCTGGGTTCCTTACCCCTGTGGTGCAGGAGGAGTCGGTACAGGCTGTGCACCCCCTTCCGGGCCAGCCGGCTGACGTCTTCGGATGGGTCCGAAATAAAAAGGCCCAGCTGGGCCACGTGGTGACCCATCCTCGGCCAGTCGGCGGAGTTCTGAGGGGAGAGAAGAGGGGGGGTCCCTCAGCATCCTGGGGCTGCACGTCCCATGCTAACGGCCGCCGAGGCGGTTCTGAGCTCGGGGACGGACAGAGACACCTCCCGGGGCGGGGCGGGGCGGGGCGGGGCCGGCCTTGCGAGGAGACAACCCTGAGCAATGGCCCCGACTGAAGGGTCACTCCGGGGGTGGAACAAGGGGATCCACTGACGGCCACTCCCCAGTCTGGGGCCCAGGTGCCCCCCGGAAAGGCCCAGGGTCGCCCCTCCCCGGGGAAAGGAGAACGCGGCCCATTCCCGGCCCATTCCCAGCTCTGCCTCCCGGGGACGCTCCCAGCCCCGCGCCCTGCAGCCCCAGACCCCCCGGCTCCGAGGTCACTTACCTCAAACCCCGGGAGGGTGGTGGCGACTCCCAGCAGGGCCGTGGTGCTGCCAAGGGCCCTGGCTCGCTCCTGGGGCAGGCGGGACTCCAGCCACGGGCTCAGGTGCTGGGGGGGAAAGAGGCAGGTCAGGACCCGTAGGGAGGCGCCGGTTCTGGGCAGAGCCTGGGGCTCCTCTCAGACTGTGCCCCCCCCCCCCACCCCCAGCCACTGACACAGCTCCTCTCTCGGCCCCCCGAGGAAGCAGGGACAATGGCCCCGTCCCCCCCACGGGGCTCACCTCCATGATCAGCTGCAGCCTGGCGGTGTCTGGGGACTCGGCGAGGAGGCTTGCCAGTAGGGCCTGGAGGTCGACGGGAAGGGCCCGGATGAACTGCTGCAAGACAAGGGGGAGCCCTGGGTCAGAGGGGGGTTGGGGAATCCAGGCCACCCGCTGGCCCCGGGGTGCAGCCTTGAGCAGGGTCTGAGCCGCCTCGCAGAGCAGGGAGGAGCCCAGGCTGGGCATGGAAGGGACGGGCCCCCAGGGAGAGCAACGGGAAACCTGGAGGGAAGGATCCAAACCTGCAGCTTCTTCTCTCCCTCTGCCCCCACCCCCACTCCTCTCTGGAGCTCCAGCCCAGCCCGGGAGCAGGGCCCGGAGGGACGTACCTGTGTGTGGATGGGCTCCTGCTGCCAGTCCCCAGACACAGTCTGTCCCACGGCCGCCCTCAGCAGGGGGCTCAGGAGCTGGGCCTGTAGGGGAGGCTGCAAGGTGCTGGCAGGAGAGAGGGGCAGAGACTGTTCATTCAGCAGCAGGGCTGTGTCCAGACTCAGGGGGTTTTTCGGGAAAAGTAGCCTTTTTCCGAAAAAACATCACCTGCGTCTAGACTGCAGTCGCGTTCTTTCGAAATTAAATCGAAAGAACGCGGCTTTTCTTTCCACGGCGGTAAACCTCATTTCACGAGGAAGAACGCCTTCTTTGGAAAGTGCTTCTTTCGAACGAAGGCGTTCTTGAATGGAACTAGGGCTTCTTCGAAAGAGAGCATCCAGACTCACTGGGTGCTCTCTTTCGAAAGAGGCTTGCAGTCTAGACATAGCCCAGGAGACAGAGACTTTCCCACTCCCTGGTCAGGGGATCTGCTCTGGGGGAGTCGGCGGGGGGGGGGGGGGTCGGTACCTGAGGCTGCAGGCGGCGTTGAGGCAGTCGGCCAAGACCAGTGGGGGGGGGGAGTCCTCCATGATCTCCTGTGAGACCCAAGGAGACAAAGGGGCGTGTGAGGCTGGGGCCCCCAAGAGACGCTCACACGGCCAGCGCCCCCACCCAGCAGGATCCAACCCCACTGCCTCCCGCTGGCCTGTAGCCCCCCTGCCCGGCACAGGGCCCCTCCCAGCACCCCCCTCCCAAACCGGGACCAGCTCAATCCTTGTCCCCAGGCCGTCTCCTGCCCCTCACTGCCCTGGTGACCAGCCTCTGAACCTCCTCATCCCTGCTCCCCAGGCGCATCCTCAGCAGCCCGCTCTGCTAACCTTCCAGCTCCCCCCCCCATGGCCCGGGGAGACCCCTCCCTGTTCCGAATCCCCCTCCCTGTCCAGCACCCCAGACCTGCCCCATTTCTGTGTCCCTCCCTCCTCCAGCATCCCCACCCACCCTCCCCATGTCCACCTCCCCCTCCCCCTCCAGCACTCCTGGCCCCACCCATCCCATTTCCAGCACCCCCACCCGCCGCCATGGCCCAGGCAGACCCCTGTCCACCCCAGGTATCCCCTCCCCTCCTCCCGGCCGCCGCGACTCGCTCACCACGATCCTGGCCATCATGGTGTCCTTGCAGCAGCGCGGCGCCAGGGTGTCCTCGCCCCTTTGGAGGGCGGCGAGGCAGGCGGGGGGGACGGCCAGGAGGAACCGCTGCAGGGCGGCTGGGCTCTGCACCCCAGAGAGAGTCTGTGAGCCTGGGGCCTGCCTGCCCCCCACGGACAGCTGCAGGGCTCAGGCCTCCCAGGAGTGGAGGTGGGAGCTGCCGGTTGTCCAAGCACCCACACTCCCCCCCCAACTGCTTCCTCAGGCTTGTGGGGGCCCAGCTGGTGCATGACAAGAGACCTCAGCTTGGGGGGCCCAGGTCATGCAGGAGAAGGGGCCCCAGGGGGATCCCCAGGGACAAGCCCCTCCCGGAGGGGGGGACGTGCTGGGAAGGGGCCGGACAATCTCGGGTCCCCCCCGTGTGGAGAAGGTTCCTACCGTGTCCCGGGTGTGGAGCTGCTCTTCAATATCATAGATGGCCCCTTCCTCCACCCGGGAGTCCATCCGCTCCTGGCAGAGCTCCGCCGAGGCGCAGGGGGGCTCTGTGCGGGAGGGAAGGGACCAGGGTGACTCCAGCGGCCAGCAGGGGTCACGCGCCCCCATGTCAGGGACCCAGGGCAGCTTGGGCCCCACACGCCCCTCGCAGGGACCCATCCCCCTTCCACCCTCACATCTGCCAACGCCCTCAGCAGAGCCCCCGCCAGGAACAAGAGAGCCAAGCAGCAGCCCCCGCCCCCATCCATTGCCCTGGCTATGGGGCAGACACTGGGGCTGCCCCCCCGTGTACTGGGTGAGCCCCTGGGCCCAGCATGTTCACGGCCCCTCACCTGGGTCTGAGCGGCTGCAGGAGGTGGCCCGGCTGCAGCTGGAGGCCCAGGCGCTGCTGCTCACTGAGCTGGACCCACAGCTGCAGGGGCTGGTGCGGAGAGGCTGGGGGCTCCCGGAGACTGGCAGGTCCCCGGGGGCCGGGCAGGGCGATGCCCCCTGGTGGTAATGGGGGCTGGGCTCCTGGGGCAGGTGTTTCTCTCCACAGAGGAGGCCCCAGAGCCACCCTACCCGGCTGCCCCGCTGGGCTGGGTCCCGCCTTCCCAGCCGCCTCTGGAGCCAGGTCCGGAGGGGCCTGGCCGGTGGGCGAGTCGCCCCGAGCTGGTGGGATTCAGCTTCCCCGCCCGCGGGGACGGAGGAGCTGCTTCCCACCGGCCCTGGGGCCATCTTCAGGGCTTTCCGGAACCACAGCCTGATGTGTTTGGCCATGCTGCAAATGAGGGGAGCAAAGGGGAGCTTGGGGCGCAGCCTGCAGAGCGAAATCCAGGGGTTCCAGCTCCCCAGAGCGACTGCCCCCAGCCCCCAAATGGCCCCTTGCTTATCGGCTCGGTCTTGCACAGGCACTGCAAGGACCTGAGTCTCCTGCCCATCAACAGCCCCTGCTCGGCCAATCAGGGGAGAGTCTAAGGTGTGGGGGGGGGGGGGGGGTGGAGCGTTCTCCCCAAAGACACCGGCATAGACCTGGTCCAGCCCCACCTCCCCAGTCCCCACAATGGGGGCTGCATCCCCTGCCCCACGGCTCCTGCAAACCACCCCCCCTCCTTCAGCTAGTCTGTTGGGTCACAAGCTGGGGGGGCAGCAGGGGAAGGTCACAGAAGAGGCAAGAACAGAGCAGAAATGTGGGCGTCATGGAGGAAAAGGGAAACCAACCAGGAGAAAGCCCCAGTGGCGCTAAGGACACAGCCCAGGTGAGGAATCACCTTCTGGCCCTTGACCGAGGGCTGGGCCTGCCTGGAACCCAGCCGGCCCCGGGCGGGATCCAAACCCCTGGGGGCTCTTACCTTCTGCAAAACGCTGTCCGGATGTGGAACTCACAGAGGACAAAGCAACTGTGAGCAGGAGACGCACCAGAGCTAAAGCAACCGGGGGTCTCCAAAGTCCCCTGGGCCCGCCCCCCCCTTTTCTCAGCCTGAGATGTGGGTTCCTCTGTGAGGTCACCACCTCCCCACCTGCCCTTTGCCTGATCTGCTGAGGGCTGCCCAAAGCCCCTGTGAGGTCACTGCCCCCCCCCACCTCACCCTGCCAGGCAAATGTCCTGCCTCTGGCCACCCCTCTGGGAAGTTGGAGCCATTCCTAGGGGTCCCCCCCACTCCCTGACTGGGCATCCTGCAGCCAGCAGCTCCAGTAGCCCCATAGGCTGCTCCCTGCCCTACACTGCAGACTTCTTGCACAAGAACTGTTTCACACCGGAGTTCTTGCACAAAAGGTCTCGTGCAAGAGCACCTCCACCCTGCCATGTGCTTTTGCACAAGAGTGTCCATGGCACTGTGAACGCTTTCTCGTGCAAGAAAGCTCTGATGACCATTTTAGCCATAAAAGTGTCTTGCTCAAGAAGCCCCTGGTGCCCGTCCACGCTGCCTTCTTGCACAACAGCTCTTGCACAAAAGGGGCTTATTCCTCGTGGGGAGAGGAATAACTCCTGTGCAAGAAGCCCTCTTTTCTGATGCTTTACTGCAAATTTACTTGCACAAGAATTCACGTGCAGTGTAGACGCGCCACAAGTTTTTGCACAAGAACAGTTGTTCTTGAGCAAAATGCCTGCAGTGCAGACGTGGCCTTGGTGTCACCCAGCACTGGACTTCCTGGCCAGGAGCAAGAGTTAGAGCCTCCCACTCGCCCCGCTGCCTCTCACGGGCTCCCGTCCGGCCCCAGCCCTGGGCTTTGCCCTAGCGCATCCCAGCAAGGCCTCTGGCCTGCACTAGACCCATTGACATGTGGAGAATCCACCACTGCCCTGGGGCGCTTTTGTCTATGGGACTCGGACTCACAGCTGAGCATGGAGCCTGATTTCTCCCAGGACTTGGGCTCTTTCCTGGCCAGGCCCTGGAACTGGTTCCACCTTTGTCTGCCAGGGACCGATACTGTCTCTCCAGGGAGGCCCTGCAGTGCAGGCACCTTCCTTTCCCCCCTCGGGAGCAGTCATTGTTCTGCACCCCACAAAGCAGTGGGGGGCTCCTGGCTGCCCCAGCTCCAATCTCTGAGCTTCTCTCTCAACGGGGGCCAGGCCTGGAGGCTCTAGTCCCCCTGGGTATGTATTTCTACACTACCCCGCTAGTTTGAACTAGGGGGGTAATGTATGCATACCGAACTTGCTAATGAAGCCCGGGATTTGAATTTCCCGGGCTTCATTAGCATAAAGCCGGCGCCGCCATTTTTAAAAGCCGGCTAGTGCGAACCCCTCCCATCATGCGTGGGGTCTCCTGGTACCGGAGGGAGGACGGGGGCAGACCAGGAAGGTTAATTTGATGTTGCAGCGGCAGGAAGAGGAGGGGTGGCGCAGAGGAGCTGTCAGTACATTATCCCAATACGCCATCCCAGTGCAGGCGTCGCACTCAGCTCTACCTGCGCTGAGCAGAAAGGGGGTCTAGGACACACACACAAGTAGCCCCAGAACCACGCAGGAGCAGAGTCGTTCTGCGAAAGGGAGAGGTTTATTGGGTCTGCGAGGGCGGCCGTAGGGGGGTGTCGTGTGTGTGCCACTCATCTCCGTCTGGGCAGCGGCACCGGTCGGGCTCACAACTGGGCACAGGACCCGACCACGGCACCATCGATCTCCAGTGTATCGATCTGCTGGAAGCCGCGGCAGAGCTGAATTGCAGAACGGCTGCCCATTGGCAAAGACCTTGAAATGCTGGTTCCTGCAGCCGATGGAGAGGAACCCACTCCTCCTGGGGGGAGGAGCAGCCAAGAGAGGGACCCACTCAGACCGGTCTGGCAGCGTGACGTAGTGGAACCAGCGCTGCCTAGGTAGGGTTTTACCTCCCCCCAGTCTGCTTCTGAGACCGAGTTTCCCCCTCTGCCCCATGGGCTAACAACAAGGCACTTTACAAACATTCTCTGTGTCATCGGCATTGTATGAAGGGGGAAACTGAGGCATGGAGCGGCATCTGATTTATATAGCTCAACCCAGTCCCCACCCCTCTCGGTCTGCAGGAAAAGAAGCCAAGTGCTCTTGTTCCCACTACTCCTCCATTCCCCTGCTTCCACCTGATGTCAAATACACAAAGCTCACTACTTCTTCTTTCCTGCACTTAAGCCAAGCAGATCAGGATGGGGAGGAGACATGAGGGAGCCCCCAGGCTCTTGCTCTCTCTCGCACATACACACACATATATTACTTTAGAAAATGCCAGGTGTGAGCTAGAGGAGAATCTCCATTAACTGTTAGCACTATAGGGCATATGATACATACATAAAGCATTTACAGTCCATCCAGCAGAGGGCAACAATACACCCCGCACACATGTAGCTCCCCCTCCTTTTCCAAATGCCCCAAGATTTAAACTACTGGAGACTACCCATTAGCTGCTAGTTGTATAGGAACTATGGGTATGTCTACACTACAAAGTTAATTCGAACTAACAGCCGTTAGTTGGAAGTAACTTTCATAGGTGCTACACATACAAACCGCTAGTTTGGACTTAATTCGAACTAGGTAAACTTCATTCTACCAGGAGTAACGCCAAATTCGAATTCAGTAGTTGGAATTAAGGGCTGTGTAGCCACTTAATTCGAAGTAGCTGGAGCCCAGCCCTCCCCAGGTTCCCCTGGTGGCTGCTCTGGGCCAAAGCAGGAAAACTCCTCTCCTCTCCCCAGCCCTGGGGCCCTTAAAGGGGTAGACTCTGGCCAGACGGCACTTGCCAGAGCCAGCCCTGCCAGCAGTCTCTGCCCCGAGCCGGCGGCTGCAGGATGAGCCAGGCAGCCAGTGCCAGCGAGCCGTCCCCCCGCCCAGTCCCCCAGCACCCAGGGGCCAGCCAGGGGCCGTAGATGGCGCGCACCCTCCTGGTCTAGTGTGGAGGTCATGGACCTCATTGAGGTTTGGGGGCAGGGCCCCAGCGTCCATGATCTCTGTACTAGGAGGAGGAACGTGGCCGTCTACGGGCGCATAGCGGCCGCCATGGCCCGAAAGGGACACAGGCCACCCAGGAGCAGGCGAATCCTGGTGTTCTGGCTGTGGGGGAAAAAGACAGCCACAAGATGGCGTTTGGAGTCACACGGGCGAGTCGCCTGTCCAAGCGGGACCGAGTCCCTTCCAAAGAGAAACCATGGCAGCCATGCAAGTCCAAGGCTGCACAGGAAACCTCAGGAGCTGCGACTGGGGCTCAGTTCGCGCGGCCACGCTTCCCAGGGGAGGCATGAGACAGGCCCAGAGGTCTGCGCAGCAAACAGGCCCGCAGGAGGGAGGCGGCTAAGAACCCGCGCGGCTCGTGCGTTTCTCCCTCTCAGCTGGCGTAGAGGCGGGAGGGGAGCGACACCTGCCCGGCTGGAGCTTTCGCGCTTGGGCTCGGGGCTTAAGCCCCGAGGCCGAGGCCCCGGCGCGGTTGCTGGGAGACGGGCTCCTGTGGCACGGCACGGCCCCTGAACCTTGCCGGCCACAAGGTGACCTCACCGAGGCCGAGAGGGATGGCTTGGAGGTGGCAAAAGGGAGCCCGCTAGCAAGCGCCAGGAGGCCGAGCGTAGCCACGTCCCCGGGTGGGCTCGAACCACCATCCTTTCGGTTAACAGCCGAACGCGCTGACCCATTGCGCCACAGAGACCTCGAAGGGCTTTCCGAAACGCTGCCTAGCAGCCTGCTCCTCTGCCTGGCCGTGCCAGTGCAGCCCAGGTGCTAGAGTGGATTGCGGGCAGTCTAGCCCCAAGAGAGCAGAGTGGCGCAGCGGAAGCGTGCTGGGCCCATAACCCAGAGGTCGATGGATCGAAACCATCCTCTGCTACGTGTGGGCCGGCCTCTTTTGACTCCGCGCCTTCACTCCAGGCTGCAAGTAGCTAAAGGCCAGGCCAGGATGCCGCCTGCGGGGAAGCTCTCGGCAGCCCCCCGCTTCCTGTGTGGGAGGCACGGAGGCCTCCTCTTCTGTCCTCAGGCAACAGGGCTTCCTCCTGCCCTTTTCCCACCCACAAGGGCCGCCGGGACCCGCTCAGGGAGCGCGCCAGGGAGGCTCTCCAGACGCTCGTGGAACAAAGCACTTCTGGACCACGCTACCCAGAGCCTTCATTCAGGCCTAGACAAAACGCCTAGACAAAGAGCTGCCACAGCATCAACACTGGCCTTGCTCTACTACTCCCAGGCACGCCAAACCCCTCACAAAGAGAACTTCTGCCTTCGCCATACTGCTCAACAACAGGACACGCGAGCAATTCCCTCCGACGCGCCGCTTCTCCCGCATCGCCACCACCCACGCTCTTTAGGCACACGCCGGCTGACCAAAACCCATCTCATCCCATCAAAAGCTTCTGCCCAGCCCAAGAGGACCAGCTACGTTCCCGGCTCAATTCATCCCTTACAGTCAGAGCCAAAAATCACCAGCTGACGGTCCTTCAGAATCCTCAATGGAAAGGGGGAGAGGGAATTGTGGGAGCACGGGCAGCACTCGCCACGGTCTCGGTTGAGGCTTGCAGCAGTCATGGAAGAGAGAGCTGGCTTCGGTCAAGTCTCGGGAGTACGGCCACGGCTTGGACGGGTCCTTCAGTCCTTGGCTCAGAGCTTCGGTTGGTAGCCCACATCCTCCCGAGGTAAAAAAGCAGGAGGGCTTTCCTTCCAGGGCCTTTTGCATCTTCTGCCGTGGGAGGCGAATCCTGGTGTTCTGGCTGTGGGGGAAAAAGACAGCCACAAGATGGCGTTTGGAGTCACACGGGCGAGTCGCCTGTCCAAGCGGGACCGAGTCCCTTCCAAAGAGAAACCATGGCAGCCATGCAAGTCCAAGGCTGCACAGGAAACCTCAGGAGCTGCGACTGGGGCTCAGTTCGCGCGGCCACGCTTCCCAGGGGAGGCATGAGACAGGCCCAGAGGTCTGCGCAGCAAACAGGCCCGCAGGAGGGAGGCGGCTAAGAACCCGCGCGGCTCGTGCGTTTCTCCCTCTCAGCTGGCGTAGAGGCGGGAGGGGAACGACACCTGCCCGGCTGGAGCTTTCGCGCTTGGGCTCGGGGCTTAAGCCCCGAGGCCGAGGCCCCGGCGCGGTTGCTGGGAGACGGGCTCCCGTGGCACGGCACGGCCCCTGAACCTTGCCGGCCACAAGGTGACCTCACCGAGGCCGAGAGGGATGGCTTGGAGGTGGCAAAAGGGAGCCCGCTAGCAAGCGCCAGGAGGCCGAGCGTAGCCACGTCCGTGGGTGGGCTCGAACCACCATCCTTTCGGTTAACAGCCGAACACGCTGACCCATTGCGCCACAGAGACCTCAAAGGACTTTCCGAAACGCTGCCTAGCAGCCTGCTCCTCTGCCTGGCCGTGCCAGTGCAGCCCAGGTGCTAGAGTGGATTGCGGGCAGTCTAACCCAAAGGGAGCAGAGTGGCACAGCGGAAGCGTGCTGGGCCCATAACCCAGAGGTCGATGGATCGAAACCATCCTCTGCTACGTGTGGGCCGGCCTCTTTTGACTCCGCGCCTTCACTCCAGGCTGCAAGTAGCTAAAGGCCAGGCCAGGATGCCGCCTGCGGGGAAGCTCTCGGCAGCCCCCCGCTTCCTGTGTGGGAGGCACGGAGGCCTCCTCTTCTGTCCTCAGGCAACAGGGCTTCCTCCTGCCCTTTTCCCACCCACAAGGGCCGCCGGGACCCGCTCAGGGAGCGCGCCAGGGAGGCTCTCCAGACGCACGTGGAACAAAGCACTTCTGGACCACGCTACCCAGAGCCTTCATTCAGGCCTAGACAAAACGCCTAGACAAAGAGCTGCCACAGCATCAACACTGGCCTTGCTCTACTACTCCCAGGCACGCCAAACCCCTCACAAAGAGAACTTCTGCCTTCGCCATACTGCTCAACAACAGGACACGCGAGCAATTCCCTCCGACGCGCCGCTTCTCCCGCATCGCCACCACCCACGCTCTTTAGGCACACGCCGGCTGACCAAAACCCATCTCATCCCATCAAAAGCTTCTGCCCAGCCCAAGAGGACCAGCTACGTTCCCGGCTCAATTCATCCCTTACAGTCAGAGCCAAAAATCACCAGCTGACGGTCCTTCAGAATCCTCAATGGAAAGGGGGAGAGGGAATTGTGGGAGCACTCGCCACGTTCTCGGTTGAGGCTTGCAGCAGTCATGGAAGAGAGAGCTGGCTTCGGTCAAGTCTCGGGAGTACGGCCACGGCTTGGACGGGTCCTTCAGTCCTTGGCTCAGAGCTTCGGTTGGTAGCCCACATCCTCCCGAGGTAAAAAAGCAGGAGGGCTTTCCTTCCAGGGCCTTTTGCATCTTCTGCCGTGGGAGGCGAATCCTGGTGTTCTGGCTGTGGGGGAAAAAGACAGCCACAAGATGGCGTTTGGAGTCACACGGGCGAGTCGCCTGTCCAAGCGGGACCGAGTCCCTTCCAAAGAGAAACCATGGCAGCCATGCAAGTCCAAGGCTGCACAGGAAACCTCAGGAGCTGCGACTGGGGCTCAGTTCACGCGGCCACGCTTCCCAGGGGAGGCATGAGACAGGCCCAGAGGTCTGCGCAGCAAACAGGCCCGCAGGAGGGAGGCGGCTAAGAACCCGCGCGGCTCGTGCGTTTCTCCCTCTCAGCTGGCGTAGAGGCGGGAGGGGAACGACACCTGCCCGGCTGGAGCTTTCGCGCTTGGGCTCGGGGCTTAAGCCCCGAGGCCGAGGCCCCGGCGCGGTTGCTGGGAGACGGGCTCCCGTGGCACGGCACGGCCCCTGAACCTTGCCGGCCACAAGGTGACCTCACCGAGGCCGAGAGGGATGGCTTGGAGGTGGCAAAAGGGAGCCCGCTAGCAAGCGCCAGGAGGGCGAGCGTAGCCACGTCCCTGGGTGGGCTCGAACCACCATCCTTTCGGTTAACAGCCGAACGCGCTGACCCATTGCGCCACAGAGACCTCGAAGGGCTTTCCGAAACGCTGCCTAGCAGCCTGCTCCTCTGCCTGGCCGTGCCAGTGCAGCCCAGGTGCTAGAGTGGATTGCGGGCAGTCTTGCACCAAGGGAGCAGAGTGGCGCAGCGGAAGCGTGCTGGGCCCATAACCCAGAGGTCGATGGATCGAAACCATCCTCTGCTACGTGTGGGCCGGCCTCTTTTGACTCCGCGCCTTCACTCCAGGCTGCAAGTAGCTAAAGGCCAGGCCAGGATGCCGCCTGCGGGGAAGCTCTCGGCAGCCCCCCGCTTCCTGTGTGGGAGGCACGGAGGCCTCCTCTTCTGTCCTCAGGCAACAGGGCTTCCTCCTGCCCTTTTCCCACCCACAAGGGCCGCCGGGACCCGCTCAGGGAGCGCGCCAGGGAGGCTCTCCAGACGCTCGTGGAACAAAGCACTTCTGGACCACGCTACCCAGAGCCTTCATTCAGGCCTAGACAAAACGCCTAGACAAAGAGCTGCCACAGCATCAACACTGGCCTTGCTCTACTACTCCCAGGCACGCCAAACCCCTCACAAAGAGAACTTCTGCCTTCGCCATACTGCTCAACAACAGGACACGCGAGCAATTCCCTCCGACGCGCCGCTTCTCCCGCATCGCCACCACCCACGCTCTTTAGGCACACGCCGGCTGACCAAAACCCATCTCATCCCATCAAAAGCTTCTGCCCAGCCCAAGAGGACCAGCTACGTTCCCGGCTCAATTCATCCCTTACAGTCAGAGCCAAAAATCACCAGATGACGGTCCTTCAGAATCCTCAATGGAAAGGGGGAGAGGGAATTGTGGCAGCACGGGCAGCACTCGCCACGGTCTCGGTTGAGGCTTGCAGCAGTCATGGAAGAGAGAGCTGGCTTCGGTCAAGTCTCGGGAGTACGGCCACGGCTTGGACGGGTCCTTCAGTCCTTGGCTCAGAGCTTCGGTTGGTAGCCCACATCCTCCCGAGGTAAAAAAGCAGGAGGGCTTTCCTTCCAGGGCCTTTTGCATCTTCTGCCGTGGGAGGCGAATCCTGGTGTTCTGGCTGTGGGGGAAAAAGACAGCCACAAGATGGCGTTTGGAGTCACACGGGCGAGTCGCCTGTCCAAGCGGGACCGAGTCCCTTCCAAAGAGAAACCATGGCAGCCATGCAAGTCCAAGGCTGCACAGGAAACCTCAGGAGCTGCGACTGGGGCTCAGTTCGCGCGGCCACGCTTCCCAGGGGAGGCATGAGACAGGCCCAGAGGTCTGCGCAGCAAACAGGCCCGCAGGAGGGAGGCGGCTAAGAACCCGCGCGGCTCGTGCGTTTCTCCCTCTCAGCTGGCGTAGAGGCAGGAGGGGAACGACACCTGCCCGGCTGGAGCTTTCGCGCTTGGGCTCGGGGCTTAAGCCCTGAGGCCGAGGCCCCGGTGCGGTTGCTGGGAGACGGGCTCCCGTGGCACGGCACGGCCCCTGAACCTTGCCGGCCACAAGGTGACCTCACCGAGGCCGAGAGGGATGGCTTGGAGGTGGCAAAAGGGAGCCCGCTAGCAAGCGCCAGGAGGCCGAGCGTAGCCACGTCCCTGGGTGGGCTCGAACCACCATCCTTTCGGTTAACAGCCGAACGCGCTGACCCATTGCGCCACAGAGACCTCGAAGGGCTTTCCGAAACGCTGCCTAGCAGCCTGCTCCTCTGCCTGGCCGTGCCAGTGCAGCCCAGGTGCTAGAGTGGATTGCGGGCAGTCTAGCCCCAAGGGAGCAGAGTGGCGCAGCGGAAGCGTGCTGGGCCCATAACCCAGAGGTCGATGGATCGAAACCATCCTCTGCTACGTGTGGGCCGTCTTCTTTTGACTCCGCGCCTTCACTCCAGGCTGCAAGTAGCTAAAGGCCAGGCCAGGATGCCGCCTGCGGGGAAGCTCTCGGCAGCCCCCCGCTTCCTGTGTGGGAGGCACGGAGGCCTCCTCTTCTGTCCTCAGGCAACAGGGCTTCCTCCTGCCCTTTTCCCACCCACAAGGGCCGCCGGGACCCGCTCAGGGAGCGCGCCAGGGAGGCTCTCCAGACGCTCGTGGAACAAAGCACTTCTGGACCACGCTACCCAGAGCCTTCATTCAGGCCTAGACAAAACGCCTACACAAAGAGCTGCCACGGCATCAACACTGGCCTTGCTCTACTACTCCCAGGCACGCCAAACCCCTCACAAAGAGAACTTCTGCCTTCGCCATACTGCTCAACAACAGGACACGCGAGCAATTCCCTCCGACGCGCCGCTTCTCCCGCATCGCCACCACCCACGCTCTTTAGGCACACGCCGGCTGACCAAAACCCATCTCATCCCATCAAAAGCTTCTGCCCAGCCCAAGAGGACCAGCTACGTTCCCGGCTCAATTCATCCCTTACAGTCAGAGCCAAAAATCACCAGCTGACGGTCCTTCAGAATCCTCAATGGAAAGGGGGAGAGGGAATTGTGGCAGCACGGGCAGCACTCGCCACGGTCTCGGTTGAGGCTTGCAGCAGTCATGGAAGAGAGAGCTGGCTTCGGTCAAGTCTCGGGAGTACGGCCACGGCTTGGACGGGTCCTTCAGTCCTCGGCTCAGAGCTTCGGTTGGTAGCCCACATCCTCCCGAGGTAAAAAAGCAGGAGGGCTTTCCTTCCAGGGCCTTTTGCATCTTCTGCCGTGGGAGGCGAATCCTGGTGTTCTGGCTGTGGGGGAAAAAGACAGCCACAAGATGGCGTTTGGAGTCACACGGGCGAGTCGCCTGTCCAAGCGGGACCGAGTCCCTTCCAAAGAGAAACCATGGCAGCCATGCAAGTCCAAGGCTGCACAGGAAACCTCAGGAGCTGCGACTGGGGCTCAGTTCGCGCGGCCACGCTTCCCAGGGGAGGCATGAGACAGGCCCAGAGGTCTGCGCAGCAAACAGGCCCGCAGGAGGGAGGCGGCTAAGAACCCGCGCGGCTCGTGCGTTTCTCCCTCTCAGCTGGCGTAGAGGCGGGAGGGGAACGAAACCTGCCCGGCTGGAGCTTTCGCGCTTGGGCTCGGGGCTTAAGCCCCGAGGCCGAGGCCCCGGCGCGGTTGCTGGGAGACGGGCTCCCGTGGCACGGCACGGCCCCTGAACCTTGCCGGCCACAAGGTGACCTCACCGAGGCCGAGAGGGATGGCTTGGAGGTGGCAAAAGGGAGCCCTCTAGCAAGCGCCAGGAGGCCGAGCGTAGCCACGTCCCGGGGTGGGCTCAAACCACCATCCTTTCGGTTAACAGCCGAACACGCTGACCCATTGCACCACAGAGACCTCGAAGGGCTTTCCGAAACGCTGCCTAGCAGCCTGCTCCTCTGCCTGGCCGTGCCAGTGCAGCCCAGGTGCTAGAGTGGATTGCGGGCAGTCTTGCACCAAGGGAGCAGAGTGGCGCAGCGGAAGCGTGCTGGGCCCATAACCCAGAGGTCGATGGATCGAAACCAACCTCTGCTACGTGTGGGCCGGCCTCTTTTGACTCCGCGCCTTCACTCCAGGCTGCAAGTAGCTAAAGGCCAGGCCAGGATGCCGCCTGCAGGGAAGCTCTCGGCAGCCCCCCGCTTCCTGTGTGGGAGGCACGGAGGCCTCCTCTTCTGTCCTCAGGCAACAGGGCTTCCTCCTGCCCTTTTCCCACCCACAAGGGCCGCCGGGACCCGCTCAGGGAGCGCGCCAGGGAGGCTCTCCAGACGCTCGTGGAACAAAGCACTTCTGGACCACGCTACCCAGAGCCTTCATTCAGGCCTAGACAAAACGCCTAGACAAAGAGCTGCCACAGCATCAACACTGGCCTTGCTCTACTACTCCCAGGCACGCCAAACCCCTCACAAAGAGAACTTCTGCCTTCGCCATACTGCTCAACAACAGGACACGCGAGCAATTCCCTCCGACGCGCCGCTTCTCCCGCATCGCCACCACCCACGCTCTTTAGGCACACGCCGGCTGACCAAAACCCATCTCATCCCATCAAAAGCTTCTGCCCAGCCCAAGAGGACCAGCTACGTTCCCGGCTCAATTCATCCCTTACAGTCAGAGCCAAAAATCACCAGCTGACGGTCCTTCAGAATCCTCAATGGAAAGGGGGAGAGGGAATTGTGGCAGCACGGGCAGCACTCGCCACGGTCTCGGTTGAGGCTTGCAGCAGTCATGGAAGAGAGAGCTGGCTTCGGTCAAGTCTCGGGAGTACGGCCACGGCTTGGACGGGTCCTTCAGTCCTTGGCTCAGAGCTTCGGTTGGTAGCCCACATCCTCCCGAGGTAAAAAAGCAGGAGGGCTTTCCTTCCAGGGCCTTTTGCATCTTCTGCCGTGGGAGGCGAATCCTGGTGTTCTGGCTGTGGGGGAAAAAGACAGCCACAAGATGGCGTTTGGAGTCACACGGGCGAGTCGCCTGTCCAAGCGGGACCGAGTCCCTTCCAAAGAGAAACCATGGCAGCCATGCAAGTCCAAGGCTGCACAGGAAACCTCAGGAGCTGCGACTGGGGCTCAGTTCGCGCGGCCACGCTTCCCAGGGGAGGCATGAGACAGGCCCAGAGGTCTGCGCAGCAAACAGGCCCGCAGGAGGGAGGCGGCTAAGAACCCGCGCGGCTCGTGCGTTTCTCCCTCTCAGCTGGCGTAGAGGCGGGAGGGGAGCGACACCTGCCCGGCTGGAGCTTTCGCGCTTGGGCTCGGGGCTTAAGCCCTGAGGCCGAGGCCCCGGTGCGGTTGCTGGGAGACGGGCTCCCGTGGCACGGCACGGCCCCTGAACCTTGCCGGCCACAAGGTGACCTCACCGAGGCCGAGAGGGATGGCTTGGAGGTGGCAAAAGGGAGCCCGCTAGCAAGCGCCAGGAGGCCGAGCGTAGCCACGTCCCTGGGTGGGCTCGAACCACCATCCTTTCGGTTAACAGCCGAACGCGCTGACCCATTGCGCCACAGAGACCTCGAAGGGCTTTCCGAAACGCTGCCTAGCAGCCTGCTCCTCTGCCTGGCCGTGCCAGTGCAGCCCAGGTGCTAGAGTGGATTGCGGGCAGTCTAGCCCCAAGGGAGCAGAGTGGCGCAGCGGAAGCATGCTGGGCCCATAACCCAGAGGTTGATGGATCGAAACCATCCTCTGCTACGTGTGGGCCGTCTTCTTTTGACTCCGCGCCTTCACTCCAGGCTGCAAGTAGCTAAAGGCCAGGCCAGGATGCCGCCTGCGGGGAAGCTCTCGGCAGCCCCCCGCTTCCTGTGTGGGAGGCACGGAGGCCTCCTCTTCTGTCCTCAGGCAACAGGGCTTCCTCCTGCCCTTTTCCCACCCACAAGGGCCGCCGGGACCCGCTCAGGGAGCGCGCCAGGGAGGCTCTCCAGACGCTCGTGGAACAAAGCACTTCTGGACCACGCTACCCAGAGCCTTCATTCAGGCCTAGACAAAACGCCTAGACAAAGAGCTGCTACAGCATCAACACTGGCCTTGCTCTACTACTCCCAGGCACGCCAAACCCCTCACAAAGAGAACTTCTGCCTTCGCCATACTGCTCAACAACAGGACACGCGAGCAATTCCCTCCGACGCGCCGCTTCTCCCGCATCGCCACCACCCACGCTCTTTAGGCACACGCCGGCTGACCAAAACCCATCTCATCCCATCAAAAGCTTCTGCCCAGCCCAAGAGGACCAGCTACGTTCCCGGCTCAATTCATCCCTTACAGTCAGAGCCAAAAATCACCAGCTGACGGTCCTTCAGAATCCTCAATGGAAAGGGGGAGAGGGAATTGTGGCAGCACGGGCAGCACTCGCCACGGTCTCGGTTGAGGCTTGCAGCAGTCATGGAAGAGAGAGCTGGCTTCGGTCAAGTCTCGGGAGTACGGCCACGGCTTGGACGGGTCCTTCAGTCCTTGGCTCAGAGCTTCGGTTGGTAGCCCACATCCTCCCGAGGTAAAAAAGCAGGAGGGCTTTCCTTCCAGGGCCTTTTGCATCTTCTGCCGTGGGAGGCGAATCCTGGTGTTCTGGCTGTGGGGGAAAAAGACAGCCACAAGATGGCGTTTGGAGTCACACGGGCGAGTCGCCTGTCCAAGCGGGACCGAGTCCCTTTGTGACGGCACGTTGGGGGTTCCCCGTCTCCTGCACCCCGAAATGGCACAAACAGACTGCACCAGCCAGTGGAATTGAGGGTGGTTTATTGCTCCTCCAGCACAGCGCAGCACAGATGTAATCTGGTCACAGGAACTGGGCTAGGATGCCTCAGGCCCCCTTGAGATGGGGGAGACTGGGCCCCTAAACTCCAGCTCCTCTCCCTAGGCTGCCTCATCCATCCCCTCCGACAGCCAGCAACCAACTCCCTAACTTCCAGCCCTGCCCCCCAGCCAAGGCAGCATTCCACCTTCCTTTGTTCCTCTCCATGGGGGGTGTCTGGCCACTGGTTTGCATAGTGACTCATCCTGTTTTGCTGGGTCGTGGTACCCACAGCAGCCAGTGGGGGTTCCCCCAGAGCCAGCAGCATAGAAACCAGCCAGGTACCCCCACTACGTCACAGTTCTCCCCCCTCCGAGAGCGAACTGAGCAGGGTCACTCCGCTCGTGACCTAGGGAAGTTCGGGTCCTCTGCGTGGGAACCCGCCCTGGGGACATGGGTGCTCCCCTTGACTCGGGCCGGCCGTGGCGAGGCCCCACATGAATTGGCTTCCCTCTGTCCACTCGCCGCCCCGCTCCAGGGTGACTGGCCCAGGCCTGTCCTCGGGGGTCATACCCACCCTTCCGCTGGCCTTGATCTCTGGCCGGGGTCTCTCGGGCCGGGGCCATGAGCCCAGCGAGCCTTCTCTGGACAGCCAGGGCGGCTTCCACCCCCGATGCTCCATCCAGGGAGGACTTCCCCTCCCATAACTCTCTCAGCAAGCCCAGAGGGTCCTCTATCTGGGGTAGAGACCCCCAAGCCGCGTTCCTCCTGTCTTGGGCCTTCCCGCCCCTCTGGCAGGAGTCACAGGACCGGCAGTACCGCTGCACGGCTGTAAAGATTCCCGGCCAATAGAAGTGCTGGAGCAGCTTCAGCCGGGTGCTCCGGATCCCCCGGTGGCCCCCAACGGGGACATCGTGGGCCAAATACAGCAGCTTGAGGCGATACTTTCGGGGGACGACCAGCTGCCGCTCTACCCTCCATGCCCTCGCCTTCCTGGGGGGGAGCCACTCACGGAACAGGAGCCCACGCTCCCGCAGGAATCTCTCCTGGCCACCTCTCCCCCGGGGCTGAGCTGCACGGAGGCCAGCCTGGTCCCTCAGCCTCTGCAAGGAGGGGTCTGCCTGCACCTCAGCCTGGAATTCAGCTGCTGAGGCAGGGATCGGGACCTGTCCCCCACCTCTGCCTAGGTCCGGAGTCCCAGCCTGGCTGGACCCCGTGTCCACTGGGATGGGACCCTGAGGACGCTGCCAGGAGTCCTTCCCTGGACCCACGTTGTCAGCCCCCCGCTGGCTCTGGCTCCGGGTAGTGACTAGAGCCCGCTGGGATTCATGGGGCCACTCCTCTAGGTCGTTCCCCATCAGCACCTCGGTGGGCAAGTGCGGGTGCACCCCCACTTCCTTGAGGCCTTCCTTCGCCCCCCATTTCAGATGCACCCTGGCTACAGGCACCTTAAACGGGGACCCGTCTATGCCCTTCAGGGTCAGCTGCGCGTGGGGTAGTATCCGCTCCTGGGCCACTATGTCAGATCGGGCCAGAGTCACCTCCGCCCCCGTGTCCCAGAAGCCCGTCACCTTCCTACCATCCACCTCCAGGGGTATGAGGCACTCGCTCCGCAGGGGCCGTCCTGCCCCCACCCGGTACACGGAGGAATCCGCCTCCTGAGAATCAGACCTCCCAGGGGAGGTGCACTGAGCATCCTTCCCCTCTCTCTGAGCTGAGGTTTGCCTGCCAGCCCCTGCCTCTGGGGCAGCCTGCCCTTCCTCCCGCCCCAGCCAGTTAACCCTGGACAGTCCCCGGTCCTGGGACCTGGTGCACTGAGCCCTCTTGTGGCCTTTTTGCCCACAGCGATGGCAAGTTAGGCTTTGGGCTGTCTCTGTCCAGGCCCTGGCTGGTTCTCTGGGGCGCAGACGACCTGTTCCTTGGTCTCGCCCCGTAGTTGACTCCCTCCATCGCTCAGCCGAGATCCGGTCTCTGCGCGGTTCCCTTTCTCTCCGGGACTCCCGTTCACACCCGGACCGGCTCTCCGTGAACTCATCCGCCAGTCTCCCGGCCTCCTGGGGGTTCTCTGGTCTCCGGTCCTTGAGCCACAGCCTCAGTTTGGGTGGGCACGCTTCATAGAACTGCTCCATCATGACCAGCTTGAGCAGCTCCTCTGCGGTCTGGGCTCCAACTCCAGACACCCACTTGCGGCAGTATTGCGCCAGGCGGGAGGCCAGGTCCACATAGGTCTCCCGTGGCCCTTTCTGTACCCCCCGGAACTTCTTCCTGTATATCTCGGGGGTCAGCCCGAACTTGTGCAGCAGGGCCTCCTTGACTCGGTTGTAATCCCCTGGCTGTAGGTCCTCCAGCTGACTGAGCACTCCGGCCGCCTCCTGGCTCAGTGCGGGGATGAGCTCCTGCAGCCAGTCAGCTGGGGGAACCCGTTGCAGTCCACAGGCCCTCTCAAAGGAGCTGAGGAACCCGTCTATGTCACCCATGTCCTTCAATTGGGCCACCACGAGCCTCTCCAAGTGGCTGGCAGCCCTGGGACCTTGGGGCCCATCCGCACTTGGCGCAGCCGGTGCCCCGCCGGTTCTCCGCTCTGCCATGGCCAGCTCATGCTGTCGCTGCCTCTCTCGATCTTGGCGCTCCTTCTCTCGGTCCTCTACTTCCAATTCCCTGATCCGCAGCTGGATCGCCAGCCGCCGCAGCTCCGCTGGGCTGGCCCCTGCCCTAGATGGGCTACGGCTTGCAGGCCTCCCGGGAGACGCTGTCTCATCTCTCCGTTGGGTTCCAGCGCTCCTCCCCCTCTCTGAGCCTGACACACTCTCAGGGGGGGTCTGGCTGCTTCCCCTGGGGACAAGATCCTGGCCCTGTGGCTGGTCATTCTCTTCCAGCTGGGTAATCAGCTGGGCCTTGGTTGCTTTCCGCACAGGCAAGCCCCTCTCTCTGCACAGCCCCACCAGCTCTGCATTCAAGAGTCGGGCGTAGGCCATCTGCCCACTGGGCCTCTCGGTGCAGACTCACCAGTCTAGTGCTGCAGCGCCCCACGATTCCCAGGAACCGCTTCGCTCTGTCTCCAGCACGCCTGGCTCCAGGGCTCTTGCTTCTACTGCGCCTTGTCGCTTGCCGCTGGAAGCTCCATCCACGGGGTGCAGTGCATCCCACTCCTGACACCAGTGTGACGGCACGTTGGGGGTTCCCCGTCTCCTGCACCCCGAAATGGCACAAACAGACTGCACCAGCCAGTGGAATTGAGGGTGGTTTATTGCTCCTCCAGCACAGCGCAGCACAGATGTAATCTGGTCACAGGAACTGGGCTAGGATGCCTCAGGCCCCCTTGAGATGGGGGAGACTGGGCCCCTAAACTCCAGCTCCTCTCCCTAGGCTGCCTCATCCATCCCCTCCGACAGCCAGCAACCAACTCCCTAACTTCCAGCCCTGCCCCCCAGCCAAGGCAGCATTCCACCTTCCTTTGTTCCTCTCCATGGGGGGTGTCTGGCCACTGGTTTGCATAGTGACTCATCCTGTTTTGCTGGGTCGTGGTACCCACAGCAGCCAGTGGGGGTTCCCCCAGAGCCAGCAGCATAGAAACCAGCCAGGTACCCCCACTACGTCACACCCTTCCAAAGAGAAACCATGGCAGCCATGCAAGTCCAAGGCTGCACAGGAAACCTCAGGAGCTGCGACTGGGGCTCAGTTCGCGCGGCCACGCTTCCCAGGGGAGGCATGAGACAGGCCCAGAGGTCTGCGCAGCAAACAGGCCCGCAGGAGGGAGGCGGCTAAGAACCCGCGCGGCTCGTGCGTTTCTCCCTCTCAGCTGGCGTAGAGGCGGGAGGGGAACGACACCTGCCCGGCTGGAGCTTTCGCGCTTGGGCTCGGGGCTTAAGCCCTGAGGCCGAGGCCCCGGTGCGGTTGCTGGGAGACGGGCTCCCGTGGCACGGCACGGCCCCTGAACCTTGCCGGCCACAAGGTGACCTCACCGAGGCCGAGAGGGATGGCTTGGAGGTGGCAAAAGGGAGCCCGCTAGCAAGCGCCAGGAGGCCGAGCGTAGCCACGTCCCTGGGTGGGCTCGAACCACCATCCTTTCGGTTAACAGCCGAACGCGCTGACCCATTGCGCCACAGAGACCTCGAAGGGCTTTCCGAAACGCTGCCTAGCAGCCTGCTCCTCTGGCTGGCCGTGCCAGTGCAGCCCAGGTGCTAGAGTGGATTGCGGGCAGTCTAGCCCCAAGGGAGCAGAGTGGCGCAGCGGAAGCGTGCTGGGCCCATAACCCAGAGGTCGATGGATCGAAACCATCCTCTGCTACGTGTAGGCCGTCTTCTTTTGACTCCGCGCCTTCACTCCAGGCTGCAAGTAGCTAAAGGCCAGGCCAGGATGCCGCCTGCGGGGAAGCTCTCGGCAGCCCCCCGCTTCCTGTGTGGGAGGCACGGAGGCCTCCTCTTCTGTCCTCAGGCAACAGGGCTTCCTCCTGCCCTTTTCCCACCCACAAGGGCCGCCGGGACCCGCTCAGGGAGCGCGCCAGGGAGGCTCTCCAGACGCTCGTGGAACAAAGCACTTCTGGACCACGCTACCCAGAGCCTTCATTCAGGCCTAGACAAAACGCCTAGACAAAGAGCTGCCACAGCATCAACACTGGCCTTGCTCTACTACTCCCAGGCACGCCAAACCCCTCACAAAGAGAACTTCTGCCTTCGCCATACTGCTCAACAACAGGACACGCGAGCAATTCCCTCCGACGCGCCGCTTCTCCCGCATCGCCACCACCCACGCTCTTTAGGCACACGCCGGCTGACCAAAACCCATCTCATCCCATCAAAAGCTTCTGCCCAGCCCAAGAGGACCAGCTACGTTCCCGGCTCAATTCATCCCTTACAGTCAGAGCCAAAAATCACCAGCTGACGGTCCTTCAGAATCCTCAATGGAAAGGGGGAGAGGGAATTGTGGGAGCACTCGCCACGGTCTCGGTTGAGGCTTGCAGCAGTCATGGAAGAGAGAGCTGGCTTCGGTCAAGTCTCGGGAGTACGGCCACGGCTTGGACGGGTCCTTCAGTCCTTGGCTCAGAGCTTCGGTTGGTAGCCCACATCCTCCCGAGGTAAAAAAGCAGGAGGGCTTTCCTTCCAGGGCCTTTTGCATCTTCTGCCGTGGGAGGCGAATCCTGGTGTTCTGGCTGTGGGGGAAAAAGACAGCCACAAGATGGCGTTTGGAGTCACACGGGCGAGTCGCCTGTCCAAGCGGGACCGAGTCCCTTCCAAAGAGAAACCATGGCAGCCATGCAAGTCCAAGGCTGCACAGGAAACCTCAGGAGCTGCGACTGGGGCTCAGTTCGCGCGGCCACGCTTCCCAGGGGAGGCATGAGACAGGCCCAGAGGTCTGCGCAGCAAACAGGCCCGCAGGAGGGAGGCGGCTAAGAACCCGCGCGGCTCGTGCGTTTCTCCCTCTCAGCTGGCGTAGAGGCGGGAGGGGAACGACACCTGCCCGGCTGGAGCTTTCGCGCTTGGGCTCGGGGCTTAAGCCCCGAGGCCGAGGCCCCGGTGCGGTTGCTGGGAGACGGGCTCCCGTGGCACGGCACGGCCCCTGAACCTTGCCGGCCACAAGGTGACCTCACCGAGGCCGAGAGGGATGGCTTGGAGGTGGCAAAAGGGAGCCCGCTAGCAAGCGCCAGGAGGCCGAGCGTAGCCACGTCCCCGGGTGGGCTCGAATCACCATCCTTTCGGTTAACAGCTGAACGCGCTGACCCATTGCGCCACAGAGACCTCGAAGTGCTTTCCGAAACGCTGCCTAGCAGCCTGCTCCTCTGCCTGGCCGTGCCAGTGCAGCCCAGGTGCTAGAGTGGATTGCGGGCAGTCTAGCCCAAAAGGAGCAGAGTGGCGCAGCGGAAGCGTGCTGGTCCCATAACCCAGAGGTCGATGGATCGAAACCATCCTCTGCTACGTGTGGGCCGGCCTCTTTTGACTCCGCGCCTTCACTCCAGGCTGCAAGTAGCTAAAGGCCAGGCCAGGATGCCGCCTGCGGGGAAGCTCTCGGCAGCCCCCCGCTTCCTGTGTGGGAGGCACGGAGGCCTCCTCTTCTGTCCTCAGGCAACAGGGCTTCCTCCTGCCCTTTTCCCACCCACAAGGGCCGCCGGGACCCGCTCAGGGAGCGCGCCAGGGAGGCTCTCCAGACGCTCGTGGAACAAAGCACTTCTGGACCACGCTACCCAGAGCCTTCATTCAGGCCTAGACAAAACGCCTAGACAAAGAGCTGCCACAGCATCAACACTGGCCTTGCTCTACTACTCCCAGGCACGCCAAACCCCTCACAAAGAGAACTTCTGCCTTCGCCATACTGCTCAACAACAGGACACGCGAGCAATTCCCTCCGACGCGCCGCTTCTCCCGCATCGCCACCACCCACGCTCTTTAGGCACACGCCGGCTGACCAAAACCCATCTCATCCCATCAAAAGCTTCTGCCCAGCCCAAGAGGACCAGCTACGTTCCCGGCTCAATTCATCCCTTACAGTCAGAGCCAAAAATCACCAGCTGACGGTCCTTCAGAATCCTCAATGGAAATGGGGAGAGGGAATTGTGGCAGCACGGGCAGCACTCGCCACGTTCTCGGTTGAGGCTTGCAGCAGTCATGGAAGAGAGAGCTGGCTTCGGTCAAGTCTCGGGAGTACGGCCACGGCTTGGACGGGTCCTTCAGTCCTTGGCTCAGAGCTTCGGTTGGTAGCCCACATCCTCCCGAGGTAAAAAAGCAGGAGGGCTTTCCTTCCAGGGCCTTTTGCATCTTCTGCCGTGGGAGGCGAATCCTGGTGTTCTGGCTGTGGGGGAAAAAGACAGCCACAAGATGGCGTTTGGAGTCACACGGGCGAGTCGCCTGTCCAAGCGGGACCGAGTCCCTTCCAAAGAGAAACCATGGCAGCCATGCAAGTCCAAGGCTGCACAGGAAACCTCAGGAGCTGCGACTGGGGCTCAGTTCGCGCGGCCACGCTTCCCAGGGGAGGCATGAGACAGGCCCAGAGGTCTGCGCAGCAAACAGGCCCGCAGGAGGGAGGCGGCTAAGAACCCGCGCGGCTCGTGCGTTTCTCCCTCTCAGCTGGCGTAGAGGCGGGAGGGGAACGACACCTGCCCGGCTGGAGCTTTCGCGCTTGGGCTCGGGGCTTAAGCCCCGAGGCCGAGGCCCCGGCGCGGTTGCTGGGAGACGGGCTCCTGTGGCACGGCACGGCCCCTGAACCTTGCCGGCCACAAGGTGACCTCACCGAGGCCGAGAGGGATGGCTTGGAGGTGGCAAAAGGGAGCCCGCTAGCAAGCGCCAGGAGGCCGAGCGTAGCCACGTCCCCGGGTGGGCTCGAACCACCATCCTTTCGGTTAACAGCCGAACGCGCTGACCCATTGCGCCACAGAGACCTCGAAGGGCTTTCCAAAACGCTGCCTAGCAGCCTGCTCCTCTGGCTGGCCGTGCCAGTGCAGCCCAGGTGCTAGAGTGGATTGCGGGCAGTCTAGCCCCAAGGGAGCAGAGTGGCGCAGCGGAAGCGTGCTGGGCCCATAACCCAGAGGTCGATGGATCGAAACCATCCTCTGCTACGTGTGGGCCGTCTTCTTTTGACTCCGCGCCTTCACTCCAGGCTGCAAGTAGCTAAAGGCCAGGCCAGGATGCCGCCTGCGGGGAAGCTCTCGGCAGCCCCCCGCTTCCTGTGTGGGAGGCACGGAGGCCTCCTCTTCTGTCCTCAGGCAACAGGGCTTCCTCCTGCCCTTTTCCCACCCACAAGGGCCGCCGGGACCCGCTCAGGGAGCGCGCCAGGGAGGCTCTCCAGACGCTCGTGGAACAAAGCACTTCTGGACCACGCTACCCAGAGCCTTCATTCAGGCCTAGACAAAACGCCTAGACAAAGAGCTGCCACAGCATCAACACTGGCCTTGCTCTACTACTCCCAGGCACGCCAAACCCCTCACAAAGAGAACTTCTGCCTTCGCCATACTGCTCAACAACAGGACACGCGAGCAATTCCCTCCGACGCGCCGCTTCTCCCGCATCGCCACCACCCACGCTCTTTAGGCACACGCCGGCTGACCAAAACCCATCTCATCCCATCAAAAGCTTCTGCCCAGCTCAAGAGGACCAGCTACGTTCCCGGCTCAATTCATCCCTTACAGTCAGAGCCAAAAATCACCAGCTGACGGTCCTTCAGAATCCTCAATGGAAAGGGGGAGAGGGAATTGTGGGAGCACTCGCCACGGTCTCGGTTGAGGCTTGCAGCAGTCATGGAAGAGAGAGCTGGCTTCGGTCAAGTCTCGGGAGTACGGCCACGGCTTGGACGGGTCCTTCAGTCCTTGGCTCAGAGCTTCGGTTGGTAGCCCACATCCTCCCGAGGTAAAAAAGCAGGAGGGCTTTCCTTCCAGGGCCTTTTGCATCTTCTGCCGTGGGAGGCGAATCCTGGTGTTCTGGCTGTGGGGGAAAAAGACAGCCACAAGATGGCGTTTGGAGTCACACGGGCGAGTCGCCTGTCCAAGCGGGACCGAGTCCCTTCCAAAGAGAAACCATGGCAGCCATGCAAGTCCAAGGCTGCACAGGAAACCTCAGGAGCTGCGACTGGGGCTCAGTTCGCGCGGCCACGCTTCCCAGGGGAGGCATGAGACAGGCCCAGAGGTCTGCGCAGCAAACAGGCCCGCAGGAGGGAGGCGGCTAAGAACCCGCGCGGCTCGTGCGTTTCTCCCTCTCAGCTGGCGTAGAGGCGGGAGGGGAACGACACCTGCCCGGCTGGAGCTTTCGCGCTTGGGCTCGGGGCTTAAGCCCCGAGGCCGAGGCCCCGGCGCGGTTGCTGGGAGACGGGCTCCCGTGGCACGGCACGGCCCCTGAACCTTGCCGGCCACAAGGTGACCTCACCGAGGCCGAGAGGGATGGCTTGGAGGTGGCAAAAGGGAGCCCGCTAGCAAGCGCCAGGAGGCCGAGCGTAGCCACGTCCCTGGGTGGGCTCGAACCACCATCCTTTTGGTTAACAGCCAAACGCGCTGACCCATTGCGCCACAGAGACCTCGAAGGGGTTTCCGAAACGCTGCCTAGCAGCCTGCTCCTCTGCCTGGCCGTGCCAGTGCAGCCCAGGTGCTAGAGTGGATTGCGGGCAGTCTAGCCCCAAGGGAGCAGAGTGGCGCAGCGGAAGCGTGCTGGGCCCATAACCCAGAGGTCGATGGATCGAAACCATCCTCTGCTACGTGTGGGCCGGCCTCTTTTGACTCCGCGCCTTCACTCCAGGCTGCAAGTAGCTAAAGGCCAGGCCAGGATGCCGCCTGCGGGGAAGCTCTCGGCAGCCCCCCGCTTCCTGTGTGGGAGGCACGGAGGCCTCCTCTTCTGTCCTCAGGCAACAGGGCTTCCTCCTGCCCTTTTCCCACCCACAAGGGCCGCCGGGACCCGCTCAGGGAGCGCGCCAGGGAGGCTCTCCAGACGCTCGTGGAACAAAGCACTTCTGGACCACGCTACCCAGAGCCTTCATTCAGGCCTAGACAAAACGCCTAGACAAAGAGCTGCCACAGCATCAACACTGGCCTTGCTCTACTACTCCCAGGCACGCCAAACCCCTCACAAAGAGAACTTCTGCCTTCGCCATACTGCTCAACAACAGGACACGCGAGCAATTCCCTCCGACGCGCCGCTTCTCCCGCATCGCCACCACCCACGCTCTTTAGGCACACGCCGGCTGACCAAAACCCATCTCATCCCATCAAAAGCTTCTGCCCAGCCCAAGAGGACCAGCTACGTTCCCGGCTCAATTCATCCCTTACAGTCAGAGCCAAAAATCACCAGCTGACGGTCCTTCAGAATCCTCAATGGAAAGGGGGAGAGGGAATTGTGGGAGCACTCGCCACGGTCTCGGTTGAGGCTTGCAGCAGTCATGGAAGAGAGAGCTGGCTTCGGTCAAGTCTCGGGAGTACGGCCACGGCTTGGACGGGTCCTTCAGTCCTTGGCTCAGAGCTTCGGTTGGTAGCCCACATCCTCCCGAGGTAAAAAAGCAGGAGGGCTTTCCTTCCAGGGCCTTTTGCATCTTCTGCCGTGGGAGGCGAATCCTGGTGTTCTGGCTGTGGGGGAAAAAGACAGCCACAAGATGGCGTTTGGAGTCACACGGGCGAGTCGCCTGTCCAAGCGGGACCGAGTCCCTTCCAAAGAGAAACCATGGCAGCCATGCAAGTCCAAGGCTGCACAGGAAACCTCAGGAGCTGCGACTGGGGCTCAGTTCGCGCGGCCACGCTTCCCAGGGGAGGCATGAGACAGGCCCAGAGGTCTGCGCAGCAAACAGGCCCGCAGGAGGGAGGCGGCTAAGAACCCGCGCGGCTCGTGCGTTTCTCCCTCTCAGCTGGCGTAGAGGCGGGAGGGGAACGACACCTGCCCGGCTGGAGCTTTCGCGCTTGGGCTCGGGGCTTAAGCCCCGAGGCCGAGGCCCCGGCGCGGTTGCTGGGAGACGGGCTCCTGTGGCACGGCACGGCCCCTGAACCTTGCCGGCCACAAGGTGACCTCACCGAGGCCGAGAGGGATGGCTTGGAGGTGGCAAAGGGAGCCCGCTAGCAAGCGCCAGGAGGCCGAGCGTAGCCACGTCCCCGGGTGGGCTCGAACCACCATCCTTTCGGTTAACAGCCGAACGCGCTGACCCATTGCGCCACAGAGACCTCGAAGGGCTTTCCAAAACGCTGCCTAGCAGCCTGCTCCTCTGGCTGGCCGTGCCAGTGCAGCCCAGGTGCTAGAGTGGATTGCGGGCAGTCTAGCCCCAAGGGAGCAGAGTGGCGCAGCGGAAGCGTGCTGGGCCCATAACCCAGAGGTCGATGGATCGAAACCATCCTCTGCTACGTGTGGGCCGGCCTCTTTTGACTCCGCGCCTTCACTCCAGGCTGCAAGTAGCTAAAGGCCAGGCCAGGATGCCGCCTGCGGGGAAGCTCTCGGCAGCCCCCCGCTTCCTGTGTGGGAGGCACGGAGGCCTCCTCTTCTGTCCTCAGGCAACAGGGCTTCCTCCTGCCCTTTTCCCACCCACAAGGGCCGCCGGGACCCGCTCAGGGAGCGCGCCAGGGAGGCTCTCCAGACGCTCGTGGAACAAAGCACTTCTGGACCACGCTACCCAGAGCCTTCATTCAGGCCTAGACAAAACGCCTAGACAAAGAGCTGCCACAGCATCAACACTGGCCTTGCTCTACTACTCCCAGGCACGCCAAACCCCTCACAAAGAGAACTTCTGCCTTCGCCATACTGCTCAACAACAGGACACGCGAGCAATTCCCTCCGACGCGCCGCTTCTCCCGCATCGCCACCACCCACGCTCTTTAGGCACACGCCGGCTGACCAAAACCCATCTCATCCCATCAAAAGCTTCTGCCCAGCCCAAGAGGACCAGCTACGTTCCCGGCTCAATTCATCCCTTACAGTCAGAGCCAAAAATCACCAGCTGACGGTCCTTCAGAATCCTCAATGGAAAGGGGGAGAGGGAATTGTGGCAGCACGGGCAGCACTCGCCACGGTCTCGGTTGAGGCTTGCAGCAGTCATGGAAGAGAGAGCTGGCTTCGGTCAAGTCTCGGGAGTACGGCCACGGCTTGGACGGGTCCTTCAGTCCTTGGCTCAGAGCTTCGGTTGGTAGCCCACATCCTCCCGAGGTAAAAAAGCAGGAGGGCTTTCCTTCCAGGGCCTTTTGCATCTTCTGCCGTGGGAGGCGAATCCTGGTGTTCTGGCTGTGGGGGAAAAAGACAGCCACAAGATGGCGTTTGGAGTCACACGGGCGAGTCGCCTGTCCAAGCGGGACCGAGTCCCTTTGTGACGGCACGTTGGGGGTTCCCCGTCTCCTGCACCCCGAAATGGCACAAACAGACTGCACCAGCCAGTGGAATTGAGGGTGGTTTATTGCTCCTCCAGCACAGCGCAGCACAGATGTAATCTGGTCACAGGAACTGGGCTAGGATGCCTCAGGCCCCCTTGAGATGGGGGAGACTGGGCCCCTAAACTCCAGCTCCTCTCCCTAGGCTGCCTCATCCATCCCCTCCGACAGCCAGCAACCAACTCCCTAACTTCCAGCCCTGCCCCCCAGCCAAGGCAGCATTCCACCTTCCTTTGTTCCTCTCCATGGGGGGTGTCTGGCCACTGGTTTGCATAGTGACTCATCCTGTTTTGCTGGGTCGTGGTACCCACAGCAGCCAGTGGGGGTTCCCCCAGAGCCAGCAGCATAGAAACCAGCCAGGTACCCCCACTACGTCACAGTTCTCCCCCCTCCGAGAGCGAACTGAGCAGGGTCACTCCGCTCGTGACCTAGGGAAGTTCGGGTCCTCTGCGTGGGAACCCGCCCTGGGGACATGGGTGCTCCCCTTGACTCGGGCCGGCCGTGGCGAGGCCCCACATGAATTGGCTTCCCTCTGTCCACTCGCCGCCCCGCTCCAGGGTGACTGGCCCAGGCCTGTCCTCGGGGGTCACACCCACCCTTCCGCTGGCCTTGATCTCTGGCCGGGGTCTCTCGGGCCGGGGCCATGAGCCCAGCGAGCCTTCTCTGGACAGCCAGGGCGGCTTCCACCCCCGATGCTCCATCCAGGGAGGACTTCCCCTCCCATAACTCTCTCAGCAAGCCCAGAGGGTCCTCTATCTGGGGTAGAGACCCCCAAGCCGCGTTCCTCCTGTCTTGGGCCTTCCCGCCCCTCTGGCAGGAGTCACAGGACCGGCAGTACCGCTGCACGGCTGTAAAGATTCCCGGCCAATAGAAGTGCTGGAGCAGCTTCAGCCGGGTGCTCCGGATCCCCCGGTGGCCCCCAACGGGGACATCGTGGGCCAAATACAGCAGCTTGAGGCGATACTTTCGGGGGACGACCAGCTGCCGCTCTACCCTCCATGCCCTCGCCTTCCTGGGGGGGAGCCACTCACGGAACAGGAGCCCACGCTCCCGCAGGAATCTCTCCTGGCCACCTCTCCCCCGGGGCTGAGCTGCACGGAGGCCAGCCTGGTCCCTCAGCCTCTGCAAGGAGGGGTCTGCCTGCACCTCAGCCTGGAATTCAGCTGCTGAGGCAGGGATCGGGACCTGTCCCCCACCTCTGCCTAGGTCCGGAGTCCCAGCCTGGCTGGACCCCGTGTCCACTGGGATGGGACCCTGAGGACGCTGCCAGGAGTCCTTCCCTGGACCCACGTTGTCAGCCCCCCGCTGGCTCTGGCTCCGGGTAGTGACTAGAGCCCGCTGGGATTCATGGGGCCACTCCTCTAGGTCGTTCCCCATCAGCACCTCGGTGGGCAAGTGCGGGTGCACCCCCACTTCCTTGAGGCCTTCCTTCGCCCCCCATTTCAGATGCACCCTGGCTACAGGCACCTTAAACGGGGACCCGTCTATGCCCTTCAGGGTCAGCTGCGCGTGGGGTAGTATCCGCTCCTGGGCCACTATGTCAGATCGGGCCAGAGTCACCTCCGCCCCCGTGTCCCAGAAGCCCGTCACCTTCCTACCATCCACCTCCAGGGGTATGAGGCACTCGCTCCGCAGGGGCCGTCCTGCCCCCACCCGGTACACGGAGGAATCCGCCTCCTGAGAATCAGACCTCCCAGGGGAGGTGCACTGAGCATCCTTCCCCTCTCTCTGAGCTGAGGTTTGCCTGCCAGCCCCTGCCTCTGGGGCAGCCTGCCCTTCCTCCCGCCCCAGCCAGTTAACCCTGGACAGTCCCCGGTCCTGGGACCTGGTGCACTGAGCCCTCTTGTGGCCTTTTTGC
Source organism: Pelodiscus sinensis (assembly GCF_052426305.1). NCBI lineage: Eukaryota > Metazoa > Chordata > Testudines > Trionychidae > Pelodiscus > Pelodiscus sinensis. The sequence continues at coordinate 19,028,576 of NC_143077.1, read as the reverse complement.
CCACAGCGATGGCAAGTTAGGCTTTGGGCTGTCTCTGTCCAGGCCCTGGCTGGTTCTCTGGGGCGCAGACGACCTGTTCCTTGGTCTCGCCCCGTAGTTGACTCCCTCCATCGCTCAGCCGAGATCCGGTCTCTGCGCGGTTCCCTTTCTCTCCGGGACTCCCGTTCACACCCGGACCGGCTCTCCGTGAACTCATCCGCCAGTCTCCCGGCCTCCTGGGGGTTCTCTGGTCTCCGGTCCTTGAGCCACAGCCTCAGTTTGGGTGGGCACGCTTCATAGAACTGCTCCATCATGACCAGCTTGAGCAGCTCCTCTGCGGTCTGGGCTCCAACTCCAGACACCCACTTGCGGCAGTATTGCGCCAGGCGGGAGGCCAGGTCCACATAGGTCTCCCGTGGCCCTTTCTGTACCCCCCGGAACTTCTTCCTGTATATCTCGGGGGTCAGCCCGAACTTGTGCAGCAGGGCCTCCTTGACTCGGTTGTAATCCCCTGGCTGTAGGTCCTCCAGCTGACTGAGCACTCCGGCCGCCTCCTGGCTCAGTGCGGGGATGAGCTCCTGCAGCCAGTCAGCTGGGGGAACCCGTTGCAGTCCACAGGCCCTCTCAAAGGAGCTGAGGAACCCGTCTATGTCACCCATGTCCTTCAATTGGGCCACCACGAGCCTCTCCAAGTGGCTGGCAGCCCTGGGACCTTGGGGCCCATCCGCACTTGGCGCAGCCGGTGCCCCGCCGGTTCTCCGCTCTGCCATGGCCAGCTCATGCTGTCGCTGCCTCTCTCGATCTTGGCGCTCCTTCTCTCGGTCCTCTACTTCCAATTCCCTGATCCGCAGCTGGATCTCCAGGCGCCGCAGCTCCGCTGGGCTGGCCCCTGCCCTAGATGGGCTACGGCTTGCAGGCCTCCCGGGAGACGCTGTCTCATCTCTCCGTTGGGTTCCAGCGCTCCTCCCCCTCTCTGAGCCTGACACACTCTCAGGGGGGGTCTGGCTGCTTCCCCTGGGGACAAGATCCTGGCCCTGTGGCTGGTCATTCTCTTCCAGCTGGGTAATCAGCTGGGCCTTGGTTGCTTTCCGCACAGGCAAGCCCCTCTCTCTGCACAGCCCCACCAGCTCTGCATTCAAGAGTCGGGCGTAGGCCATCTGCCCACTGGGCCTCTCGGTGCAGACTCACCAGTCTAGTGCTGCAGCGCCCCACGATTCCCAGGAACCGCTTCGCTCTGTCTCCAGCACGCCTGGCTCCAGGGCTCTTGCTTCTACTGCGCCTTGTCGCTTGCCGCTGGAAGCTCCATCCACGGGGTGCAGTGCATCCCACTCCTGACACCAGTGTGACGGCACGTTGGGGGTTCCCCGTCTCCTGCACCCCGAAATGGCACAAACAGACTGCACCAGCCAGTGGAATTGAGGGTGGTTTATTGCTCCTCCAGCACAGCGCAGCACAGATGTAATCTGGTCACAGGAACTGGGCTAGGATGCCTCAGGCCCCCTTGAGATGGGGGAGACTGGGCCCCTAAACTCCAGCTCCTCTCCCTAGGCTGCCTCATCCATCCCCTCCGACAGCCAGCAACCAACTCCCTAACTTCCAGCCCTGCCCCCCAGCCAAGGCAGCATTCCACCTTCCTTTGTTCCTCTCCATGGGGGGTGTCTGGCCACTGGTTTGCATAGTGACTCATCCTGTTTTGCTGGGTCGTGGTACCCACAGCAGCCAGTGGGGGTTCCCCCAGAGCCAGCAGCATAGAAACCAGCCAGGTACCCCCACTACGTCACACCCTTCCAAAGAGAAACCATGGCAGCCATGCAAGTCCAAGGCTGCACAGGAAACCTCAGGAGCTGCGACTGGGGCTCAGTTCGCGCGGCCACGCTTCCCAGGGGAGGCATGAGACAGGCCCAGAGGTCTGCGCAGCAAACAGGCCCGCAGGAGGGAGGCGGCTAAGAACCCGCGCGGCTCGTGCGTTTCTCCCTCTCAGCTGGCGTAGAGGCGGGAGGGGAACGACACCTGCCCGGCTGGAGCTTTCGCGCTTGGGCTCGGGGCTTAAGCCCTGAGGCCGAGGCCCCGGTGCGGTTGCTGGGAGACGGGCTCCCGTGGCACGGCACGGCCCCTGAACCTTGCCGGCCACAAGGTGACCTCACCGAGGCCGAGAGGGATGGCTTGGAGGTGGCAAAAGGGAGCCCGCTAGCAAGCGCCAGGAGGCCGAGCGTAGCCACGTCCCTGGGTGGGCTCGAACCACCATCCTTTCGGTTAACAGCCGAACGCGCTGACCCATTGCGCCACAGAGACCTCGAAGGGCTTTCCGAAACGCTGCCTAGCAGCCTGCTCCTCTGGCTGGCCGTGCCAGTGCAGCCCAGGTGCTAGAGTGGATTGCGGGCAGTCTAGCCCCAAGGGAGCAGAGTGGCGCAGCGGAAGCGTGCTGGGCCCATAACCCAGAGGTCGATGGATCGAAACCATCCTCTGCTACGTGTAGGCCGTCTTCTTTTGACTCCGCGCCTTCACTCCAGGCTGCAAGTAGCTAAAGGCCAGGCCAGGATGCCGCCTGCGGGGAAGCTCTCGGCAGCCCCCCGCTTCCTGTGTGGGAGGCACGGAGGCCTCCTCTTCTGTCCTCAGGCAACAGGGCTTCCTCCTGCCCTTTTCCCACCCACAAGGGCCGCCGGGACCCGCTCAGGGAGCGCGCCAGGGAGGCTCTCCAGACGCTCGTGGAACAAAGCACTTCTGGACCACGCTACCCAGAGCCTTCATTCAGGCCTAGACAAAACGCCTAGACAAAGAGCTGCCACAGCATCAACACTGGCCTTGCTCTACTACTCCCAGGCACGCCAAACCCCTCACAAAGAGAACTTCTGCCTTCGCCATACTGCTCAACAACAGGACACGCGAGCAATTCCCTCCGACGCGCCGCTTCTCCCGCATCGCCACCACCCACGCTCTTTAGGCACACGCCGGCTGACCAAAACCCATCTCATCCCATCAAAAGCTTCTGCCCAGCCCAAGAGGACCAGCTACGTTCCCGGCTCAATTCATCCCTTACAGTCAGAGCCAAAAATCACCAGCTGACGGTCCTTCAGAATCCTCAATGGAAAGGGGGAGAGGGAATTGTGGGAGCACTCGCCACGGTCTCGGTTGAGGCTTGCAGCAGTCATGGAAGAGAGAGCTGGCTTCGGTCAAGTCTCGGGAGTACGGCCACGGCTTGGACGGGTCCTTCAGTCCTTGGCTCAGAGCTTCGGTTGGTAGCCCACATCCTCCCGAGGTAAAAAAGCAGGAGGGCTTTCCTTCCAGGGCCTTTTGCATCTTCTGCCGTGGGAGGCGAATCCTGGTGTTCTGGCTGTGGGGGAAAAAGACAGCCACAAGATGGCGTTTGGAGTCACACGGGCGAGTCGCCTGTCCAAGCGGGACCGAGTCCCTTCCAAAGAGAAACCATGGCAGCCATGCAAGTCCAAGGCTGCACAGGAAACCTCAGGAGCTGCGACTGGGGCTCAGTTCGCGCGGCCACGCTTCCCAGGGGAGGCATGAGACAGGCCCAGAGGTCTGCGCAGCAAACAGGCCCGCAGGAGGGAGGCGGCTAAGAACCCGCGCGGCTCGTGCGTTTCTCCCTCTCAGCTGGCGTAGAGGCGGGAGGGGAACGACACCTGCCCGGCTGGAGCTTTCGCGCTTGGGCTCGGGGCTTAAGCCCCGAGGCCGAGGCCCCGGTGCGGTTGCTGGGAGACGGGCTCCCGTGGCACGGCACGGCCCCTGAACCTTGCCGGCCACAAGGTGACCTCACCGAGGCCGAGAGGGATGGCTTGGAGGTGGCAAAAGGGAGCCCGCTAGCAAGCGCCAGGAGGCCGAGCGTAGCCACGTCCCCGGGTGGGCTCGAATCACCATCCTTTCGGTTAACAGCTGAACGCGCTGACCCATTGCGCCACAGAGACCTCGAAGTGCTTTCCGAAACGCTGCCTAGCAGCCTGCTCCTCTGCCTGGCCGTGCCAGTGCAGCCCAGGTGCTAGAGTGGATTGCGGGCAGTCTAGCCCAAAGGGAGCAGAGTGGCGCAGCGGAAGCGTGCTGGTCCCATAACCCAGAGGTCGATGGATCGAAACCATCCTCTGCTATGTGTGGGCCGGCCTCTTTTGACTCCGCGCCTTCACTCCAGGCTGCAAGTAGCTAAAGGCCAGGCCAGGATGCCGCCTGCGGGGAAGCTCTCGGCAGCCCCCCGCTTCCTGTGTGGGAGGCACGGAGGCCTCCTCTTCTGTCCTCAGGCAACAGGGCTTCCTCCTGCCCTTTTCCCACCCACAAGGGCCGCCGGGACCCGCTCAGGGAGCGCGCCAGGGAGGCTCTCCAGACGCTCGTGGAACAAAGCACTTCTGGACCACGCTACCCAGAGCCTTCATTCAGGCCTAGACAAAACGCCTAGACAAAGAGCTGCCACAGCATCAACACTGGCCTTGCTCTACTACTCCCAGGCACGCCAAACCCCTCACAAAGAGAACTTCTGCCTTCGCCATACTGCTCAACAACAGGACACGCGAGCAATTCCCTCCGACGCGCCGCTTCTCCCGCATCGCCACCACCCACGCTCTTTAGGCACACGCCGGCTGACCAAAACCCATCTCATCCCATCAAAAGCTTCTGCCCAGCCCAAGAGGACCAGCTACGTTCCCGGCTCAATTCATCCCTTACAGTCAGAGCCAAAAATCACCAGCTGACGGTCCTTCAGAATCCTCAATGGAAATGGGGAGAGGGAATTGTGGCAGCACGGGCAGCACTCGCCACGTTCTCGGTTGAGGCTTGCAGCAGTCATGGAAGAGAGAGCTGGCTTCGGTCAAGTCTCGGGAGTACGGCCACGGCTTGGACGGGTCCTTCAGTCCTTGGCTCAGAGCTTCGGTTGGTAGCCCACATCCTCCCGAGGTAAAAAAGCAGGAGGGCTTTCCTTCCAGGGCCTTTTGCATCTTCTGCCGTGGGAGGCGAATCCTGGTGTTCTGGCTGTGGGGGAAAAAGACAGCCACAAGATGGCGTTTGGAGTCACACGGGCGAGTCGCCTGTCCAAGCGGGACCGAGTCCCTTCCAAAGAGAAACCATGGCAGCCATGCAAGTCCAAGGCTGCACAGGAAACCTCAGGAGCTGCGACTGGGGCTCAGTTCGCGCGGCCACGCTTCCCAGGGGAGGCATGAGACAGGCCCAGAGGTCTGCGCAGCAAACAGGCCCGCAGGAGGGAGGCGGCTAAGAACCCGCGCGGCTCGTGCGTTTCTCCCTCTCAGCTGGCGTAGAGGCGGGAGGGGAACGACACCTGCCCGGCTGGAGCTTTCGCGCTTGGGCTCGGGGCTTAAGCCCCGAGGCCGAGGCCCCGGCGCGGTTGCTGGGAGACGGGCTCCTGTGGCACGGCACGGCCCCTGAACCTTGCCGGCCACAAGGTGACCTCACCGAGGCCGAGAGGGATGGCTTGGAGGTGGCAAAAGGGAGCCCGCTAGCAAGCGCCAGGAGGCCGAGCGTAGCCACGTCCCCGGGTGGGCTCGAACCACCATCCTTTCGGTTAACAGCCGAACGCGCTGACCCATTGCGCCACAGAGACCTCGAAGGGCTTTCCAAAACGCTGCCTAGCAGCCTGCTCCTCTGGCTGGCCGTGCCAGTGCAGCCCAGGTGCTAGAGTGGATTGCGGGCAGTCTAGCCCCAAGGGAGCAGAGTGGCGCAGCGGAAGCGTGCTGGGCCCATAACCCAGAGGTCGATGGATCGAAACCATCCTCTGCTACGTGTGGGCCGTCTTCTTTTGACTCCGCGCCTTCACTCCAGGCTGCAAGTAGCTAAAGGCCAGGCCAGGATGCCGCCTGCGGGGAAGCTCTCGGCAGCCCCCCGCTTCCTGTGTGGGAGGCACGGAGGCCTCCTCTTCTGTCCTCAGGCAACAGGGCTTCCTCCTGCCCTTTTCCCACCCACAAGGGCCGCCGGGACCCGCTCAGGGAGCGCGCCAGGGAGGCTCTCCAGACGCTCGTGGAACAAAGCACTTCTGGACCACGCTACCCAGAGCCTTCATTCAGGCCTAGACAAAACGCCTAGACAAAGAGCTGCCACAGCATCAACACTGGCCTTGCTCTACTACTCCCAGGCACGCCAAACCCCTCACAAAGAGAACTTCTGCCTTCGCCATACTGCTCAACAACAGGACACGCGAGCAATTCCCTCCGACGCGCCGCTTCTCCCGCATCGCCACCACCCACGCTCTTTAGGCACACGCCGGCTGACCAAAACCCATCTCATCCCATCAAAAGCTTCTGCCCAGCTCAAGAGGACCAGCTACGTTCCCGGCTCAATTCATCCCTTACAGTCAGAGCCAAAAATCACCAGCTGACGGTCCTTCAGAATCCTCAATGGAAAGGGGGAGAGGGAATTGTGGGAGCACTCGCCACGGTCTCGGTTGAGGCTTGCAGCAGTCATGGAAGAGAGAGCTGGCTTCGGTCAAGTCTCGGGAGTACGGCCACGGCTTGGACGGGTCCTTCAGTCCTTGGCTCAGAGCTTCGGTTGGTAGCCCACATCCTCCCGAGGTAAAAAAGCAGGAGGGCTTTCCTTCCAGGGCCTTTTGCATCTTCTGCCGTGGGAGGCGAATCCTGGTGTTCTGGCTGTGGGGGAAAAAGACAGCCACAAGATGGCGTTTGGAGTCACACGGGCGAGTCGCCTGTCCAAGCGGGACCGAGTCCCTTCCAAAGAGAAACCATGGCAGCCATGCAAGTCCAAGGCTGCACAGGAAACCTCAGGAGCTGCGACTGGGGCTCAGTTCGCGCGGCCACGCTTCCCAGGGGAGGCATGAGACAGGCCCAGAGGTCTGCGCAGCAAACAGGCCCGCAGGAGGGAGGCGGCTAAGAACCCGCGCGGCTCGTGCGTTTCTCCCTCTCAGCTGGCGTAGAGGCGGGAGGGGAACGACACCTGCCCGGCTGGAGCTTTCGCGCTTGGGCTCGGGGCTTAAGCCCCGAGGCCGAGGCCCCGGCGCGGTTGCTGGGAGACGGGCTCCCGTGGCACGGCACGGCCCCTGAACCTTGCCGGCCACAAGGTGACCTCACCGAGGCCGAGAGGGATGGCTTGGAGGTGGCAAAAGGGAGCCCGCTAGCAAGCGCCAGGAGGCCGAGCGTAGCCACGTCCCTGGGTGGGCTCGAACCACCATCCTTTTGGTTAACAGCCAAACGCGCTGACCCATTGCGCCACAGAGACCTCGAAGGGGTTTCCGAAACGCTGCCTAGCAGCCTGCTCCTCTGCCTGGCCGTGCCAGTGCAGCCCAGGTGCTAGAGTGGATTGCGGGCAGTCTAGCCCCAAGGGAGCAGAGTGGCGCAGCGGAAGCGTGCTGGGCCCATAACCCAGAGGTCGATGGATCGAAACCATCCTCTGCTACGTGTGGGCCGGCCTCTTTTGACTCCGCGCCTTCACTCCAGGCTGCAAGTAGCTAAAGGCCAGGCCAGGATGCCGCCTGCGGGGAAGCTCTCGGCAGCCCCCCGCTTCCTGTGTGGGAGGCACGGAGGCCTCCTCTTCTGTCCTCAGGCAACAGGGCTTCCTCCTGCCCTTTTCCCACCCACAAGGGCCGCCGGGACCCGCTCAGGGAGCGCGCCAGCGAGGCTCTCCAGACGCTCGTGGAACAAAGCACTTCTGGACCACGCTACCCAGAGCCTTCATTCAGGCCTAGACAAAACGCCTAGACAAAGAGCTGCCACAGCATCAACACTGGCCTTGCTCTACTACTCCCAGGCACGCCAAACCCCTCACAAAGAGAACTTCTGCCTTCGCCATACTGCTCAACAACAGGACACGCGAGCAATTCCCTCCGACGCGCCGCTTCTCCCGCATCGCCACCACCCACGCTCTTTAGGCACACGCCGGCTGACCAAAACCCATCTCATCCCATCAAAAGCTTCTGCCCAGCCCAAGAGGACCAGCTACGTTCCCGGCTCAATTCATCCCTTACAGTCAGAGCCAAAAATCACCAGCTGACGGTCCTTCAGAATCCTCAATGGAAAGGGGGAGAGGGAATTGTGGGAGCACTCGCCACGGTCTCGGTTGAGGCTTGCAGCAGTCATGGAAGAGAGAGCTGGCTTCGGTCAAGTCTCGGGAGTACGGCCACGGCTTGGACGGGTCCTTCAGTCCTTGGCTCAGAGCTTCGGTTGGTAGCCCACATCCTCCCGAGGTAAAAAAGCAGGAGGGCTTTCCTTCCAGGGCCTTTTGCATCTTCTGCCGTGGGAGGCGAATCCTGGTGTTCTGGCTGTGGGGGAAAAAGACAGCCACAAGATGGCGTTTGGAGTCACACGGGCGAGTCGCCTGTCCAAGCGGGACCGAGTCCCTTCCAAAGAGAAACCATGGCAGCCATGCAAGTCCAAGGCTGCACAGGAAACCTCAGGAGCTGCGACTGGGGCTCAGTTCGCGCGGCCACGCTTCCCAGGGGAGGCATGAGACAGGCCCAGAGGTCTGCGCAGCAAACAGGCCCGCAGGAGGGAGGCGGCTAAGAACCCGCGCGGCTCGTGCGTTTCTCCCTCTCAGCTGGCGTAGAGGCGGGAGGGGAACGACACCTGCCCGGCTGGAGCTTTCGCGCTTGGGCTCGGGGCTTAAGCCCCGAGGCCGAGGCCCCGGCGCGGTTGCTGGGAGACGGGCTCCCGTGGCACGGCACGGCCCCTGAACCTTGCCGGCCACAAGATGACCTCACCGAGGCCGAGAGGGATGGCTTGGAGGTGGCAAAAGGGAGCCCGCTAGCAAGCGCCAGGAGGCCGAGCGTAGCCACGTCCCTGGGTGGGCTCGAACCACCATCCTTTTGGTTAACAGCCGAACGCGCTGACCCATTGCGCCACAGAGACCTCGAAGGGCTTTCCGAAACGCTGCCTAGCAGCCTGCTCCTCTGCCTGGCCGTGCCAGTGCAGCCCAGGTGCTAGAGTGGATTGCGGGCAGTCTAGCCCCAATGGAGCAGAGTGGCGCAGCGGAAGCGTGCTGGGCCCATAACCCAGAGGTCGATGGATCGAAACCATCCTCTGCTACGTGTGGGCCGGCCTCTTTTGACTCCGCGCCTTCACTCCAGGCTGCAAGTAGCTAAAGGCCAGGCCAGGATGCCGCCTGCGGGGAAGCTCTCGGCAGCCCCCCGCTTCCTGTGTGGGAGGCACGGAGGCCTCCTCTTCTGTCCTCAGGCAACAGGGCTTCCTCCTGCCCTTTTCCCACCCACAAGGGCCGCCGGGACCCGCTCAGGGAGCGCGCCAGGGAGGCTCTCCAGACGCTCGTGGAACAAAGCACTTCTGGACCACGCTACCCAGAGCCTTCATTCAGGCCTAGACAAAACGCCTAGACAAAGAGCTGCCACAGCATCAACACTGGCCTTGCTCTACTACTCCCAGGCACGCCAAACCCCTCACAAAGAGAACTTCTGCCTTCGCCATACTGCTCAACAACAGGACACGCGAGCAATTCCCTCCGACGCGCCGCTTCTCCCGCATCGCCACCACCCACGCTCTTTAGGCACACGCCGGCTGACCAAAACCCATCTCATCCCATCAAAAGCTTCTGCCCAGCCCAAGAGGACCAGCTACGTTCCCGGCTCAATTCATCCCTTACAGTCAGAGCCAAAAATCACCAGCTGACGGTCCTTCAGAATCCTCAATGGAAAGGGGGAGAGGGAATTGTGGCAGCACGGGCAGCACTCGCCACGTTCTCGGTTGAGGCTTGCAGCAGTCATGGAAGAGAGAGCTGGCTTCGGTCAAGTCTCGGGAGTACAGCCACGGCTTGGACGGGTCCTTCAGTCCTTGGCTCAGAGCTTCGGTTGGTAGCCCACATCCTCCCGAGGTAAAAAAGCAGGAGGGCTTTCCTTCCAGGGCCTTTTGCATCTTCTGCCGTGGGAGGCGAATCCTGGTGTTCTGGCTGTGGGGGAAAAAGACAGCCACAAGATGGCGTTTGGAGTCACACGGGCGAGTCGCCTGTCCAAGCGGGACCGAGTCCCTTCCAAAGAGAAACCATGGCAGCCATGCAAGTCCAAGGCTGCACAGGAAACCTCAGGAGCTGCGACTGGGGCTCAGTTCGCGCGGCCACGCTTCCCAGGGGAGGCATGAGACAGGCCCAGAGGTCTGCGCAGCAAACAGGCCCGCAGGAGGGAGGCGGCTAAGAACCCGCGCGGCTCGTGCGTTTCTCCCTCTCAGCTGGCGTAGAGGCGGGAGGGGAGCGACACCTGCCCGGCTGGAGCTTTCGCGCTTGGGCTCGGGGCTTAAGCCCCGAGGCCGAGGCCCCGGTGCGGTTGCTGGGAGACGGGCTCCCGTGGCACGGCACGGCCCCTGAACCTTGCCGGCCACAAGGTGACCTCACCGAGGCCGAGAGGGATGGCTTGGAGGTGGCAAAAGGGAGCCCGCTAGCAAGCGCCAGGAGGCCGAGCGTAGCCACGTCCCCGGGTGGGCTCGAACCACCATCCTTTCGGTTAACAGCCGAACGCGCTGACCCATTGCGCCACAGAGACCTCAAAGGGCTTTCCGAAACGCTGCCTACCAGCCTGCTCCTCTGCCTGGCCGTGCCAGTGCAGCCCAGGTGCTAGAGTGGATTGCGGGCAGTCTAGCCCCAAGGGAGCAGAGTGGCGCAGCGGAAGCGTGCTGGGCCCATAACCCAGAGGTCGATGGATCGAAACCATCCTCTGCTACGTGTGGGCCGTCTTCTTTTGACTCCGCGCCTTCACTCCAGGCTGCAAGTAGCTAAAGGCCAGGCCAGGATGCCGCCTGCGGGGAAGCTCTCGGCAGCCCCCCGCTTCCTGTGTGGGAGGCACGGAGGCCTCCTCTTCTGTCCTCAGGCAACAGGGCTTCCTCCTGCCCTTTTCCCACCCACAAGGGCCGCCGGGACCCGCTCAGGGAGCGCGCCAGGGAGGCTCTCCAGACGCTCGTGGAACAAAGCACTTCTGGACCACGCTACCCAGAGCCTTCATTCAGGCCTAGACAAAACGCCTAGACAAAGAGCTGCCACAGCATCAACACTGGCCTTGCTCTACTACTCCCAGGCACGCCAAACCCCTCACAAAGAGAACTTCTGCCTTCGCCATACTGCTCAACAACAGGACACGCGAGCAATTCCCTCCGACGCGCCGCTTCTCCCGCATCGCCACCACCCACGCTCTTTAGGCACACGCCGGCTGACCAAAACCCATCTCATCCCATCAAAAGCTTCTGCCCAGCCCAAGAGGACCAGCTACGTTCCCGGCTCAATTCATCCCTTACAGTCAGAGCCAAAAATCACCAGCTGACGGTCCTTCAGAATCCTCAATGGAAAGGGGGAGAGGGAATTGTGGGAGCACGGGCAGCACTCGCCACGTTCTCGGTTGAGGCTTGCAGCAGTCATGGAAGAGAGAGCTGGCTTCGGTCAAGTCTCGGGAGTACGGCCACGGCTTGGACGGGTCCTTCAGTCCTTGGCTCAGAGCTTCGGTTGGTAGCCCACATCCTCCCGAGGTAAAAAAGCAGGAGGGCTTTCCTTCCAGGGCCTTTTGCATCTTCTGCCGTGGGAGGCGAATCCTGGTGTTCTGGCTGTGGGGGAAAAAGACAGCCACAAGATGGCGTTTGGAGTCACACGGGCGAGTCGCCTGTCCAAGCGGGACCGAGTCCCTTCCAAAGAGAAACCATGGCAGCCATGCAAGTCCAAGGCTGCACAGGAAACCTCAGGAGCTGCGACTGGGGCTCAGTTCGCGCGGCCACGCTTCCCAGGGGAGGCATGAGACAGGCCCAGAGGTCTGCGCAGCAAACAGGCCCGCAGGAGGGAGGCGGCTAAGAACCCGCGCGGCTCGTGCGTTTCTCCCTCTCAGCTGGCGTAGAGGCGGGAGGGGAACGACACCTGCCCGGCTGGAGCTTTCGCGCTTGGGCTCGGGGCTTAAGCCCTGAGGCCGAGGCCCCGGCGCGGTTGCTGGGAGACGGGCTCCTGTGGCACGGCACGGCCCCTGAACCTTGCCGGCCACAAGGTGACCTCACCGAGGCCGAGAGGGATGGCTTGGAGGTGGCAAAAGGGAGCCCGCTAGCAAGCGCCAGGAGGCCGAGCGTAGCCACGTCCCCGGGTGGGCTCGAACCACCATCCTTTCGGTTAACAGCCGAACGCGCTGACCCATTGCGCCACAGAGACCTCGAAGGGCTTTCCGAAACGCTGCCTAGCAGCCTGCTCCTCTGGCTGGCCGTGCCAGTGCAGCCCAGGTGCTAGAGTGGATTGCGGGCAGTCTAGCCCCAAGGGAGCAGAGTGGCGCAGCGGAAGCGTGCTGGGCCCATAACCCAGAGGTCGATGGATCGAAACCATCCTCTGCTACGTGTGGGCCGGCCTCTTTTGACTCCGCGCCTTCACTCCAGGCTGCAAGTAGCTAAAGGCCAGGCCAGGATGCCGCCTGCGGGGAAGCTCTCGGCAGCCCCCCGCTTCCTGTGTGGGAGGCATGGAGGCCTCCTCTTCTGTCCTCAGGCAACAGGGCTTCCTCCTGCCCTTTTCCCACCCACAAGGGCCGCCGGGACCCGCTCAGGGAGCGCGCCAGGGAGGCTCTCCAGACGCTCGTGGAACAAAGCACTTCTGGACCACGCTACCCAGAGCCTTCATTCAGGCCTAGACAAAACGCCTAGACAAAGAGCTGCCACAGCATCAACACTGGCCTTGCTCTACTACTCCCAGGCACGCCAAACCCCTCACAAAGAGAACTTCTGCCTTCGCCATACTGCTCAACAACAGGACACGCGAGCAATTCCCTCAGACGCGCCGCTTCTCCCGCATCGCCACCACCCACGCTCTTTAGGCACACGCCGGCTGACCAAAACCCATCTCATCCCATCAAAAGCTTCTGCCCAGCCCAAGAGGACCAGCTACGTTCCCGGCTCAATTCATCCCTTACAGTCAGAGCCAAAAATCACCAGCTGACGGTCCTTCAGAATCCTCAATGGAAAGGGGGAGAGGGAATTGTGGGAGCACTCGCCACGTTCTCGGTTGAGGCTTGCAGCAGTCATGGAAGAGAGAGCTGGCTTCGGTCAAGTCTCGGGAGTACGGCCACGGCTTGGACGGGTCCTTCAGTCCTTGGCTCAGAGCTTCGGTTGGTAGCCCACATCCTCCCGAGGTAAAAAAGCAGGAGGGCTTTCCTTCCAGGGCCTTTTGCATCTTCTGCCGTGGGAGGCGAATCCTGGTGTTCTGGCTGTGGGGGAAAAAGACAGCCACAAGATGGCGTTTGGAGTCACACGGGCGAGTCGCCTGTCCAAGCGGGACCGAGTCCCTTCCAAAGAGAAACCATGGCAGCCATGCAAGTCCAAGGCTGCACAGGAAACCTCAGGAGCTGCGACTGGGGCTCAGTTCGCGCGGCCACGCTTCCCAGGGGAGGCATGAGACAGGCCCAGAGGTCTGCGCAGCAAACAGGCCCGCAGGAGGGAGGCGGCTAAGAACCCGCGCGGCTCGTGCGTTTCTCCCTCTCAGCTGGCGTAGAGGCGGGAGGGGAACGAAACCTGCCCGGCTGGAGCTTTCGCGCTTGGGCTCGGGGCTTAAGCCCCGAGGCCGAGGCCCCGGCGCGGTTGCTGGGAGACGGGCTCCTGTGGCACGGCACGGCCCCTGAACCTTGCCGGCCACAAGGTGACCTCACCGAGGCCGAGAGGGATGGCTTGGAGGTGGCAAAAGGGAGCCCGCTAGCAAGCGCCAGGAGGCCGAGCGTAGCCACGTCCCCAGGTGGGCTCGAACCACCATCCTTTCGGTTAACAGCCGAACGCGCTGACCCATTGCGCCACAGAGACCTCAAAGGGCTTTCCGAAACGCTGCCTAGCAGCCTGCTCCTCTGCCTGGCCGTGCCAGTGCAGCCCAGGTGCTAGAGTGGATTGCGGGCAGTCTAGCCCCAAGGGAGCAGAGTGGCGCAGCGGAAGCGTGCTGGGCCCGTAACCCAGAGGTCGATGGATCGAAACCATCCTCTGCTACGTGTGGGCCGGCCTCTTTTGACTCCGCGCCTTCACTCCAGGCTGCAAGTAGCTAAAGGCCAGGCCAGGATGCCGCCTGCGGGGAAGCTCTCGGCAGCCCCCCGCTTCCTGTGTGGGAGGCACGGAGGCCTCCTCTTCTGTCCTCAGGCAACAGGGCTTCCTCCTGCCCTTTTCCCACCCACAAGGGCCGCCGGGACCCGCTCAGGGAGCGCGCCAGGGAGGCTCTCCAGACGCTCGTGGAACAAAGCACTTCTGGACCACGCTACCCAGAGCCTTCATTCAGGCCTAGACAAAACGCCTAGACAAAGAGCTGCCACAGCATCAACACTGGCCTTGCTCTACTACTCCCAGGCACGCCAAACCCCTCACAAAGAGAACTTCTGCCTTCGCCATACTGCTCAACAACAGGACACGCGAGCAATTCCCTCCGACGCGCCGCTTCTCCCGCATCGCCACCACCCACGCTCTTTAGGCACACGCCGGCTGACCAAAACCCATCTCATCCCATCAAAAGCTTCTGCCCAGCCCAAGAGGACCAGCTACGTTCCCGGCTCAATTCATCCCTTACAGTCAGAGCCAAAAATCACCAGCTGACGGTCCTTCAGAATCCTCAATGGAAAGGGGGAGAGGGAATTGTGGGAGCACTCGCCACGTTCTCGGTTGAGGCTTGCAGCAGTCATGGAAGAGAGAGCTGGCTTCGGTCAAGTCTCGGGAGTACGGCCACGGCTTGGACGGGTCCTTCAGTCCTTGGCTCAGAGCTTCGGTTGGTAGCCCACATCCTCCCGAGGTAAAAAAGCAGGAGGGCTTTCCTTCCAGGGCCTTTTGCATCTTCTGCCGTGGGAGGCGAATCCTGGTGTTCTGGCTGTGGGGGAAAAAGACAGCCACAAGATGGCGTTTGGAGTCACACGGGCGAGTCGCCTGTCCAAGCGGGACCGAGTCCCTTCCAAAGAGAAACCATGGCAGCCATGCAAGTCCAAGGCTGCACAGGAAACCTCAGGAGCTGCGACTGGGGCTCAGTTCGCGCGGCCACGCTTCCCAGGGGAGGCATGAGACAGGCCCAGAGGTCTGCGCAGCAAACAGGCCCGCAGGAGGGAGGCGGCTAAGAACCCGCGCGGCTCGTGCGTTTCTCCCTCTCAGCTGGCGTAGAGGCGGGAGGGGAACGAAACCTGCCCGGCTGGAGCTTTCGCGCTTGGGCTCGGGGCTTAAGCCCCGAGGCCGAGGCCCCGGCGCGGTTGCTGGGAGACGGGCTCCTGTGGCACGGCACGGCCCCTGAACCTTGCCGGCCACAAGGTGACCTCACCGAGGCCGAGAGGGATGGCTTGGAGGTGGCAAAAGGGAGCCCGCTAGCAAGCGCCAGGAGGCCGAGCGTAGCCACGTCCCCAGGTGGGCTCGAACCACCATCCTTTCGGTTAACAGCCGAACGCGCTGACCCATTGCGCCACAGAGACCTCAAAGGGCTTTCCGAAACGCTGCCTAGCAGCCTGCTCCTCTGGCTGGCCGTGCCAGTGCAGCCCAGGTGCTAGAGTGGATTGCGGGCAGTCTAGCCCCAAGGGAGCAGAGTGGCGCAGCGGAAGCGTGCTGGGCCCATAACCCAGAGGTCGATGGATCGAAACCATCCTCTGCTACGTGTGGGCCGGCCTCTTTTGACTCCGCGCCTTCACTCCAGGCTGCAAGTAGCTAAAGGCCAGGCCAGGATGCCGCCTGCGGGGAAGCTCTCGGCAGCCCCCCGCTTCCTGTGTGGGAGGCACGGAGGCCTCCTCTTCTGTCCTCAGGCAACAGGGCTTCCTCCTGCCCTTTTCCCACCCACAAGGGCCGCCGGGACCCGCTCAGGGAGCGCGCCAGGGAGGCTCTCCAGACGCTCGTGGAACAAAGCACTTCTGGACCACGCTACCCAGAGCCTTCATTCAGGCCTAGACAAAACGCCTAGACAAAGAGCTGCCACAGCATCAACACTGGCCTTGCTCTACTACTCCCAGGCACGCCAAACCCCTCACAAAGAGAACTTCTGCCTTCGCCATACTGCTCAACAACAGGACACGCGAGCAATTCCCTCCGACGCGCCGCTTCTCCCGCATCGCCACCACCCACGCTCTTTAGGCACACGCCGGCTGACCAAAACCCATCTCATCCCATCAAAAGCTTCTGCCCAGCTCAAGAGGACCAGCTACGTTCCCGGCTCAATTCATCCCTTACAGTCAGAGCCAAAAATCACCAGCTGACGGTCCTTCAGAATCCTCAATGGAAAGGGGGAGAGGGAATTGTGGGAGCACGGGCAGCACTCGCCACGTTCTCGGTTGAGGCTTGCAGCAGTCATGGAAGAGAGAGCTGGCTTCGGTCAAGTCTCGGGAGTACGGCCACGGCTTGGACGGGTCCTTCAGTCCTTGGCTCAGAGCTTCGGTTGGTAGCCCACATCCTCCCGAGGTAAAAAATCAGGAGGGCTTTCCTTCCAGGGCCTTTTGCATCTTCTGCCGTGGGAGGCGAATCCTGGTGTTCTGGCTGTGGGGGAAAAAGACAGCCACAAGATGGCGTTTGGAGTCACACGGGCGAGTCGTCTGTCCAAGCGGGACCGAGTCCCTTCCAAAGAGAAACCATGGCAGCCATGCAAGTCCAAGGCTGCACAGGAAACCTCAGGAGCTGCGACTGGGGCTCAGTTCGCGCGGCCACGCTTCCCAGGGGAGGCATGAGACAGGCCCAGAGGTCTGCGCAGCAAACAGGCCCGCAGGAGGGAGGCGGCTAAGAACCCGCGCGGCTCGTGCGTTTCTCCCTCTCAGCTGGCGTAGAGGCGGGAGGGGAACGAAACCTGCCCGGCTGGAGCTTTCGCGCTTGGGCTCGGGGCTTAAGCCCCGAGGCCGAGGCCCCGGCGCGGTTGCTGGGAGACGGGCTCCTGTGGCACGGCACGGCCCCTGAACCTTGCCGGCCACAAGGTGACCTCACCGAGGCCGAGAGGGATGGCTTGGAGGTGGCAAAAGGGAGCCCGCTAGCAAGCGCCAGGAGGCTGAGCGTAGCCACGTCCCCGGGTGGGCTCGAACCACCATCCTTTCGGTTAACAGCCGAACGCGCTGACCCATTGCGCCACAGAGACCTCGAAGGGCTTTCCAAAACGCTGCCTAGCAGCCTGCTCCTCTGCCTGGCCGTGCCAGTGCAGCCCAGGTGCTAGAGTGGATTGCGGGCAGTCTAGCCCCAATGGAGCAGAGTGGCGCAGCGGAAGCGTGCTGGGCCCATAACCCAGAGGTCGATGGATCGAAACCATCCTCTGCTACGTGTGGGCCGGCCTCTTTTGACTCCGCGCCTTCACTCCAGGCTGCAAGTAGCTAAAGGCCAGGCCAGGATGCCGCCTGCGGGGAAGCTCTCGGCAGCCCCCCGCTTCCTGTGTGGGAGGCACGGAGGCCTCCTCTTCTGTCCTCAGGCAACAGGGCTTCCTCCTGCCCTTTTCCCACCCACAAGGGCCGCCGGGACCCGCTCAGGGAGCGCGCCAGGGAGGCTCTCCAGACGCTCGTGGAACAAAGCACTTCTGGACCACGCTACCCAGAGCCTTCATTCAGGCCTAGACAAAACGCCTAGACAAAGAGCTGCCACAGCATCAACACTGGCCTTGCTCTACTACTCCCAGGCACGCCAAACCCCTCACAAAGAGAACTTCTGCCTTCGCCATACTGCTCAACAACAGGACACGCGAGCAATTCCCTCCGACGCGCCGCTTCTCCCGCATCGCCACCACCCACGCTCTTTAGGCACACGCCGGCTGACCAAAACCCATCTCATCCCATCAAAAGCTTCTGCCCAGCTCAAGAGGACCAGCTACGTTCCCGGCTCAATTCATCCCTTACAGTCAGAGCCAAAAATCACCAGCTGACGGTCCTTCAGAATCCTCAATGGAAAGGGGGAGAGGGAATTGTGGGAGCACGGGCAGCACTCGCCACGTTCTCGGTTGAGGCTTGCAGCAGTCATGGAAGAGAGAGCTGGCTTCGGTCAAGTCTCGGGAGTACGGCCACGGCTTGGACGGGTCCTTCAGTCCTTGGCTCAGAGCTTCGGTTGGTAGCCCACATCCTCCCGAGGTAAAAAAGCAGGAGGGCTTTCCTTCCAGGGCCTTTTGCATCTTCTGCCGTGGGAGGCGAATCCTGGTGTTCTGGCTGTGGGGGAAAAAGACAGCCACAAGATGGCGTTTGGAGTCACACGGGCGAGTCGTCTGTCCAAGCGGGACCGAGTCCCTTCCAAAGAGAAACCATGGCAGCCATGCAAGTCCAAGGCTGCACAGGAAACCTCAGGAGCTGCGACTGGGGCTCAGTTCGCGCGGCCACGCTTCCCAGGGGAGGCATGAGACAGGCCCAGAGGTCTGCGCAGCAAACAGGCCCGCAGGAGGGAGGCGGCTAAGAACCCGCGCGGCTCGTGCGTTTCTCCCTCTCAGCTGGCGTAGAGGCGGGAGGGGAACGACACCTGCCCGGCTGGAGCTTTCGCGCTTGGGCTCGGGGCTTAAGCCCCGAGGCCGAGGCCCCGGCGCGGTTGCTGGGAGACGGGCTCCTGTGGCACGGCACGGCCCCTGAACCTTGCCGGCCACAAGGTGACCTCACCGAGGCCGAGAGGGATGGCTTGGAGGTGGCAAAAGGGAGCCCGCTAGCAAGCGCCAGGAGGCCGAGCGTAGCCACGTCCCCGGGTGGGCTCGAACCACCATCCTTTCGGTTAACAGCCGAACGCGCTGACCCATTGCGCCACAGAGACCTCGAAGGGCTTTCCAAAACGCTGCCTAGCAGCCTGCTCCTCTGCCTGGCCGTGCCAGTGCAGCCCAGGTGCTAGAGTGGATTGCGGGCAGTCTAGCCCCAAGGGAGCAGAGTGGCGCAGCGGAAGCGTGCTGGGCCCATAACCCAGAGGTCGATGGATCGAAACCATCCTCTGCTACGTGTGGGCTGGCCTCTTTTGACTCCGCGCCTTCACTCCAGGCTGCAAGTAGCTAAAGGCCAGGCCAGGATGCCGCCTGCGGGGAAGCTCTCGGCAGCCCCCCGCTTCCTGTGTGGGAGGCACGGAGGCCTCCTCTTCTGTCCTCAGGCAACAGGGCTTCCTCCTGCCCTTTTCCCACCCACAAGGGCCGCCGGGACCCGCTCAGGGAGCGCGCCAGGGAGGCTCTCCAGACGCTCGTGGAACAAAGCACTTCTGGACCACGCTACCCAGAGCCTTCATTCAGGCCTAGACAAAACGCCTAGACAGAGAGCTGCCACAGCATCAACACTGGCCTTGCTCTACTACTCCGAGGCACGCCAAACCCCTCACAAAGAGAACTTCTGCCTTCGCCATACTGCTCAACAACAGGACACGCGAGCAATTCCCTCCGACGCGCCGCTTCTCCCGCATCGCCACCACCCACGCTCTTTAGGCACACGCCGGCTGACCAAAACCCATCTCATCCCATCAAAAGCTTCTGCCCAGCCCAAGAGGACCAGCTACGTTCCCGGCTCAATTCATCCCTTACAGTCAGAGCCAAAAATCACCAGCTGACGGTCCTTCAGAATCCTCAATGGAAAGGGGGAGAGGGAATTGTGGGAGCACTGGCAGCACTCGCCGCGTTCTCGGTTGAGGCTTGCAGCAGTCATGGAAGAGAGAGCTGGCTTCGGTCAAGTCTCGGGAGTACGGCCACGGCTTGGACGGGTCCTTCAGTCCTTGGCTCAGAGCTTCGGTTGGTAGCCCACATCCTCCCGAGGTAAAAAAGCAGGAGGGCTTTCCTTCCAGGGCCTTTTGCATCTTCTGCCGTGGGAGGCGAATCCTGGTGTTCTGGCTGTGGGGGAAAAAGACAGCCACAAGATGGCGTTTGGAGTCACACGGGCGAGTCGCCTGTCCAAGCGGGACCGAGTCCCTTCCAAAGAGAAACCATGGCAGCCATGCAAGTCCAAGGCTGCACAGGAAACCTCAGGAGCTGCGACTGGGGCTCAGTTCGCGCGGCCACGCTTCCCAGGGGAGGCATGAGACAGGCCCAGAGGTCTGCGCAGCAAACAGGCCCGCAGGAGGGAGGCGGCTAAGAACCCGCGCGGCTCGTGCGTTTCTCCCTCTCAGCTGGCGTAGAGGCGGGAGGGGAGCGACACCTGCCCGGCTGGAGCTTTCGCGCTTGGGCTCGGGGCTTAAGCCCCGAGGCCGAGGCCCCGGCGCGGTTGCTGGGAGACGGGCTCCAGTGGCACGGCACGGCCCCTGAACCTTGCCGGCCACAAGGTGACCTCACCGAGGCCGAGAGGGATGGCTTGGAGGTGGCAAAAGGGAGCCCGCTAGCAAGCGCCAGGAGGCCGAGCGTAGCCACGTCCCCGGGTGGGCTCGAACCACCATCCTTTCGGTTAACAGCCGAACGCGCTGACCCATTGCGCCACAGAGACCTCGAAGGGCTTTCCAAAACGCTGCCTAGCAGCCTGCTCCTCTGCCTGGCCGTGCCAGTGCAGCCCAGGTGCTAGAGTGGATTGCGGGCAGTCTAGCCCCAATGGAGCAGAGTGGCGCAGCGGAAGCGTGCTGGGCCCATAACCCAGAGGTCGATGGATCGAAACCATCCTCTGCTACGTGTGGGCCGGCCTCTTTTGACTCCGCGCCTTCACTCCAGGCTGCAAGTAGCTAAAGGCCAGGCCAGGATGCCGCCTGCGGGGAAGCTCTCGGCAGCCCCCCGCTTCCTGTGTGGGAGGCACGGAGGCCTCCTCTTCTGTCCTCAGGCAACAGGGCTTCCTCCTGCCCTTTTCCCACCCACAAGGGCCGCCGGGACCCGCTCAGGGAGCGCGCCAGGGAGGCTCTCCAGACGCTCGTGGAACAAAGCACTTCTGGACCACGCTACCCAGAGCCTTCATTCAGGCCTAGACAAAACGCCTAGACAGAGAGCTGCCACAGCATCAACACTGGCCTTGCGCTACTACTCCCAGGCACGCCAAACCCCTCACAAAGAGAACTTCTGCCTTCGCCATACTGCTCAACAACAGGACACGCGAGCAATTCCCTCCGACGCGCCGCTTCTCCCGCATCGCCACCACCCACGCTCTTTAGGCACACGCCGGCTGACCAAAACCCATCTCATCCCATCAAAAGCTTCTGCCCAGCCCAAGAGGACCAGCTACGTTCCCGGCTCAATTCATCCCTTACAGTCAGAGCCAAAAATCACCAGCTGACGGTCCTTCAGAATCCTCAATGGAAAGGGGGAGAGGGAATTGTGGGAGCACTGGCAGCACTCGCCACGTTCTCGGTTGAGGCTTGCAGCAGTCATGGAAGAGAGAGCTGGCTTCGGTCAAGTCTCGGGAGTACGGCCACGGCTTGGACGGGTCCTTCAGTCCTTGGCTCAGAGCTTCGGTTGGTAGCCCACATCCTCCCGAGGTAAAAAAGCAGGAGGGCTTTCCTTCCAGGGCCTTTTGCATCTTCTGCCGTGGGAGGCGAATCCTGGTGTTCTGGCTGTGGGGGAAAAAGACAGCCACAAGATGGCGTTTGGAGTCACACGGGCGAGTCGCCTGTCCAAGCGGGACCGAGTCCCTTCCAAAGAGAAACCATGGCAGCCATGCAAGTCCAAGGCTGCACAGGAAACCTCAGGAGCTGCGACTGGGGCTCAGTTCGCGCGGCCACGCTTCCCAGGGGAGGCATGAGACAGGCCCAGAGGTCTGCGCAGCAAACAGGCCCGCAGGAGGGAGGCGGCTAAGAACCCGCGCAGCTCGTGCGTTTCTCCCTCTCAGCTGGCGTAGAGGCAGGAGGGGAGCGACACCTGCCCGGCTGGAGCTTTCGCGTTTGGGCTCAAGCCCCGAGGCCGAGGCCCCAGCGCGGTTGCTGGGAGACGGGCTCCCGTGGCACGGCACGGCCCCTGAACCTTGCCGGCCACAAGGTGACCTCACCGAGGCCGAGAGGGATGGCTTGGAGGTGGCGAAAGGGAGCCCGCTAGCAAGCACCAGGAGGCCGAGCGTAGCCACGTCCCTGGGTGGGCTCGAACCACCATCCTTTCGGTTAACAGCCGAACGCGCTGACCCATTGCGCCACAGAGACCTCGAAGGGCTTTCCGAAACGCTGCCTAGCAGCCTGCTCCTCTGCCTGGCCGTGCCAGTGCAGCCCAGGTGCTAGAGTGGATTGCGGGCAGTCTAGCCCCAAGGGAGCAGAGTGGCGCAGCGGAAGCGTGCTTGGCCCATAACCCAGAGGTCAATGGATCGAAGCCATCCTCTGCTACGTGTGGGCCAGCCTCTTTTGACTCCACGCCTTCACTCCAGGCTGCAAGTAGCTAAAGGCCAGGCCAGGATGCCGCCTGCGGGGAAGCTCTCGGCAGCCCCCCGCTTCCTGTGTGGGAGGCACGGAGGCCTCCTCTTCTGTCCTCAGGCAACAGGGCTTCCTCCTGCCCTTTTCCCACCCACAAGGGCCGCCGGGACCCGCTCAGGGAGCGCGCCAGGGAGGCTCTCCAGACGCTCGTGGAACAAAGCACTTCTGGACCACGCTACCCAGAGCCTTCATTCAGGCCTAGACAAAACGCCTAGACAGAGAGCTGCCACAGCATCAACACTGGCCTTGCTCTACTACTCCCAGGCACGCCAAACCCCTCACAAAGAGAACTTCTGCCTTCGCCATACTGCTGAACAACAGGACACGCGAGCAATTCCCTCAGACGCGCCGCTTCTCCCGCATCGCCACCACCCACGCTCTTTAGGCACACGCCGGCTGACCAAAACCCATCTCATCCCATCAAAAGCTTCTGCCCAGCCCAAGAGGACCAGCTACGTTCCCGGCTCAATTCATCCCTTACAGTCAGAGCCAAAAATCACCAGCTGACGGTCCTTCAGAATCCTCAATGGAAAGGGGGAGAGGGAATTGTGGGAGCACTCGCCACGGTCTCGGTTGAGGCTTGCAGCTGTCATGGAAGAGAGAGCTGGCTTCGGTCAAGTCTCGGGAGTACGGCCACGGCTTGGACGGGTCCTTCAGTCCTTGGCTCAGAGCTTCGGTTGGTAGCCCACATCCTCCCGAGGTAAAAAAGCAGGAGGGCTTTCCTTCCAGGGCCTTTTGCATCTTCTGCCGTGGGAGGCGAATCCTGGTGTTCTGGCTGTGGGGGAAAAAGACAGCCACAAGATGGCGTTTGGAGTCACACGGGCGAGTCGCCTGTCCAAGCGGGACCGAGTCCCTTCCAAAGAGAAACCATGGCAGCCATGCAAGTCCAAGGCTGCACAGGAAACCTCAGGAGCTGCGACTGGGGCTCAGTTCGCGCGGCCACGCTTCCCAGGGGAGGCATGAGACAGGCCCAGAGGTCTGCGCAGCAAACAGGCCCGCAGGAGGGAGGCGGCTAAGAACCCGCGCGGCTCGTGCGTTTCTCCCTCTCAGCTGGCGTAGAGGCGGGAGGGGAACGACACCTGCCCGGCTGGAGCTTTCGCGCTTGGGCTCGGGGCTTAAGCCCCGAGGCCGAGGCCCCGGCGCGGTTGCTGGGAGACGGGCTCCTGTGGCACGGCACGGCCCCTGAACCTTGCCGGCCACAAGGTGACCTCACCGAGGCCGAGAGGGATGGCTTGGAGGTGGCAAAAGGGAGCCCGCTAGCAAGCGCCAGGAGGCCGAGCGTAGCCACGTCCCCGGGTGGGTTCGAACCACCATCCTTTCGGTTAACAGCCGAACGCGCTGACCCATTGCGCCACAGAGACCTCGAAGGGCTTTCCGAAACGCTGCCTAGCAGCCTGCTCCTCTGCCTGGCCGTGCCAGTGCAGCCCAGGTGCTAGAGTGGATTGCGGGCAGTCTAGCCCCAAGGGAGCAGAGTGGCGCAGCGGAAGCGTGCTGGGCCCATAACCCAGAGGTCGATGGATCGAAACCATCCTCTGCTATGTGTGGGCCAGCCTCTTTTGACTCCACGCCTTCACTCCAGGCTGCAAGTAGCTAAAGGCCAGGCCAGGATGCCGCCTGCGGGGAAGCTCTCGGCAGCCCCCCGCTTCCTGTGTGGGAGGCACGGAGGCCTCCTCTTCTGTCCTCAGGCAACAGGGCTTCCTCCTGCCCTTTTCCCACCCACAAGGGCCGCCGGGACCCGCTCAGGGAGCGCGCCAGGGAGGCTCTCCAGACGCTCGTGGAACAAAGCACTTCTGGACCACGCTACCCAGAGCCTTCATTCAGGCCTAGACAAAACGCCTAGACAGAGAGCTGCCACAGCATCAACACTGGCCTTGCTCTACTACTCCCAGGCACGCCAAACCCCTCACAAAGAGAACTTCTGCCTTCGCCATACTGCTCAACAACAGGACACGCGAGCAATTCCCTCCGACGCGCCGCTTCTCCCGCATCGCCACCACCCACGCTCTTTAGGCACACGCCGGCTGACCAAAACCCATCTCATCCCATCAAAAGCTTCTGCCCAGCCCAAGAGGACCAGCTACGTTCCCGGCTCAATTCATCCCTTACAGTCAGAGCCAAAAATCACCAGCTGACGGTCCTTCAGAATCCTCAATGGAAAGGGGGAGAGGGAATTGTGGGAGCACTCGCCACGGTCTCGGTTGAGGCTTGCAGCAGTCATGGAAGAGAGAGCTGGCTTCGGTCAAGTCTCGGGAGTACGGCCACGGCTTGGACGGGTCCTTCAGTCCTTGGCTCAGAGCTTCGGTTGGTAGCCCACATCCTCCCGAGGTAAAAAAGCAGGAGGGCTTTCCTTCCAGGGCCTTTTGCATCTTCTGCCGTGGGAGGCGAATCCTGGTGTTCTGGCTGTGGGGGAAAAAGACAGCCACAAGATGGCGTTTGGAGTCACACGGGCGAGTCGCCTGTCCAAGCGGGACCGAGTCCCTTCCAAAGAGAAACCATGGCAGCCATGCAAGTCCAAGGCTGCACAGGAAACCTCAGGAGCTGCGACTGGGGCTCAGTTCGCGCGGCCACGCTTCCCAGGGGAGGCATGAGACAGGCCCAGAGGTCTGCGCAGCAAACAGGCCCGCAGGAGGGAGGCGGCTAAGAACCCGCGCGGCTCGTGCGTTTCTCCCTCTCAGCTGGCGTAGAGGCGGGAGGGGAACGACACCTGCCCGGCTGGAGCTTTCGCGCTTGGGCTCGGGGCTTAAGCCCTGAGGCCGAGGCCCCGGCGCGGTTGCTGGGAGACGGGCTCCTGTGGCACGGCACGGCACGGCCCCTGAACCTTGCCGGCCACAAGGTGACCTCACCGAGGCCGAGAGGGATGGCTTGGAGGTGGCAAAAGGGAGCCCGCTAGCAAGCGCCAGGAGGCCGAGCGTAGCCACGTCCCCGGGTGGGCTCGAACCACCATCCTTTCGGTTAACAGCCGAACGCGCTGACCCATTGCGCCACAGAGACCTCGAAGGGCTTTCCGAAACGCTGCCTAGCAGCCTGCTCCTCTGCCTGGCCGTGCCAGTGCAGCCCAGGTGCTAGAGTGGATTGCGGGCAGTCTAGCCCCAAGGGAGCAGAGTGGCGCAGCGGAAGCGTGCTGGGCCCATAACCCAGAGGTCGATGGATCGAAACCATCCTCTGCTACGTGTGGGCCGGCCTCTTTTGACTCCGCGCCTTCACTCCAGGCTGCAAGTAGCTAAAGGCCAGGCCAGGATGCCGCCTGCGGGGAAGCTCTCGGCAGCCCCCGCTTCCTGTGTGGGAGGCACGGAGGCCTCCTCTTCTGTCCTCAGGCAACAGGGCTTCCTCCTGCCCTTTTCCCACCCACAAGGGCCGCCGGGACCCGCTCAGGGAGCGCGCCAGGGAGGCTCTCCAGACGCTCGTGGAACAAAGCACTTCTGGACCACGCTACCCAGAGCCTTCATTCAGGCCTAGACAAAACGCCTAGACAAAGAGCTGCCACAGCATCAACACTGGCCTTGCTCTACTACTCCCAGGCACGCCAAACCCCTCACAAAGAGAACTTCTGCCTTCGCCATACTGCTCAACAACAGGACACGCGAGCAATTCCCTACCCCGCGCCGCTTCTCCCGCATCGCCACCACCCACGCTCTTTAGGCACACGCCGGCTGACCAAAACCCATCTCATCCCATCAAAAGCTTCTGCCCAGCCCAAGAGGACCAGCTACGTTCCCGGCTCAATTCATCCCTTACAGTCAGAGCCAAAAATCACCAGCTGACGGTCCTTCAGAATCCTCAATGGAAAGGGGGAGAGGGAATTGTGGGAGCACTCGCCACGGTCTCGGTTGAGGCTTGCAGCAGTCATGGAAGAGAGAGCTGGCTTCGGTCAAATCTCGGGAGTACGGCCACGGCTTGGACGGGTCCTTCAGTCCTTGGCTCAGAGCTTCGGTTGGTAGCCCACATCCTCCCGAGGTAAAAAAGCAGGAGGGCTTTCCTTCCAGGGCCTTTTGCATCTTCTGCCGTGGGAGGCGAATCCTGGTGTTCTGGCTGTGGGGGAAAAAGACAGCCACAAGATGGCGTTTGGAGTCACACGGGCGAGTCGCCTGTCCAAGCGGGACCGAGTCCCTTCCAAAGAGAAACCATGGCAGCCATGCAAGTCCAAGGCTGCACAGGAAACCTCAGGAGCTGCGACTGGGGCTCAGTTCGCGCGGCCACGCTTCCCAGGGGAGGCATGAGACAGGCCCAGAGGTCTGCGCAGCAAACAGGCCCGCAGGAGGGAGGCGGCTAAGAACCCGCGCGGCTCGTGCGTTTCTCCCTCTCAGCTGGCGTAGAGGCGGGAGGGGAACGAAACCTGCCCGGCTGGAGCTTTCGCGCTTGGGCTCGGGGCTTAAGCCCCGAGGCCGAGGCCCCGGCGCGGTTGCTGGGAGACGGGCTCCCGTGGCACGGCACGGCCCCTGAACCTTGCCGGCCACAAGGTGACCTCACCGAGGCCGAGAGGGATGGCTTGGAGGTGGCAAAAGGGAGCCCGCTAGCAAGCGCCAGGAGGCCGAGCGTAGCCACGTCCCCGGGTGGGCTCGAACCACCATCCTTTCGGTTAACAGCCGAACGCGCTGACCCATTGCGCCACAGAGACCTCGAAAGGCTTTCCGAAACGCTGCCTAGCAGCCTGCTCCTCTGCCTGGCCGTGCCAGTGCAGCCCAGGTGCTAGAGTGGATTGCGGGCAGTCTAGCCCCAAGGGAGCAGAGTGGCGCAGCGGAAGCGTGCTGGGCCCATAACCCAGAGGTCGATGGATCAAAGCCGTCCTCTGCTACGTGTGGGCCAGCCTCTTTTGACTCCACGCCTTCACTCCAGGCTGCAAGTAGCTAAAGGCCAGGCCAGGATGCCGCCTGCGGGGAAGCTCTCGGCAGCCCCCCGCTTCCTGTGTGGGAGGCACGGAGGCCTCCTCTTCTGTCCTCAGGCAACAGGGCTTCCTCCTGCCCTTTTCCCACCCACAAGGGCCGCCGGGACCCGCTCAGGGAGCGCGCCAGGGAGGCTCTCCAGACGCTCGTGGAACAAAGCACTTCTGGACCACGCTACCCAGAGCCTTCATTCAGGCCTAGACAAAACGCCTAGACAGAGAGCTGCCACAGCATCAACACTGGCCTTGCTCTACTACTCCCAGGCACGCCAAACCCCTCACAAAGAGAACTTCTGCCTTCGCCATACTGCTCAACAACAGGACACGCGAGCAATTCCCTCCGACGCGCCGCTTCTCCCGCATCGCCACCACCCACGCTCTTTAGGCACACGCCGGCTGACCAAAACCCATCTCATCCCATCAAAAGCTTCTGCCCAGCCCAAGAGGACCAGCTACGTTCCCGGCTCAATTCATCCCTTACAGTCAGAGCCAAAAATCACCAGCTGACGGTCCTTCAGAATCCTCAATGGAAAGGGGGAGAGGGAATTGTGGGAGCACTCGCCACGGTCTCGGTTGAGGCTTGCAGCAGTCATGGAAGAGAGAGCTGGCTTCGGTCAAGTCTCGGGAGTACGGCCACGGCTTGGACGGGTCCTTCAGTCCTTGGCTCAGAGCTTCGGTTGGTAGCCCACATCCTCCCGAGGTAAAAAAGCAGGAGGGCTTTCCTTCCAGGGCCTTTTGCATCTTCTGCCGTGGGAGGCGAATCCTGGTGTTCTGGCTGTGGGGGAAAAAGACAGCCACAAGATGGCGTTTGGAGTCACACGGGCGAGTCGCCTGTCCAAGCGGGACCGAGTCCCTTCCAAAGAGAAACCATGGCAGCCATGCAAGTCCAAGGCTGCACAGGAAACCTCAGGAGCTGCGACTGGGGCTCAGTTCGCGCGGCCACGCTTCCCAGGGGAGGCATGAGACAGGCCCAGAGGTCTGCGCAGCAAACAGGCCCGCAGGAGGGAGGCGGCTAAGAACCCGCGCGGCTCGTGCGTTTCTCCCTCTCAGCTGGCGTAGAGGCGGGAGGGGAACGACACCTGCCCGGCTGGAGCTTTCGCGCTTGGGCTCGGGGCTTAAGCCCTGAGGCCGAGGCCCCGGCGCGGTTGCTGGGAGACGGGCTCCTGTGGCACGGCACGGCCCCTGAACCTTGCCGGCCACAAGGTGACCTCACCGAGGCCGAGAGGGATGGCTTGGAGGTGGCAAAAGGGAGCCCGCTAGCAAGCGCCAGGAGGCCGAGCGTAGCCACGACCCCGGGTGGGCTCGAACCACCATCCTTTCGGTTAACAGCCGAACGCGCTGACCCATTGCGCCACAGAGACCTCGAAGGGCTTTCCGAAACGCTGCCTAGCAGCCTGCTCCTCTGGCTGGCCGTGCCAGTGCAGCCCAGGTGCTAGAGTGGATTGCGGGCAGTCTAGCCCCAAGGGAGCAGAGTGGCGCAGCGGAAGCGTGCTGGGCCCATAACCCAGAGGTCGATGGATCGAAACCATCCTCTGCTACGTGTGGGCCGGCCTCTTTTGACTCCGCGCCTTCACTCCAGGCTGCAAGTAGCTAAAGGCCAGGCCAGGATGCCGCCTGCGGGGAAGCTCTCGGCAGCCCCCCGCTTCCTGTGTGGGAGGCACGGAGGCCTCCTCTTCTGTCCTCAGGCAACAGGGCTTCCTCCTGCCCTTTTCCCACCCACAAGGGCCGCCGGGACCCGCTCAGGGAGCGCGCCAGGGAGGCTCTCCAGACGCTCGTGGAACAAAGCACTTCTGGACCACGCTACCCAGAGCCTTCATTCAGGCCTAGACAAAACGCCTAGACAGAGAGCTGCCACAGCATCAACACTGGCCTTGCTCTACTACTCCCAGGCACGCCAAACCCCTCACAAAGAGAACTTCTGCCTTCGCCATACTGCTCAACAACAGGACACGCGAGCAATTCCCTCCGACGCGCCGCTTCTCCCGCATCGCCACCACCCACGCTCTTTAGGCACACGCCGGCTGACCAAAACCCATCTCATCCCATCAAAAGCTTCTGCCCAGCCCAAGAGGACCAGCTACGTTCCCGGCTCAATTCATCCCTTACAGTCAGAGCCAAAAATCACCAGCTGACGGTCCTTCAGAATCCTCAATGGAAAGGGGGAGAGGGAATTGTGGGAGCACTCGCCACGGTCTCGGTTGAGGCTTGCAGCAGTCATGGAAGAGAGAGCTGGCTTCGGTCAAATCTCGGGAGTACGGCCACGGCTTGGACGGGTCCTTCAGTCCTTGGCTCAGAGCTTCGGTTGGTAGCCCACATCCTCCCGAGGTAAAAAAGCAGGAGGGCTTTCCTTCCAGGGCCTTTTGCATCTTCTGCCGTGGGAGGCGAATCCTGGTGTTCTGGCTGTGGGGGAAAAAGACAGCCACAAGATGGCGTTTGGAGTCACACGGGCGAGTCGCCTGTCCAAGCGGGACCGAGTCCCTTCCAAAGAGAAACCATGGCAGCCATGCAAGTCCAAGGCTGCACAGGAAACCTCAGGAGCTGCGACTGGGGCTCAGTTCGCGCGGCCACGCTTCCCAGGGGAGGCATGAGACAGGCCCAGAGGTCTGCGCAGCAAACAGGCCCGCAGGAGGGAGGCGGCTAAGAACCCGCGCGGCTCGTGCGTTTCTCCCTCTCAGCTGGCGTAGAGGCGGGAGGGGAACGAAACCTGCCCGGCTGGAGCTTTTGCGCTTGGGCTCGGGGCTTAAGCCCCGAGGCCGAGGCCCCGGCGCGGTTGCTGGGAGACGGGCTCCCGTGGCACGGCACGGCCCCTGAACCTTGCCGGCCACAAGGTGACCTCACCGAGGCCGAGAGGGATGGCTTGGAGGTGGCAAAAGGGAGCCCGCTAGCAAGCGCCAGGAGGCCGAGCGTAGCCACGTCCCCGGGTGGGCTCGAACCACCATCCTTTCGGTTAACAGCCGAACGCGCTGACCCATTGCGCCACAGAGACCTCGAAGGGCTTTCCGAAACGCTGCCTAGCAGCCTGCTCCTCTGCCTGGCCGTGCCAGTGCAGCCCAGGTGCTAGAGTGGATTGCGGGCAGTCTAGCCCCAAGGGAGCAGAGTGGCGCAGCGGAAGCGTGCTGGGCCCATAACCCAGAGGTCGATGGCTCGAAACCATCCTCTGCTACGTGTGGGCCGGCCTCTTTTGACTCCGCGCCTTCACTCCAGGCTGCAAGTAGCTAAAGGCCAGGCCAGGATGCCGCCTGCGGGGAAGCTCTCGGCAGCCCCCCGCTTCCTGTGTGGGAGGCACGGAGGCCTCCTCTTCTGTCCTCAGGCAACAGGGCTTCCTCCTGCCCTTTTCCCACCCACAAGGGCCGCCGGGACCCGCTCAGGGAGCGCGCCAGGGAGGCTCTCCAGACGCTCGTGGAACAAAGCACTTCTGGACCACGCTACCCAGAGCCTTCATTCAGGCCTAGACAAAACGCCTAGACAGAGAGCTGCCACAGCATCAACACTGGCCTTGCTCTACTACTCCCAGGCACGCCAAACCCCTCACAAAGAGAACTTCTGCCTTCGCCATACTGCTCAACAACAGGACACGCGAGCAATTCCCTCCGACGCGCCGCTTCTCCCGCATCGCCACCACCCACGCTCTTTAGGCACACGCCGGCTGACCAAAACCCATCTCATCCCATCAAAAGCTTCTGCCCAGCCCAAGAGGACCAGCTACGTTCCCGGCTCAATTCATCCCTTACAGTCAGAGCCAAAAATCACCAGCTGACGGTCCTTCAGAATCCTCAATGGAAAGGGGGAGAGGGAATTGTGGGAGCACTCGCCACGGTCTCGGTTGAGGCTTGCAGCAGTCATGGAAGAGAGAGCTGGCTTCGGTCAAGTCTCGGGAGTACGGCCACGGCTTGGACGGGTCCTTCAGTCCTTGGCTCAGAGCTTCGGTTGGTAGCCCACATCCTCCCGTGGTAAAAAAGCAGGAGGGCTTTCCTTCCAGGGCCTTTTGCATCTTCTGCCGTGGGAGCACCTGAAAGTAAAACAGCTGCGGCAGGCGTACGCCATGGCCACCAGGGGCGGCGCCGCAGCAGGGGCTGCCACCTGCCCCTACTTCCCTGCCCTCGACCGACTCTTGGGGGGCGGGGCGGTCCGTGCCAGCCCGGGAGGCAGCGAGCCGGGACTGGAGGGCCCTGACCTGGGCACACCGGAGGGGCCACCACAAGGAGTTCCAGCACTGGAGTCGGCAGGGTCATCCAGGGAGACCGTACCGGGGAAGTAGTTCCAATTAAGTAGTTCGGGGGAGGAGGCGGGAGGGAGACCAGGGACCGCGCACGTGGGCCATGCCTCCCACGGATCACACAGACACCTGTGCACGTGCAAGCACATGCCATGCCACGCTCCAGCTGCGTGACACCCAGGGGCCGTGGCCCAATAGGCACATGCATGTCTGAAGAGACCTGACATGCTCCTGACCCTGGGGCGGGACCCAGCAGGATGCTTTCCCTCCACACGTCTCCTCTACATGGAGGCAGGGGACATCTCCCCCCCCCCCCGCCCGCCCACCGCCCCGGCCACACTATACATGGCACAGGGACATGGGTGCAGTCTTGGGGCAGCTCCCCGTCCCGGGGAGAGCCAGACATCCTGACCATGGCCTCTGTACAAGCACAGCGGCTCTGACGGTGCAGGGCATGGTCGCCCTCACGTTGCGGGGCGGGGGGAGGGGGCTGGGCATCATCTACTGTGTCCCCAGGGAGAAGTGACCACTCTCTTTCTCTACAGCTGTACCAGCTGCTCGTGCAGGGCGCACCACCCCACCCGGGACATGCTCCCGCACCCATGGCCTGCTCCGGTCCGCCACCACAGAGCAGGAGTACTGGGACCAGCACCTGGGGTCCTTGCGAGCCCTGCACCACACCGTCAAGGCCTGGATGTGGGAAGACCTGCAGCTCCGCCAGGAGCAGCTGGCTGAGGACCGAGCCAGAAATGCAAATCTGCAGGCCCTGCTGCAGAGCATGGTGCCCTGTGCTGATCCTGCGCCTGCTGCCCCCCCAACAACTGTCCCTCCTCCCACTCCTGCCCCCCTCCCACCTCTTCCTCCTCAACCCCCACACCCTCCTCCTCCTCAATGTCCACACCCCCCACGTCAACCTCTGCACCCTCCACCCCATCCCCCCGGGGACGCCGAGGCCCCCTCCCTTGCCGTGCTGGGAGGCGGTTGGCCCGGCGTCACCCCCACCCCGATCCCTGAGTTTCCCCTCCCCCTCTTTCCCCTTGCTTTCCCCTTCCAGCTCCCTCCTCCCAGTTTTCCCCCTCCCCTCTCCCACACTCTCTCCTGCCCTTTCCTGCCTCCTTTCCCCCGTCTCCCCACAGTTTTATTTCCCCTCCCCAGTTTTGTTAAATAAAGAGAGTTTGTATTTTTGAACACACGTGTCCTTTATTTTTTTTTACATCAGGAAGGGGGGCTAGGGAGGGGTAAGTGGAAGAAGGTGAGGGAGGAATGGGGCATGAGCCCCCGATGGGGAGGACTAGGGTGGCTCTGCAGGCTCCTTGGGTGGAAGCTCTCCTGCAGGGCCTCCTGGATCCTGACAGTCCCCCGATTGAATTCAAATTAGCTTTTAGGTCTAGATACACTAGTTCAAATTAGCTTAGTTCGAATTAACTAATTCGAATTCAGTTAGTTCGAATTCGTGCTGTAGTGTAGACATACCCATTAATGACACACTCTTGCAGTTCTGATGCCATGCAACAGAGGGCAACAGACTGCACCGAAAACGTTGCGTATGAAAAAAAAAGCTGATTGAAGTTTTTCTACAATATTTTACCAACATTTTTAAAGCACAAATCGTTTAATTTCAGTTAAATCTTTGCCCTCAAACACTTCACGTGCAATGATCTTGGGCATTCCACACAATCATTTAGCATTGAAAGGCGATCTTTTCCTGTGCTTTGCGGTGACAATTTGGATTTGGGCATCCAAATCCAAACTGGCAGGAAAATGTCTATTTGAAACTAAACCTCACACAAGCCATTTGTGCTTCTAACTGACCGTTCTGTCTCCTTTCATTTGCAAAAAACTCAAAACAAAGGAAAATGTCAAATAGAAGCCCAGGTGGGATGATACGTCTGGTGCCTCCTGCCACAGCAACCCCCCGCCCAGTGAGTGCAGAGGAGGCAATAACTCACTGGCTGCCGGGTTACGACAGGGGCAGGGAATTCCAGAAGAAACTCGCCCAGCAGAAGGGTTTGGCATTCCCCCTCGGAAAGAGCCACTTTCCTGCCCTGAAAAGACATTTCCAGGCTCAGTCATGCTGGGCAAAGCCCAGGAAAGGGGCATGGAGACAAAGCATCTCATTGGACAAGCCCGCCCCCCCCGTTGTGTCATCATATTTAATTGGCATCCGTTGCCATGTGTGACGGACCGGACCGGGCCGTGTCTGGGCACAGCTGAGGGCATCCGCTCAGGGCGAATTGCTCAAATTCGGGGCTCCTTACAGCCCCCAGACTGGTGACCTTTCCAAACAGGCCACAAACCAGTCCCACGGAGCGCTTCAGCAGCCTGCCTGAAGCCTCCCGAGCAAAACCCCTCCGACACCCCAGCAATATCCGTGCCCCAGATGGCCCCGGGCCTCATACACCGGTGAGGTCACTCGTCAGGTCGGGCCGGTGAACTACGAGATCTATCAACCGGATCGGAAGAAGAAAACCCAAATATTTCATGTAAATTTCCTGAAGCACTGGCGAGAACGGGAGGCCCTGATGATTACCCCCTAGCCAGCGGAGCCCACTCTAGGGCCGGAAATACCTGATCTGGGGGAGGAAAGAGAGCCACAGCTGGGAAACACCCTCTCTGCAACCCAGGTGAAACAAGCACATTGTCTCATAGGGTATGTGGAATGAGGAGTAACGGTAGTTCGAACTAGGAAGCCTAGTTCGAACTACCTAGTTCGTGCCCCGTGTAGCCGCGCTGCACGGGGTTCGAACCAGCGGGCTTTTAAAAATGGCGGCGCCCCGCTTATGCAAATGAAGCCCGGGAAATTCAAATCCCGGGCTTCATCTGCAAGTGCGGTATGCCTACATTACCCTCCTAGTTCGAACTAGGAGGGTAGTGTAGACATACCCAGAGAGACATTTCGAAAGACCTTCACAACCCAACCCGGCCATACTGGGGTAATAACACATAACATTTGGACCCCTCCAGGCCAAGTGGTACGAGAAGGTACTCGGCCTCTCCCCCGCCAGATGCGGAAGGTAGTCGAGGAGGAAGTCCAGTCGATGCTGCAACTGGGAGTGATAGAGCGCTCCCAGAGCGAGTGGCGTAGCCCAATCGTCTTGGTGCCGAAGCCAGATGGCAGTGTCCGCTTCTGCATCGATTTCAGACGAGTAAATGAAATTTCAAAATTTGACGCCTACCCCATGTCGCGAACAGACGCACTGTTAGAACGCTTGGGGAGAGCCGACTTTATAACCACCCTAGATCTTACAGAGGGATATTGGCAGATCCCCCTGGACTCCGAATCGAGAGAAAAAACTGCCTTTTCAACTCCCCCGGGATTGTTCCATTTTATAAGGATGCCATTCGGACTCCATGGGGCCCCTGCAACATTTCAGCGAATGATGGACCGCTTGCTATCCCCGCATACGGCGTATGCCGCCGCGTACCTAGATGATGTGGTAATTTACAGCCAAGATTGGGAGGAACATCTGGAGCGGGTAGCGGCCGTAATGCGGACATTGCGGGATGCCGGCCTGACCACCAATCCCACGAAATGTAAACTTGGCTGGCAGGAAACCACCTACCTCGGGTACCAGCTGGGGTGGGGCCTAGTCCGGCCTCTAGTAGGGAAGGTGGAGGCGGTCCAAAACTACCCGGCACCCAACTCCAAGAAGAAAGTAAGACGGTTTTTAGGGTTGGCAGGCTACTATCGCCGTTTTGTGCCACACTTTGCAACTCGAGCCGCGCCTCTCATGGCGCTCCTCAAGAAAGACAGTCCTCAAAGGATCAGGTGGTCGCCGGAATGCAAGACAGCTTTTCAGGACCTAAAAGCCGCTGTGTGCAGCGAGCCAGTTCTGTTCAGCCCCGATTTCTCCCGGCCCTTCATTGTCCAGACGGACGCGTCAGACTGCGGACTGGGGGCAGTACTGTCCCAGGAAATTGAGGGAGAAGAACACCCAGTGCTGTATATCAGCCGAAAACTATTTCCTCGAGAGCGCCGCTACGCCGCAATTGAGAAGGAGGCCCTAGCGATAAAGTGGGCCATCGAGGCGCTGCGGTATTACCTCCTTGGAGACTCTTTTATTCTTTTTACAGACCATGCACCCCTACAATGGCTCCATCAGATGCGGGATACCAACAGTCGCATCATGAGATGGTACCTGTCCCTCCAACCGTATGTATTCACAGTGAAACACCGAGCAGGGAGGGACAATGTCGATGCCCTGTCCCGCAGGGAGGAAGAGCAGAATCCCGGTCCCGGAGATTGGGAGCTGGACTTAAGGGGGGAGGAGTGTAGGGGGGTGGAATGGCCACCCACTGAGCCGGAGGCGGAGGAACCCCTCTGGGAGCCATTTTGGGCCCAGCCTAGCCCCACCCCCTCACCTGACTGGAAGTCAAAGGGCGGGACTAGGACTATAAGAAGGCTGCCTGGGAGCTCAGTCAGGGCCCAGCCCAAAGTTATAGTGAGGAGGCTGCTGTCAGGCAGCCCCATCATTGGGGAGCTTCACAGATCCCATCGAGCCCTTGTGGGGGATGAGCCGGGGGCAGAGCCAGGATTGTGCACTGGGAGCAGGGTGGGCTCAACCCCCCTTGCAGCAGCAAGCGCCCCGCGATCTGCAGGGTGGGAGGCGAGTCCCAGTCCCCGCGATGGCCATGGTGCGAATCCTGAGCAGCGCCACTCGCCTTCCACAGGCATCTGTGGGGACTGGAAGAACCATTTCACAGCGGCGCAGAGCAAGGCCTTCGACGGGATCTACCGGGACCGCATGGGAGGCCTCCTGGGGGCGTTCCCCTGGGATGCGCCCTGGGATTGAACAGTGGGAATAAAGCATCCAGGAGACCACGAGGAGCCAGGGCTGAGTTGCTGGGAGTGGCTGGCTGCCGTGGTTCACACAGCCTATGGGAGGGAATGGCTCCGGCCTGGCAGGATGGACCAGGCTGAGGAGCGTTGCCTGGCTTGGGCATTTCATGCCAGTGCTACCTGCCATGCCCTTGCCCTCCCTCCCACCAGGTTCCATAATCAGCCTGGCCTCTTATTGCCACAGGGAGCACCTCCAGGGTCAGCCTCCAGCCACTGCAGCTCGCTCCCTCGGCCTGTGACACCTCCCTGAACCTTACCGGCACCGCTCTACAGACTGAGGTGCATGTTCTGGGAGTGAGGTGTTGTGTCATCGTCTGCCCTGGAACTCTGGGTGCCTTAAATGCTCTGCTGCTGGGCTCACAGCCTGACACCCACAGCCTCCGACAAGCCCACAGAGCCCTGTGTGCGCCAGCCTGTGGCTTCCTTCTTCCCTCCAGAGCTGAGTTTCCCCCAGGCAGGCTTTTCGCAGGAGTACGAGGTGCAGGCTTCCTGTCTCCTCCTTGCTGGCAGGGCCCATCCCACTTAGCTCTGACTCCTGCACTCCCCACACCGCCAGCCCCCTGCCCTGAAGGACCCGAGCAAGGCCAAGTAAGTCTTCTAGTAAAATATTACAGCTTAAAAAGAGAAGCAATGTTTTGGTAAGAGAGTGAAGGAGAGAGGTACAGATTGGCCTTTCTCACCCTCGTTGTCTGAAGAAACAGTTCAGCATTCAGTAACTAAAGGGTTCACCCTGGAAAGTGGGTGACCAGGAAGTGTTGGCAGGTAGCCAGGAGAACCAATGGGAAGACCGTGTTAGAGTTGGCTTGAAAGGGAATCTGCCTGCTGCTTTTCCTTTGGGCATTCAAACCAAGAACTGGGGGGAAGGGAGATGAATACCCATGCCTAGAAATGGACTAGACTTTGGAAGTACAAACATGTGAGTAGATAGGGAATGTTTATAGTTCTACACAATTTTCTTTGTTTTGGTGTTTAGTTAACCCCCCCTTACGCTGTAACTAAAACTGAATCCCAGGGAAGCAATGCTCTGTGTTTTAATCTATTCTTTTCTCAGCTGCTCTATAACACCTAGCAATGAAGTATCCTTTATCAAGAATATCTTTTTGTTTTGTGAATAAGAACACCCTTTTAAAGACTAGGATCTGATTCTTGTGTCCTGGAAAGTAATAGGAGGTGGGTGAGTGCATGACTAAGACTGAGAGGTCAGCTATCAGAGATTATTGGGTTTTCTTCAAGCTTGCTAGTGGTAGCAGAGCTTGGGATACCCCTCTGAAGAAGTTCCCAGGAGCCAGCATCTCACACCGGCAGCTCCTCATAGTTGTGCCATCCTCAGCTGTGGCATCTCCTGTCTGGGATCGGATCTCTCTGCTTGGGAAGAGGGAGGACGTGGCTTTGGAGGTCACTGGGGGGCCTGGTGCTGTGCAGAGGCAGCAGTCGGGCCCCACACACACTCCCCACATCAGTAGGAGCCATGGGGAAGCAGAGCACAACAGAGCAAGTGCATTTGTCCAGTGCTGTCTGACTCTGCCATGGCTCCTGCCACACAGAGAATAGAGGGGGCATGACTGCTGCCTCCATGTGGTGCCAGCCCCCCAGTGATCCCCAAAGCTGCATCCTAGGGTACAAGATGCCACGCAGGGAGAGGGCGGGGTGATGGTGGGAAAGAGCAGGGCATGGGGCAGTAATGGACAGGAAGTCCCAGGCCAGATTGTGCAATTGCTCCAGCTGAGGATGGCCCATGGGCTGGGGACAGTGCTGCTGAACACGATCTGGGGGTTATCCAAGATCACAAATGGGCATATGAGTCAACAAGGTAATACAGCTGCAAAAAAGGGTTTGTCTAAACAGGGCTCTGGCTTGTCAGATCTGGCCGGTGCCTGTCCTCCTCCACCAGTCTCAGCTGACGGACTCTGTTGGGTTCTGGCTGCCACACTGTAGGGAAGATGTGGGCCAGGTGGAGCGAGTCCAGGGGAGAGTCACAAAAATGATAAAAGGTGTAAAATACCTGACCCATGAGAACGCCATAGACAGTCTTGAGAAAAGAAAAGGTAGGGAGGGCCGATAACAGGCCTTCACGTGTGTTACGGGCTCTTCTAAAGGGGCTGATGATCACTTGTCTCTATGTCCACTGAAGTTGGACAATGTGTGAGGGACTTTACCTGCACCGAGGGAGATTTAGGGGAACTTTCTGTCCCTAAGGGCAGTTAAGCTCTGGAAGAGGCTCCCAAAGGAGGCTGTGGAATCGCTGTCGCTGGAGGCGTTTAAAAAGAGGCTGGGCAGACACCTGTGAGGAATGGTCCAGGGTGACGTGCTCCCCTCACAGCTCAGACTTGAAGATTTCAGGGGGTTTCTTGACGCCCTGCCCCTCCAGGGCTCTGTGCTTTCTGCCTCGCTGCTCTGAACGAACTCCCCGAAAACATCCATTGAGCTGCCTCATCATCCCTTCCCTCCGTAGCACTCCCCGTCTCCATGACGCCTGCAAAGCCAGGAGAACCCTGGGGCTGATGGTGTGATGAGACCACTGCCTCTCCTGGAGACGATGACTCCTTGTGCTGCCCTCCCAGGCAGTCTGGGCGCTGAACTTCTCTTCACTGCTCAGGTGCCCAGCACAGGGCGGTTCTCCTCAGGGCGCAGCAAACGGCTTGGCTGGGGCTGTGACAGACCGGACTGTGTCTGGGCACAGCTGAGGGCTTCCGCTCAGGGCGAATTGCTCAACTTCGGGGCTCCCTACAGTCCCCAGACTGGTTACCTCTCCAAACAGGCCACAAACCAGTCTCACAGAGTGCTTCAGCTGCCTGCCTGAAGCCTCACGAGCAAAACCCCTCCGAAACCCCAGCAATATCCGTGCCCCAGATGGCCCCGGGCCTCATACACCGGTAGGGGGGTCTTAGCACCCAATCCCACCTACCCCGAACAAGTACTGTCCGGTTCCAAGAAACCAGCCACAGATCCCTGGTCAATTTACCCTCTGGACCTTACCCACAAATCATGCTGAGCCAATCCTTTAGCATCTAACATCTAAAGGTTTATTATTACAATAAAGAAAAGCATGAGAGTAAGGTTGTTAAAGGATAGTACATTACATGCATCAAATTTCTCGGTTCTCGATGCAGCCTCTAGCAGAGATGTTACAGCTGCTGGCTTACAAGTCCTTGTTGCGCATCCTAGGGTCAGGATGGGCACACAGTTCTTCCTGGCTCTTCGATCCCTGCACTGCTGCCTCTGGGATGAAGTGCTGAGCTGAGTACCAAGATGGAGTCGACCACATGGCCTATTTATCCCTCCTTCCTGGTCTCTTCTTGGCTACAGCAGGTCACCTGGCCCATGGCTTATCCCTGTGTTCCCTGCTGGTAGCCACTAGGTATGAGTCAGCACTCTTGAGGTGTGTCCTTGGCCTAAAGAGGGCTATTGTTCCAGAGCTTTACTCGTTAGCATATCCATAGGCTGAGCTGCTTTGCCCATAGTTCAACCACATACAGAGAAATATCTGGTATCCACACAAAATACATGCTTATAACTTCACATACCAACATTATACAATCACATGAATAGCATATATGGAATCAGAAGAAAGTAGGCTTCTACTGGACACCTCACGTGGCCCCCCTTTGTGCCACTTTTGGGGCCAACACCCCCACATGGGTGCAGCAGTGATCTGGCTGCTCCCCTCAACATCCAGTAACATGACTGGGGGCAGGGAGGAAAAGTTGCTTTCCTCTCCCCCACATTGTTTCCTAAAAATCCCCCCTCACTTTCTGTGTCTAGCGTCAGGAGTGAAAGCAACTTCAAATTCTTACAGGTACTGTGGTACCACACCTCCCTTTGTGGAGGTCAAGGCAAGAGCTTGAATCACAGAATCATAGAATAATAGGACTGGAAGGGACCTCAAGAGGTCATCGAGTCCAGCCTCCCGCCCTCAAGGCAGGACCAAGCTCAGTCTACACCATCCCTGACAGATGTCTGTCTAACCTGTTCTTAAATAACTCCAGAGAGGGAGATTCCACCACCTCCCTTGGCAATTTATTGCAATATTTGACCACCCTGACAGTTAGGAATTTTTTCCTAATGTCCAATCTAAACCTCCCCTGCTGCACTTTAAGCCCATTACTCCTTGTCCTGTCCTCAGAAACCAAGAGGAACAAATTTTCTCCTTCCTCCTTGTGACACCCTTTTAGATATTTGAAAACCGCTATCATGTCCCCCCTTAATCTTCTTTTTTCCAAACTAAACAAGCCCAGTTCATGAAGCCTGGCTTCATAGGTCATGTTCTCTAAACCTTTAATTATTCTTGTCGCTCTTCTCTGTACCCTTTCCAATTTCTCCACCTCTTTCTTGAAATGTGGCGCCCAGAACTGGACACAGTACTCCAGCTGAGGCCTAACTAGTGCAGAGTAGAGCGGCAGAATGACTTCACGAGTTTTGCTTAC
Source organism: Pelodiscus sinensis (assembly GCF_052426305.1). Taxonomy (NCBI): domain Eukaryota; kingdom Metazoa; phylum Chordata; order Testudines; family Trionychidae; genus Pelodiscus; species Pelodiscus sinensis. The sequence continues at coordinate 18,988,126 of NC_143077.1, read as the reverse complement.
AACACACCTGTTGATACAACCTAGAATCATATTTGCTTTTTTTGCAACAGCATCACACTGTTGACTCATATTCAACTTGTGGTCCACTATGACCCCTAGATCTCTTTCCACCATGCTCCTTCCTAGACAGTCGCATCCCATCTTGTATGTATGGAACTGATTGTTCCTTCCTAAGTGGAGCACTTTGCATTTCTCTTTATTAAACCGCATCCTGTTTACCTCTGACCATTTCCCTAACTTGCTAAGGTCATTTTGAATTATGTCCCTCTCCTCCAAAGAAGTTGCAACCCCACCCAGTTTGGTATCATCTGCAAACTTAATAAGCGTACTCTCTATCCCAATATCTACATCATTGATGAAGATATTGAACAGTACGGGTCCCAAAACAGACCCTTGAGGAACTCCACTTGTTATCCCTTTCCAGCAGGATTTAGAACCGTTAACAACAACTCTCTGACTACGGTTACCCAGCCAATTATGCACCCACCTTATTGTGGCCCTATCGATGTTATATTTGCCTAGTTTATCAATAAGAATATCATGCGAGACCATATCAAATGCCTTACTAAAGTCTAGGTATATGACATCCACCGCTTCTCCCTTATCCACAAGGCTCGTTATCCTATCAAAGAAAGCTATCAGATTAGTTTGGCATGACTTGTTCTTCACAAACCCATGCTGGCTATTCCCTATCACTTTATTACCTTCCAAGTGTTTGCATATGATTTCCTTAATTACCTGCTCCATTATCTTCCCTGGGACAGACGTTAAACTGACAGGTCTGTAGTTTCCTGGGTTGTTCTTATTCCCCTTTTTATAGATGGGCACAATATTTGCCCTTTTCCAGTCTTCTGGAATCTCCCCTGTCTGCCATGATTTTTCAAAAATCATAGCTAAAGGCTCAGATACCTCCTCTATCAGCTCCTTGAGTATCCTGGGATGCATTTCATCAGGAGCTGGTGACTTGCTGACATCTAACTTTCCTAAGTGATTTTTAACTTGTTCTTTGTGTATCCTATCTTCTAAACTTACCCTCTCTCTGCTTGTATTCACTACGTTAGGCACACCTCCAGACTTCTCGGTGAAGACCGAAACAAAGAAGTCATTGAGCATCTCTGCCATTTCCAAGTTTCCTGTTACTGCTTCTCCCTCCTCACTAAGCAGTGGGCCTACCCTGTCCTTGGTCTTCCTCTTGCTTTTAATGTATTTATAAAAGGTCTTCTTGTTTCCCTTTATGCCTGTAGCTAGTTTGATCTCATTTTGTGCCTTTGCCTTTCTAATCTTGCCCCTGCATTCCCGTGTTGCTTGCCTATATTCATCCTTTGTTAGTTGTCCTAGTTTCCATTTTTTATACGACTCCTTTTTTATTTTGAGATCATGCAAGATCTCCTTGTTAAGCCAAGCTGGTCTTTTGCCATATTTTCTATCTTTCCTACACAGCGGAATTGTTTGCTTTTGGGCCCTTAACAACGTCCCTTTGAAATACTTCCAACTCTCCTCAGTTGTTTTTCCCTTCAGTCTTGCTTCCCATGGGACCTTACCTACAAGTTCTCTGAGCTTATCAAAATCTGCCTTCCTAAAATCCATTAGCTCAATTGTGCTGGTCTCCCTTCTACCTTTCCTTAAGATCATGAACTCTATTATTTCGTGATCACTGTCCCCTATACTGTCTTCCACTTTCAAGTTCTCAACTAGTTCCTCCCTATTTCTTAAAACCAAATCCAGAACAGCGTCTCCTCTGGTAGCTTTTTCAACCTTCTGAAACAGAAAGTTGTCTCCAATGCAGTCCAGAAACTTCTTGGATAGCCTGCGCCCCGCTGTGTTAGTTTCCCAACATATGTCTGGATAGTTGAAGTCCCCCATCACCACCAAATCTTGGGCTTTGGCTAGTTTTGTTAATTGTTTAAAAAAGGCCTCATCCACCTCTTCCACCTGGCTAGGTGGCCTGTAGTAGACTCCTAGCATGATATCACCCTCGTTTTTTACCCCTTTTAGCTTAACCCAGAGACTGTCTACACAGCTATCTCCTACGTTCATCTCCACTTCAGTCCAAGTGTGTACATTTTTAATATACAAGGCAACCCCTCCTCCCTTTTTTCCCTGTCTGTCCTTCCTGAGCAAGCCGTACCCTTCCATACCAACATTCCAATCGTGCGTCCCATCCCACCAGGTTTCTGTAATACCAATGATATCAAAGTTGTATTTATTGGTTAGCAATTCCAGTTCTTCCTGCTTATTACCCATACTTCTTGGATTTGTATATAGGCATCTAAGATACTGATTTGATCTTGCCTCCCTGTTGTGCCCTGACCCTCCTTGCTCCTTCCCATTATAGGCCGTAATCCCCCCCATTTCCAACCCATCTCTCAGTCCCGCACATTCAGCACTTACCTGTGGGCTTCGCTCACCTGTCCCCGTCGAACCTAGTTTAAAGCCCTCCTCACAAGGTTAGTCGGTCTGTGTCCAAACTGAATGACAGGAAATTACCTGTGAGAAATTTGAATGTGTGGAATCCAGGGAGCTCAGGGCTGGGGTGTGTGGGTGTGGGGAGCTCAGGTTAGGGGGATGGAGTGTGAGGATGTGGGGGAGCTCAGGGCAGGGGGGTGGGAAGTCTGTAGATGTGGGGGAGCTCAGAGCAGTGGGATGGGGAATGTGGGAGTATGGGGAGCTCAGGGCGGGGGATGAGGAGTGTGAGGATGTGGGGGAGCTCAGGGCAGGGGGTGGGGAGTGTGGGAGGATGGGGAGCTCAGGGCAGGGGTATGGTGGAGCTCAGGACAGGGGGCTGGGGAGTGTATGGGTGTGGGGAGCTCAGGGCAGGGAGTCCAGGAGTGAGGGGGGGCACAGTGCAGGGATTGTGGTGCAGGAGTCAGGGGTAGGTGGGGGGGGTGTTTGGAGGCTCAGGGCAGAGGACTGGGAGTGCAGCCACTACACTACTTGGCCACCAGATCCCTGGAGTACACTGTGGCTGTGCAGCCCAGCGTGCTGACAGCACCCAAAGCCCCGCCCCCAGCCCGCCAGGCTTAGTGGGGCACCCCAGAGCGGCTTCCTATCGCCCTTGTCTAGCACAACATGGACAGTTGGTTCCCACTACCGTGATCTCCTAGGAGACTGAGACACCATTCTGCCAGGACGGCCCAAGCTGCTGAGGGAAATTGCCCCTCACCATCCCGTCTGTCCAGGTCCCTCTGCCTCTGGGTTTGTTCTTCAAGGGCCAGATGTGTGGGGCTGGGACTGTCCTTGTTCTGTGTTTGCACAGTGCCCAGCAGAATGGCTCCTGCTTCACCCCTGGCCTAGAAATAACCAGACCAGGCAGTTTGGAGAGGGAAGAACCAGGGAAGGGAAGGTTTGGGGCCGGGGGCTAAGAGGCGGGGCTGGGAGGCAGGGCTGGGGTGGAGATGCAGATGGAGGGAGTTGGGGTGGAGGCTGGAAGAAATGGAACTCAAGGAGCTGGAAGGGTTGGTGAAGGATGGAGTAAAGGGAGGGGGGCCAGGCTACAGGACATGGAGGTGCCAGCCACAGGAGGGAGGAAGAGACGTTTGTTTGACAGGACCCCAGGGATTTGGGAGCGAGGAACAGTGGGAGGGGAGTGGGAAACATTTGGGGAGAGGAACCTTTGGGAGACCTGGTGGTGAGGAGGGCGGCAGTCAATGGGAGAGGAGACAAAAAGGAGCAGGTGCTGCCTGGGTCCAAGGAGGTGGGGAGAGATGGGGTCTGGGTGTCACGAGTACCAGAGTTAGCTGCACCTCCGTCCTCCTCCCTACCTGGTATCTCTGCCCCCTCCCTCCCGAACTTTCCTTCTGCATGTCTCTGGGCCTCTCTGTCAGTGCCAGAGGGGATCCCCCCCCCCCATGGCTGGATTCTTCCCTTCCCGAGACATGCAGTCACCATCTCAGTGGGGTGGGAGCCCTTTGATGCTTCGCCTGCGTGTTCCCAGCCGAGAAGGGGCGGCTAATCCCGCAGAAGCAGAGCCCTGCACTTTTGAGTACCTGGACCCAGGGTTTTGCTGCTTTATAGCGGGTGGGGTTAAAATAACGGAACGTCTCTTGTCCCACCAATCCCCCAGGACTCACCCCTCTTCTCTGCATTGCGCAGCGTCCGGGGGATACTGCCCCGCGGGGACACTCATGCCCGTGTCCAAGGGGCTGTCCCGTAGCCTATGTCAGTGTGAAAAGCATTAAAGGACCCTGCCCCAGAGGGAGAGCGTCTCTGGGGGCGTTGTCCCGGGATGACTGCAGTGCTTTGTCCACACCAGAGTAGTGAGAGGCAGCCGCAGCCAGGGTTGCCAGATGGTCAATAAAAATACCAGACATACTTGCCATTGCATCACAACCTAGAGTACATCTTATTTAGAAAACTGAGATATTTTCTCAATTTATCTCCTGGACAGAAAGCTCAAATACTGGACTGTCCGGTTCAAACGGGACACCTGGCAACCCTAGCCGCAGCCCCTGCCCGGAAAAGCTCCCAAGCTAAGCACCTGGGGGATTTAGGAGCACCAAGCAGTGGGCACAAAGCACAGTCACACACTTGTGCTCCCAACTCCCTTAGGGCTTTGAAAATGCTCCCCTTAGACGAGTTAGAATCAGTGTCCCCGTTTCACAGACGGGAGCTGAGGCCCACTCAGGGGAGTGCCAGGGCCAAGGGCTCTGCAGCAGACCTGGGACTTGAACCTCAGTCTCCCAGAAGTTCCACAACCAGCCCGCTCTGCTTTGCTAAAGGAGCAGGCGGGACTGTTTGTGCAGGAGGAGGAGCTGGGCTGGCTGACTGGCTGGGGCAGGCCACAGCACGGCTCAGCCCTTGGCCTGGCTGAGAGCGAGGAGAGGCCTGCAGGCTGAGGGGCAGTGTGACGGACTGGGCCGTGTCTGGGCACAGCTGAGGGCGTCTGCTCAGGGCGAATTGCTCAAATCCGGGGCTCCTTACAGCCCCCAGACTGGTGACCTCTCCACACAGGCCACAAACCAGTCCCACAGAGCGCTTCAGCTGCCTGCCTGAAGCCTCACGAGCAAAACCCCTCCGGCACCCCAGCAATATCCATGCCCCCGATGGCCCCGGGCCTCATACACCGGTGGGGGTCCTAGCAGCCAATCCCACCTACCCCGAACAAGTTCTGTCTGGTCCCAAGAAACCAGCCACAGATCCCTGGTCAATTTACCCTCTGGATCTTACCCACAAATCATGCTGAGCCAATCCTTTAGCATCTAACACCTAAAGGTTTATTATTACAATAAAGAAAAGCATGAGAGTAAGGTTGTTAAAGGAATAGTATGTTACATGCACCGAATCTCCCAGTTCTCGATGCAGCCTCTAGCAGAGATGTTACAGCTGCTGGTTTAAGAGTTCTTGTTGCACATCCTAGGGTCAGGATGGGTTCACAGGTCTCTCGGGCTCTTCGATCCCTGCAATGCTGCCTCTGGGATGAAGTGCTGAGCTGAGAACCAAGATGGCATCGACCACATGGCCTATTTATCCCTCCTTCCTGGCCTCTTCTTGGCTGCAGGAGATCACCTGGTCCTCAGCCTCTCTCTGCTGGCCGCTCTTAGGTGTCCGCCCTCATGCTTTAGGTGTGTCCTTGGCCCATTCAGTGCCATTGTCCCACAGGGCCTCGCTAATTAGCATGTCCACAGGCCGGGCTCTGCCCAATGCTCAACCACATGCAGAGAAATATTCAGGATCCACACAGACTACAGATTCCTAACTACACACACAGACGTTATACAACCACATAAATAGCTTACATAGGACTATCAGATAATAAGCTTCTATTCAGCACCCCACATGGCCCCCTTTTCTACCATTTTCTGGGGCCAACACCCCCACCTATGGGTGCAGCAGTGATCTGGCTGCTCCCCTCAAGATCCAGTAATGTGACAGGCAGTGACTGGAGGAGCTGCCTGGGCATAGACTGTAACCCAGGGGCCCACAGTGCAGCAATCATCAGCAGTGTCTGTGTCTCCCCAGCCCCCATTCAGAGCTGAGTACAGGTACCTCCCCAGCCCCCTCCCCACCCCCGTCTCCTGCTCACAGCAGGTCAATAGGGTTCTCCCATTCTTGGGCCTCTGGTTCCCATGCAGCTGCTCCCAACAGGAGTCCCTTGCAGCCCGGCAGGCTGGGGCAGGCCCCATCTCTCCAGCACCAAGGTGATGACGGATACAGACACCAGGAGGAGCGAGACGAGGGTGCAGCCAATGGCCTAGCGGGCAGGAGATGTGGCCGGCCCTGCAAATGGAAAGGACCTGGTGACAGTCGGGTGCAAAGTGGCAAATGGCTCTGCAGTGCCAGCACTAGGCACAGAGCAGCTGCCGTGTAGAGACCTTGGGTGAGTGCCCAGAGGGCTAGATCTACAGGGGATCATGCTGCAGGGGGCATGTTCCCCCGACAGGAGGCCGAAGTGACAGAGGCTGTTGGGGACTCTCCTCCCTTTGCCCAGGTGGTGTTGGAGGAGCAGGGAAGGACCCAGGTTTGCTCAGGCTGCACCAGGACTTGGTGCAAAGGCCTGACAGGAGCCAGCAACGGACACAGCAGCCCAGACCCTCTCGCCTCTCCCCAGTATGGCTGGCAGCTCACAGGGGCGACCCCGCCCTGGGCACGAGGCCTTGGCACCGGCTGTGGGCTCAGGAGGGGGCGGACATGGGACATAAGCGATGCCGAAGGGAGGGGTGTGGGCATTAGAGGCCACTACCATTGCCCCGCCCCCTTCCCCGCACCTACCCCTGCCCCTGTTCTGAGGCCACGCCCCCACTCATTCCACTCCCCCCTCCCTCTGCTGCTTGGGCTCCCCCACCCTCACTCAGGTTCGCTGGCCTGAGGCTGGGGTTACGGTGCAGGATGGCTGGGGAGTGGGGCGCGGGAGAGGCTGCGGGTTGCAGGCTCTGGGACAGGTTCAGGGCAGCGATGGGAGTTTGGGTGCAGACTCAGAGGCAGTTAACTGTGGGAGGAGGATCCAACAGGAGGCTGGGGTTTGGGGTGGGGGGTGTCTACCCCAGCTGCCTGAGAGATACTAGACTGACTCTGGTTTCCTTGTGTCTCCCCGGCTGGGCTCTCACTCCCACTTCTCCTCTCAGGGTCCCTGCCGGCTCCCCTGCTCTATCTGAATGCGTCCCTGGTGCCTCCAACCCCCCCCAAGCCTCACGAATGTGGCCCCGACTGAGACATCTCACTCCCCTGGCACTCCAGCCCCAGCACAGATTAACTCTCCTGGGTTCCAGGGAGAGTGGCATTTGCGGGTCCCTCTCAATCTGAGGGGGGGCCAAAAATGAGGGATCCCCGAACCTCAGTCCTCCCTGTCCCTTCCCCTCACCTCAGTGAGGCTTGTGGGTTTTGGAAGAAGGGTTTTTGTATTTTGCTTTTCTCGTGTGTGGTCCCCAACTGGTTTTTCTGGGGGTCAGTGGCCCTGGAGACAAAAAAGGTTCCTCATCCCTGCCTTTAAGAAAGAAAACTTTGAAACCCTTTGTGGTAGACAGAAATTAACATTTGACCTTATTGAAAATGAAGTTTCCTAAAGTTAAAACACCTAATCTGTGTAAACATTCAAATTAAACCAGTCACCCAAGCTCCAGCACTAGCACAATGGCGCCGCGTGATGATGCAATGGACGGTGCGCACCCAGGCTCCTCCCCTCAGCTCTCTTCTGCACCCAACCGCCCCGTCCCAGACCCCAAACTCCTCGGTAGAAATGTGGCCCTTGACCACTTGCCAAAATGCCCCCCCCCCATTAAAAATTATTGACAAAGCCTGATCCAAATGGTTTTTGAAACGTTATTTAATCCGAATTTAAATACATTCTATACAATTGGGAGGGTTGGGGGGAGGGGGACGCAGCTGCTGGCTCCTCAGCTCCTTGTGCTCTCACTGGCTGTCTTCCTGCTGCAAGGGAAGCAGAATCCGTCACATTCATCCCTGGGGACTCAGGGGTACTGGGCCCCCCCAGCATTTCCACCCTCCTCCCCCCTGCGCTGAGACTTGTTCTGCTCTCTGGTCACCCCCCGTCAGGCCCGCAGGGTGAGCTTCTGACCCACCCAGCAGGGACGTGGGGTGGGGGCAGCATGAGGAAAGGGGCGGGGGACTCCCTGAGGGGATGGGAAGGAGACCCTGGCCCTGCCCCGCTCTCCTGCATCTGCTCCGGCTGCTCACCATGTATCCCAGGAGCTGATGGGCCTGCCCATGCAGGGTGTGGGCCAGGACCAGCCCGGCCTGGCTGGGGCGCCTCAGGGGGGAGCGGGCAGCGAGCAGAGCCTTGTCTAAAAAGCAGTTCTCCTGCTCTGGCGTGAAGAGCTGCCCAAAGACCTGAAATCAAGAGCACGGGAGGTTTCAGCTGACGGCCCAGAGCCCGGCCCCAACTCCTGGGGCTAAAACAGCTTCCTCCTTCTGCAAACTCCCTTCCAGACCCTGCACCCAGACGCTCTCCTCACCCTGCACCCTAACCCCTGCCCCAGGTCACACCTTCCTCCTGCCCCCAAGACCCTCCCAGACCTCACCCCCTCCGCACAACAGAGCAGCCCTAGGCCACTGGCCAACATCTTGGAGCGACCTCCATCAAAAAGTGTTGCCCCCCGTCCCGCCCTGCTTCCCCTCCTACGGGAGATCCGGGGCAAGGTGCGGCGCTGCCCCTAGGAAGCGCCGCCCCTTTGAAACGCCGGGACAGCGTCACAAAGGGGCAGCGCCGCCCTGTCCACGGCTCGAATAGTCGAGGGAAAATGCATCGACCATTCGATCAGCGACTCCCCGCTCCCACCCCGCGTCCTACCCGCACGAGGGCCCCAGCCAGCCCCACCCCCGAGCCCTGCCCTGCCCTGGCAGCGCGTCCTTACCTCTCCCACCCGCACGGTGTTGCTGTGCGCCAGGACCCATCTCTCCTTATAGTAGTGCCTGCACCACAGGTCCTCTGCCTGGTGGATGTTGAGGCCTGCAAGAGACAAACCAGGGTGATTCTGCTGGCAGGTCTGAGCCCTTCCCCTCCCACGGGTCCCTGCAGGCATCCCTGGGCAAATGGAGGGGCACAGGGGGCAGAAGGGGAACACAGAGGGACGCATCCCCCCTTGGGCCAGTCTGGGGGAAAAGGGCTGGGTCCCCTCCCCCCGCCGCCGGCACCCTCAGGGTGTCCCTGGGGCCCAGGTCCCGGCTGGGTTCCTTACCCCTGTGGTGCAGGAGGAGTCGGTACAGGCTGTGCACCCCCTTCCGGGCCAGCCGGCTGACGTCTTCGGATGGGTCCGAAATAAAAAGGCCCAGCTGGGCCACGTGGTGACCCATCCTCGGCCAGTCGGCGGAGTTCTGAGGGGAGAGAAGAGGGGGGGTCCCTCAGCATCCTGGGGCTGCACGTCCCATGCTAACGGCCGCCGAGGCGGTTCTGAGCTCGGGGACGGACAGAGACACCTCCCGGGGCGGGGCGGGGCGGGGCGGGGCCGGCCTTGCGAGGAGACAACCCTGAGCAATGGCCCCGACTGAAGGGTCACTCCGGGGGTGGAACAAGGGGATCCACTGACGGCCACTCCCCAGTCTGGGGCCCAGGTGCCCCCCGGAAAGGCCCAGGGTCGCCCCTCCCCGGGGAAAGGAGAACGCGGCCCATTCCCGGCCCATTCCCAGCTCTGCCTCCCGGGGACGCTCCCAGCCCCGCGCCCTGCAGCCCCAGACCCCCCGGCTCCGAGGTCACTTACCTCAAACCCCGGGAGGGTGGTGGCGACTCCCAGCAGGGCCGTGGTGCTGCCAAGGGCCCTGGCTCGCTCCTGGGGCAGGCGGGACTCCAGCCACGGGCTCAGGTGCTGGGGGGGAAAGAGGCAGGTCAGGACCCGTAGGGAGGCGCCGGTTCTGGGCAGAGCCTGGGGCTCCTCTCAGACTGTGCCCCCCCCCACCCCCAGCCACTGACACAGCTCCTCTCTCGGCCCCCCGAGGAAGCAGGGACAATGGCCCCGTCCCCCCCACGGGGCTCACCTCCATGATCAGCTGCAGCCTGGCGGTGTCTGGGGACTCGGCGAGGAGGCTTGCCAGTAGGGCCTGGAGGTCGACGGGAAGGGCCCGGATGAACTGCTGCAAGACAAGGGGGAGCCCTGGGTCAGAGGGGGGTTGGGGAATCCAGGCCACCCGCTGGCCCCGGGGTGCAGCCTTGAGCAGGGTCTGAGCCGCCTCGCAGAGCAGGGAGGAGCCCAGGCTGGGCATGGAAGGGACGGGCCCCCAGGGAGAGCAACGGGAAACCTGGAGGGAAGGATCCAAACCTGCAGCTTCTTCTCTCCCTCTGCCCCCACCCCCACTCCTCTCTGGAGCTCCAGCCCAGCCCGGGAGCAGGGCCCGGAGGGACGTACCTGTGTGTGGATAAGCTCCTGCTGCCAGTCCCCAGACACAGTCTGTCCCACGGCCGCCCTCAGCAGGGGGCTCAGGAGCTGGGCCTGTAGGGGAGGCTGCAAGGTGCTGGCAGGAGAGAGGGGCAGAGACTGTTCATTCAGCAGCAGGGCTGTGTCCAGACTCAGGGGGTTTTTCGGGAAAAGTAGCCTTTTTCCGAAAAAACATCACCTGCGTCTAGACTGCAGTCGCGTTCTTTCGAAATTAAATCGAAAGAACGCGGCTTTTCTTTCCACGGCGGTAAACCTCATTTCACGAGGAAGAACGCCTTCTTTGGAAAGTGCTTCTTTCGAACGAAGGCGTTCTTGAATGGAACTAGGGCTTCTTCGAAAGAGAGCATCCAGACTCACTGGGTGCTCTCTTTCGAAAGAGGCTTGCAGTCTAGACATAGCCCAGGAGACAGAGACTTTCCCACTCCCTGGTCAGGGGATCTGCTCTGGGGGGGAGTCGGCGGGGGGGGGTCGGTACCTGAGGCTGCAGGCGGCGTTGAGGCAGTCGGCCAAGACCAGTGGGGGGGGGGAGTCCTCCATGATCTCCTGTGAGACCCAAGGAGACAAAGGGGCGTGTGAGGCTGGGGCCCCCAAGAGACGCTCACACGGCCAGCGCCCCCACCCAGCAGGATCCAACCCCACTGCCTCCCGCTGGCCTGTAGCCCCCCTGCCCGGCACAGGGCCCCTCCCAGCACCCCCCTCCCAAACCGGGACCAGCTCAATCCTTGTCCCCAGGCCGTCTCCTGCCCCTCACTGCCCTGGTGACCAGCCTCTGAACCTCCTCATCCCTGCTCCCCAGGCGCATCCTCAGCAGCCCGCTCTGCTAACCTTCCAGCTCCCCCCCCACCATGGCCCGGGGAGACCCCTCCCTGTTCCGAATCCCCCTCCCTGTCCAGCACCCCAGACCTGCCCCATTTCTGTGTCCCTCCCTCCTCCAGCATCCCCACCCACCCTCCCCATGTCCACCTCCCCCTCCCCCTCCAGCACTCCTGGCCCCACCCATCCAATTTCCAGCACCCCCACCCGCCGCCATGGCCCAGGCAGACCCCTGTCCACCCCACGTATCCCCTCCCCTCCTCCCGGCCGCCGCGACTCGCTCACCACGATCCTGGCCATCATGGTGTCCTTGCAGCAGCGCGGCGCCAGGGTGTCCTCGCCCCTTTGGAGGGCGGCGAGGCAGGCGGGGGGGACGGCCAGGAGGAACCGCTGCAGGGCGGCTGGGCTCTGCACCCCAGAGAGAGTCTGTGAGCCTGGGGCCTGCCTGCCCCCCACGGACAGCTGCAGGGCTCAGGCCTCCCAGGAGTGGAGGTGGGAGCTGCCGGTTGTCCAAGCACCCACACTCCCCCCCCAACTGCTTCCTCAGGCTTGTGGGGGCCCAGCTGGTGCATGACAAGAGACCTCAGCTTGGGGGGCCCAGGTCATGCAGGAGAAGGGGCCCCAGGGGGATCCCCAGGGACAAGCCCCTCCCGGAGGGGGGGACGTGCTGGGAAGGGGCCGGACAATCTCGGGTCCCCCCCCCCCCCCGTGTGGAGAAGGTTCCTACCGTGTCCCGGGTGTGGAGCTGCTCTTCAATATCATAGATGGCCCCTTCCTCCACCCGGGAGTCCATCCGCTCCTGGCAGAGCTCCGCCGAGGCGCAGGGGGGCTCTGTGCGGGAGGGAAGGGACCAGGGTGACTCCAGCGGCCAGCAGGGGTCACGCGCCCCCATGTCAGGGACCCAGGGCAGCTTGGGCCCCACACGCCCCTCGCAGGGACCCATCCCCCTTCCACCCTCACATCTGCCAACGCCCTCAGCAGAGCCCCCACCAGGAACAAGAGAGCCAAGCAGCAGCTCCCGCCCCCATCCATTGCCCTGGCTGCGGGGCAGACACTGGGGCTGCCCCCCCGTGTACTGGGTGAGCCCCTGGGCCCAGCATGTTCACGGCCCCTCACCTGGGTCTGAGCGGCTGCAGGAGGTGGCCCGGCTGCAGCTGGAGGCCCAGGCGCTGCTGCTCACTGAGCTGGACCCACAGCTGCAGGGGCTGGTGCGGAGAGGCTGGGGGCTCCCGGAGACTGGCAGGTCCCCGGGGGCCGGGCAGGGCGATGCCCCCTGGTGGTAATGGGGGCTGGGCTCCTGGGGCAGGTGTTTCTCTCCACAGAGGAGGCCCCAGAGCCACCCTACCCGGCTGCCCCGCTGGGCTGGGTCCCGCCTTCCCAGCCGCCTCTGGAGCCAGGTCCGGAGGGGCCTGGCCGGTGGGCGAGTCGCCCCGAGCTGGTGGGATTCAGCTTCCCCGCCCGCGGGGACGGAGGAGCTGCTTCCCACCGGCCCTGGGGCCATCTTCAGGGCTTTCCGGAACCACAGCCTGATGTGTTTGGCCATGCTGCAAATGAGGGGAGCAAAGGGGAGCTTGGGGCGCAGCCTGCAGAGCGAAATCCAGGGGTTCCAGCTCCCCAGAGCGACTGCCCCCAGCCCCCAAATGGCCCCTTGCTTATCGGCTCGGTCTTGCACAGGCACTGCAAGGACCTGAGTCTCCTGCCCATCAACAGCCCCTGCTCGGCCAATCAGGGGAGAGTCTAAGGTGTGGGGGGGGGGGGGGGGGTGGAGCGTTCTCCCCAAAGACACCGGCATAGACCTGGTCCAGCCCCACCTCCCCAGTCCCCACAATGGGGGCTGCATCCCCCGCCCCATGGCTCCTGCAAACCACCCCCCCTCCTTCAGCTAGTCTGTTGGGTCACAAGCTGGGGGGGCAGCAGGGGAAGGTCACAGAAGAGGCAAGAACAGAGCAGAAATGTGGGCGGGAAGGAGGAAAAGGGAAACCAACCAGGAGAAAGCCCCAGTGGCGCTAAGGACACAGCCCAGGTGAGGAATCACCTTCTGGCCCTTGACCGAGGGCTGGGCCTGCCTGGAACCCAGCCGGCCCCGGGCGGGATCCAAACCCCTGGGGGCTCTTACCTTCTGCAAAACGCTGTCCGGATGTGGAACTCACAGAGGACAAAGCAACTGTGAGCAGGAGACGCACCAGAGCTAAAGCAACCGGGGGTCTCCAAAGTCCCCTGGGCCCGCCCCCCCCTTTTCTCAGCCTGAGATGTGGGTTCCTCTGTGAGGTCACCACCTCCCCACCTGCCCTTTGCCTGATCTGCTGAGGGCTGCCCAAAGCCCCTGTGAGGTCACTGCCCTCCCCACCTCACCCTGCCAGGCAAATGTCCTGCCTCTGGCCACCCCTCTGGGAAGTTGGAGCCATTCCTAGGGGTCCCCCCCACTCCCTGACTGGGCATCCTGCAGCCAGCAGCTCCAGTAGCCCCATAGGCTGCTCCCTGCCCTACGCTGCAGACTTCTTGCACAAGAACTGTTTCACACCGGAGTTCTTGCGCAAAAGGTCTCGTGCAAGAGCACCTCCACCCTGCCATGTGCTTTTGCACAAGAGTGTCCGTGGCACTGTGAACGCTTTCTCGTGCAAGAAAGCTCTGATGACCATTTTAGCCATAAAAGTGTCTTGCTCAAGAAGCCCCTGGTGCCCGTCCACGCTGCCTTCTTGCACAACAGCTCTTGCACAAAAGGGGCTTATTCCTCGTGGGGAGAGGAATAACTCCTGTGCAAGAAGCCCTCTTTTCTGATGCTTTACTGCAAATTTACTTGCACAAGAATTCACGTGCAGTGTAGACGCGCCACAAGTTTTTGCACAAGAACAGTTGTTCTTGAGCAAAATGCCTGCAGTGCAGACGTGGCCTTGGTGTCACCCAGCACTGGACTTCCTGGCCAGGAGCAAGAGTTAGAGCCTCCCACTCGCCCCGCTGCCTCTCACGGGCTCCCGTCCGGCCCCAGCCCTGGGCTTTGCCCTAGCGCATCCCAGCAAGGCCTCTGGCCTGCACTAGACCCATTGTCATGTGGAGACTCCACCACTGCCCTGGGGCGCTTTTGTCTATGGGACTCGGACTCACAGCTGAGCATGGAGCCCGATTTTAGTTCGAACTAGCGGGGTAGTGTAGACATACCCCCTGAGACTCACTGGTGCTGGCTCACCCCCTGTCCTGCTCGTGGCTCCGTTGTCCTCCTCCCCACAGCCCCCCCCAGCTCTAAATGCTGCTCACATCAGTTCCCCTTCCCCGTGGCCAGGCCCTGCAGGGCTCTGGGGGCTGGTTTGCTGCCCTCAGCCCTGCAGTAGCCTGCTCCCCAGTTTGCAGCCCCTCCCATCATGCGTGGGGTCTCCTGGTACCGGAGGGAGGACGGGGGCAGACCAGGAAGGTTAATTTGATGTTGCAGCGGCAGGAAGAGGAGGGGTGGCGCAGAGGAGCTGTCAGTACATTATCCCAATACGCCATCCCAGTGCAGGCGTCGCACTCAGCTCTACCTGCAGAGGAGTCTCTATCTGCGCTGAGCAGAAAGGGGGTCTAGGACACACACACAAGTAGCCCCAGAACCACGCAGGAGCAGAGTCGTTCTGCGAAAGGGAGAGGTTTATTGGGTCTGCGAGGGCGGCCGTAGGGGGGTGTCGTGTGTGTGCCACTCATCTCCGTCTGGGCAGCGGCACCGGTCGGGCTCACAACTGGGCACAGGACCCGACCACGGCACCATCGATCTCCAGTGTATCGATCTGCTGGAAGCCGCGGCAGAGCTGAATTGCAGAACGGCTGCCCATTGGCAAAGACCTTGAAATGCTGGTTCCTGCAGCCGATGGAGAGGAACCCACTCCTCCTGGGGGGAGGAGCAGCCAAGAGAGGGACCCACTCAGACCGGTCTGGCAGCGTGACGTAGTGGAACCAGCGCTGCCTAGGTAGGGTTTTACCTCCCCCCAGTCTGCTTCTGAGACTGAGTTTCCCCCTCTGCCCCATGGGCTAACAACAAGGCACTTTACAAACATTCTCTGTGTCATCGGCATTGTATGAAGGGGGAAACTGAGGCATGGAGCGGCATCTGATTTATATAGCTCAAGCCAGTCCCCACCCCTCTCGGTCTGCAGGAAAAGAAGCCAAGTGCTCTTGTTCCCACTACTCCTCCATTCCCCTGCTTCCACCTGATGTCAAATACACAAAGCTCACTACTTCTTCTTTCCTGCACTTAAGCCAAGCAGATCAGGATGGGGAGGAGACATGAGGGAGCCCCCAGGCTCTTGCTCTCTCTCGCACATACACACACATATATTACTTTAGAAAATGCCAGGTGTGAGCTAGAGGAGAATCTCCATTAACTGTTAGCACTATAGGGCATATGATACATACATAAAGCATTTACAGTCCATCCAGCAGAGGGCAACAATACACCCCGCACACATGTAGCTCCCCCTCCTTTTCCAAATGCCCCAAGATTTAAACTACTGGAGACTACCCATTAGCTGCTAGTTGTATAGGAACTATTAGGGTATGTCTACACTACAAAGTTAATTCGAACTAACAGCCGTTAGTTGGAATTAACTTTCATAGGTGCTACACATACAAACCGCTAGTTTGGACTTAATTCGAACTAGGTAAACTTCATTCTACCAGGAGTAACGTCAAATTCGAATTCAGTAGTTGGAATTAAGGGCTGTGTAGCCACTTAATTCGAAGTAGCTGGAGGCCAGCACTCCCCAGGTTCCCCTGGTGGCTGCTCTGGGCCAAACCAGGAAAACTCCTCTCCTCTCCCCAGCCCTGGGGCCCTTAAAGGGGTAGACTCTGGCCAGACGGCACTTGCCAGAGCCAGCCCTGCCAGCAGTCTCTGCCCCGAACCAGGGGCTGCAGGATGAGCCAGGCAGCCAGTGCCAGCGAGCCGTCCCCCCGCCCAGTCCCCCAGCACCCAGGGGCCAGCCAGGGGCCGTAGATGGCGCGCACCCTCCTGGTCTAGTGTGGAGGTCATGGACCTCATTGAGGTTTGGGGGCAGGGCCCCAGCGTCCATGATCTCTGTACTAGGAGGAGGAACGTGGCCGTCTACGGGCGCATAGCGGCCGCCATGGCCCGAAAGGGACACAGGCCACCCAGGAGCAGGCGAATCCTGGTGTTCTGGCTGTGGGGGAAAAAGACAGCCACAAGATGGCGTTTGGAGTCACACGGGCGAGTCGCCTGTCCAAGCGGGACCGAGTCCCTTCCAAAGAGAAACCATGGCAGCCATGCAAGTCCAAGGCTGCACAGGAAACCTCAGGAGCTGCGACTGGGGCTCAGTTCGCGCGGCCACGCTTCTCAGGGGAGGCATGAGACAGGCCCAGAGGTCTGCGCAGCAAACAGGCCCGCAGGAGGGAGGCGGCTAAGAACCCGCGCGGCTCGTGCGTTTCTCCCTCTCAGCTGGCGTAGAGGCGGGAGGGGAACGACACCTGCCCGGCTGGAGCTTTCGCGCTTGGGCTCGGGGCTTAAGCCCCGAGGCCGAGGCCCCGGCGCGGTTGCTGGGAGACGGGTTCCCGTGGCACGGCACGGCCCCTGAACCTTGCCGGCCACAAGGTGACCTCACCGAGGCCGAGAGGGATGGCTTGGAGGTGGCAAAAGGGAGCCCGCTAGCAAGCGCCAGGAGGCCGAGCGTAGCCACGTCCCTGGGTGGGCTCGAACCACCATCCTTTCGGTTAACAGCCGAACGCGCTGACCCATTGCGCCACAGAGACCTCAAAGGGCTTTCCGAAACGCTGCCTAGCAGCCTGCTCCTCTGCCTGGCCGTGCCAGTGCAGCCCAGGTGCTAGAGTGGATTGCGGGCAGTCTAGCCCCAAGGGAGCAGAGTGGCGCAGCGGAAGCGTGCTGGGCCCATAACCCAGAGGTCGATGGATCGAAACCATCCTCTGCTACATGTGGGCCGGCCTCTTTTGACTCCGCGCCTTCACTCCAGGCTGCAAGTAGCTAAAGGCCAGGCCAGGATGCCGCCTGCGGGGAAGCTCTCGGCAGCCCCCCGCTTCCTGTGTGGGAGGCACGGAGGCCTCCTCTTCTGTCCTCAGGCAACAGGGCTTCCTCCTGCCCTTTTCCCACCCACAAGGGCCGCCGGGACCCGCTCAGGGAGCGCGCCAGGGAGGCTCTCCAGACGCTCGTGGAACAAAGCACTTCTGGACCACGCTACCCAGAGCCTTCATTCAGGCCTAGACAAAACGCCTAGACAGAGAGCTGCCACAGCATCAACACTGGCCTTGCGCTACTACTCCCAGGCACGCCAAACCCCTCACAAAGAGAACTTCTGCCTTCGCCATACTGCTCAACAACAGGACACGCGAGCAATTCCCTCCGACGCGCCGCTTCTCCCGCATCGCCACCACCCACGCTCTTTAGGCACACGCCGGCTGACCAAAACCCATCTCATCCCATCAAAAGCTTCTGCCCAGCCCAAGAGGACCAGCTACGTTCCCGGCTCAATTCATCCCTTACAGTCAGAGCCAAAAATCACCAGCTGACGGTCCTTCAGAATCCTCAATGGAAAGGGGGAGAGGGAATTGTGGGAGCACTCGCCACGTTCTCGGTTGAGGCTTGCAGCAGTCATGGAAGAGAGAGCTGGCTTCGGTCAAGTCTCGGGAGTACGGCCACGGCTTGGACGGGTCCTTCAGTCCTTGGCTCAGAGCTTCGGTTGGTAGCCCACATCCTCCCGAGGTAAAAAAGCAGGAGGGCTTTCCTTCCAGGGCCTTTTGCATCTTCTGCCGTGGGAGGCGAATCCTGGTGTTCTGGCTGTGGGGGAAAAAGACAGCCACAAGATGGCGTTTGGAGTCACACGGGCGAGTCGCCTGTCCAAGCGGGACCGAGTCCCTTCCAAAGAGAAACCATGGCAGCCATGCAAGTCCAAGGCTGCACAGGAAACCTCAGGAGCTGCGACTGGGGCTCAGTTCGCGCGGCCACGCTTCCCAGGGGAGGCATGAGACAGGCCCAGAGGTCTGCGCAGCAAACAGGCCCGCAGGAGGGAGGCGGCTAAGAACCCGCGCGGCTCGTGTGTTTCTCCCTCTCAGCTGGCGTAGAGGCGGGAGGGGAACGACACCTGCCCGGCTGGAGCTTTCGCGCTTGGGCTCGGGGCTTAAGCCCCGAGGCCGAGGCCCCGGCGCGGTTGCTGGGAGACGGGTTCCCGTGGCACGGCACGGCCCCTGAACCTTGCCGGCCACAAGGTGACCTCACCGAGGCCGAGAGGGATGGCTTGGAGGTGGCAAAAGGGAGCCCGCTAGCAAGCGCCAGGAGGCCGAGCGTAGCCACATCCCCGGGTGGGCTCGAATCACCATCCTTTCGGTTAACAGCCGAACGCGCTGACCCATTGCGCCACAGAGACCTCGAAGGGCTTTCCGAAACGCTGCCTAGCAGCCTGCTCCTCTGCCTGGCCGTGCCAGTGCAGCCCAGGTGCTAGAGTGGATTGCGGGCAGTCTAGCCCCAAGGGAGCAGAGTGGCGCAGCGGAAGCGTGCTGGGCCCATAACCCAGAGGTCGATGGATCGAAACCATCCTCTGCTATGTGTGGGCCGGCCTCTTTTGACTCCGCGCCTTCACTCCAGGCTGCAAGTAGCTAAAGGCCAGGCCAGGATGCCGCCTGCGGGGAAGCTCTCGGCAGCCCCCCGCTTCCTGTGTGGGAGGCACGGAGGCCTCCTCTTCTGTCCTCAGGCAACAGGGCTTCCTCCTGCCCTTTTCCCACCCACATGGGCCGCCGGGACCCGCTCAGGGAGCGCGCCAGGGAGGCTCTCCAGACGCTCGTGGAACAAAGCACTTCTGGACCACGCTACCCAGAGCCTTCATTCAGGCCTAGACAAACCGCCTAGACAAAGAGCTGCCACAGCATCAACACTGGCCTTGCGCTACTACTCCCAGGCACGCCAAACCCCTCACAAAGAGAACTTCTGCCTTCGCCATACTGCTCAACAACAGGACACGCGAGCAATTCCCTCCGACGCGCCGCTTCTCCCGCATCGCCACCACCCACGCTCTTTAGGCACACGCCGGCTGACCAAAACCCATCTCATCCCATCAAAAGCTTCTGCCCAGCCCAAGAGGACCAGCTACGTTCCCGGCTCAATTCATCCCTTACAGTCAGAGCCAAAAATCACCAGCTGACGGTCCTTCAGAATCCTCAATGGAAAGGGGGAGAGGGAATTGTGGGAGCACTCGCCACGTTCTCGGTTGAGGCTTGCAGCAGTCATGGAAGAGAGAGCTGGCTTCGGTCAAGTCTCGGGAGTACGGCCACGGCTTGGACGGGTCCTTCAGTCCTTGGCTCAGAGCTTCGGTTGGTAGCCCACATCCTCCCGAGGTAAAAAAGCAGGAGGGCTTTCCTTCCAGGGCCTTTTGCATCTTCTGCCGTGGGAGGCGAATCCTGGTGTTCTGGCTGTGGGGGAAAAAGACAGCCACAAGATGGCGTTTGGAGTCACACGGGCGAGTCGCCTGTCCAAGCGGGACCGAGTCCCTTCCAAAGAGAAACCATGGCAGCCATGCAAGTCCAAGGCTGCACAGGAAACCTCAGGAGCTGCGACTGGGGCTCAGTTCGCGCGGCCACGCTTCCCAGGGGAGGCATGAGACAGGCCCAGAGGTCTGCGCAGCAAACAGGCCCGCAGGAGGGAGGCGGCTAAGAACCCGCGCGGCTCGTGTGTTTCTCCCTCTCAGCTGGCGTAGAGGCGGGAGGGGAACGACACCTGCCCGGCTGGAGCTTTCGCGCTTGGGCTCGGGGCTTAAGCCCCGAGGCCGAGGCCCCGGCGCGGTTGCTGGGAGACGGGTTCCCGTGGCACGGCACGGCCCCTGAACCTTGCCGGCCACAAGGTGACCTCACCGAGGCCGAGAGGGATGGCTTGGAGGTGGCAAAAGGGAGCCCGCTAGCAAGCGCCAGGAGGCCGAGCGTAGCCACATCCCCGGGTGGGCTCGAATCACCATCCTTTCGGTTAACAACCGAACGCGCTGACCCATTGCGCCACAGAGACCTCGAAGGGCTTTCCGAAACGCTGCCTAGCAGCCTGCTCCTCTGCCTGGCCGTGCCAGTGCAGCCCAGGTGCTAGAGTGGATTGCGGGCAGTCTAGCCCCAAGGGAGCAGAGTGGCGCAGCGGAAGTGTGCTGGGCCCATAACCCAGAGGTCGATGGATCAAAACCATCCTCTGCTATGTGTGGGCCGGCCTCTTTTGACTCCGCGCCTTCACTCCAGGCTGCAAGTAGCTAAAGGCCAGGCCAGGATGCCGCCTGCGGGGAAGCTCTCGGCAGCCCCCCGCTTCCTGTGTGGGAGGCACGGAGGCCTCCTCTTCTGTCCTCAGGCAACAGGGCTTCCTCCTGCCCTTTTCCCACCCACATGGGCCGCCGGGACCCGCTCAGGGAGCGCGCCAGGGAGGCTCTCCAGACGCTCGTGGAACAAAGCACTTCTGGACCACGCTACCCAGAGCCTTCATTCAGGCCTAGACAAACCGCCTAGACAAAGAGCTGCCACAGCATCAACACTGGCCTTGCTCTACTACTCCCAGGCACGCCAAACCCCTCACAAAGAGAACTTCTGCCTTCGCCATACTGCTCAACAACAGGACACGCGAGCAATTCCCTCCGACGCGCCGCTTCTCCCGCATCGCCACCACCCACGCTCTTTAGGCACACGCCGGCTGACCAAAACCCATCTCATCCCATCAAAAGCTTCTGCCCAGCCCAAGAGGACCAGCTACGTTCCCGGCTCAATTCATCCCTTACAGTCAGAGCCAAAAATCACCAGCTGACGGTCCTTCAGAATCCTCAATGGAAAGGGGGAGAGGGAATTGTGGGAGCACTCGCCACGTTCTCGGTTGAGGCTTGCAGCAGTCATGGAAGAGAGAGCTGGCTTCGGTCAAGTCTCGGGAGTACGGCCACGGCTTGGACGGGTCCTTCAGTCCTTGGCTCAGAGCTTCGGTTGGTAGCCCACATCCTCCCGAGGTAAAAAAGCAGGAGGGCTTTCCTTCCAGGGCCTTTTGCATCTTCTGCCGTGGGAGGCGAATCCTGGTGTTCTGGCTGTGGGGGAAAAAGACAGCCACAAGATGGCGTTTGGAGTCACACGGGCGAGTCGCCTGTCCAAGCGGGACCGAGTCCCTTCCAAAGAGAAACCATGGCAGCCATGCAAGTCCAAGGCTGCACAGGAAACCTCAGGAGCTGCGACTGGGGCTCAGTTCGCGCGGCCACGCTTCCCAGGGGAGGCATGAGACAGGCCCAGAGGTCTGCGCAGCAAACAGGCCCGCAGGAGGGAGGCGGCTAAGAACCCGCGCGGCTCGTGCGTTTCTCCCTCTCAGCCACAGGAGGGAGGAAGAGACGTTTGTTTGACAGGACTCCAGGGATTTGGGAGCGAGGAACAGTGGGAGGGGAGTGGGAAACATTTGGGGAGAGGAACCTTTGGGAGACCTGGTGGTGAGGAGGGCGGCAGTCAATGGGAGAGGAGACAAAAAGGAGCAGGTGCTGCCTGGGTCCAAAGAGGTGGGGAGAGATGGGGTCTGGGTGTCACGAGTACCAGAGTTAGCTGCACCTCCGTCCTCCTCCCTACCTGGTATCTCTGCCCCCTCCCTCCCGAACTTTCCTTCTGCATGTCTCTGGGCCTCTCCGTCAGTGCCAGAGGGGATCCCTCCCCCCCCCATGGCTGGATTCTTCCCTTCCCGAGACATGCAGTCACCATCTCAGTGGGGTGGGAGCCCTTTGATGCTTCGCCTGCGTGTTCCCAGCCGAGAAGGGGCGGCTAATCCCGCAGAAGCAGAGCCCTGCACATTTGAGTACCTGGACCCAGGGTTTTGCTGCTTTATAGCGGGTGGGGTTAAAATAACGGAACGTCTCTTGTCCCACCAATCCCCCAGGACTCACCCCTCTTCTCTGCATTGCGCAGCGTCCGGGGGATACCGCCCCGCGGGGACACTCATGCCCGTGTCCAAGGGGCTGTCCCGTAGCCTATGTCAGTGTGAAAAGCATTAAAGGACCCTGCCCCAGAGGGAGAGCGTCTCTGGGGGCGTTGTCCCGGGATGACTGCAGTGCTTTGTCCACACCAGAATAGTGAGAGGCGGCCGCAGCCAGGGTTGCCAGGTGGTCAATAAAAATACCAGACATACTTGCCATTGCATCACAACCTAGAGTACATCTTATTTAGAAAACTGAGATATTTTCTCAATTTATCTCCTGGACAGAAAGCTCAAATACTGGACTGTCCGGTTCAAACGGGACACCTGGCAACCCTAGCCGCAGCCCCTGCCCGGAAAAGCTCCCAAGCTAAGCACCTGGGGGATTTAGGAGCACCAAGCAGTGGGCACAAAGCACAGTCACACACTTGTGCTCCCAACTCCCTTAGGGCTTTGAAAATGCTCCCCTTAGACGAGTTAGAATCAGTGTCCCCGTTTCACAGATGGGAGCTGAGGCCCACTCAGGGGAGTGGCAGGGACAAGGGCTCTGCAGCAGACCTGGGACTTGAACCTCAGTCTCCCAGAAGTTCCACAACCAGCCCGCTCTGCTTTGCTAAAGGAGCAGGCGGGACTGTTTGTGCAGGAGGAGGAGCTGGGCTGGCTGGCTGGCTGGGGCAGGCCACAGCAGGGCTCAGCCCTTGGCCTGGCTGAGAGCGAGGAGAGGCCTGCAGGCTGAGGGGCAGTGTGACGGACTGGGCCGTGTCTGGGCACAGCTGAGGGCGTCTGCTCAGGGCGAATTGCTCAAATCCGGGGCTCCTTACAGCCCCCAGACTGGTGACCTCTCCACACAGGCCACAAACCAGTCCCACAGAGCGCTTCAGCTGCCTGCCTGAAGCCTCACGAGCAAAACCCCTCCGGCACCCCAGCAATATCCATGCCCCCGATGGCCCCGGGCCTCATACACCGGTGGGGGTCCTAGCACCCAATCCCACCTACCCCGAACAAGTTCTGTCTGGTCCCAAGAAACCAGCCACAGATCCCTGGTCAATTTACCCTCTGGATCTTACCCACAAATCATGCTGAGCCAATCCTTTAGCATCTAACACCTAAAGGTTTATTATTACAATAAAGAAAAGCATGAGAGTAAGGTTGTTAAAGGAATAGTATGTTACATGCACCGAATCTCCCAGTTCTCGATGCAGCCTCTAGCAGAGATGTTACAGCTGCTGGTTTAAGAGTTCTTGTTGCACATCCTAGGGTCAGGATGGGTTCACAGGTCTTCCAGGCTCTTCGATCCCTGCAATGCTGCCTCTGGGATGAAGTGCTGAGCTGAGAACCAAGATGGCATCGACCACATGGCCTATTTATCCCTCCTTCCTGGCCTCTTCTTGGCTGCAGGAGATCACCTGGTCCTCAGCCTCTCTCTGCTGGCCGCTCTTAGGTGTCCGCCCTCATGCTTTAGGTGTGTCCTTGGCCCATTCAGTGCCATTGTCCCACAGGGCCTCGCTAATTAGCATGTCCACAGGCCGGGCTCTGCCCAATGCTCAACCACATGCAGAGAAATATTCAGGATCCACACAGACTACAGATTCCTAACTACACACACAGACGTTATACAACCACATAAATAGCTTACATAGGACTATCAGATAATAAGCTTCTATTCAGCACCCCACATGGCCCCCTTTTCTACCATTTTCTGGGGCCAACACCCCCACCTATGGGTGCAGCAGTGATCTGGCTGCTCCCCTCAAGATCCAGTAATGTGACAGGCAGTGACTGGAGGAGCTGCCTGGGCATAGACTGTAACCCAGGGGCCCACAGTGCAGCAATCATCAGCAGTGTCTGTGTCTCCCCAGCCCCCATTCAGAGCTGAGTACAGGTACCTCCCCAGCCCCCTCCCCACCCCCGTCTCCTGCTCACAGCAGGTCAATAGGGTTCTCCCATTCTTGGGCCTCTGGTTCCCATGCAGCTGCTCCCAACAGGAGTCCCTTGCAGCCCGGCAGGCTGGGGCAGGCCCCATCTCTCCAGCACCAAGGTGATGACGGATACAGACACCAGGAGGAGCGAGACGAGGGTGCAGCCAATGGCCTAGCGGGCAGGAGATGTGGCCGGCCCTGCAAATGGAAAGGACCTGGTGACAGTCGGGTGCAAAGTGGCAAATGGCTCTGCAGTGCCAGCACTAGGCACAGAGCAGCTGCCGTGTAGAGACCTTGGGTGAGTGCCCAGAGGGCTAGATCTACAGGGGATCATGCTGCAGGGGGCATGTTCCCCCGACAGGAGGCCGAAGTGACAGAGGCTGTTGGGGACTCTCCTCCCTTTGCCCAGGTGGTGTTGGAGGAGCAGGGAAGGACCCAGGTTTGCTCAGGCTGCACCAGGACTTGGTGCAAAGGCCTGACAGGAGCCAGCAACGGACACAGCAGCCCAGACCCTCTCGCCTCTCCCCAGTATGGCTGGCAGCTCACAGGGGCGACCCCGCCCTGGGCACGAGGCCTTGGCACCGGCTTTGGGCTCAGGAGGGGGCGGACATGGGACATAAGCGATGCCGAAGGGAGGGGTGAGGGCATTAGAGGCCACTACCATTGCCCCGCCCCCTTCCCCGCACCTACCCCTGCCCCTGTTCTGAGGCCACGCCCCCACTCATTCCACTCCCCCCTCCCTCTGCTGCTTGGGCTCCCCCACCCTCACTCAGGTTCGCTGGCCTGAGGCTGGGGTTACGGTGCAGGATGGCTGGGGAGTGGGGCGCGGGAGAGGCTGCGGGTTGCAGGCTCTGGGACAGGTTCAGGGCAGCGATGGGAGTTTGGGTGCAGACTCAGAGGCAGTTAACTGTGGGAGGAGGATCCAACAGGAGGCTGGGGTTTGGGGTGGGGGGTGTCTACCCCAGCTGCCTGAGAGATACTAGACTGACTCTGGTTTCCTTGTGTCTCCCCGGCTGGGCTCTCACTCCCACTTCTCCTCTCAGGGTCCCTGCCGGCTCCCCTGCTCTATCTGAATGCGTCCCTGGCGCCTCCAACCCCCCCCAAGCCTCACGAATGTGGCCCCGACTGAGACATCTCACTCCCCTGGCACTCCAGCCCCAGCACAGATTAACTCTCCTGGGTTCCAGGGAGAGTGGCATTTGCGGGTCCCTCTCAATCTGAGGGGGGGCCAAAAATGAGGGATCCCCGAAGCTCAGTCCTCCCTGTCCCTTCCCCTCACCTCAGTGAGGCTTGTGGGTTTTGGAAGAAGGGTTTTTGTATTTTGCTTTTCTCGTGTGTGGTCCCCAACTGGTTTTTCTGGGGGTCAGTGGCCCTGGAGACAAAAAAGGTTCCTCATCCCTGCCTTTAAGAAAGAAAACTTTGAAACCCTTTGTGGTAGACAGAAATTAACATTTGACCTTATTGAAAATGAAGTTTCCTAAAGTTAAAACACCTAATCTGTGTAAACATTCAAATTAAACCAGTCACCCAAGCTCCAGCACTAGCACAATGGCGCCGCGTGATGATGCAATGGACGGTGCGCACCCAGGCTCCTCCCCTCAGCTCTCTTCTGCACCCAACCGCCCCGTCCCAGACCCCAAACTCCTCGGTAGAAATGTGGCCCTTGACCACTTGCCAAAATGCCCCCCCCCATTAAAAATTATTGACAAAGCCTGATCCAAATGGTTTTTGAAACGTTATTTAATCCGAATTTAAATACATTCTATACAATTGGGAGGGTTGGGGGGAGGGGGACGCAGCTGCTGGCTCCTCAGCTCCTTGTGCTCTCACTGGCTGTCTTCCTGCTGCAAGGGAAGCAGAATCCGTCACATTCATCCCTGGGGACTCAGGGGTACTGGGCCCCCCCAGCATTTCCCCCCTCCTCCCCCCTGCGCTGAGACTTGTTCTGCTCTCTGGTCACCCCCGTCAGGCCCGCAGGGTGAGCTTCTGACCCACCCAGCAGGGACGTGGGGTGGGGGCAGCATGAGGAAAGGGGCGGGGGACTCCCTGAGGGGATGGGAAGGAGACCCTGGCCCTGCCCCGCTCTCCTGCATCTGCTCCGGCTGCTCACCATGTATCCCAGGAGCTGATGGGCCTGCCCATGCAGGGCGTGGGCCAGGACCAGCCCGGCCTGGCTGGGGCGCCTCAGGGGGGAGCGGGCAGCGAGCAGAGCCTTGTCTAAAAAGCAGTTCTCCTGCTCTGGCGTGAAGAGCTGCCCAAAGACCTGAAATCAAGAGCACGGGAGGTTTCAGCTGACGGCCCAGAGCCCGGCCCCAACTCCTGGGGCTAAAACAGCTTCCTCCTTCTGCAAACTCCCTTCCAGACCCTGCACCCAGACGCTCTCCTCACCCTGCACCCTAACCCCTGCCCCAGGTCACACCTTCCTCCTGCCCCCAAGACCCTCCCAGACCTCACCCCCCTCCGCACAACAGAGCAGCCCTAGGCCACTGGCCAACATCTTGGAGCGACCTCCATCAAAAAGTGTTGCCCCCCCCCAGCCCTGCTTCCCCTTCTACGGGAGATCCGGGGCAAGGTGCGGCGCTGCCCCTAGGAAGCGCCACCCCTTTGAAACGCCGGGACAGCGTCACAAAGGGGCAGCGCCGCCCTGTCCACGGCTCGAATAGTCGAGGGAAAATGCATCGACCATTCGATCAGCGACTCCCCGCTCCCACCCCGCGTCCTACCCGCACGAGGGCCCCAGCCAGCCCCACCCCCGAGCCCTGCCCTGCCCTGGCAGCGCGTCCTTACCTCTCCCACCCGCACGGTGTTGCTGTGCGCCAGGACCCATCTCTCCTTATAGTAGTGCCTGCACCACAGGTCCTCTGCCTGGTGGATGTTGAGGCCTGCAAGAGACAAACCAGGGTGATTCTGCTGGCAGGTCTGAGCCCTTCCCCTCCCACGGGTCCCTGCAGGCATCCCTGGGCAAATGGAGGGGCACAGGGGGCAGAAGGGGAACACAGAGGGACGCATCCCCCCTTGGGCCAGTCTGGGGGAAAAGGGCTGGGTCCCCTCCCCCCGCCGCCGGCACCCTCAGGGTGTCCCTGGGGCCCAGGTCCCGGCTGGGTTCCTTACCCCTGTGGTGCAGGAGGAGTCGGTACAGGCTGTGCACCCCCTTCCGGGCCAGCCGGCTGACGTCTTCGGATGGGTCCGAAATAAAAAGGCCCAGCTGGGCCACGTGGTGACCCATCCTCGGCCAGTCGGCGGAGTTCTGAGGGGAGAGAAGAGGGGGGGTCCCTCAGCATCCTGGGGCTGCACGTCCCATGCTAACGGCCGCCGAGGCGGTTCTGAGCTCGGGGACGGACAGAGACACCTCCCGGGGCGGGGCGGGGCGGGGCGGGGCCGGCCTTGCGAGGAGACAACCCTGAGCAATGGCCCCGACTGAAGGGTCACTCCGGGGGTGGAACAAGGGGATCCACTGACGGCCACTCCCCAGTCTGGGGCTCAGGTGCCCCCCGGAAAGGCCCAGGGTCGCCCCTCCCCGGGGAAAGGAGAACGCGGCCCATTCCCGGCCCATTCCCAGCTCTGCCTCCCGGGGACGCTCCCAGCCCCGCGCCCTGCAGCCCCAGACCCCCCGGCTCCGAGGTCACTTACCTCAAACCCCGGGAGGGTGGTGGCGACTCCCAGCAGGGCCGTGGTGCTGCCAAGGGCCCTGGCTCGCTCCTGGGGCAGGCGGGACTCCAGCCACGGGCTCAGGTGCTGGGGGGGAAAGAGGCAGGTCAGGACCCGTAGGGAGGCGCCGGTTCTGGGCAGAGCCTGGGGCTCCTCTCAGACTGTGCCCCCCCCCCCCCAGCCACTGACACAGCTCCTCTCTCGGCCCCCCGAGGAAGCAGGGACAATGGCCCCGTCCCCCCCACGGGGCTCACCTCCATGATCAGCTGCAGCCTGGCGGTGTCTGGGGACTCGGCGAGGAGGCTTGCCAGTAGGGCCTGGAGGTCGACGGGAAGGGCCCGGATGAACTGCTGCAAGACAAGGGGGAGCCCTGGGTCAGAGGGGGGTTGGGGAATCCAGGCCACCCGCTGGCCCCGGGGTGCAGCCTTGAGCAGGGTCTGAGCCGCCTCGCAGAGCAGGGAGGAGCCCAGGCTGGGCATGGAAGGGACGGGCCCCCAGGGAGAGCAACGGGAAACCTGGAGGGAAGGATCCAAACCTGCAGCTTCTTCTCTCCCTCTGCCCCCACCCCCACTCCTCTCTGGAGCTCCAGCCCAGCCCGGGAGCAGGGCCCGGAGGGACGTACCTGTGTGTGGATGGGCTCCTGCTGCCAGTCCCCAGACACAGTCTGTCCCACGGCCGCCCTCAGCAGGGGGCTCAGGAGCTGGGCCTGTAGGGGAGGCTGCAAGGTGCTGGCAGGAGAGAGGGGCAGAGACTGTTCATTCAGCAGCAGGGCTGTGTCCAGACTCAGGGGGTTTTTCGGGAAAAGTAGCCTTTTTCCGAAAAAACATCACCTGCGTCTAGACTGCAGTCGCGTTCTTTCGAAATTAAATCGAAAGAACGCGGCTTTTCTTTCCACGGCGGTAAACCTCATTTCACGAGGAAGAACGCCTTCTTTGGAAAGTGCTTCTTTCGAACGAAGGCGTTCTTGAATGGAACTAGGGCTTCTTCGAAAGAGAGCATCCAGACTCACTGGGTGCTCTCTTTCGAAAGAGGCTTGCAGTCTAGACATAGCCCAGGAGACAGAGACTTTCCCACTCCCTGGTCAGGGGATCTGCTCTGGGGGGGAGTCGGCGGGGGGGGGGGGGGTCGGTACCTGAGGCTGCAGGCGGCGTTGAGGCAGTCGGCCAAGACCAGTGGGGGGGGGAGTCCTCCATGATCTCCTGTGAGACCCAAGGAGACAAAGGGGCGTGTGAGGCTGGGGCCCCCAAGAGACGCTCACACGGCCAGCGCCCCCACCCAGCAGGATCCAACCCCACTGCCTCCCGCTGGCCTGTAGCCCCCCTGCCCGGCACAGGGCCCCTCCCAGCACCCCCCTCCCAAACCGGGACCAGCTCAATCCTTGTCCCCAGGCCGTCTCCTGCCCCTCACTGCCCTGGTGACCAGCCTCTGAAGCTCCTCATCCCTGCTCCCCAGGCGCATCCTCAGCAGCCCGCTCTGCTAACCTTCCAGCTCCCCCCCCCCATGGCCCGGGGAGACCCCTCCCTGTTCCGAATCCCCCTCCCTGTCCAGCACCCCAGACCTGCCCCATTTCTGTGTCCCTCCCTCCTCCAGCATCCCCACCCACCCTCCCCATGTCCACCTCCCCCTCCCCCTCCAGCACTCCTGGCCCCACCCATCCCATTTCCAGCACCCCCACCCGCCGCCATGGCCCAGGCAGACCCCTGTCCACCCCACGTATCCCCTCCCCTCCTCCCGGCCGCCGCGACTCGCTCACCACGATCCTGGCCATCATGGTGTCCTTGCAGCAGCGCGGCGCCAGGGTGTCCTCGCCCCTTTGGAGGGCGGCGAGGCAGGCGGGGGGGACGGCCAGGAGGAACCGCTGCAGGGCGGCTGGGCTCTGCACCCCAGAGAGAGTCTGTGAGCCTGGGGCCTGCCTGCCCCCCACGGACAGCTGCAGGGCTCAGGCCTCCCAGGAGTGGAGGTGGGAGCTGCCGGTTGTCCAAGCACCCACACTCCCCCCCCAACTGCTTCCTCAGGCTTGTGGGGGCCCAGCTGGTGCATGACAAGAGACCTCAGCTTGGGGGGCCCAGGTCATGCAGGAGAAGGGGCCCCAGGGGGATCCCCAGGGACAAGCCCCTCCCGGAGGGGGGGACGTGCTGGGAAGGGGCCGGACAATCTCGGGTCCCCCCCCCCCCGTGTGGAGAAGGTTCCTACCGTGTCCCGGGTGTGGAGCTGCTCTTCAATATCATAGATGGCCCCTTCCTCCACCCGGGAGTCCATCCGCTCCTGGCAGAGCTCCGCCGAGGCGCAGGGGGGCTCTGTG
The DNA here is from genome assembly GCF_052426305.1 of Pelodiscus sinensis. Classification (NCBI taxonomy): domain Eukaryota; kingdom Metazoa; phylum Chordata; order Testudines; family Trionychidae; genus Pelodiscus; species Pelodiscus sinensis. The sequence continues at coordinate 18,958,243 of NC_143077.1, read as the reverse complement.
CGGGAGGGAAGGGACCAGGGTGACTCCAGCGGCCAGCAGGGGTCACGCGCCCCCATGTCAGGGACCCAGGGCAGCTTGGGCCCCACACGCCCCTCGCAGGGACCCATCCCCCTTCCACCCTCACATCTGCCAATGCCCTCAGCAGAGCCCCCGCCAGGAACAAGAGAGCCAAGCAGCAGCTCCCGCCCCCATCCATTGCCCTGGCTGCGGGGCAGACACTGGGGCTGCCCCCCCGTGTACTGGGTGAGCCCCTGGGCCCAGCATGTTCACGGCCCCTCACCTGGGTCTGAGCGGCTGCAGGAGGTGGCCCGGCTGCAGCTGGAGGCCCAGGCGCTGCTGCTCACTGAGCTGGACCCACAGCTGCAGGGGCTGGTGCGGAGAGGCTGGGGGCTCCCGGAGACTGGCAGGTCCCCGGGGGCCGGGCCGGGCGATGCCCCCTGGTGGTAATGGGGGCTGGGCTCCTGGGGCAGGTGTTTCTCTCCACAGAGGAGGCCCCAGAGCCACCCTACCCGGCTGCCCCGCTGGGCTGGGTCCCGCCTTCCCAGCCGCCTCTGGAGCCAGGTCCGGAGGGGCCTGGCCGGTGGGCGAGTCGCCCCGAGCTGGTGGGATTCAGCTTCCCCGCCCGCGGGGACGGAGGAGCTGCTTCCCACCGGCCCTGGGGCCATCTTCAGGGCTTTCCGGAACCACAGCCTGATGTGTTTGGCCATGCTGCAAATGAGGGGAGCAAAGGGGAGCTTGGGGCGCAGCCTGCAGAGCGAAATCCAGGGGTTCCAGCTCCCCAGAGCGACTGCCCCCAGCCCCCAAATGGCCCCTTGCTTATCGGCTCGGTCTTGCACAGGCACTTCTGGCCCTTGACCGAGGGCTGGGCCTGCCTGGAACCCAGCCGGCCCCGGGCGGGATCCAAACCCCTGGGGGCTCTTACCTTCTGCAAAACGCTGTCCGGATGTGGAACTCACAGAGGACAAAGCAACTGTGAGCAGGAGACGCACCAGAGCTAAAGCAACCGGGGGTCTCCAAAGTCCCCTGGGCCCGCCCCCCCCTTTTCTCAGCCTGAGATGTGGGTTCCTCTGTGAGGTCACCACCTCCCCACCTGCCCTTTGCCTGATCTGCTGAGGGCTGCCCAAAGCCCCTGTGAGGTCACTGCCCCCCCACCTCACCCTGCCAGGCAAATGTCCTGCCTCTGGCCACCCCTCTGGGAAGTTGGAGCCATTCCTAGGGGTCCCCCCCACTCCCTGACTGGGCATCCTGCAGCCAGCAGCTCCAGTAGCCCCATAGGCTGCTCCCTGCCCTACACTGCAGGCTCCTTGCACAAGAACTGTTTCACACCGGAGTTCTTGCGCAAAAGGTCTCGTGCAAGAGCACCTCCACCCTGCCATGTGCTTTTGCACAAGAGTGTCCATGGCATTGTGAACGCTTTCTCGTGCAAGAAAGCTCTGATGACCATTTTAGCCATAAAAGTGTCTTGCTCAAGAAGCCCCTGGTGCCCGTCCACGCTGCCTTCTTGCACAACAGCTCTTGCACAAAAGGGGCTTATTCCTCGTGGGGAGAGGAATAACTCCTGTGCAAGAAGCCCTCTTTTCTGATGCTTTACTGCAAATTTACTTGCACAAGAATTCACGTGCAGTGTAGACGCGCCACAAGTTTTTGCACAAGAACAGTTGTTCTTGAGCAAAATGCCTGCAGTGCAGACGTGGCCTTGGTGTCACCCAGCACTGGACTTCCTGGCCAGGAGCAAGAGTTAGAGCCTCCCACTCGCCCCGCTGCCTCTCACGGGCTCCCGTCCGGCCCCAGCCCTGGGCTTTGCCCTAGCGCATCCCAGCAAGGCCTCTGGCCTGCACTAGACCCATTGACATGTGGAGACTCCACCACTGCCCTGGGGCGCTTTTGTCTATGGGACTCGGACTCACAGCTGAGCATGGAGCCTGATTTCTCCCAGGACTTGGGCTCTTTCCTGGCCAGGCCCTGGCCTTTGTCTGCCAGGGACCGATACTGTCTCTCCAGGGAGGCCCTGCAGTGCAGGCACCTTCCTTTCCCCCCTCGGGAGCAGTCATTGTTCTGCACCCCACAAAGAAGTGGGGGGCTCCTGGCTGCCCCAGCTCCAATCTCTGAGCTTCTCTCTCAACGGGGGCCAGGCCTGGAGGCTCTAGTCCCCCTGGGTATGTATTTCTACACTACCCCGCTAGTTGGAACTAGGGGGGTAATGTATGCATACCGAACTTGCTAATGAAGCCCGGGATTTGAATTTCCCGGGCTTCATTAGCATAAAGCCGGCGCCGCCATTTTTAAAAGCCGGCTAGTGCGAACCCCGTGCCGCGCGGCTACACGCGGCACGGGCTAGATAGTTCGAACTACGTAGCCATTCCGAACTATCTGTACTCCTCGTTCCACGGCACGGGGTTCGCACTAGCCGGCTTTTAAAAATGGCGGCGCCGGCTTTATGCTAATGAAGCCCGGGAAATTCAAATCCCGGGCTTCATTAGCAAATTCGGTATGCATACATTACCCCCCTAGTTCGAACTAGCGGGGTAGTGTAGACATACCCCCTGAGACTCACTGGTGCTGGCTCACCCCCTGTCCTGCTCGTGGCTCCGTTGTCCTCCTCCCCGCAGCCCCCCCCGAGCTCTAAATGCTGCTCACATCAGTTCCCCTTCCCCGTGGCCAGGCCCTGCAGGGCTCTGGGGGCTGGTTTGCTGCCCTCAGCCCTGCAGTAGCCTGCTCCCCAGTTTGCAGCCCCTCCCATCATGCGTGGGGTCTCCTGGTACCGGAGGGAGGACGGGGGCAGACCAGGAAGGTTAATTTGATGTTGCAGCGGCAGGAAGAGGAGGGGTGGCGCAGAGGAGCTGTCAGTACATTATCCCAATACGCCATCCCAGTGCAGGCGTCGCACTCAGCTCTACCTGCAGAGGAGTCTCTATCTGCGCTGAGCAGAAAGGGGGTCTAGGACACACACACAAGTAGCCCCAGAACCACGCAGGAGCAGAGTCGTTCTGCGAAAGGGAGAGGTTTATTGGGTCTGCGAGGGCGGCCGTAGGGGGGTGTCGTGTGTGTGCCACTCATCTCCGTCTGGGCAGCGGCACCGGTCGGGCTCACAACTGGGCACAGGACCCGACCACGGCACCATCGATCTCCAGTGTATCGATCTGCTGGAAGCCGCGGCAGAGCTGAATTGCAGAACGGCTGCCCATTGGCAAAGACCTTGAAATGCTGGTTCCTGCAGCCGATGGAGAGGAACCCACTCCTCCTGGGGGGAGGAGCAGCCAAGAGAGGGACCCACTCAGACCGGTCTGGCAGCGTGACGTAGTGGAACCAGCGCTGCCTAGGTAGGGTTTTACCTCCCCCCAGTCTGCTTCTGAGACCGAGTTTCCCCCTCTGCCCCATGGGCTAACAACAAGGCACTTTACAAACATTCTCTGTGTCATCGGCATTGTATGAAGGGGGAAACTGAGGCATGGAGCGGCATCTGATTTATATAGCTCAACCCAGTCCCCACCCCTCTCGGTCTGCAGGAAAAGAAGCCAAGTGCTCTTGTTCCCACTACTCCTCCATTCCCCTGCTTCCACCTGATGTCAAATACACAAAGCTCACTACTTCTTCTTTCCTGCACTTAAGCCAAGCAGATCAGGATGGGGAGGAGACATGAGGGAGCCCCCAGGCTCTTGCTCTTTCTCGCACATACACACACATATATTACTTTAGAAAATGCCAGGTGTGAGCTAGAGGAGAATCTCCATTAACTGTTAGCACTATAGGGCATATGATACATACATAAAGCATTTACAGTCCATCCAGCAGAGGGCAACAATACACCCCGCACACATGTAGCTCCCCTCCTTTTCCAAATGCCCCAAGATTTAAACTACTGGAGACTACCCATTAGCTGCTAGTTGTATAGGAACTATGGGTATGTCTACACTACAAAGTTAATTCGAACTAACAGCCGTTAGTTGGAAGTAACGTTCATAGGTGCTACACATACAAACCGCTAGTTTGGACTTAATTCGAACTAGGTAAACTTCATTCTACCAGGAGTAACGCCAAATTCGAATTCAGTAGTTGGAATTAAGGGCTGTGTAGCCACTTAATTCGAAGTAGCTGGAGCCCAGCCCTCCCCAGGTTCCCCTGGTGGCTGCTCTGGGCCAAACCAGGAAAACTCCTCTCCTCTCCCCAGCCCTGGGGCCCTCAAAGGGGTAGACTCTGGCCAGACGGCACTTGCCAGAGCCAGCCCTGCCAGCAGTCTCTGCCCCGAGCCAGGGGCTGCAGGATGAGCCAGGCAGCCAGTGCCAGCGAGCCGTCCCCCCGCCCAGTCCCCCAGCACCCAGGGGCCAGCCAGGGGCCGTAGATGGCGCGCACCCTCCTGGTCTAGTGTGGAGGTCATGGACCTCATTGAGGTTTGGGGGCAGGGCCCCAGCGTCCATGATCTCTGTACTAGGAGGAGGAACGTGGCCGTCTACGGGCGCATAGCGGCCGCCATGGCCCGAAAGGGACACAGGCCACCCAGGAGCAGGCGAATCCTGGTGTTCTGGCTGTGGAAGAAGACAGCCACAAGATGGCGTTTGGAGTCACACGGGCGAGTCGCCTGTCCAAGCGGGACCGAGTCCCTTCCAAAGAGAAACCATGGCAGCCATGCAAGTCCAAGGCTGCACAGGAAACCTCGGGAGCTGCGACTGGGGCTCAGTTCGCGCGGCCACGCTTCCCAGGGGAGGCATGAGACAGGCCCAGAGGTCTGCGCAGCAAACAGGCCCGCAGGAGGGAGGCGGCTAAGAACCCGCGCGGCTCGTGCGTTTCTCCCTCTCAGCTGGCGTAGAGGCGGGAGGGGAGCGACACCTGCCCGGCTGGAGCTTTCGCGCTTGGGCTCGGGGCTTAAGCCCCGAGGCCGAGGCCCCGGCGCGGTTGCTGGGAGACGGGCTCCCGTGGCACGGCACGGCCCCTGAACCTTGCCGGCCACAAGGTGACCTCACCGAGGCCGAGAGGGATGGCTTGGAGGTGGCAAAAGGGAGCCCGCTAGCAAGCGCCAGGAGGCCGAGCGTAGCCACGTCCCCGGGTGGGCTCGAATCACCATCCTTTCGGTTAACAGCCGAACGCGCTGACCCATTGCGCCACAGAGACCTCGAAGGGCTTTCCGAAACGCTGCCTAGCAGCCTGCTCCTCTGCCTGGCCGTGCCAGTGCAGCCCAGGTGCTAGAGTGGATTGCGGGCAGTCTAGCCCCAAGGGAGCAGAGTGGCGCAGCGGAAGCGTGCTGGGCCCATAACCCAGAGGTCGATGGATCGAAACCATCCTCTGCTACGTGTGGGCCGGCCTCTTTTGACTCCGCGCCTTCACTCCAGGCTGCAAGTAGCTAAAGGCCAGGCCAGGATGCCGCCTGCGGGGAAGCTCTCGGCAGCCCCCCGCTTCCTGTGTGGGAGGCACGGAGGCCTCCTCTTCTGTCCTCAGGCAACAGGGCTTCCTCCTGCCCTTTTCCCACCCACAAGGGCTGCCGGGACCCGCTCAGGGAGCGCGCCAGGGAGGCTCTCCAGACGCTCGTGGAACAAAGCACTTCTGGACCACGCTACCCAGAGCCTTCATTCAGGCCTAGACAAAACGCCTAGACAAAGAGCTGCCACAGCATCAACACTGGCCTTGCTCTACTACTCCCAGGCACGCCAGACCCCTCACAAAGAGAACTTCTGCCTTCGCCATACTGCTCAACAACAGGACACGCGAGCAATTCCCTCCGACGCGCCGCTTCTCCCGCATCGCCACCACCCACGCTCTTTAGGCACACGCCGGCTGACCAAAACCCATCTCATCCCATCAAAAGCTTCTGCCCAGCCCAAGAGGACCAGCTACGTTCCCGGCTCAATTCATCCCTTACAGTCAGAGCCAAAAATCACCAGCTGACGGTCCTTCAGAATCCTCAATGGAAAGGGGGAGAGGGAATTGTGGGAGCACTCGCCACGGTCTCGGTTGAGGCTTGCAGCAGTCATGGAAGAGAGAGCTGGCTTCGGTCAAGTCTCGGGAGTACGGCCACGGCTTGGACGGGTCCTTCAGTCCTTGGCTCAGAGCTTCGGTTGGTAGCCCACATCCTCCCGAGGTAAAAAAGCAGGAGGGCTTTCCTTCCAGGGCCTTTTGCATCTTCTGCCGTGGGAGGCGAATCCTGGTGTTCTGGCTGTGGGGGAAAAAGACAGCCACAAGATGGCGTTTGGAGTGACACGGGCGAGTCGCCTGTCCAAGCGGGACCGAGTCCCTTCCAAAGAGAAACCATGGCAGCCATGCAAGTCCAAGGCTGCACAGGAAACCTCAGGAGCTGCGACTGGGGCTCAGTTCGCGCGGCCACGCTTCCCAGGGGAGGCATGAGACAGGCCCAGAGGTCTGCGCAGCAAACAGGCCCGCAGGAGGGAGGCGGCTAAGAACCCGCGCGGCTCGTGCGTTTCTCCCTCTCAGCTGGCGTAGAGGCGGGAGGGGAGCGACACCTGCCCGGCTGGAGCTTTCGCGCTTGGGCTCGGGGCTTAAGCCCTGAGGCCGAGGCCGAGGCCCCGGCGCGGTTGCTGGGAGACGGGCTCCTGTGGCACGGCACGGCCCCTGAACCTTGCCGGCCACAAGGTGACCTCACGGAGGACGAGAGGGATGGCTTGGAGGTGGCAAAAGGGAGCCCGCTAGCAAGCGCCAGGAGGCCGTGCGTAGCCACGTCCCTGGGTGGGCTCGAATCACCATCCTTTCGGTTAACGGCCAAACGCGCTGACCCATTGCGCCACAGAGACCTCGAAGGGGTTTCCGAAACGCTGCCTAGCAGCCTGCTCCTCTGCCTGGCCGTGCCAGTGCAGCCCAGGTGCTAGAGTGGATTGCGGGCAGTCTAGCCCCAAGGGAGCAGAGTGGCGCAGCAGAAGCGTGCTGGGCCCATAACCCAGAGGTCGATGGATTGAAACCATCCTCTGCTACGTGTGGGCCGGCCTCTTTTGACTCCGCGCCTTCACTCCAGGCTGCAAGTAGCTAAAGGCCAGGCCAGGATTCCGCCTGCGGGGAATCCCTCGGCAGCCCCCCGCTTCCTGTGTGGGAGGCACGGAGGCCTCCTCTTCTGTCCTCAGGCAACAGGGCTTCCTCCTGCCCTTTTCCCACCCACAAGGGCCGCCGGGACCCGCTCAGGGAGTGCGCCAGGGAGTCTCTCCAGACGCTCGTGGAACTAAGCACTTCTGGACCACGCTACCCAGAGCCTTCATTCAGGCCTAGACAAAGAGCTGCCACAGCATCAACACTGGCCTTGCTCTACTACTCCGAGGCACAGCCAAACCCCTCACAAAGAGAACTTCTGCCTTCGCCATACTGCTCAACAACAGGACACGCGAGCAATTCCCTCCGACGCGCCGCTTCTCCCGCATCGCCACCACCCACGCTCTTTAGGCACACGCCGGCTTACCAAAACCCATCTCATCCCATCAAAAGCTTCTGCCCAGCCCAAGAGGACCAGCTACGTTCCCGGCTCAATTCATCCCTTACAGTCAGAGCCAAAAATCACCAGCTGACGGTCCTTCAGAATCCTCAGTGGAAAGGGGGAGAGGGAATTGTGGGAGCACGGGCAGCACTCGCCACGTTCTCGGTTGAGGCTTGCAGCAGTCATGGAAGAGAGAGCTGGCTTCGGTCAAGTCTCGGGAGTACGGCCACGGCTTGGACGGGTCCTTCAGTCCTTGGCTCAGAGCTTCGGTTGGTAGCCCACATCCTCCCGAGGTAAAAAAGCAGGAGGGCTTTCCTTCCAGGGCCTTTTGCATCTTCTGCCGTGGGAGCACCTGAAAGTAAAACAGCTGCGGCAGGCGTACGCCATGGCCACCAGGGGCGGCGCCGCAGCAGGGGCTGCCACCTGCCCCTACTTCCCTGCCCTCGACCGACTCTTGGGGGGTGGGGCGGTCCGTGCCAGCCCGGGAGGCAGCGAGCCGGGACTGGAGGGCCCTGACCTGGGCACACCGGAGGGGCCACCACAAGGAGTTCCAGCACTGGAGTCGGCAGGGTCATCCAGGGAGACCGTACCGGGGAAGTAGTTCCAATTAAGTAGTTCGGGGGAGGAGGCGGGAGGGAGACCAGGGACCGCGCACGTGGGCCATGCCTCCCACGGATCACACAGACACCTGTGCACGTGCAAGCACATGCCATGCCACGCTCCAGCTGCGTGACACCCAGGGGCCGTGGCCCAATAGGCACATGCATGTCTGAAGAGACCTGACATGCTCCTGACCCTGGGGCGGTACCACAACTTCACGAGTTTTGCTTACAACACACCTGTTGATACAACCTAGAATCATATTTGCTTTTTTTGCAACAGCATCACACTGTTGACTCATATTCAACTTGTGGTCCACTGTGACCCCTAGATCTCTTTCCACCATGCTCCTTCCTAGACAGTCGCTTCCCATCTTGTATGTATGGAACTGATTGTTCCTTCCTAAGTGGAGCACTTTGCATTTCTCTTTATTAAACCTCATCCTGTTTACCTCTGACCATTTCCCTAACTTGCTAAGGTCATTTTGAATTATGTCCCTCTCCTCCAAAGAAGTTGCAACCCCACCCAGTTTGGTATCATCTGCAAACTTAATAAGCGTACTCTCTATCCCAATATCTACATCATGGATGAAGATATTGAACAGTACGGGTCCCAAAACAGACCCTTGAGGAACTCCACTTGTTATCCCTTTCCAGCAGGATTTAGGACGTTAACAACAACTCTCTGACTACGGTTATCCAGCCAATTATGCACCCACCTTATCGTGGCCCTATCTAAGTTATAGTTGCCTAGTTTATCAATAAGAATATCATGCGAGACCGTATCAAATGCCTTACTAAAGTCTAGGTATATGACATCCACCGCTTCTCCCTTATCCACAAGGCTCGTTATCCTATCAAAGAAAGCTATCAGATTAGTTTGGCATGACTTGTTCTTCACAAACCCATGCTGGCTATTCCCTATCACTTTATTACCTTCCAAGTGTTTGCATATGATTTCCTTAATTACCTGCTCCATTATCTTCCCTGGGACAGACGTTAAACAGACCGGTCTGTAGTTTCCTGGGTTGTTCTTATTCCCCTTTTTATAGATGGGCACAATATTTGCCCTTTTCCAGTCTTCTGGAATCTCCCCCGTCTGCCATGATTTTTCAAAAATCATAGCTAAATGCTCAGATAGCTCCTCTATCAGCTCCTTGAGTATCCTGGGATGCATTTCATCAGGACCTGGTGAACAGTGGGATGGGGAATGTGGGAGTATGGGGAGCTCAGGGCGGGGGATGAGGAGTGTGAGGATGTGGGGGAGCTCAGGGCAGGGGGTGGGGAGTGTGGGAGGATGGGGAGCTCAGGGCAGGGGTATGGTGGAGCTCAGGACAGGGGGCTGGGGAGTGTATGGGTGTGGGGAGCTCAGGGCAGGGAGTCCAGGAGTGAGGGGGGGCGCAGTGCAGGGATTGTGGTGCAGGAGTCAGGGGTAGGTGGGGGAGGGGTGTTTGGAGGCTCAGGGCAGGGGACTGGGAGTGCAGCCACTACACTACTTGGCCACCAGATCCCTGGAGTACACTGTGGCTGTGCAGCCCAGCGTGCTGACAGCACCCAAAGCCCCGCCCCCAGCCCGCCAGGCTTAGTGGGGCACCCCAGAGCGGCTTCCTATCGCCCTTGTCTAGCACAACATGGACAGTTGGTTCCCACTACCGTGATCTCCTAGGAGACTGAGACACCATTCTGCCAGGACGGCCCAAGCTGCTGAGGGAAATTGCCCCTCACCATCCCGTCTGTCCAGGTCCCTCTGCCTCTGGGTTTGTTCTTCAAGGGCCAGACGCGTGGGGCTGGGACTGTCCTTGTTCTGTGTTTGCAGAGTGCCCAGCATAATGGCTCCTGCTTCACCCCTGGCCTAGAAATAAGCAGAACAGGCAGTTTGGGGAGGGAAGAACCAGGGAAGGGAAGGTTTGGGGCCGGGGGCTAAGAGGCGGGGCTGGGAGGCAGGGCTGGGGTGGAGATGCAGATGTAGGGAGTTGGGGTGGAGGCTGGAAGAAATGGAACTCAAGGAGCTGGAAGGGTTGGTGAAGGATGGAGTAAAGGGAGGGGGGCCAGGCTACAGGACATGGAGGTGCCAGCCACAGGAGGGAGGAAGAGACGTTTGTTTGACAGGACCCCAGGGATTTGGGAGCGAGGAACAGTGGGAGGGGAGTGGGAAACATTTGGGGAGAGGAACCTTTGGGAGACCTGGTGGTGAGGAGGGCGGCAGTCAATGGGAGAGGAGACAAAAAGGAGCAGGTGCTGCCTGGGTCCAAGGAGGTGGGGAGAGATGGGGTCTGGGTGTCACGAGTACCAGAGTTAGCTGCACCTCCGTCCTCCTCCCTACCTGGTATCTCTGCCCCCTCCCTCCCGAACTTTCCTTCTGCATGTCTCTGGGCCTCTCTGTCAGTGCCAGAGGGGATCCCCCCCCCCATGGCTGGATTCTTCCCTTCCCGAGACATGCAGTCACCATCTCAGTGGGGTGGGAGCCCTTTGATGCTTCGCCTGCGTGTTCCCAGCCGAGAAGGGGCGGCTAATCCCGCAGAAGCAGAGCCCTGCACTTTTGAGTACCTGGACCCAGGGTTTTGCTGCTTTATAGCGGGTGGGGTTAAAATAACGGAACGTCTCTTGTCCCACCAATCCCCCAGGACTCACCCCTCTTCTCTGCATTGCGCAGCGTCCGGGGGATACCGCCCCGTGGGGACACTCATGCCCGTGTCCAAGGGGCTGTCCCGTAGCCTATGTCAGTGTGAAAAGCATTAAAGGACCCTGCCCCAGAGGGAGAGCGTCTCTGGGGGCGTTGTCCCGGGATGACTGCAGTGCTTTGTCCCCACCAGAGTAGTGAGAGGCAGCCGCAGCCAGGGTTGCCAGATGGTCAATAAAAATACCAGACATACTTGCCATTGCATCACAACCTAGAGTACATCTTATTTAGAAAATTGAGATATTTTCTCAATTTATCTCCTGGACAGAAAGCTCAAATACTGGACTGTCCGGTTCAAACGGGACACCTGGCAACCCTAGCCGCAGCCCCTGCCCGGAAAAGCTCCCAAGCTAAGCACCTGGGGGATTTAGGAGCACCAAGCAGTGGGCACAAAGCACAGTCACACACTTGTGCTCCCAACTCCCTTAGGGCTTTGAAAATTCTCCCCTTAGACGAGTTAGAATCAGTGTCCCCGTTTCACAGACGGGAGCTGAGGCCCACTCAGGGGAGTGGCAGGGACAAGGGCTCTGCAGCAGACCTGGGACTTGAACCTCAGTCTCCCAGAAGTTCCACAACCAGCCCGCTCTGCTTTGCTAAAGGAGCAGGCGGGACTGTTTGTGCAGGAGGAGGAGCTGGGCTGGCTGGCTGGCTGGGGCAGGCCACAGCAGGGCTCAGCCCTTGGCCTGGCTGAGAGCGAGGAGAGGCCTGCAGGCTGACGGGCAGTGTGACGGACCGGGCCGTGTCTGGGCACAGCTGAGGGCGTCTGCTCAGGGCGAATTGCTCAAATCCGGGGCTCCTTACAGCCCCCAGACTGGTGACCTCTCCACACAGGCCACAAACCAGTCCCACAGAGCGCTTCAGCTGCCTGCCTGAAGCCTCACGAGCAAAACCCCTCCGGCACCCCAGCAATATCCATGCCCCCGATGGCCCCGGGCCTCATACACCGGTGGGGGTCCTAGCACCCAATCCCACCTACCCCGAACAAGTTCTGTCTGGTCCCAAGAAACCAGCCACAGATCCCTGGTCAATTTACCCTCTGGATCTTACCCACAAATCATGCTGAGCCAATCCTTTAGCATCTAACACCTAAAGGTTTATTATTACAATAAAGAAAAGCATGAGAGTAAGGTTGTTAAAGGAATAGTATGTTACATGCACCGAATCTCCCAGTTCTCGATGCAGCCTCTAGCAGAGATGTTACAGCTGCTGGTTTAAGAGTTCTTGTTGCACATCCTAGGGTCAGGATGGGTTCACAGGTCTTCCAGGCTCTTCGATCCCTGCAATGCTGCCTCTGGGATGAAGTGCTGAGCTGAGAACCAAGATGGCATCGACCACATGGCCTATTTATCCCTCCTTCCTGGCCTCTTCTTGGCTGCAGGAGATCACCTGGTCCTCAGCCTCTCTCTGCTGGCCGCTCTTAGGTGTCCGCCCTCATGCTTTAGGTGTGTCCTTGGCCCATTCAGTGCCATTGTCCCACAGGGCCTCGCTAATTAGCATGTCCACAGGCCGGGCTCTGCCCAATGCTCAACCACATGCAGAGAAATATTCAGGATCCAGACAGACTACAGATTCCTAACTACACACACAGACGTTATACAACCACATAAATAGCTTACATAGGACTATCAGATAATAAGCTTCTATTCAGCACCCCACATGGCCCCCTTTTCTACCATTTTCTGGGGCCAACACCCCCACCTATGGGTGCAGCAGTGATCTGGCTGCTCCCCTCAAGATCCAGTAATGTGACAGGCAGTGACTGGAGGAGCTGCCTGGGCATAGACTGTAACCCAGGGGCCCACAGTGCAGCAATCATCAGCAGTGTCTGTGTCTCCCCAGCCCCCATTCAGAGCTGAGTACAGGTACCTCCCCAGCCCCCTCCCCACCCCCGTCTCCTGCTCACAGCAGGTCAATAGGGTTCTCCCATTCTTGGGCCTCTGCTTCCCATGCAGCTGCTCCCAACAGGAGTCCCTTGCAGCCCGGCAGGCTGGGGCAGGCCCCATCTCTCCAGCACCAAGGTGATGACGGATACAGACACCAGGAGGAGCGAGACGAGGGTGCAGCCAATGGCCTAGCGGGCAGGAGATGTGGCCGGCCCTGCAAATGGAAAGGACCTGGTGACAGTCGGGTGCAAAGTGGCAAATGGCTCTGCAGTGCCAGCACTAGGCACAGAGCAGCTGCCGTGTAGAGACCTTGGGTGAGTGCCCAGAGGGCTAGATCTACAGGGGATCATGCTGCAGGGGGCATGTTCCCCTGACAGGAGGCCGAAGTGACAGAGGCTGTTGGGGACTCTCCTCCCTTTGCCCAGGTGGTGTTGGAGGAGCAGGGAAGGACCCAGGTTTGCTCAGGCTGCACCAGGACTTGGTGCAAAGGCCTGACAGGAGCCAGCAACGGACACAGCAGCCCAGACCCTCTCGCCTCTCCCCAGTATGGCTGGCAGCTCACAGGGGCGACCCCGCCCTGGGCACGAGGCCTTGGCACCGGCTGTGGGCTCAGGAGGGGGCGGACATGGGACATAAGCGATGCCGAAGGGAGGGGTGTGGGCATTAGAGGCCACTACCATTGCCCCGCCCCCTTCCCCGCACCTACCCCTGCCCCTGTTCTGAGGCCACGCCCCCACTCATTCCACTCCCCCCTCCCTCTGCTGCTTGGGCTCCCCCACCCTCACTCAGGTTCGCTGGCCTGAGGCTGGGGTTACGGTGCAGGATGGCTGGGGAGTGGGGCGCGGGAGAGGCTGCGGGTTGCAGGCTCTGGGACAGGTTCAGGGCAGCGATGGGAGTTTGGGTGCAGACTCAGAGGCAGTTAACTGTGGGAGGAGGATCCAACAGGAGGCTGGGGTTTGGGGTGGGGGGTGTCTACCCCAGCTGCCTGAGAGATACTAGACTGACTCTGGTTTCCTTGTGTCTCCCCGGCTGGGCTCTCACTCCCACGTCTCCTCTCAGGGTCCCTGCCGGCTCCCCTGCTCTATCTGAATGCGTCCCTGGCGCCTCCAACCCCCCCCAAGCCTCACGAATGTGGCCCCGACTGAGACATCTCACTCCCCTGGCACTCCAGCCCCAGCACAGATTAACTCTCCTGGGTTCCAGGGAGAGTGGCATTTGCGGGTCCCTCTCAATCTGAGGGGGGGCCAAAAATGAGGGATCCCCGAAGCTCAGTCCTCCCTGTCCCTTCCCCTCACCTCAGTGAGGCTTGTGGGTTTTGGAAGAAGGGTTTTTGTATTTTGCTTTTCTCGTGTGTGGTCCCCAACTGGTTTTTCTGGGGGTCAGTGGCCCTGGAGACAAAAAAGGTTCCTCATCCCTGCCTTTAAGAAAGAAAACTTTGAAACCCTTTGTGGTAGACAGAAATTAACATTTGACCTTATTGAAAATGAAGTTTCCTAAAGTTAAAACACCTAATCTGTGTAAACATTCAAATTAAACCAGTCACCCAAGCTCCAGCAGTAGCACAATGGCGCCGCGTGATGATGCAATGGACGGTGCGCACCCAGGCTCCTCCCCTCAGCTCTCTTCTGCACCCAACCGCCCCGTCCCAGACCCCAAACTCCTCGGTAGAAATGTGGCCCTTGACCACTTGCCAAAATGCCCCCCCCCATTAAAAATTATTGACAAAGCCTGATCCAAATGTTTTTTGAAACGTTATTTAATCCGAATTTAAATACATTCTATACAATTGGGAGGGTTGGGGGGAGGGGGACGCAGCTGCTGGCTCCTCAGCTCCTTGTGCTCTCACTGGCTGTCTTCCTGCTGCAAGGGAAGCAGAATCCGTCACATTCATCCCTGGGGACTCAGGGGTACTGGGCCCCCCCAGCATTTCCCCCCTCCTCCCCCCTGCGCTGAGACTTGTTCTGCTCTCTGGTCACCCCCCGTCAGGCCCGCAGGGTGAGCTTCTGACCCACCCAGCAGGGACGTGGGGTGGGGGCAGCATGAGGAAAGGGGCGGGGGACTCCCTGAGGGGATGGGAAGGAGACCCTGGCCCTGCCCCGCTCTCCTGCATCTGCTCCGGCTGCTCACCATGTATCCCAGGAGCTGATGGGCCTGCCCATGCAGGGCGTGGGCCAGGACCAGCCCGGCCTGGCTGGGGCGCCTCAGGGGGGAGCGGGCAGCGAGCAGAGCCTTGTCTAAAAAGCAGTTCTCCTGCTCTGGCGTGAAGAGCTGCCCAAAGACCTGAAATCAAGAGCACGGGAGGTTTCAGCTGACGGCCCAGAGCCCGGCCCCAACTCCTGGGGCTAAAACAGCTTCCTCCTTCTGCAAACTCCCTTCCAGACCCTGCACCCAGACGCTCTCCTCACCCTGCACCCTAACCCCTGCCCCAGGTCACACCTTCCTCCTGCCCCCAAGACCCTCCCAGACCTCACCCCCTCCGCACAACAGAGCAGCCCTAGGCCACTGGCCAACATCTTGGAGCGACCTCCATCAAAAAGTGTTGCCCCCCCCCCGCCCTGCTTCCCCTCCTACGGGAGATCCGGGGCAAGGTGCGGCGCTGCCCCTAGGAAGCGCCGCCCCTTTGAAACGCCGGGACAGCGTCACAAAGGGGCAGCGCCGCCCTGTCCACGGCTCGAATAGTCGAGGGAAAATGCATCGACCATTCGATCAGCGACTCCCCGCTCCCACCCCGCGTCCTACCCGCACGAGGGCCCCAGCCAGCCCCACCCCCGAGCCCTGCCCTGCCCTGGCAGCGCGTCCTTACCTCTCCCACCCGCACGGTGTTGCTGTGCGCCAGGACCCATCTCTCCTTATAGTAGTGCCTGCACCACAGGTCCTCTGCCTGGTGGATGTTGAGGCCTGCAAGAGACAAACCAGGGTGATTCTGCTGGCAGGTCTGAGCCCTTCCCCTCCCACGGGTCCCTGCAGGCATCCCTGGGCAAATGGAGGGGCACAGGGGGCAGAAGGGGAACACAGAGGGACGCATCCCCCCTTGGGCCAGTCTGGGGGAAAAGGGCTGGGTCCCCTCCCCCCGCCGCCGGCACCCTCAGGGTGTCCCTGGGGCCCAGGTCCCGGCTGGGTTCCTTACCCCTGTGGTGCAGGAGGAGTCGGTACAGGCTGTGCACCCCCTTCCGGGCCAGCCGGCTGACGTCTTCGGATGGGTCCGAAATAAAAAGGCCCAGCTGGGCCACGTGGTGACCCATCCTCGGCCAGTCGGCGGAGTTCTGAGGGGAGAGAAGAGGGGGGGTCCCTCAGCATCCTGGGGCTGCACGTCCCATGCTAACGGCCGCCGAGGCGGTTCTGAGCTCGGGGACGGACAGAGACACCTCCCGGGGCGGGGCGGGGCGGGGCGGGGCCGGCCTTGCGAGGAGACAACCCTGAGCAATGGCCCCGACTGAAGGGTCACTCCGGGGGTGGAACAAGGGGATCCACTGACGGCCACTCCCCAGTCTGGGGCTCAGGTGCCCCCCGGAAAGGCCCAGGGTCGCCCCTCCCCGGGGAAAGGAGAACGCGGCCCATTCCCGGCCCATTCCCAGCTCTGCCTCCCGGGGACGCTCCCAGCCCCGCGCCCTGCAGCCCCAGACCCCCCGGCTCCGAGGTCACTTACCTCAAACCCCGGGAGGGTGGTGGCGACTCCCAGCAGGGCCGTGGTGCTGCCAAGGGCCCTGGCTCGCTCCTGGGGCAGGCGGGACTCCAGCCACGGGCTCAGGTGCTGGGGGGGAAAGAGGCAGGTCAGGACCCGTAGGGAGGCGCCGGTTCTGGGCAGAGCCTGGGGCTCCTCTCAGACTGTGCCCCCCCCCCCCCAGCCACTGACACAGCTCCTCTCTCGGCCCCCCGAGGAAGCAGGGACAATGGCCCCGTCCCCCCCACGGGGCTCACCTCCATGATCAGCTGCAGCCTGGCGGTGTCTGGGGACTCGGCGAGGAGGCTTGCCAGTAGGGCCTGGAGGTCGACGGGAAGGGCCCGGATGAACTGCTGCAAGACAAGGGGGAGCCCTGGGTCAGAGGGGGGTTGGGGAATCCAGGCCACCCGCTGGCCCCGGGGTGCAGCCTTGAGCAGGGTCTGAGCCGCCTCGCAGAGCAGGGAGGAGCCCAGGCTGGGCATGGAAGGGACGGGCCCCCAGGGAGAGCAACGGGAAACCTGGAGGGAAGGATCCAAACCTGCAGCTTCTTCTCTCCCTCTGCCCCCACCCCCACTCCTCTCTGGAGCTCCAGCCCAGCCCGGGAGCAGGGCCCGGAGGGACGTACCTGTGTGTGGATGGGCTCCTGCTGCCAGTCCCCAGACACAGTCTGTCCCACGGCCGCCCTCAGCAGGGGGCTCAGGAGCTGGGCCTGTAGGGGAGGCTGCAAGGTGCTGGCAGGAGAGAGGGGCAGAGACTGTTCATTCAGCAGCAGGGCTGTGTCCAGACTCAGGGGGTTTTTCGGGAAAAGTAGCCTTTTTCCGAAAAAACATCACCTGCGTCTAGACTGCAGTCGCGTTCTTTCGAAATTAAATCGAAAGAACGCGGCTTTTCTTTCCACGGCGGTAAACCTCATTTCACGAGGAAGAACGCCTTCTTTGGAAAGTGCTTCTTTCGAACGAAGGCGTTCTTGAATGGAACTAGGGCTTCTTCGAAAGAGAGCATCCAGACTCACTGGGTGCTCTCTTTCGAAAGAGGCTTGCAGTCTAGACATAGCCCAGGAGACAGAGACTTTCCCACTCCCTGGTCAGGGGATCTGCTCTGGGGGAGTCGGCGGGGGGGGGGGGGGTCGGTACCTGAGGCTGCAGGCGGCGTTGAGGCAGTCGGCCAAGACCAGTGGGGGGGGGGAGTCCTCCATGATCTCCTGTGAGACCCAAGGAGACAAAGGGGCGTGTGAGGCTGGGGCCCCCAAGAGACGCTCACACGGCCAGCGCCCCCACCCAGCAGGATCCAACCCCACTGCCTCCCGCTGGCCTGTAGCCCCCCTGCCCGGCACAGGGCCCCTCCCAGCACCCCCCTCCCAAACCGGGACCAGCTCAATCCTTGTCCCCAGGCCGTCTCCTGCCCCTCACTGCCCTGGTGACCAGCCTCTGAAGCTCCTCATCCCTGCTCCCCAGGCGCATCCTCAGCAGCCCGCTCTGCTAACCTTCCAGCTCCCCCCCATGGCCCGGGGAGACCCCTCCCTGTTCCGAATCCCCCTCCCTGTCCAGCACCCCAGACCTGCCCCATTTCTGTGTCCCTCCCTCCTCCAGCATCCCCACCCACCCTCCCCATGTCCACCTCCCCCTCCCCCTCCAGCACTCCTGGCCCCACCCATCCCATTTCCAGCACCCCCACCCGCCGCCATGGCCCAGGCAGACCCCTGTCCACCCCACGTATCCCCTCCCCTCCTCCCGGCCGCCGCGACTCGCTCACCACGATCCTGGCCATCATGGTGTCCTTGCAGCAGCGCGGCGCCAGGGTGTCCTCGCCCCTTTGGAGGGCGGCGAGGCAGGCGGGGGGGACGGCCAGGAGGAACCGCTGCAGGGCGGCTGGGCTCTGCACCCCAGAGAGAGTCTGTGAGCCTGGGGCCTGCCTGCCCCCCACGGACAGCTGCAGGGCTCAGGCCTCCCAGGAGTGGAGGTGGGAGCTGCCGGTTGTCCAAGCACCCACACTCCCCCCCCAACTGCTTCCTCAGGCTTGTGGGGGCCCAGCTGGTGCATGACAAGAGACCTCAGCTTGGGGGGCCCAGGTCATGCAGGAGAAGGGGCCCCAGGGGGATCCCCAGGGACAAGCCCCTCCCGGAGGGGGGGACGTGCTGGGAAGGGGCCGGACAATCTCGGGTCCCCCCCCCCCCGTGTGGAGAAGGTTCCTACCGTGTCCCGGGTGTGGAGCTGCTCTTCAATATCATAGATGGCCCCTTCCTCCACCCGGGAGTCCATCCGCTCCTGGCAGAGCTCCGCCGAGGCGCAGGGGGGCTCTGTGCGGGAGGGAAGGGACCAGGGTGACTCCAGCGGCCAGCAGGGGTCACGCGCCCCCATGTCAGGGACCCAGGGCAGCTTGGGCCCCACACGCCCCTCGCAGGGACCCATCCCCCTTCCACCCTCACATCTGCCAATGCCCTCAGCAGAGCCCCCGCCAGGAACAAGAGAGCCAAGCAGCAGCTCCCGCCCCCATCCATTGCCCTGGCTGCGGGGCAGACACTGGGGCTGCCCCCCCGTGTACTGGGTGAGCCCCTGGGCCCAGCATGTTCACGGCCCCTCACCTGGGTCTGAGCGGCTGCAGGAGGTGGCCCGGCTGCAGCTGGAGGCCCAGGCGCTGCTGCTCACTGAGCTGGACCCACAGCTGCAGGGGCTGGTGCGGAGAGGCTGGGGGCTCCCGGAGACTGGCAGGTCCCCGGGGGCCGGGCCGGGCGATGCCCCCTGGTGGTAATGGGGGCTGGGCTCCTGGGGCAGGTGTTTCTCTCCACAGAGGAGGCCCCAGAGCCACCCTACCCGGCTGCCCCGCTGGGCTGGGTCCCGCCTTCCCAGCTGCCTCTGGAGCCAGGTCCGGAGGGGCCTGGCCGGTGGGCGAGTCGCCCCGAGCTGGTGGGATTCAGCTTCCCCGCCCGCGGGGACGGAGGAGCTGCTTCCCACCGGCCCTGGGGCCATCTTCAGGGCTTTCCGGAACCACAGCCTGATGTGTTTGGCCATGCTGCAAATGAGGGGAGCAAAGGGGAGCTTGGGGCGCAGCCTGCAGAGCGAAATCCAGGGGTTCCAGCTCCCCAGAGCGACTGCCCCCAGCCCCCAAATGGCCCCTTGCTTATCGGCTCGGTCTTGCACAAGCACTTCTGGCCATTGACCGAGGGCTGGGCCTGCCTGGAACCCAGCCGGCCCCGGGCGGGATCCAAACCCCTGGGGGCTCTTACCTTCTGCAAAACGCTGTCCGGATGTGGAACTCACAGAGGACAAAGCAACTGTGAGCAGGAGACGCACCAGAGCTAAAGCAACCGGGGGTCTCCAAAGTCCCCTGGGCCCGCCCCCCCCTTTTCTCAGCCTGAGATGTGGGTTCCTCTGTGAGGTCACCACCTCCCCACCTGCCCTTTGCCTGATCTGCTGAGGGCTGCCCAAAGCCCCTGTGAGGTCACTGCCCCCCCACCTCACCCTGCCAGGCAAATGTCCTGCCTCTGGCCACCCCTCTGGGAAGTTGGAGCCATTCCTAGGGGTCCCCCCCACTCCCTGACTGGGCATCCTGCAGCCAGCAGCTCCAGTAGCCCCATAGGCTGCTCCCTGCCCTACACTGCAGGCTCCTTGCACAAGAACTGTTTCACACCGGAGTTCTTGCGCAAAAGGTCTCGTGCAAGAGCACCTCCACCCTGCCATGTGCTTTTGCACAAGAGTGTCCATGGCATTGTGAACGCTTTCTCGTGCAAGAAAGCTCTGATGACCATTTTAGCCATAAAAGTGTCTTGCTCAAGAAGCCCCTGGTGCCCGTCCACGCTGCCTTCTTGCACAACAGCTCTTGCACAAAAGGGGCTTATTCCTCGTGGGGAGAGGAATAACTCCTGTGCAAGAAGCCCTCTTTTCTGATGCTTTACTGCAAATTTACTTGCACAAGAATTCACGTGCAGTGTAGACGCGCCACAAGTTTTTGCACAAGAACAGTTGTTCTTGAGCAAAATGCCTGCAGTGCAGACGTGGCCTTGGTGTCACCCAGCACTGGACTTCCTGGCCAGGAGCAAGAGTTAGAGCCTCCCACTCGCCCCGCTGCCTCTCACGGGCTCCCGTCCGGCCCCAGCCCTGGGCTTTGCCCTAGCGCATCCCAGCAAGGCCTCTGGCCTGCACTAGACCCATTGACATGTGGAGACTCCACCACTGCCCTGGGGCGCTTTTGTCTATGGGACTCGGACTCACAGCTGAGCATGGAGCCTGATTTCTCCCAGGACTTGGGCTCTTTCCTGGCCAGGCCCTGGAACTGGTTCCACCTTTGTCTGCCAGGGACCGATACTGTCTCTCCAGGGAGGCCCTGCAGTGCAGGCACCTTCCTTTCCCCCCTCGGGAGCAGTCATTGTTCTGCACCCCACAAAGCAGTGGGGGGCTCTTGGCTGCCCCAGCTCCAATCTCTGAGCTTCTCTCTCAACGGGGGCCAGGCCTGGAGGCTCTAGGCCCCCTGGGTATGTATTTCTACACTACCCCGCTAGTTGGAACTAGGGGGGTAATGTATGCATACCGAACTTGCTAATGAAGCCCGGGATTTGAATTTCCCGGGCTTCATTAGCATAAAGCCGGCGCCGCCATTTTTAAAAGCCGGCTAGTGCGAACCCCGTGCCGCGCGGCTACACGCGGCACGGGCTAGATAGTTCGAACTACGTAGCCATTCCGAACTATCTGTACTCCTCGTTCCACGGCTCGGGGTACGCACTAGCCGGCTTTTAAAAATGGCAGCGCCGGCTTTATGCTAATGAAGCCCGGGAAATTCAAATCCCGGGCTTCATTAGCAAGTTCGGTATGCATACATTACCCCCCTAGTTCCAACTAGCGGGGTAGTGTAGACATACCCCCTGAGACTCACTGGTGCTGGCTCACCCCCTGTCCTGCTCGTGGCTCCATTGTCCTTCTCCCCGCAGCCCCCCCCAGCTCTAAATGCTGCTCACATCAGTTCCCCTTCCCCGTGGCCAGGCCCTGCAGGGCTCTGGGGGCTGGTTTGCTGCCCTCAGCCCTGCAGTAGCCTACTCCCCAGTTTGCAGCCCCTCCCATCATGCGTGGGGTCTCCTGGTACCGGAGGGAGGACGGGGGCAGACCAGGAAGGTTAATTTGATGTTGCAGCGGCAGGAAGAGGAGGGGTGGCGCAGAGGAGCTGTCAGTACATTATCCCAATACGCCATCCCAGTGCAGGCGTCGCACTCAGCTCTACCTGCAGAGGAGTCTCTATCTGCGCTGAGCAGAAAGGGGGTCTAGGACACACACACAAGTAGCCCCAGAACCACGCAGGAGCAGAGTCGTTCTGCGAAAGGGAGAGGTTTATTGGGTCTGCGAGGGCGGCCGTAGGGGGGTGTCGTGTGTGTGCCACTCATCTCCGTTTGGGCAGCGGCACCGGTCGGGCTCAGAACTGGGCACAGGACCCGACCACGGCACCATCGATCTCCAGTGTATCGATCTGCTGGAAGCCGCGGCAGAGCTGAATTGCAGAACGGCTGCCCATTGGCAAAGACCTTGAAATGCTGGTTCCTGCAGCCGATGGAGAGGAACCCGCTCCTCCTGGGGGGAGGAGCAGCCAAGAGAGGGACCCACTCAGACCGGTCTGGCAGCGTGACGTAGTGGAACCAGCGCTGCCTAGGTAGGCTTTTACCTCCCCCCAGTCTGCTTCTGAGACCGAGTTTCCCCCTCTGCCCCATGGGCTAACAACAAGGCACTTTACAAACATTCTCTGTGTCATCGGCATTGTATGAAGGGGGAAACTGAGGCATGGAGCGGCATCTGATTTATATAGCTCAACCCAGTCCCCACCCCTCTCGGTCTGCAGGAAAAGAAGCCAAGTGCTCTTGTTCCCACTACTCCTCCATTCCCCTGCTTCCACCTGATGTCAAATACACAAAGCTCACTACTTCTTCTTTCCTGCACTTAAGCCAAGCAGATCAGGATGGGGAGGAGACATGAGGGAGCCCCCAGGCTCTTGCTCTCTCTCGCACATACACACACATATATTACTTTAGAAAATGCCAGGTGTGAGCTAGAGGAGAATCTCCATTAACTGTTAGCACTATAGGGCATATGATACATACATAAAGCATTTACAGTCCATCCAGCAGCCCCAAGATTTAAACTACTGGAGACTACCCATTAGCTGCTAGTTGTATAGGAACTATGGGTATGTCTACACTACAAAGTTAATTCGAACTAACAGCCGTTAGTTGGAATTAACTTTCATAGGTGCTACACATACAAACCGCTAGTTTGGACTTAATTCGAACTAGGTAAACCTCATTCTACCAGGAGTAACGCCAAATTCGAATTCAGTAGTTGGAATTAAGGGCTGTGTAGCCACTTAATTCGAAGTAGCTGGAGGCCAGCCCTCCCCAGGTTCCCCTGGTGGCTGCTCTGGGCCAAAGCAGGAAAACTCCTCTCCTCTCCCCAGCCCTGGGGCCCTTAAAGGGGTAGACTCTGGCCAGACGGCACTTGCCAGAGCCAGCCCTGCCAGCAGTCTCTGCCCCGAACCAGCGGCTGCAGGATGAGCCAGGCAGCCAGTGCCAGCGAGCCGTCCCCCCGCCCAGTCCCCCAGCACCCAGGGGCCAGCCAGGGGCCGTAGATGGCGCGCACCCTCCTGGTCTAGTGTGGAGGTCATGGACCTCATTGAGGTTTGGGGGCAGGGCCCCAGCGTCCATGATCTCTGTACTAGGAGGAGGAACATGGCCGTCTACGGGCGCATAGCGGCCGCCATGGCCCGAAAGGGACACAGGCCACCCAGGAGCAGGCGAATCCTGGTGTTCTGGCTGTGGAAAAAGACAGCCACAAGATGGCGTTTGGAGTCACACGGGCGAGTCGCCTGTCCAAGCGGGACCGAGTCCCTTCCAAAGAGAAACCATGGCAGCCATGCAAGTCCAAGGCTGCACAGGAAACCTCAGGAGCTGCGACTGGGGCTCAGTTCGCGCGGCCACGCTTCCCAGGGGAGGCATGAGACAGGCCCAGAGGTCTGCGCAACAAACAGGCCCGCAGGAGGGAGGCGGCTAAGAACCCGCGCGGCTCGTGCGTTTCTCCCTCTTAGCTGGCGTAGAGGCGGGAGGGGAACGACACCTGCCCGGCTGGAGCTTTCGCGCTTGGGCTCGGGGCTTAAGCCCCGAGGCCGAGGCCCCGGCGCGGTTGCTGGGAGACGGGCTCCTGTGGCACGGCACGGCCCCTGAACCTTGCCGGCCACAAGGTGACCTCACCGAGGCCGAGAGGGATGGCTTGGAGGTGGCAAAAGGGAGCCCGCTAGCAAGCGCCAGGAGGCCGAGCGTAGCCACGTCCCTGGGTGGGCTCGAACCACCATCCTTTCGGTTAACAGCCGAACGCGCTGACCCATTGCGCCACAGAGACCTCGAAGGGGTTTCCGAAACGCTGCCTAGCAGCCTGCTCCTCTGCCTGGCCGTGCCAGTGCAGCCCAGGTGCTAGAGTGGATTGTGGGCAGTATAGCCCAAAGGGAGCAGAGTGGCGCAGCAGAAGCGTGCTGGGCCCATAACCCAGAGGTCGATGGATCGAAACCATCCTCTGCTACGTGTGGGCCGGCCTCTTTTGACTCCGCGCCTTCACTCCAGGCTGCAAGTAGCTAAAGGCCAGGCCAGGATGCCGCCTGCGGGGAAGCTCTCGGCAGCCCCCCGCTTCCTGTGTGGGAGGCACGGAGGCCTCCTCTTCTGTCCTCAGGCAACAGGGCTTCCTCCTGCCCTTTTCCCACCCACAAGGGCCGCCGGGACCCGCTCAGGGAGCGCGCCAGGGAGGCTCTCCAGACGCTCGTGGAACAAAGCACTTCTGGACCACGCTACCCAGAGCCTTCATTCAGGCCTAGACAAAACGCCTAGACAAAGAGCTGCCACAGCATCAACACTGGCCTTGCTCTACTACTCCCAGGCACGCCAAACCCCTCACAAAGAGAACTTCTGCCTTCGCCATACTGCTCAACAACAGGACACGCGAGCAATTCCCTCCGACGCGCCGCTTCTCCCGCATCGCCACCACCCACGCTCTTTAGGCACACGCCGGCTGACCAAAACCCATCTCATCCCATCAAAAGCTTCTGCCCAGCCCAAGAGGACCAGCTACGTTCCCGGCTCAATTCATCCCTTACAGTCAGAGCCAAAAATCACCAGCTGACGGTCCTTCAGAATCCTCAATGGAAAGGGGGAGAGGGAATTGTGGGAGCACGGGCAGCACTCGCCACGTTCTCGGTTGAGGCTTGCAGCAGTCATGGAAGAGAGAGCTGGCTTCGGTCAAGTCTCGGGAGTACGGCCACGGCTTGGACGGGTCCTTCAGTCCTTGGCTCAGAGCTTCGGTTGGTAGCCCACATCCTCACGAGGTAAAAAAGCAGGAGGGCTTTCCTTCCAGGGCCTTTTGCATCTTCTGCCGTGGGAGCACCTGAAAGTAAAACAGCTGCGGCAGGCGTACGCCATGGCCACCAGGGGCGGCGCCGCAGCAGGGGCTGCCACCTGCCCCTACTTCCCTGCCCTCGACCGACTCTTGGGGGGCGGGGCGGTCCGTGCCAGCCCGGGAGGCAGCGAGCCGGGACTGGAGGGCCCTGACCTGGGCACACCGGAGGGGCCACCACAAGGAATTCCAGCACTGGAGTCGGCAGGGTCATCCAGGGAGACCATACCGGGGAAGTAGTTCCAATTAAGTAGTTTGGGGGAGGAGGCGGGAGGGAGACCAGGGACCGCGCACGTGGGCCATGCCTCCCACGGATCACACAGACACCTGTGCACGTGCAAGTACATGCCATGCCACGCTCCAGCTGCGTGACACCCAGGGGCCGTGGCCCAATAGGCACATGCATGTCTGAAGAGACCTGACATGCTCCTGACCCTGGGGCGGTACCACAACTTCACGAGTTTTGCTTACAACACACCTGTTGATACAACCTAGAATCATATTTGCTTTTTTTGCAACAGCATCACACTGTTGACTCATATTCAACTTGTGGTCCACTGTGACCCCTAGATCTCTTTCCACCATGCTCCTTCCTAGACAGTCGCATCCCATCTTGTATGTATGGAACTGATTGTTCCTTCCTAAGTGGAGCACTTTGCATTTCTCTTTATTAAACCTCATCCTGTTTACCTCTGACCATTTCCCTAACTTGCTAAGGTCATTTTGAATTATGTCCCTCTCCTCCAAAGAAGTTGCAACCCCACCCAGTTTGGTATCATCTGCAAACTTAATAAGCGTACTCTCTATCCCAATATCTACATCATTGATGAAGATATTGAACAGTACGGGTCCCAAAACAGACCCTTGAGGAACTCCACTTGTTATCCCTTTCCAGCAGGATTTAGAACCGTTAACAACAACTCTCTGACTACGGTTATCCAACCAATTATGCACCCACCTTATCGTGGCCCTATCTAAGTTATATTTGCCTAGTTTATCAATAAGAATATCATGCGAGACCGTATCAAATGCCTTACTAAAGTCTAGGTATATGACATCCACCGCTTCTCCCTTATCCACAAGGCTCGTTATCCTATCAAAGAAAGCTATCAGATTAGTTTGGCATGACTTGTTCTTCACAAACCCATGCTGGCTATTCCCTATCACTTTATTACCTTCCAAGTGTTTGCATATGATTTCCTTAATTACCTGCTCCATTATCTTCCCTGGGACAGACGTTAAACTGACCGGTCTGTAGTTTCCTGGGTTGTTCTTATTCCCCTTTTTATAGATGGGCACAATATTTGCCCTTTTCCAGTCTTCTGGAATCTCCCCTGTCTGCCATGATTTTTCAAAAATCATAGCTAAAGGCTCAGATAGCTCCTCTATCAGCTCCTTGAGTATCCTGGGATGCATTTCATCAGGAGCTGGTGACTTGCTGACATCTAACTTTCCTAAGTGATTTTTAACTTGTTCTTTGTGTATCCTATCTTCTAAACTTACCCTCTCTCTGCTTGTATTCACTACGTTAGGCACACCTCCAGACTTCTCGGTGAAGACCGAAACAAAGAAGTCATTGAGCATCTCTGCCATTTCCAAGTTTCCTGTTACTGCTTCTCCCTCCTCACTAAGCAGTGGGCCTACCCTGTCCTTGGTCTTCCTCTTGCTTTTAATGTATTTATAAAAGGTCTTCTTGTTTCCCTTTATGCCTGTAGCTAGTTTGATCTCATTTCGTGCCTTTGCCTTTCTAATCTTGCCCCTGCATTCCCGTGTTGCATGCCTATATTCATCCTTTGTTAGTTGTCCTAGTTTCCATTTTTTATACGACTCCTTTTTTATTTTGAGATCATGCAAGATCTCCTTGTTAAGCCAAGCTGGTCTTTTGCCATATTTTCTATCTTTCCTACACAGCGGAATTGTTTGCTTTTGGGCCCTTAACAACGTCCCTTTGAAATACTTCCAACTCTCCTCAGTTGTTTTTCCCTTCAGTCTTGCTTCCCATGGGACCTTACCTACAAGTTCTCTGAACTTATCAAAATCTGCCTTCCTGAAATCCATTAGCTCAATTGTGCTGGTCTCCCTTCTACCTTTCCTTAAGATCATGAACTCTATTATTTCGTGGTCACTGTCCCCTATACTGTCTTCCACTTTCAAGTTCTCAACTAGTTCCTCCCTATTTCTTAAAACCAAATCCAGAACAGCTTCTCCTCTGGTAGCTTTTTCAACCTTCTGAAACAGAAAGTTGTCTCCAATGCAGTCCAGAAACTTCTTGGATAGCCTGCGCCCCGCTGTGTTAGTTTCCCAACATATGTCTGGATAGTTGAAGTCCCCCATCACCACCAAATCTTGGGCTTTGGCTAGTTTTGTTAATTGTTTAAAAAAGGCCTCATCCACCTCTTCCACCTGGCTAGGTGGCCTGTAGTAGACTCCTAGCATGATATCACCCTCGTTTTTTACCCCTTTTAGCTTAACCCAGAGACTGTCTACACAGCTATCTCCTACGTTCATCTCCACTTCAGTCCAAGTGTGTACATTTTTAATATACAAGGCAACCCCTCCTCCCTTTTTTCCCTGTCTGTCCTTCCTGAGCAAGCCGTACCCTTCCATACCAACATTCCAATCGTGCGTCCCATCCCACCAGGTTTCTGTAATACCAATGATATCAAAGTTGTATTTATTGGTTAGCAATTCCAGTTCTTCCTGCTTATTACCCATACTTCTTGGATTTGTATATAGGCATCTAAGATACTGATTTGATCTTGCCTCCCTGTTGTGCCCTGACCCTCCTTGCTCCTTCCCATTATAGGCCGTAATCCCCCCCATTTCCAACCCATCTCTCAGTCCCGCACATTCAGCACTTACCTGTGGGCTTTGCTCACCTGTCCCCGTCGAACCTAGTTTAAAGCCCTCCTCACAAGGTTAGTCGGTCTGTGTCCAAACTGAATGACAGGAAATTACCTGTGAGAAATTTGAATGTGTGGAATCCAGGGAGCTCAGGGCTGGGGTGTGTGGGTGTGGGGAGCTCAGGTTAGGGGGATGGAGTGTGAGGATGTGGGGGAGCTCAGGGCAGGGGGGTGGGAAGTCTGTAGATGTGGGGGAGCTCAGAGCAGTGGGATGGGGAATGTGGGAGTATGGGGAGGTCAGGGCGGGGGATGAGGAGTGTGAGGATGTGGGGGAGCTCAGGGCAGGGGGTGGGGAGTGTGGGAGGATGGGGAGCTCAGGGCAGGGGTATGGTGGAGCTCAGGACAGGGGGCTGGGGAGTGTATGGGTGTGGGGAGCTCAGGGCAGGGAGTCCAGGAGTGAGGGGGGGCGCAGTGCAGGGATTGTGGTGCAGGAGTCAGGGGTAGGTGGTGGGGGGTGTTTGGAGGCTCAGGGCAGGGGACTGGGAGTGCAGCCACTATACTACTTGGCCACCAGATCCCTGGAGTACACTGTGGCTGTGCAGCCCAGCGTGCTGACAGCACCCAAAGCCCCGCCCCCAGCCCGCCAGGCTTAGTGGGGCACCCCAGAGCGGCTTCCTATCGCCCTTGTCTAGCACAACATGGACAGTTGGTTCCCACTACGGTGATCTCCTGGGAGACTGAGACACCATTCTGCCAGGACGGCCCAAGCTGCTGAGGGAAATTGCCCCTCACCATCCCGTCTGTCCAGGTCCCTCTGCCTCTGGGTTTGTTCTTCAAGGGCCAGACGCGTGGGGCTGGGACTGTCCTTGTTCTGTGTTTGCAGAGTGCCCAGCAGAATGGCTCCTGCTTCACCCCTGGCCTAGAAATAAGCAGAACAGGCAGTTTGGAGAGGGAAGAACCAGGGAAGGGAAGGTTTGGGGCCGGGGGCTAAGAGGCGGGGCTGGGAGGCAGGGCTGGGGTGGAGATGCAGATGGAGGGAGTTGGGGTGGAGGCTGGAAGAAATGGAACTCAAGGAGCTGGAAGGGTTGGTGAAGAATGGAGTAAAGGGAGGGGGGCCAGGCTACAGGACATGGAGGTGCCAGCCACCGGAGGGAGGAAGAGACGTTTGTTTGACAGGACCCCAGGGATTTGGGAGCGAGGAACAGTGGGAGGGGAGTGGGAAACATTTGGGGAGAGGAACCTTTGGGAGACCTGGTGGTGAGGAGGGCGGCAGTCAATGGGAGAGGAGACAAAAAGGAGCAGGTGCTGCCTGGGTCCAAGGAGGTGGGGAGAGATGGGGTCTGGGTGTCACGAGTACCAGAGTTAGCTGCACCTCCGTCCTCCTCCCTACCTGGTATCTCTGCCCCCTCCCTCCCGAACTTTCCTTCTGCATGTCTCTGGGCCTCTCTGTCAGTGCCAGAGGGGATCCCTCCCCCCCCCCCCCATGGCTGGATTCTTCCCTTCCCGAGACATGCAGTCACCATCTCAGTGGGGTGGGAGCCCTTTGATGCTTCGCCTGCGTGTTCCCAGCCGAGAAGGGGCGGCTAATCCCGCAGAAGCAGAGCCCTGCACTTTTGAGTACCTGGACCCAGGGTTTTGCTGCTTTATAGCGGGTGGGGTTAAAATAACGGAACGTCTCTTGTCCCACCAATCCCCCAGGACTCACCCCTCTTCTCTGCATTGCGCAGCGTCCGGGGGATACCGCCCCGTGGGGACACTCATGCCCGTGTCCAAGGGGCTGTCCCGTAGCCTATGTCAGTGTGAAAAGCATTAAAGGACCCTGCCCCAGAGGGAGAGCGTCTCTGGGGGCGTTGTCCCGGGATGACTGCAGTGCTTTGTCCCCACCAGAGTAGTGAGAGGCAGCCGCAGCCAGGGTTGCCAGATGGTCAATAAAAATACCAGACATACTTGCCATTGCATCACAACCTAGAGTACATCTTATTTAGAAAATTGAGATATTTTCTCAATTTATCTCCTGGACAGAAAGCTCAAATACTGGACTGTCCGGTTCAAACGGGACACCTGGCAACCCTAGCCGCAGCCCCTGCCCGGAAAAGCTCCCAAGCTAAGCACCTGGGGGATTTAGGAGCACCAAGCAGTGGGCACAAAGCACAGTCACACACTTGTGCTCCCAACTCCCTTAGGGCTTTGAAAATTCTCCCCTTTTACGAGTTAGAATCAGTGTCCCCGTTTCACAGACGGGAGCTGAGGCCCACTCAGGGGAGTGGCAGGGACAAGGGCTCTGCAGCAGACCTGGGACTTGAACCTCAGTCTCCCAGAAGTTCCACAACCAGCCCGCTCTGCTTTGCTAAAGGAGCAGGCGGGACTGTTTGTGCAGGAGGAGGAGCTGGGCTGGCTGGCTGGCTGGGGCAGGCCACAGCAGGGCTCAGCCCTTGGCCTGGCTGAGAGCGAGGAGAGGCCTGCAGGCTGACGGGCAGTGTGACGGACTGGGCCGTGTCTGGGCACAGCTGAGGGCGTCTGCTCAGGGCGAATTGCTCAAATCCGGGGCTCCTTACAGCCCCCAGACTGGTGACCTCTCCACACAGGCCACAAACCAGTCCCACAGAGCGCTTCAGCTGCCTGCCTGAAGCCTCACGAGCAAAACCCCTCCGGCACCCCAGCAATATCCATGCCCCCGATGGCCCCGGGCCTCATACACCGGTGGGGGTCCTAGCACCCAATCCCACCTACCCCGAACAAGTTCTGTCTGGTCCCAAGAAACCAGCCACAGATCCCTGGTCAATTTACCCTCTGGATCTTACCCACAAATCATGCTGAGCCAATCCTTTAGCATCTAACACCTAAAGGTTTATTATTACAATAAAGAAAAGCATGAGAGTAAGGTTGTTAAAGGAATAGTATGTTACATGCACCGAATCTCCCAGTTCTCGATGCAGCCTCTAGCAGAGATGTTACAGCTGCTGGTTTAAGAGTTCTTGTTGCACATCCTAGGGTCAGGATGGGTTCACAGGTCTTCCAGGCTCTTCGATCCCTGCAATGCTGCCTCTGGGATGAAGTGCTGAGCTGAGAACCAAGATGGCATCGACCACATGGCCTATTTATCCCTCCTTCCTGGCCTCTTCTTGGCTGCAGGAGATCACCTGGTCCTCAGCCTCTCTCTGCTGGCCGCTCTTAGGTGTCCGCCCTCATGCTTTAGGTGTGTCCTTGGCCCATTCAGTGCCATTGTCCCACAGGGCCTCGCTAATTAGCATGTCCACAGGCCGGGCTCTGCCCAATGCTCAACCACATGCAGAGAAATATTCAGGATCCACACAGACTACAGATTCCTAACTACACACACAGACGTTATACAACCACATAAATAGCTTACATAGGACTATCAGATAATAAGCTTCTATTCAGCACCCCACATGGCCCCCTTTTCTACCATTTTCTGGGGCCAACACCCCCACCTATGGGTGCAGCAGTGATCTGGCTGCTCCCCTCAAGATCCAGTAATGTGACAGGCAGTGACTGGAGGAGCTGCCTGGGCATAGACTGTAACCCAGGGGCCCACAGTGCAGCAATCATCAGCAGTGTCTGTGTCTCCCCAGCCCCCATTCAGAGCTGAGTACAGGTACCTCCCCAGCCCCCTCCCCACCCCCGTCTCCTGCTCACAGCAGGTCAATAGGGTTCTCCCATTCTTGGGCCTCTGGTTCCCATGCAGCTGCTCCCAACAGGAGTCCCTTGCAGCCCGGCAGGCTGGGGCAGGCCCCATCTCTCCAGCACCAAGGTGATGACGGATACAGACACCAGGAGGAGCGAGACGAGGGTGCAGCCAATGGCCTAGCGGGCAGGAGATGTGGCCGGCCCTGCAAATGGAAAGGACCTGGTGACAGTCGGGTGCAAAGTGGCAAATGGCTCTGCAGTGCCAGCACTAGGCACAGAGCAGCTGCCGTGTAGAGACCTTGGGTGAGTGCCCAGAGGGCTAGATCTACAGGGGATCATGCTGCAGGGGGCATGTTCCCCCGACAGGAGGCCGAAGTGACAGAGGCTGTTGGGGACTCTCCTCCCTTTGCCCAGGTGGTGTTGGAGGAGCAGGGAAGGACCCAGGTTTGCTCAGGCTGCACCAGGACTTGGTGCAAAGGCCTGACAGGAGCCAGCAACGGACACAGCAGCCCAGACCCTCTCGCCTCTCCCCAGTATGGCTGGCAGCTCACAGGGGCGACCCCGCCCTGGGCACGAGGCCTTGGCACCGGCTGTGGGCTCAGGAGGGGGCGGACATGGGACATAAGCGATGCCGAAGGGAGGGGTGTGGGCATTAGAGGCCACTACCATTGCCCCGCCCCCTTCCCCGCACCTACCCCTGCCCCTGTTCTGAGGCCACGCCCCCACTCATTCCACTCCCCCCTCCCTCTGCTGCTTGGGCTCCCCCACCCTCACTCAGGTTCGCTGGCCTGAGGCTGGGGTTACGGTGCAGGATGGCTGGGGAGTGGGGCGCGGGAGAGGCTGCGGGTTGCAGGCTCTGGGACAGGTTCAGGGCAGCGATGGGAGTTTGGGTGCAGACTCAGAGGCAGTTAACTGTGGGAGGAGGATCCAACAGGAGGCTGGGGTTTGGGGTGGGGGGTGTCTACCCCAGCTGCCTGAGAGATACTAGACTGACTCTGGTTTCCTTGTGTCTCCCCGGCTGGGCTCTCACTCCCACTTCTCCTCTCAGGGTCCCTGCCGGCTCCCCTGCTCTATCTGAATGCGTCCCTGGCGCCTCCAACCCCCCCCAAGCCTCACGAATGTGGCCCCGACTGAGACATCTCACTCCCCTGGCACTCCAGCCCCAGCACAGATTAACTCTCCTGGGTTCCAGGGAGAGTGGCATTTGCGGGTCCCTCTCAATCTGAGGGGGGGCCAAAAATGAGGGATCCCCGAACCTCAGTCCTCCCTGTCCCTTCCCCTCACCTCAGTGAGGCTTGTGGGTTTTGGAAGAAGGGTTTTTGTATTTTGCTTTTCTCGTGTGTGGTCCCCAACTGGTTTTTCTGGGGGTCAGTGGCCCTGGAGACAAAAAAGTTTCCTCATCCCTGCCTTTAAGAAAGAAAACTTTGAAACCCTTTGTGGTAGACAGAAATTAACATTTGACCTTATTGAAAATGAAGTTTCCTAAAGTTAAAACACCTAATCTGTGTAAACATTCAAATTAAACCAGTCACCCAAGCTCCAGCACTAGCACAATGGCGCCGCGTGATGATGCAATGGACGGTGCGCACCCAGGCTCCTCCCCTCAGCTCTCTTCTGCACCCAACCGCCCCGTCCCAGACCCCAAACTCCTCGGTAGAAATGTGGCCCTTGACCACTTGCCAAAATGCCCCCCCCCCCCATTAAAAATTATTGACAAAGCCTGATCCAAATGTTTTTTGAAACGTTATTTAATCCGAATTTAAATACATTCTATACAATTGGGAGGGTTGGGGGGAGGGGGACGCAGCTGCTGGCTCCTCAGCTCCTTGTGCTCTCACTGGCTGTCTTCCTGCTGCAAGGGAAGCAGAATCCGTCACATTCATCCCTGGGGACTCAGGGGTACTGGGCCCCCCCAGCATTTCCCCCCTCCTCCCCCCTGCGCTGAGACTTGTTCTGCTCTCTGGTCACCCCCGTCAGGCCCGCAGGGTGAGCTTCTGACCCACCCAGCAGGGACGTGGGGTGGGGGCAGCATGAGGAAAGGGGCGGGGGACTCCCTGAGGGGATGGGAAGGAGACCCTGGCCCTGCCCCGCTCTCCTGCATCTGCTCCGGCTGCTCACCATGTATCCCAGGAGCTGATGGGCCTGCCCATGCAGGGCGTGGGCCAGGACCAGCCCGGCCTGGCTGGGGCGCCTCAGGGGGGAGCGGGCAGCGAGCAGAGCCTTGTCTAAAAAGCAGTTCTCCTGCTCTGGCGTGAAGAGCTGCCCAAAGACCTGAAATCAAGAGCACGGGAGGTTTCAGCTGACGGCCCAGAGCCCGGCCCCAACTCCTGGGGCTAAAACAGCTTCCTCCTTCTGCAAACTCCCTTCCAGACCCTGCACCCAGACGCTCTCCTCACCCTGCACCCCAACCCCTGCCCAGGTCACACCTTCCTCCTGCCCCCAAGACCCTCCCAGACCTCACCCCCCTCCGCACAACAGAGCAGCCCTAGGCCACTGGCCAACATCTTGGAGCGACCTCCATCAAAAAGTGTTGCCCCCCCCCGCCCTGCTTCCCCTCCTACGGGAGATCCGGGGCAAGGTGCGGCGCTGCCCCTAGGAAGCGCCACCCCTTTGAAACGCCGGGACAGCGTCACAAAGGGGCAGCGCCGCCCTGTCCACGGCTCGAATAGTCGAGGGAAAATGCATCGACCATTCGATCAGCAACTCCCCGCTCCCACCCCGCGTCCTACCCGCACGAGGGCCCCAGCCAGCCCCACCCCCGAGCCCTGCCCTGCCCTGGCAGCGCGTCCTTACCTCTCCCACCCGCACGGTGTTGCTGTGCGCCAGGACCCATCTCTCCTTATAGTAGTGCCTGCACCACAGGTCCTCTGCCTGGTGGATGTTGAGGCCTGCAAGAGACAAACCAGGGTGATTCTGCTGGCAGGTCTGAGCCCTTCCCCTCCCACGGGTCCCTGCAGGCATCCCTGGGCAAATGGAGGGGCACAGGGGGCAGAAGGGGAACACAGAGGGACGCATCCCCCCTTGGGCCAGTCTGGGGGAAAAGGGCTGGGTCCCCTCCCCCCGCCGCCGGCACCCTCAGGGTGTCCCTGGGGCCCAGGTCCCGGCTGGGTTCCTTACCCCTGTGGTGCAGGAGGAGTCGGTACAGGCTGTGCACCCCCTTCCGGGCCAGCCGGCTGACGTCTTCGGATGGGTCCGAAATAAAAAGGCCCAGCTGGGCCACGTGGTGACCCATCCTCGGCCAGTCGGCGGAGTTCTGAGGGGAGAGAAGAGGGGGGGTCCCTCAGCATCCTGGGGCTGCACGTCCCATGCTAACGGCCGCCGAGGCGGTTCTGAGCTCGGGGACGGACAGAGACACCTCCCGGGGCGGGGCGGGGCGGGGCGGGGCCGGCCTTGCGAGGAGACAACCCTGAGCAATGGCCCCGACTGAAGGGTCACTCCGGGGGTGGAACAAGGGGATCCACTGACGGCCACTCCCCAGTCTGGGGCCCAGGTGCCCCCCGGAAAGGCCCAGGGTCGCCCCTCCCCGGGGAAAGGAGAACGCGGCCCATTCCCGGCCCATTCCCAGCTCTGCCTCCCGGGGACGCTCCCAGCCCCGCGCCCTGCAGCCCCAGACCCCCCGGCTCCGAGGTCACTTACCTCAAACCCCGGGAGGGTGGTGGCGACTCCCAGCAGGGCCGTGGTGCTGCCAAGGGCCCTGGCTCGCTCCTGGGGCAGGCGGGACTCCAGCCACGGGCTCAGGTGCTGGGGGGGAAAGAGGCAGGTCAGGACCCGTAGGGAGGCGCCGGTTCTGGGCAGAGCCTGGGGCTCCTCTCAGACTGTGCCCCCCCCCCCCCCAGCCACTGACACAGCTCCTCTCTCGGCCCCCCGAGGAAGCAGGGCCAATGGCCCCGTCCCCCCCACGGGGCTCACCTCCATGATCAGCTGCAGCCTGGCGGTGTCTGGGGACTCGGCGAGGAGGCTTGCCAGTAGGGCCTGGAGGTCGACGGGAAGGGCCCGGATGAACTGCTGCAAGACAAGGGGGAGCCCTGGGTCAGAGGGGGGTTGGGGAATCCAGGCCACCCGCTGGCCCCGGGGTGCAGCCTTGAGCAGGGTCTGAGCCGCCTCGCAGAGCAGGGAGGAGCCCAGGCTGGGCATGGAAGGGACGGGCCCCCAGGGAGAGCAACGGGAAACCTGGAGGGAAGGATCCAAACCTGCAGCTTCTTCTCTCCCTCTGCCCCCACCCCCACTCCTCTCTGGAGCTCCAGCCCAGCCCGGGAGCAGGGCCCGGAGGGACGTACCTGTGTGTGGATGGGCTCCTGCTGCCAGTCCCCAGACACAGTCTGTCCCACGGCCGCCCTCAGCAGGGGGCTCAGGAGCTGGGCCTGTAGGGGAGGCTGCAAGGTGCTGGCAGGAGAGAGGGGCAGAGACTGTTCATTCAGCAGCAGGGCTGTGTCCAGACTCAGGGGGTTTTTCGGGAAAAGTAGCCTTTTTCCGAAAAAACATCACCTGCGTCTAGACTGCAGTCGCGTTCTTTCGAAATTAAATCGAAAGAACGCGGCTTTTCTTTCCACGGCGGTAAACCTCATTTCACGAGGAAGAACGCCTTCTTTGGAAAGTGCTTCTTTCGAACGAAGGCGTTCTTGAATGGAACTAGGGCTTCTTCGAAAGAGAGCATCCAGACTCACTGGGTGCTCTCTTTCGAAAGAGGCTTGCAGTCTAGACATAGCCCAGGAGACAGAGACTTTCCCACTCCCTGGTCAGGGGATCTGCTCTGGGGGAGTCGGCGGGGGGGGGTCGGTACCTGAGGCTGCAGGCGGCGTTGAGGCAGTCGGCCAAGACCAGTGGGGTGGGGGAGTCCTCCATGATCTCCTGTGAGACCCAAGGAGACAAAGGGGCGTGTGAGGCTGGGGCCCCCAAGAGACGCTCACACGGCCAGCGCCCCCACCCAGCAGGATCCAACCCCACTGCCTCCCGCTGGCCTGTAGCCCCCCTGCCCGGCACAGGGCCCCTCCCAGCACCCCCCTCCCAAACCGGAACCAGCTCAATCCTTGTCCCCAGGCCGTCTCCTGCCCCTCACTGCCCTGGTGACCAGCCTCTGAACCTCCTCCTCCCTGCTCCCCAGGCGCATCCTCAGCAGCCCGCTCTGCTAACCTTCCAGCTCCCCCCCCCCATGGCCCGGGGAGACCCCTCCCTGTTCCGAATCCCCCTCCCTGTCCAGCACCCCAGACCTGCCCCATTTCTGTGTCCCTCCCTCCTCCAGCATCCCCACCCACCCTCCCCATGTCCACCTCCCCCTCCCCCTCCAGCACTCCTGGCCCCACCCATCCCATTTCCAGCACCCCCACCCGCCGCCATGGCCCAGGCAGACCCCTGTCCACCCCACGTATCCCCTCCCCTCCTCCCGGCCGCCGCGACTCGCTCACCACGATCCTGGCCATCATGGTGTCCTTGCAGCAGCGCGGCGCCAGGGTGTCCTCGCCCCTTTGGAGGGCGGCGAGGCAGGCGGGGGGGACGGCCAGGAGGAACCGCTGCAGGGCGGCTGGGCTCTGCACCCCAGAGAGAGTCTGTGAGCCTGGGGCCTGCCTGCCCCCCACGGACAGCTGCAGGGCTCAGGCCTCCCAGGAGTGGAGGTGGGAGCTGCCGGTTGTCCAAGCACCCACACTCCCCCCCCAACTGCTTCCTCAGGCTTGTGGGGGCCCAGCTGGTGCATGACAAGAGACCTCAGCTTGGGGGGCCCAGGTCATGCAGGAGAAGGGGCCCCAGGAGGATCCCCAGGGACAAGCCCCTCCCGGAGGGGGGGACGTGCTGGGAAGGGGCCGGACAATCTCGGGTCCCCCCCGTGTGGAGAAGGTTCCTACCGTGTCCCGGGTGTGGAGCTGCTCTTCAATATCATAGATGGCCCCTTCCTCCACCCGGGAGTCCATCCGCTCCTGGCAGAGCTCCGCCGAGGCGCAGGGGGGCTCTGTGCGGGAGGGAAGGGACCAGGGTGACTCCAGCGGCCAGCAGGGGTCACGCGCCCCCATGTCAGGGACCCAGGGCAGCTTGGGCCCCACACGCCCCTCGCAGGGACCCATCCCCCTTCCACCCTCACATCTGCCAATGCCCTCAGCAGAGCCCCCGCCAGGAACAAGAGAGCCAAGCAGCAGCTCCCGCCCCCATCCATTGCCCTGGCTGCGGGGCAGACACTGGGGCTGCCCCCCCGTGTACTGGGTGAGCCCCTGGGCCCAGCATGTTCACGGCCCCTCACCTGGGTCTGAGCGGCTGCAGGAGGTGGCCCGGCTGCAGCTGGAGGCCCAGGCGCTGCTGCTCACTGAGCTGGACCCACAGCTGCAGGGGCTGGTGCGGAGAGGCTGGGGGCTCCCGGAGACTGGCAGGTCCCCGGGGGCCGGGCAGGGCGATGCCCCCTGGTGGTAATGGGGGCTGGGCTCCTGGGGCAGGTGTTTCTCTCCACAGAGGAGGCCCCAGAGCCACCCTACCCGGCTGCCCCGCTGGGCTGGGTCCCGCCTTCCCAGCCGCCTCTGGAGCCAGGTCCGGAGGGGCCTGGCCGGTGGGCGAGTCGCCCCGAGCTGGTGGGATTCAGCTTCCCCGCCCGCGGGGACGGAGGAGCTGCTTCCCACCGGCCCTGGGGCCATCTTCAGGGCTTTCCGGAACCACAGCCTGATGTGTTTGGCCATGCTGCAAATGAGGGGAGCAAAGGGGAGCTTGGGGCGCAGCCTGCAGAGCGAAATCCAGGGGTTCCAGCTCCCCAGAGCGACTGCCCCCAGCCCCCAAATGGCCCCTTGCTTATCGGCTCGGTCTTGCACAGGCACTTCTGGCCCTTGACCGAGGGCTGGGCCTGCCTGGAACCCAGCCGGCCCCGGGCGGGATCCAAACCCCTGGGGGCTCTTACCTTCTGCAAAACGCTGTCCGGATGTGGAACTCACAGAGGACAAAGCAACTGTGAGCAGGAGACGCACCAGAGCTAAAGCAACCGGGGGTCTCCAAAGTCCCCTGGGCCCGCCCCCCCCTTTTCTCAGCCTGAGATGTGGGTTCCTCTGTGAGGTCACCACCTCCCCACCTGCCCTTTGCCTGATCTGCTGAGGGCTGCCCAAAGCCCCTGTGAGGTCACTGCCCTCCCCACCTCACCCTGCCAGGCAAATGTCCTGCCTCTGGCCACCCCTCTGGGAAGTTGGAGCCATTCCTAGGGGTCCCCCCCACTCCCTGACTGGGCATCCTGCAGCCAGCAGCTCCAGTAGCCCCATAGGCTGCTCCCTGCCCTACGCTGCAGGCTTCTTGCACAAGAACTGTTTCACACCGGAGTTCTTGCGCAAAAGGTCTCGTGCAAGAGCACCTCCACCCTGCCATGTGCTTTTGCACAAGAGTGTCCATGGCATTGTGAACGCTTTCTTGTGCAAGAAAGCTCTGATGACCATTTTAGCCATAAAAGTGTCTTGCTCAAGAAGCCCCTGGTGCCCGTCCACGCTGCCTTCTTGCACAACAGCTCTTGCACAAAAGGGGCTTATTCCTCGTGGGGAGAGGAATAACTCCTGTGCAAGAAGCCCTCTTTTCTGATGCTTTACTGCAAATTTACTTGCACAAGAATTCACGTGCAGTGTAGACGCGCCACAAGTTTTTGCACAAGAACAGTTGTTCTTGAGCAAAATGCCTGCAGTGCAGACGTGGCCTTGGTGTCACCCAGCACTGGACTTCCTGGCCAGGAGCAAGAGTTAGAGCCTCCCACTCGCCCCGCTGCCTCTCACGGGCTCCCGTCCGGCCCCAGCCCTGGGCTTTGCCCTAGCGCATCCCAGCAAGGCCTCTGGCCTGCACTAGACCCATTGACATGTGGAGACTCCACCACTGCCCTGGGGCGCTTTTGTCTATGGGACTCGGACTCACAGCTGAGCATGGAGCCTGATTTCTCCCAGGACTTGGGCTCTTTCCTGGCCAGGCCCTGGAACTGGTTCCACCTTTGTCTGCCAGGGACCGATACTGTCTCTCCAGGGAGGCCCTGCAGTGCAGGCACCTTCCTTTCCCCCCTCGGGAGCAGTCATTGTTCTGCACCCCACAAAGCAGGGGTTCGCACTAGCCGGCTTTTAAAAATGGCGGCGCCGGCTTTATGCTAATGAAGCCCGGGAAATTCAAATCCCGGGCTTCATTAGCAAGTTCGGTATGCATACATTACCCCCCTAGTTCGAACTAGCGGGGTAGTGTAGACATACCCCCTGAGACTCTCTGGTGCTGGCTCACCCCCTGTCCTGCTCGTGGCTCCGTTGTCCTCCTCCCCGCAGCCCCCCCCCAGCTCTAAATGCTGCTCACATCAGTTCCCCTTCCCCGTGGCCAGGCCCTGCAGGGCTCTGGGGGCTGGTTTGCTGCCCTCAGCCCTGCAGTAGCCTGCTCCCCAGTTTGCAGCCCCTCCCATCATGCGTGGGGTCTCCTGGTACCGGAGGGAGGACGGGGGCAGACCAGGAAGGTTAATTTGATGTTGCAGCGGCAGGAAGAGGAGGGGTGGCGCAGAGGAGCTGTCAGTACATTATCCCAATACGCCATCCCAGTGCAGGCGTCGCACTCAGCTCTACCTGCAGAGGAGTCTCTATCTGCGCTGAGCAGAAAGGGGCTCTAGGACACACACACAAGTAGCCCCAGAACCACGCAGGAGCAGAGTCGTTCTGCGAAAGGGAGAGGTTTATTGGGTCTGCGAGGGCGGCCGTAGGGGGGTGTCGTGTGTGTGCCACTCATCACCGTCTGGGCAGCGGCACCGGTCGGGCTCACAACTGGGCACAGGACCCGACCACGGCACCATCGATCTCCAGTGTATCGATCTGCTGGAAGCCGCGGCAGAGCTGAATTGCAGAACGGCTGCCCATTGGCAAAGACCTTGAAATGCTGGTTCCTGCAGCCGATGGAGAGGAACCCACTCCTCCTGGGGGGAGGAGCAGCCAAGAGAGGGAACCACTCAGACCGGTCTGGCAGCGTGACGTAGTGGAACCAGCGCTGCCTAGGTAGGGTTTTACCTCCCCCCAGTCTGCTTCTGAGACCGAGTTTCCCCCTCTGCCCCATGGGCTAACAACAAGGCACTTTACAAACATTCTCTGTGTCATCGGCATTGTATGAAGGGGGAAACTGAGGCATGGAGCGGCATCTGATTTATATAGCTCAAGCCAGTCCCCACCCCTCTCGGTCTGCAGGAAAAGAAGCCAAGTGCTCTTGTTCCCACCAGTCCTCCATTCCCCTGCTTCCACCTGATGTCAAATACACAAAGCTCACTACTTCTTCTTTCCTGCACTTAAGCCAAGCAGATCAGGATGGGGAGGAGACATGAGGGAGCCCCCAGGCTCTTGCTCTTTCTCGCACATACACACACATATATTACTTTAGAAAATGCCAGGTGTGAGCTAGAGGAGAATCTCCATTAACTGTTAGCACTATAGGGCATATGATACATACATAAAGCATTTACAGTCCATCCAGCAGAGGGCAACAATACACCCCGCACACATGTAGCTCCCCCTCCTTTTCCAAATGCCCCAAGATTTAAACTACTGGAGACTACCCATTAGCTGCTAGTTGTATAGGAACTATGGGTATGTCTACACTACAAAGTTAATTCGAACTAACAGCCGTTAGTTGGAAGTAACGTTCATAGGTGCTACACATACAAACCGCTAGTTTGGACTTAATTCGAACTAGGTAAACTTCATTCTACCAGGAGTAACGCCAAATTCGAATTCAGTAGTTGGAATTAAGGGCTGTGTAGCCACTTAATTCGAAGTAGCTGGAGGCCAGCCCTCCCCAGGTTCCCCTGGTGGCTGCTCTGGGCCAAAGCAGGAAAACTCCTCTCCTCTCCCCAGCCCTGGGGCCCTTAAAGGGGTAGACTCTGGCCAGACGGCACTTGCCAGAGCCAGCCCTGCCAGCAGTCTCTGCCCCGAGCCAGCGGCTGCAGGATGAGCCAGGCAGCCAGTGCCAGCGAGCCGTCCCCCCGCCCAGTCCCCCAGCACCCAGGGGCCAGCCAGGGGCCGTAGATGGTGCGCACCCTCCTGGTCTAGTGTGGAGGTCATGGACCTCATTGAGGTTTGGGGGCAGGCCCCCAGCGTCCATGATCTCTGTACTAGGAGGAGGAACGTGGCCGTCTACGGGCGCATAGCGGCCGCCATGGCCCGAAAGGGACACAGGCCACCCAGGAGCAGGTGCACCTGAAAGTAAAACAGCTGCGGCAGGCGTACGCCATGGCCACCAGGGGCGGCGCCGCAGCAGGGGCTGCCACCTGCCCCTACTTCCCTGCCCTCGACCGACTCTTGGGGGGCGGGGCGGTCCGTGCCAGCCCGGGAGGCAGCGAGCCGGGACTGGAGGGCCCTGACCTGGGCACACCGGAGGGGCCACCACAAGGAGTTCCAGCACTGGAGTCGGCAGGGTCATCCAGGGAGACCGTACCGGGGAAGTAGTTCCAATTAAGTAGTTCGGGGGAGGAGGCGGGAGGGAGACCAGGGACCGCGCACGTGGGCCATGCCTCCCACGGATCACACAGACACCTGTGCACGTGCAAGCACATGCCATGCCACGCTCCAGCTGCGTGACACCCAGGGGCCGTGGCCCAATAGGCACATGCATGTCTGAAGAGACCTGACATGCTCCTGACCCTGGGGCGGGACCCAGCAGGATGCTTTCCCTCCACACGTCTCCTCTACATGGAGGCAGGGGACATCTCCCCCCCCCCCGCCCGCCCGCCCACCGCCCCGGCCACACTATACATGGCACAGGGACATGGGTGCAGTCTTGGGGCAGCTCCCCGTCCCGGGGAGAGCCAGACATCCTGACCATGGCCTCTGTACAAGCACAGCGGCTCTGACGGTGCAGGGCATGGTCGCCCTCACGTTGCGGGGCGGGGGGAGGGGGCTGGGCATCATCTACTGTGTCCCCAGGGAGAAGTGACCACTCTCTTTCTCTACAGCTGTACCAGCTGCTCGTGCAGGGCGCACCACCCCACCCGGGACATGCTCCCGCACCCATGGCCTGCTCCGGTCCGCCACCACAGAGCAGGAGTACTGGGACCAGCACCTGGGGTCCTTGCGAGCCCTGCACCACACCGTCAAGGCCTGGATGTGGGAAGACCTGCAGCTCCGCCAGGAGCAGCTGGCTGAGGACCGAGCCAGAAATGCAAATCTGCAGGCCCTGCTGCAGAGCATGGTGCCCTGTGCTGATCCTGCGCCTGCTGCCCCCCCAACAACTGTCCCTCCTCCCACTCCTGCCCCCCTCCCACCTCTTCCTCCTCAACCCCCACACCCTCCTCCTCCTCAATGTCCACACCCCCCACCTCAACCTCTGCACCCTCCACCCCATCCCCCCGGGGACGCCGAGGCCCCCTCCCTTGCCGTGCTGGGAGGCGGTTGGCCCGGCGTCACCCCCACCCCGATCCCTGAGTTTCCCCTCCCCCTCTTTCCCCTTGCTTTCCCCTTCCAGCTCCCTCCTCCCAGTTTTCCCCCTCCCCTCTCCCACACTCTCTCCTGCCCTTTCCTGCCTCCTTTCCCCCGTCTCCCCACAGTTTTATTTCCCCTCCCCAGTTTTGTTAAATAAAGAGAGTTTGTATTTTTGAACACACGTGTCCTTTATTTTTTTTACATCAGGAAGGGGGGC
This sequence comes from Pelodiscus sinensis, assembly GCF_052426305.1. NCBI lineage: Eukaryota > Metazoa > Chordata > Testudines > Trionychidae > Pelodiscus > Pelodiscus sinensis. Next base: position 18,915,530 of record NC_143077.1, on the reverse strand, counting down.
TAGGGAGGGGTAAGTGGAAGAAGGTGAGGGAGGAATGGGGCATGAGCCCCCGATGGGGAGGACTAGGGTGGCTCTGCAGGCTCCTTGGGTGGAAGCTCTCCTGCAGGGCCTCCTGGATCCTGACAGTCCCCCGATTGAATTCAAATTAGCTTTTAGGTCTAGATACACTAGTTCAAATTAGCTTAGTTCGAATTAACTAATTCCAATTCAGTTAGTTCGAATTCGTGCTGTAGTGTAGACATACCCATTAATGACACACTCTTGCAGTTCTGATGCCATGCAACAGAGGGCAACAGACTGCACCGAAAACGTTGCGTATGAAAAAAAAAGCTGATTGAAGTTTTTCTACAATATTTTACCAACATTTTTAAAGCACAAATCGTTTAATTTCAGTTAAATCTTTGCCCTCAAACACTTCACGTGCAATGATCTTGGGCATTCCACACAATCATTTAGCATTGAAAGGCGATCTTTTCCTGTGCTTTGCGGTGACAATTTGGATTTGGGCATCCAAATCCAAACTGGCAGGAAAATGTCTATTTGAAACTAAACCTCACACAAGCCATTTGTGCTTCTAACTGACCGTTCTGTCTCCTTTCATTTGCAAAAAACTCAAAACAAAGGAAAATGTCAAATAGAAGCCCAGGTGGGATGATACGTCTGGTGCCTCCTGCCACAGCAACCCCCCACCCAGTGAGTGCAGAGGAGGCAATAACTCACTGGCTGCCGGGTTACGACAGGGGCAGGGAATTCCAGAAGAAACTCGCCCAGCAGAAGGGTTTGGCATTCCCCCTCGGAAAGAGCCACTTTCCTGCCCTGAAAAGACATTTCCAGGCTCAGTCATGCTGGGCGAAGCCCAGGAAAGGGGCATGGAGACAAAGCACCTCATTGGACAAGCCCGCCCCCCCCCCGTTGTGTCATCATATTTCCTTTGGCATCCGTTGCCATGTGTGACGGACCGGACCGGACCGGGCCGTGTCTGGGCACAGCTGAGGGCATCCGCTCAGGGCGAATTGCTCAAATTCGGGGCTCCTTACAGCCCTCAGACTGGTGACCTTTCCAAACAGGCCAAAAACCAGTCCCACGGAGCGCTTCAGCAGCCTGCCTGAAGCCTCCCGAGCAAAACCCCTCCGACACCCCAGCAATATCCGTGCCCCAGATGGCCCCGGGCCTCATACACCGGTGAGGTCACTCGTCAGGTCGGGCCGGTGAACTACGAGATCTATCAACCGGATCGGAAGAAGAAAACCCAAATATTTCATGTAAATTTCCTGAAGCACTGGCGAGAACAGGAGGCCCTGATGATTACCCCCTAGCCAGCGGAGCCCACTCTAGGGCCGGAAATACCTGATCTGGGGGAGGAAAGAGAGCCACAGCTGGGAAACACCCTCTCTGCAACCCAGGTGAAACAAGCACATTGTCTCATAGGGTATGTCGACACTACCCCGCTAGTTCGAACTAGCGGGGTAATGTAGGCATACCGCACTTGCAAATGAAGCCCGGGATTTGAATTTCCCAGGCTTCATTTGCATAAGCCGGCCGGCGCCATTTTTAAAACCCCACTGGTTCGAACCCCGTGCAGCGTGGCTACACGGGGCACGAACTAGGTAGTTCGAACTAGGCTTCCTAGTTCAAACTACCGTTACTCCTCATGGAATGTAGCCGCGCTGCACGGGGTTCGAACCAGCGGGCTTTTAAAAATGGCGGCGCCCCGCTTATGCAAATGAAGCCCGGGAAATTCAAATCCCGGGCTTCATCTGCAAGTGCGGTATGCCTACATTACCCTCCTAGTTCGAACTAGGAGGGTAGTGTAGACATACCCAGAGAGACATTTCGAAAGACCTTCACAACCCAACCCGGCCATACTGGGGTAATAACACATAACATTTGGACCCCTCCAGGCCAAGTGGTACGAGAAGGTACTCGGCCTCTCCCCCGCCAGATGCGGAAGGTAGTCGAGGAGGAAGTCCAGTCGATGCTGCAACTGGGAGTGATAGAGCGCTCCCAGAGCGAGTGGCGTAGCCCAATCGTCTTGGTGCCGAAGCCAGATGGCAGTGTCCGCTTCTGCATCGATTTCAGACGAGTAAATGAAATTTCAAAATTTGACGCCTACCCCATGCCGCGAACAGACGCACTGTTAGAACGCTTGGGGAGAGCCGACTTTATAACCACCCTAGATCTTACAGAGGGATATTGGCAGATCCCCCTGGACTCCGAATCGAGAGAAAAAACTGCCTTTTCAACTCCCCCGGGATTGTTCCATTTTATAAGGATGCCATTCGGACTCCATGGGGCCCCTGCAACATTTCAGCGAATGATGGACCGCTTGCTATCCCCGCATACGGCGTATGCCGCCGCGTTCCTAGATGATGTGGTAATTTACAGCCAAGATTGGGAGGAACATCTCGAGCGGGTAGCGGCCGTAATGCGGACATTGCGGGATGCCGGCCTGACCACCAATCCCACGAAATGTAAACTTGGCTGGCAGGAAACCACCTACCTCGGGTACCAGCTGGGGTGGGGCCTAGTCCGGCCTCTAGTAGGGAAGGTGGAGGCGGTCCAAAACTACCCGGCACCCAACTCCAAGAAGAAAGTAAGACAGTTTTTAGGGTTGGCAGGCTACTATCGCCGTTTTGTGCCACACTTTGCAACTCGAGCCGCGCCTCTCACGGCGCTCCTCAAGAAAGACAGTCCTCAAAGGATCAGGTGGTCGCCGGAATGCAAGACAGCTTTTCAGGACCTAAAAGCCGCTGTGTGCAGCGAGCCAGTTCTGTTCAGCCCCGATTTCTCCCGGCCCTTCATTGTCCAGACGGACGCGTCAGACTGCGGACTGGGGGCAGTACTGTCCCAGGAAATTGAGGGAGAAGAACACCCAGTGCTGTATATCAGCCGAAAACTATTTCCTCGAGAGCCCCGCTACGCCGCAATTGAGAAGGAGGCCCTAGCGATAAAGTGGGCCATCGAGGCGCTGCGGTATTACCTCCTTGGAGACTCTTTTATTCTTTTTACAGACCATGCACCCCTACAATGGCTCCATCAGATGCGGGATACCAACAGTCGCATCATGAGATGGTACCTGTCCCTCCAACCGTATGTATTCACAGTGAAACACCGAGCAGGGAGGGACAATGTCGATGCCCTGTCCCGCAGGGAGGAAGAGCAGAATCCCGGTCCCGGAGATTGGGAGCTGGACTTAAGGGGGGAGGAGTGTAGGGGGGTGGAATGGCCACCCACTGAGCCGGAGGCGGAGGAACCCCTCTGGGAGCCATTTTGGGCCCAGCCTAGCCCCGCCCCCTCACCTGACCGGAAGTCAAAGGGCGGGACTAGGACTATAAGAAGGCTGCCTGGGAGCTCAGTCAGGGCCCAGCCCAAAGTTATAGTGAGGAGGCTGCTGTCAGGCAGCCCCATCATTGGGGAGCTTCACAGATCCCATCGAGCCCTTGTGGGGGATGAGCCGGGGGCAGAGCCAGGATTGTGCACTGGGAGCAGGGTGGGCTCAACCCCCCTTGCAGCAGCAAGCGCCCCGCGATCTGCAGGGTGGGAGGCGAGTCCCAGTCCCCGCGATGGCCATGGTGCGAATCCTGAGCAGCGCCACTCGCCTTCCACAGGCATCTGTGGGGACTGGAAGAACCATTTCACAGCGGCGCAGAGCAAGGCCTTCGACGGGATCTACCGGGACCGCATGGGAGGCCTCCTGGGGGCGTTCCCCTGGGATGCGCCCTGGGATTGAACAGTGGGAATAAAGCATCCAGGAGACCACGAGGAGCCAGGGCTGAGTTGCTGGGAGTGGCTGGCTGCCGTGGTTCACACAGCCTATGGGAGGGAATGGCTCCGGCCTGGCAGGATGGACCAGGCTGAGGAGCGTTGCCTGGCTTGGGCATTTCATGCCAGTGCTACCTGCCATGCCCTTGCCCTCCCTCCCACCAGGTTCCATAATCAGCCTGGCCTCTTATTGCCACAGGGAGCACCTCCAGGGTCAGCCTCCAGCCACTGCAGCTCGCTCCCTCGGCCTGTGACACCTCCCTGAACCTTACCGGCACCGCTCTACAGACTGAGGTGCATGTTCTGGGAGTGAGGTGTTGTGTCATCGTCTGCCCTGGAACTCTGGGTGCCTTAAATGCTCTGCTGCTGGGCTCACAGCCTGACACCCATAGCCTCCGACAAGCCCACAGAGCCCTGTGTGCGCCAGCCTGTGGCTTCCTTCTTCCCTCCAGAGCTGAGTTTCCCCCAGGCAGGCTTTTCGCAGGAGTACGAGGTGCAGGCTTCCTGTCTCCTCCTTGCTGGCAGGGCCCATCCCACTTAGCTCTGACTCCTGCACTCCCCACACCGCCAGCCCCCTGCCCTGAAGGACCCGAGCAAGGCCAAGTAAGTCTTCTAGTAAAATATTACAGCTTCAAAAGAGAAGCAATGTTTTGGTAAGAGAGTGAAGGAGAGAGGTACAGATTGGCCTTTCTCACCCTCGTTGTCTGAAGAAACAGTTCAGCATTCAGTAACTAAAGGGTTCACCCTGGAAAGTGGGTGACCAGGAAGTGTTGGCAGGTAGCCAGGAGAACCAATGGGAAGACCGTGTTAGAGTTGGCTTGAAAGGGAATCTGCCTGCTGCTTTTCCTTTGGGCATTCAAACCAAGAACTGGGGGGAAGGGAGATGAATACCCATGCCTAGAAATGGACTAGACTTTGGAAGTACAAACATGTGAGTAGATAGGGAATGTTTATAGTTCTACACAATTTTCTTTGTTTTGGTGTTTAGTTAACCCCCCCTTACGCTGTAACTAAAACTGAATCCCAGGGAAGCAATTCTCTGTGTTTTAATCTATTCTTTTCTCAGCTGCTCTATAACACCTAGCAATGAAGTATCCTTTATCAAGAATATCTTTTTGTTTTGTGAATAAGAACACCCTTTTAAAGACTAGGATCTGATTCTTGTGTCCTGGAAAGTAATAGGAGGTGGGTGAGTGCATGACTAAGACTGAGAGGTCAGCTATCAGAGATTATTGGGTTTTCTTCAAGCTTGCTAGTGGTAGCAGAGCTTGGGATACCCCTCTGAAGAAGTTCCCAGGAGCCAGCATCCCACACCGGCAGCTCCTCATAGTTGTGCCATCCTCAGCTGTGGCATCTCCTGTCTGGGATCGGATCTCTCTGCTTGGGAAGAGGGAGGACGTGGCTTTGGAGGTCACTGGGGGGCCTGGTGCTGTGCAGAGGCAGCAGTCGGGCCCCACACACACTCCCCACATCAGTAGGAGCCATGGGGAAGCAGAGCACAACAGAGCAAGTGCATTTGTCCAGTGCTGTCTGACTCCGCCATGGCTCCTGCCACACAGAGAATAGAGGGGGCATGACTGCTGCCTCCATGTGGTGCCAGCCCCCCAGTGATCCCCAAAGCTGCATCCTAGGGTACAAGATGCCACGCAGGGAGAGGGCGGGGTGATGGTGGGAAAGAGCAGGGCATGGGGCAGTAATGGACAGGAAGTCCCAGGCCAGATTGTGCAATTGCTCCAGCTGAGGATGGCCCATGGGCTGGGGACAGTGCTGCTGAACACGATCTGGGGGTTATCCAAGATCACAAATGGGCATATGAGTCAACAAGGTAATACAGCTGCAAAAAAGGGTTTGTCTAAACAGGGCTCTGGCTTGTCAGATCTGGCCGGTGCCTGTCCTCCTCCACCAGTCTCAGCTGACGGACTCTGTTGGGTTCTGGCTGCCACACTGTAGGGAAGATGTGGGCCAGGTGGAGCGAGTCCAGGGGAGAGTCACAAAAATGATAAAAGGTGTAAAATACCTGACCCATGAGAACGCCATAGACAGTCTTGAGAAAAGAAAAGGTAGGGAGGGCCGATAACAGGCCTTCACGTGTGTTACGGGCTCTTCTAAAGGGGCTGATGATCACTTGTCTCTATGTCCACTGAAGTTGGACAATGTGTGAGGGACTTTACCTGCACCGAGGGAGATTTAGGGGAACTTTCTGTCCCTAAGGGCAGTTAAGCTCTGGAAGAGGCTCCCAAAGGAGGCTGTGGAATCGCTGTCGCTGGAGGCGTTTAAAAAGAGGCTGGGCAGACACCTGTGAGGAATGGTCCAGGGTGACGTGCTCCCCTCACAGCTCAGACTTGAAGATTTCAGGGGGTTTCTTGACGCCCTGCCCCTCCAGGGCTCTGTGCTTTCTGCCTCGCTGCTCTGAACGAACTCCCCGAAAACATCCATTGAGCTGCCTCATCATCCCTTCCCTCCGTAGCACTCCCCGTCTCCATGACGCCTGCAAAGCCAGGAGAACCCTGGGGCTGATGGTGTGATGAGACCACTGCCTCTCCTGGAGACGATGACTCCTTGTGCTGCCCTCCCAGGCAGTCTGGGCGCTGAACTTCTCTTCACTGCTCAGGTGCCCAGCACAGGGCGGTTCTCCTCAGGGCGCAGCAAACGGCTTGGCTGGGGCTGGGACAGACCGGACTGTGTCTGGGCACAGCTGAGGGCTTCCGCTCAGGGCGAATTGCTCAACTTCGGGGCTCCTTACAGTCCCCAGACTGGTTACCTCTCCAAACAGGCCACAAACCAGTCTCACAGAGTGCTTCAGCTGCCTGCCTGAAGCCTCACGAGCAAAACCCCTCCGAAACCCCAGCAATATCCATGCCCCAGATGGCCCCGGGCCTCATACACCGGTGGGGGGGTCTTAGCACCCAATCCCACCTACCCCGAACAAGTACTGTCCGGTTCCAAGAAACCAGCCACAGATCCCTGGTCAATTTACCCTCTGGACCTTACCCACAAATCATGCTGAGCCAATCCTTTAGCATCTAACATCTAAAGGTTTATTATTACAATAAAGAAAAGCATGAGAGTAAGGTTGTTAAAGGATAGTACATTACATGCATCAAATTTCCCGGTTCTCGATGCAGCCTCTAGCAGAGATGTTACAGCTGCTGGCTTACAAGTCCTTGTTGCGCATCCTAGGGTCAGGATGGGCACACAGTTCTTCCTGGCTCTTCGATCCCTGCACTGCTGCCTCTGGGATGAAGTGCTGAGCTGAGTACCAAGATGGAGTCGACCACATGGCCTATTTATCCCTCCTTCCTGGTCTCTTCTTGGCTACAGCAGGTCACCTGGCCCATGGCTTATCCCTGTGTTCCCTGCTGGTAGCCACTAGGTATGAGTCACCACTCTTGAGGTGTGTCCTTGGCCTAAAGAGGGCTATTGTTCCAGAGCTTTACTCGTTAGCATATCCATAGGCTGAGCTGCTTTGCCCATAGTTCAACCACATACAGAGAAACATCTGGTATCCATACAAAATACATGCTTATAACTTCACATACCAACATTATACAATCACATGAATAGCATATATGGAATCAGAAGAAAGTAGGCTTCTACTGGACACCTCACGTGGCCCCCCTTTGTGCCACTTTTGGGGCCAACACCCCCACATGGGTGCAGCAGTGATCTGGCTGCTCCCCTCAACATCCAGTAACATGACTGGGGGCAGGGAGGAAAAGTTGCTTTCCTCTCCCCCACATTGTTTCCTAAAAATCCCCCCTCACTTTCTGTGTCTAGCGTCAGGAGTGAAAGCAACTTAAAATTCTTACAGGTACTGTGGTACCACACCTCCCTTTGTGGAGGTCAAGGCAAGAGCTTGAATCACAGAATCATAGAATAATAGGACTGGAAGGGACCTCAAGAGGTCATCGAGTCCAGCCTCCCGCCCTCAAGGCAGGACCAAGCTCAGTCTACACCATCCCTGACAGATGTCTATCTAACCTGTTCTTAAATAACTCCAGAGAGGGAGATTCCACCACCTCCCTTGGCAATTTATTGCAATATTTGACCACCCTGACGGTTAGGAATTTTTTCCTAATGTCCAATCTAAACCTCCCCTGCTGCACTTTAAGCCCATTACTCCTTGTCCTGTCCTCAGAAACCAAGAGGAACAAATTTTCTCCTTCCTCCTTGTGACACCCTTTTAGATATTTGAAAACCGCTATCATGTCCCCCCTTAATCTTCTTTTTTCCAAACTAAACAAGCCCAGTTCATGAAGCCTGGCTTCATAGGTCATGTTCTCTAAACCTTTAATCATTCTTGTCGCTCTTCTCTGTACCCTTTCCAATTTCTCCACCTCTTTCTTGAAATGTGGCGCCCAGAACTGGACACAGTACTCCAGCTGAGGCCTAACTAGTGCAGAGTAGAGCGGCAGAATGACTTCACGAGTTTTGCTTACAACACACCTGTTGATACAACCTAGAATCATATTTGCTTTTTTTGCAACAGCATCACACTGTTGACTCATATTCAACTTGTGGTCCACTATGACCCCTAGATCTCTTTCCACCATGCTCCTTCCTAGACAGTCGCTTCCCATCTTGTATGTATGGAACTGATTGTTCCTTCCTAAGTGGAGCACTTTGCATTTCTCTTTATTAAACCTCATCCTGTTTACCTCTGACCATTTCCCTAACTTGCTAAGGTCATTTTGAATTATGTCCCTCTCCTCCAAAGAAGTTGCAACCCCACCCAGTTTGGTATCATCTGCAAACTTAATAAGCGTACTCTCTATCCCAATATCTACATCATTGATGAAGATATTGAACAGTACGGGTCCCAAAACAGACCCTTGAGGAACTCCACTTGTTATCCCTTTCCAGCAGGATTTAGAACCGTTAACAACAACTCTCTGACTACGGTTACCCAGCCAATTATGCACCCACCTTATCGTGGCCCTATCTAAGTTATATTTGCCTAGTTTATCAATAAGAATATCATGCGAGACCGTATCAAATGCCTTACTAAAGTCTAGGTATATGACATCCACCGCTTCTCCCTTATCCACAAGGCTCGTTATCCTATCAAAGAAAGCTATCAGATTAGTTTGGCATGACTTGTTCTTCACAAACCCATGCTGGCTATTCCCTATCACTTTATTACCTTCCAAGTGTTTGCATATGATTTCCTTAATTACCTGCTCCATTATCTTCCCTGGGACAGACGTTAAACTGACCGGTCTGTAGTTTCCTGGGTTGTTCTTATTCCCCTTTTTATAGATGGGCACAATATTTGCCCTTTTCCAGTCTTCTGGAATCTCCCCTGTCTGCCATGATTTTTCAAAAATCATAGCTAAAGGCTCAGATAGCTCCTCTATCAGCTCCTTGAGTATCCTGGGATGCATTTCATCAGGAGCTGGTGACTTGCTGACATCTAACTTTCCTAAGTGATTTTTAACTTGTTCTTTGTGTATCCTATCTTCTAAACTTACCCTCTCTCTGCTTGTATTCACTACGTTAGGCACACCTCCAGACTTCTCGGTGAAGACCGAAACAAAGAAGTCATTGAGCATCTCTGCCATTTCCAAGTTTCCTGTTACTGCTTCTCCCTCCTCACTAAGCAGTGGGCCTACCCTGTCCTTGGTCTTCCTCTTGCTTTTAATGTATTTATAAAAGGTCTTCTTGTTTCCCTTTATGCCTGTAGCTAGTTTGATCTCATTTTGTGCCTTTGCCTTTCTAATCTTGCCCCTGCATTCCCGTGTTGCTTGCCTATATTCATCCTTTGTTAGTTGTCCTAGTTTCCATTTTTTATACGACTCCTTTTTTATTTTGAGATCATGCAAGATCTCCTTGTTAAGCCAAGCTGGTCTTTTGCCATATTTTCTATCTTTCCTACACAGCGGAATTGTTTGCTTTTGGGCCCTTAACAACGTCCCTTTGAAATACTTCCAACTCTCCTCAGTTGTTTTTCCCTTCAGTCTTGCTTCCCATGGGACCTTACCTACAAGTTCTCTGAGCTTATCAAAATCTGCCTTCCTGAAATCCATTAGCTCAATTGTGCTGGTCTCCCTTCTACCTTTCCTTAAGATCATGAACTCTATTATTTCGTGATCACTGTCCCCTATACTGTCTTCCACTTTCAAGTTCTCCACTAGTTCCTCCCTATTTCTTAAAACCAAATCCAGAACAGCTTCTCCTCTGGTAGCTTTTTCAACCTTCTGAAACAGAAAGTTGTCTCCAATGCAGTCCAGAAACTTCTTGGATAGCCTGCGCCCCGCTGTGTTAGTTTCCCAACATATGTCTGGATAGTTGAAGTCCCCCATCACCACCAAATCTTGGGCTTTGGCTAGTTTTGTTAATTGTTTAAAAAAGGCCTCATCCACCTCTTCCACCTGGCTAGGTGGCCTGTAGTAGACTCCTAGCATGATATCACCCTCGTTTTTTACCCCTTTTAGCTTAACCCAGAGACTGTCTACACAGCTATCTCCTACGTTCATCTCCACTTCAGTCCAAGTGTGTACATTTTTAATATACAAGGCAACCCCTCCTCCCTTTTTTCCCTGTCTGTCCTTCCTGAGCAAGCCGTACCCTTCCATACCAACATTCCAATCGTGCGTCCCATCCCACCAGGTTTCTGTAATACCAATGATATCAAAGTTGTATTTATTGGTTAGCAATTCCAGTTCTTCCTGCTTATTACCCATACTTCTTGGATTTGTATATAGGCATCTAAGATACTGATTTGATCTTGCCTCCCTGTTGTGCCCTGACCCTCCTTGCTCCTTCCCATTATAGGCCGTAATCCCCCCCATTTCCAACCCATCTCTCAGTCCCGCACATTCAGCACTTACCTGTGGGCTTTGCTCACCTGTCCCCGTCGAACCTAGTTTAAAGCCCTCCTCACAAGGTTAGCCGGCCTGTGTCCAAACTGAATGACAGGAAATTACCTCTGAGAAATTTGAATGTGTGGAATCCAGGGAGCTCAGGGCTGGGGTGTGTGGGTGTGGGGAGCTCAGGTTAGGGGGATGGAGTGTGAGGATGTGGGGGAGCTCAGGGCAGGGGGGTGGGAAGTCTGTAGATGTGGGGGAGCTCAGAGCAGTGGGATGGGGAATGTGGGAGTATGGGGAGCTCAGGGCGGGGGATGAGGAGTGTGAGGATGTGGGGGAGCTCAGGGCAGGGGGTGGGGAGTGTGGGAGGATGGAGAGCTCAGGGCAGGGGTATGGTGGAGCTCAGGACAGGGGGCTGGGGAGTGTAGGGGTGTGGGGAGCTCAGGGCAGGGAGTCCAGGAGTGAGGGGGGGCGCAGTGCAGGGATTGTGGTGCAGGAGTCAGGGGTAGGTGGGGGGGGGGTGTTTGGAGGCTCAGGGCAGGGGACTGGGAGTGCAGCCACTACACTACTTGGCCACCAGATCCCTGGAGTACACTGTGGCTGTGCAGCCCAGCGTGCTGACAGCACCCAAAGCCCCGCCCCCAGCCCGCCAGGCTTAGTGGGGCACCCCAGAGCGGCTTCCTATCGCCCTTGTCTAGCACAACATGGACAGTTGGTTCCCACTACCGTGATCTCCTAGGAGACTGAGACACCATTCTGCCAGGACGGCCCAAGCTGCTGAGGGAAATTGCCCCTCACCATCCCGTCTGTCCAGGTCCCTCTGCCTCTGGGTTTGTTCTTCAAGGGCCAGATGTGTGGGGCTGGGACTGTCCTTGTTCTGTGTTTGCAGAGTGCCCAGCAGAATGGCTCCTGCTTCACCCCTGGCCTAGAAATAAGCAGAACAGGCAGTTTGGGGAGGGAAGAACCAGGGAAGGGAAGGTTTGGGGCCAGGGGCTAAGAGGCGGGGCTGGGAGGCAGGGCTGGGGTGGAGATGCAGATGGAGGGAGTTGGGGTGGAGGCTGGAAGAAATGGAACTCAAGGAGCTGGAAGGGTTGGTGAAGGATGGAGTAAAGGGAGGGGGGCCAGGCTACAGGACATGGAGGTGCCAGCCACAGGAGGGAGGAAGAGACGTTTGTTTGACAGGACCCCAGGGATTTGGGAGCGAGGAACAGTGGGAGGGGAGTGGGAAACATTTGGGGAGAGGAACCTTTGGGAGACCTGGTGGTGAGGAGGGCGGCAGTCAATGGGAGAGGAGACAAAAAGGAGCAGGTGCTGCCTGGGTCCAAGGAGGTGGGGAGAGATGGGGTCTGGGTGTCACGAGTACCAGAGTTAGCTGCACCTCCGTCCTCCTCCCTACCTGGTATCTCTGCCCCCTCCCTCCCGAACTTTCCTTCTGCATGTCTCTGGGCCTCTCTGTCAGTGCCAGAGGGGATCCCTCCCCCCCCCCCCCATGGCTGGATTCTTCCCTTCCCGAGACATGCAGTCACCATCTCAGTGGGGTGGGAGCCCTTTGATGCTTCGCCTGCGTGTTCCCAGCCGAGAAGGGGCGGCTAATCCCGCAGAAGCAGAGCCCTGCACTTTTGAGTACCTGGACCCAGGGTTTTGCTGCTTTATAGCGGGTGGGGTTAAAATAACGGAACGTCTCTTGTCCCACCAATCCCCCAGGACTCACCCCTCTTCTCTGCATTGCGCAGCGTCCGGGGGATACCGCCCCGCGGGGACACTCATGCCCGTGTCCAAGGGGCTGTCCCGTAGCCTATGTCAGTGTGAAAAGCATTAAAGGACCCTGCCCCAGAGGGAGAGCGTCTCTGGGGGCGTTGTCCCGGGATGACTGCAGTGCTTTGTCCACACCAGAGTAGTGAGAGGCAGCCGCAGCCAGGGTTGCCAGATGGTCAATAAAAATACCAGACATACTTGCCATTGCATCACAACCTAGAGTACATCTTATTTAGAAAACTGAGATATTTTCTCAATTTATCTCCTGGACAGAAAGCTCAAATACTGGACTGTCCGGTTCAAACGGGACACCTGGCAACCCTAGCCGCAGCCCCTGCCCGGAAAAGCTCCCAAGCTAAGCACCTGGGGGATTTAGGAGCACCAAGCAGTGGGCACAAAGCACAGTCACACACTTGTGCTCCCAACTCCCTTAGGGCTTTGAAAATTCTCCCCTTAGACGAGTTAGAATCAGTGTCCCCGTTTCACACACGGGGGCTGAGGCCCACTCAGGGGAGTGGCAGGGCCAAGGGCTCTGCAGCAGACCTGGGACTTGAACCTCAGTCTCCCAGAAGTTCCACAACCAGCCCGCTCTGCTTTGCTAAAGGAGCAGGCGGGACTGTTTGTGCAGGAGGAGGAGCTGGGCTGGCTGGCTGGCTGGGGCAGGCCACAGCAGGGCTCAGCCCTTGGCCTGGCTGAGAGCGAGGAGAGGCCTGCAGGCTGAGGGGCAGTGTGACGGACCGGGCCGTGTCTGGGCACAGCTGAGGGCGTCTGCTCAGGGCGAATTGCTCAAATCCGGGGCTCCTTACAGCCCCCAGACTGGTGACCTCTCCACACAGGCCACAAACCAGTCCCACAGAGCGCTTCAGCTGCCTGCCTGAAGCCTCACGAGCAAAACCCCTCCGGCACCCCAGCAATATCCATGCCCCCGATGGCCCCGGGCCTCATACACCGGTGGGGGTCCTAGCACCCAATCCCACCTACCCCGAACAAGTTCTGTCTGGTCCCAAGAAACCAGCCACAGATCCCTGGTCAATTTACCCTCTGGATCTTACCCACAAATCATGCTGAGCCAATCCTTTAGCATCTAACACCTAAAGGTTTATTATTACAATAAAGAAAAGCATGAGAGTAAGGTTGTTAAAGGAATAGTATGTTACATGCACCGAATCTCCCAGTTCTCGATGCAGCCTCTAGCAGAGATGTTACAGCTGCTGGTTTAAGAGTTCTTGTTGCACATCCTAGGGTCAGGATGGGTTCACAGGTCTTCCAGGCTCTTCGATCCCTGCAATGCTGCCTCTGGGATGAAGTGCTGAGCTGAGAACCAAGATGGCATCGACCACATGGCCTATTTATCCCTCCTTCCTGGCCTCTTCTTGGCTGCAGGAGATCACCTGGTCCTCAGCCTCTCTCTGCTGGCCGCTCTTAGGTGTCCGCCCTCATGCTTTAGGTGTGTCCTTGGCCCATTCAGTGCCATTGTCCCACAGGGCCTCGCTAATTAGCATGTCCACAGGCCGGGCTCTGCCCAATGCTCAACCACATGCAGAGAAATATTCAGGATCCACACAGACTACAGATTCCTAACTACACACACAGACGTTATACAAGCACATAAATAGCTTACATAGGACTATCAGATAATAAGCTTCTATTCAGCACCCCACATGGCCCCCTTTTCTACCATTTTCTGGGGCCAACACCCCCACCTATGGGTGCAGCAGTGATCTGGCTGCTCCCCTCAAGATCCAGTAATGTGACAGGCAGTGACTGGAGGAGCTGCCTGGGCATAGACTGTAACCCAGGGGCCCACAGTGCAGCAATCATCAGCAGTGTCTGTGTCTCCCCAGCCCCCATTCAGAGCTGAGTACAGGTACCTCCCCAGCCCCCTCCCCACCCCCGTCTCCTGCTCACAGCAGGTCAATAGGGTTCTCCCATTCTTGGGCCTCTGGTTCCCATGCAGCTGCTCCCAACAGGAGTCCCTTGCAGCCCGGCAGGCTGGGGCAGGCCCCATCTCTCCAGCACCAAGGTGATGACGGATACAGACACCAGGAGGAGCGAGACGAGGGTGCAGCCAATGGCCTAGCGGGCAGGAGATGTGGCCGGCCCTGCAAATGGAAAGGACCTGGTGACAGTCGGGTGCAAAGTGGCAAATGGCTCTGCAGTGCCAGCACTAGGCACAGAGCAGCTGCCGTGTAGAGACCTTGGGTGAGTGCCCAGAGGGCTAGATCTACAGGGGATCATGCTGCAGGGGGCATGTTCCCCCGACAGGAGGCCGAAGTGACAGAGGCTGTTGGGGACTCTCCTCCCTTTGCCCAGGTGGTGTTGGAGGAGCAGGGAAGGACCCAGGTTTGCTCAGGCTGCACCAGGACTTGGTGCAAAGGCCTGACAGGAGCCAGCAACGGACACAGCAGCCCAGACCCTCTCGCCTCTCCCCAGTATGGCTGGCAGCTCACAGGGGCGACCCCGCCCTGGGCACGAGGCCTTGGCACCGGCTGTGGGCTCAGGAGGGGGCGGACATGGGACATAAGCGATGCCGAAGGGAGGGGTGTGGGCATTAGAGGCCACTACCATTGCCCCGCCCCCTTCCCCGCACCTACCCCTGCCCCTGTTCTGAGGCCACGCCCCCACTCATTCCACTCCCCCCTCCCTCTGCTGCTTGGGCTCCCCCACCCTCACTCAGGTTCGCTGGCCTGAGGCTGGGGTTACGGTGCAGGATGGCTGGGGAGTGGGGCGCGGGAGAGGCTGCGGGTTGCAGGCTCTGGGACAGGTTCAGGGCAGCGATGGGAGTTTGGGTGCAGACTCAGAGGCAGTTAACTGTGGGAGGAGGATCCAACAGGAGGCTGGGGTTTGGGGTGGGGGGTGTCTACCCCAGCTGCCTGAGAGATACTAGACTGACTCTGGTTTCCTTGTGTCTCCCCGGCTGGGCTCTCACTCCCACTTCTCCTCTCAGGGTCCCTGCCGGCTCCCCTGCTCTATCTGAATGCGTCCCTGGCGCCTCCAACCCCCCCAAGCCTCACGAATGTGGCCCCGACTGAGACATCTCACTCCCCTGGCACTCCAGCCCCAGCACAGATTAACTCTCCTGGGTTCCAGGGAGAGTGGCATTTGCGGGTCCCTCTCAATCTGAGGGGGGGCCAAAAATGAGGGATCCCCGAACCTCAGTCCTCCCTGTCCCTTCCCCTCACCTCAGTGAGGCTTGTGGGTTTTGGAAGAAGGGTTTTTGTATTTTGCTTTTCTCGTGTGTGGTCCCCAACTGGTTTTTCTGGGGGTCAGTGGCCCTGGAGACAAAAAAGGTTCCTCATCCCTGCCTTTAAGAAAGAAAACTTTGAAACCCTTTGTGGTAGACAGAAATTAACATTTGACCTTATTGAAAATGAAGTTTCCTAAAGTTAAAACACCTAATCTGTGTAAACATTCAAATTAAACCAGTCACCCAAGCTCCAGCACTAGCACAATGGCGCCGCGTGATGATGCAATGGACGGTGCGCACCCAGGCTCCTCCCCTCAGCTCTCTTCTGCACCCAACCGCCCCGTCCCAGACCCCAAACTCCTCGGTAGAAATGTGGCCCTTGACCACTTGCCAAAATGCCCCCCCATTAAAAATTATTGACAAAGCCTGATCCAAATGGTTTTTGAAACGTTATTTAATCCGAATTTAAATACATTCTATACAATTGGGAGGGTTGGGGGGAGGGGGACGCAGCTGCTGGCTCCTCAGCTCCTTGTGCTCTCACTGGCTGTCTTCCTGCTGCAAGGGAAGCAGAATCCGTCACATTCATCCCTGGGGACTCAGGGGTACTGGGCCCCCCCAGCATTTCCCCCTCCTCCCCCCTGCGCTGAGACTTGTTCTGCTCTCTGGTCACCCCCCGTCAGGCCCGCAGGGTGAGCTTCTGACCCACCCAGCAGGGACGTGGGGTGGGGGCAGCATGAGGAAAGGGGCGGGGGACTCCCTGAGGGGATGGGAAGGAGACCCTGGCCCTGCCCCGCTCTCCTGCATCTGCTCCGGCTGCTCACCATGTATCCCAGGAGCTGATGGGCCTGCCCATGCAGGGCGTGGGCCAGGACCAGCCCGGCCTGGCTGGGGCGCCTCAGGGGGGAGCGGGCAGCGAGCAGAGCCTTGTCTAAAAAGCAGTTCTCCTGCTCTGGCGTGAAGAGCTGCCCAAAGACCTGAAATCAAGAGCACGGGAGGTTTCAGCTGACGGCCCAGAGCCCGGCCCCAACTCCTGGGGCTAAAACAGCTTCCTCCTTCTGCAAACTCCCTTCCAGACCCTGCACCCAGACGCTCTCCTCACCCTGCACCCTAACCCCTGCCCCAGGTCACACCTTCCTCCTGCCCCCAAGACCCTCCCAGACCTCACCCCCCTCCGCACAACAGAGCAGCCCTAGGCCACTGGCCAACATCTTGGAGCGACCTCCATCAAAAAGTGTTGCCCCCCGTCCCGCCCTGCTTCCCCTCCTACGGGAGATCCGGGGCAAGGTGCGGCGCTGCCCCTAGGAAGCGCCGCCCCTTTGAAACGCCGGGACAGCGTCACAAAGGGGCAGCGCCGCCCTGTCCACGGCTCGAATAGTCGAGGGAAAATGCATCGACCATTCGATCAGCGACTCCCCGCTCCCACCCCGCGTCCTACCCGCACGAGGGCCCCAGCCAGCCCCACCCCCGAGCCCTGCCCTGCCCTGGCAGCGCGTCCTTACCTCTCCCACCCGCACGGTGTTGCTGTGCGCCAGGACCCATCTCTCCTTATAGTAGTGCCTGCACCACAGGTCCTCTGCCTGGTGGATGTTGAGGCCTGCAAGAGACAAACCAGGGTGATTCTGCTGGCAGGTCTGAGCCCTTCCCCTCCCACGGGTCCCTGCAGGCATCCCTGGGCAAATGGAGGGGCACAGGGGGCAGAAGGGGAACACAGAGGGACGCATCCCCCCTTGGGCCAGTCTGGGGGAAAAGGGCTGGGTCCCCTCCCCCCGCCGCCGGCACCCTCAGGGTGTCCCTGGGGCCCAGGTCCCGGCTGGGTTCCTTACCCCTGTGGTGCAGGAGGAGTCGGTACAGGCTGTGCACCCCCTTCCGGGCCAGCCGGCTGACGTCTTCGGATGGGTCCGAAATAAAAAGGCCCAGCTGGGCCACGTGGTGACCCATCCTCGGCCAGTCGGCGGAGTTCTGAGGGGAGAGAAGAGGGGGGGTCCCTCAGCATCCTGGGGCTGCACGTCCCATGCTAACGGCCGCCGAGGCGGTTCTGAGCTCGGGGACGGACAGAGACACCTCCCGGGGCGGGGCGGGGCGGGGCGGGGCCGGCCTTGCGAGGAGACAACCCTGAGCAATGGCCCCGACTGAAGGGTCACTCCGGGGGTGGAACAAGGGGATCCACTGACGGCCACTCCCCAGTCTGGGGCCCAGGTGCCCCCCGGAAAGGCCCAGGGTCGCCCCTCCCCGGGGAAAGGAGAACGCGGCCCATTCCCGGCCCATTCCCAGCTCTGCCTCCCGGGGACGCTCCCAGCCCCGCGCCCTGCAGCCCCAGACCCCCCGGCTCCGAGGTCACTTACCTCAAACCCCGGGAGGGTGGTGGCGACTCCCAGCAGGGCCGTGGTGCTGCCAAGGGCCCTGGCTCGCTCCTGGGGCAGGCGGGACTCCAGCCACGGGCTCAGGTGCTGGGGGGGAAAGAGGCAGGTCAGGACCCGTAGGGAGGCGCCGGTTCTGGGCAGAGCCTGGGGCTCCTCTCAGACTGTGCCCCCCCCCCCCAGCCACTGACACAGCTCCTCTCTCGGCCCCCCGAGGAAGCAGGGCCAATGGCCCCGTCCCCCCCACGGGGCTCACCTCCATGATCAGCTGCAGCCTGGCGGTGTCTGGGGACTCGGCGAGGAGGCTTGCCAGTAGGGCCTGGAGGTCGACGGGAAGGGCCCGGATGAACTGCTGCAAGACAAGGGGGAGCCCTGGGTCAGAGGGGGGTTGGGGAATCCAGGCCACCCGCTGGCCCCGGGGTGCAGCCTTGAGCAGGGTCTGAGCCGCCTCGCAGAGCAGGGAGGAGCCCAGGCTGGGCATGGAAGGGACGGGCCCCCAGGGAGAGCAACGGGAAACCTGGAGGGAAGGATCCAAACCTGCAGCTTCTTCTCTCCCTCTGCCCCCACCCCCACTCCTCTCTGGAGCTCCAGCCCAGCCCGGGAGCAGGGCCCGGAGGGACGTACCTGTGTGTGGATGGGCTCCTGCTGCCAGTCCCCAGACACAGTCTGTCCCACGGCCGCCCTCAGCAGGGGGCTCAGGAGCTGGGCCTGTAGGGGAGGCTGCAAGGTGCTGGCAGGAGAGAGGGGCAGAGACTGTTCATTCAGCAGCAGGGCTGTGTCCAGACTCAGGGGGTTTTTCGGGAAAAGTAGCCTTTTTCCGAAAAAACATCACCTGCGTCTAGACTGCAGTCGCGTTCTTTCGAAATTAAATCGAAAGAACGCGGCTTTTCTTTCCACGGCGGTAAACCTCATTTCACGAGGAAGAACGCCTTCTTTGGAAAGTGCTTCTTTCGAACGAAGGCGTTCTTGAATGGAACTAGGGCTTCTTCGAAAGAGAGCATCCAGACTCACTGGGTGCTCTCTTTCGAAAGAGGCTTGCAGTCTAGACATAGCCCAGGAGACAGAGACTTTCCCACTCCCTGGTCAGGGGATCTGCTCTGGGGGGGAGTCGGCGGGGGGGGGGGGGGGGTCGGTACCTGAGGCTGCAGGCGGCGTTGAGGCAGTCGGCCAAGACCAGTGGGGGGGGGGAGTCCTCCATGATCTCCTGTGAGACCCAAGGAGACAAAGGGGCGTGTGAGGCTGGGGCCCCCAAGAGACGCTCACACGGCCAGCGCCCCCACCCAGCAGGATCCAACCCCACTGCCTCCCGCTGGCCTGTAGCCCCCCTGCCCGGCACAGGGCCCCTCCCAGCACCCCCCTCCCAAACCGGGACCAGCTCAATCCTTGTCCCCAGGCCGTCTCCTGCCCCTCACTGCCCTGGTGACCAGCCTCTGAACCTCCTCATCCCTGCTCCCCAGGCGCATCCTCAGCAGCCCGCTCTGCTAACCTTCCAGCTCCCCCCCCCCATGGCCCGGGGAGACCCCTCCCTGTTCCGAATCCCCCTCCCTGTCCAGCACCCCAGACCTGCCCCATTTCTGTGTCCCTCCCTCCTCCAGCATCCCCACCCACCCTCCCCATGTCCACCTCCCCCTCCCCTCCAGCACTCCTGGCCCCACCCATCCCATTTCCAGCACCCCCACCCGCCGCCATGGCCCAGGCAGACCCCTGTCCACCCCACGTATCCCCTCCCCTCCTCCCGGCCGCCGCGACTCGCTCACCACGATCCTGGCCATCATGGTGTCCTTGCAGCAGCGCGGCGCCAGGGTGTCCTCGCCCCTTTGGAGGGCGGCGAGGCAGGCGGGGGGGACGGCCAGGAGGAACCGCTGCAGGGCGGCTGGGCTCTGCACCCCAGAGAGAGTCTGTGAGCCTGGGGCCTGCCTGCCCCCCACGGACAGCTGCAGGGCTCAGGCCTCCCAGGAGTGGAGGTGGGAGCTGCCGGTTGTCCAAGCACCCACACTCCCCCCCCAACTGCTTCCTCAGGCTTGTGGGGGCCCAGCTGGTGCATGACAAGAGACCTCAGCTTGGGGGGCCCAGGTCATGCAGGAGAAGGGGCCCCAGGGGGATCCCCAGGGACAAGCCCCTCCCGGAGGGGGGGACGTGCTGGGAAGGGGCCGGACAATCTCGGGTCCCCCCCGTGTGGAGAAGGTTCCTACCGTGTCCCGGGTGTGGAGCTGCTCTTCAATATCATAGATGGCCCCTTCCTCCACCCGGGAGTCCATCCGCTCCTGGCAGAGCTCCGCCGAGGCGCAGGGGGGCTCTGTGCGGGAGGGAAGGGACCAGGGTGACTCCAGCGGCCAGCAGGGGTCACGCGCCCCCATGTCAGGGACCCAGGGCAGCTTGGGCCCCACACGCCCCTCGCAGGGACCCATCCCCCTTCCACCCTCACATCTGCCAACGCCCTCAGCAGAGCCCCCACCAGGAACAAGAGAGCCAAGCAGCAGCTCCCGCCCCCATCCATTGCCCTGGCTGCGGGGCAGACACTGGGGCTGCCCCCCCGTGTACTGGGTGAGCCCCTGGGCCCAGCATGTTCACGGCCCCTCACCTGGGTCTGAGCGGCTGCAGGAGGTGGCCCGGCTGCAGCTGGAGGCCCAGGCGCTGCTGCTCACTGAGCTGGACCCACAGCTGCAGGGGCTGGTGCGGAGAGGCTGGGGGCTCCCGGAGACTGGCAGGTCCCCGGGGGCCGGGCAGGGCGATGCCCCCTGGTGGTAATGGGGGCTGGGCTCCTGGGGCAGGTGTTTCTCTCCACAGAGGAGGCCCCAGAGCCACCCTACCCGGCTGCCCCGCTGGGCTGGGTCCCGCCTTCCCAGCCGCCTCTGGAGCCAGGTCCGGAGGGGCCTGGCCGGTGGGCGAGTCGCCCCGAGCTGGTGGGATTCAGCTTCCCCGCCCGCGGGGACGGAGGAGCTGCTTCCCACCGGCCCTGGGGCCATCTTCAGGGCTTTCCGGAACCACAGCCTGATGTGTTTGGCCATGCTGCAAATGAGGGGAGCAAAGGGGAGCTTGGGGCGCAGCCTGCAGAGCGAAATCCAGGGGTTCCAGCTCCCCAGAGCGACTGCCCCCAGCCCCCAAATGGCCCCTTGCTTATCGGCTCGGTCTTGCACAGGCACTTCTGGCCCTTGACCGAGGGCTGGGCCTGCCTGGAACCCAGCCGGCCCCGGGCGGGATCCAAACCCCTGGGGGCTCTTACCTTCTGCAAAACGCTGTCCGGATGTGGAACTCACAGAGGACAAAGCAACTGTGAGCAGGAGACGCACCAGAGCTAAAGCAACCGGGGGTCTCCAAAGTCCCCTGGGCCCGCCCCCCCCTTTTCTCAGCCTGAGATGTGGGTTCCTCTGTGAGGTCACCACCTCCCCACCTGCCCTTTGCCTGATCTGCTGAGGGCTGCCCAAAGCCCCTGTGAGGTCACTGCCCCCCCACCTCACCCTGCCAGGCAAATGTCCTGCCTCTGGCCACCCCTCTGGGAAGTTGGAGCCATTCCTAGGGGTCCCCCCCACTCCCTGACTGGGCATCCTGCAGCCAGCAGCTCCAGTAGCCCCATAGGCTGCTCCCTGCCCTACACTGCAGGCTTCTTGCACAAGAACTGTTTCACACCGGAGTTCTTGCGCAAAAGGTCTCGTGCAAGAGCACCTCCACCCTGCCATGTGCTTTTGCACAAGAGTGTCCATGGCATTGTGAACGCTTTCTCGTGCAAGAAAGCTCTGATGACCATTTTAGCCATAAAAGTGTCTTGCTCAAGAAGCCCCTGGTGCCCGTCCACGCTGCCTTCTTGCACAACAGCTCTTGCACAAAAGGGGCTTATTCCTCGTGGGGAGAGGAATAACTCCTGTGCAAGAAGCCCTCTTTTCTGATGCTTTACTGCAAATTTACTTGCACAAGAATTCACGTGCAGTGTAGACGCGCCACAAGTTTTTGCACAAGAACAGTTGTTCTTGAGCAAAATGCCTGCAGTGCAGACGTGGCCTTGGTGTCACCCAGCACTGGACTTCCTGGCCAGGAGCAAGAGTTAGAGCCTCCCACTCGCCCCGCTGCCTCTCACGGGCTCCCGTCCGGCCCCAGCCCTGGGCTTTGCCCTAGCGCATCCCAGCAAGGCCTCTGGCCTGCACTAGACCCATTGACATGTGGAGACTCCACCACTGCCCTGGGGCGCTTTTGTCTATGGGACTCGGACTCACAGCTGAGCATGGAGCCTGATTTCTCCCAGGACTTGGGCTCTTTCCTGGCCAGGCCCTGGAACTGGTTCCACCTTTGTCTGCCAGGGACCGATACTGTCTCTCCAGGGAGGCCCTGCAGTGCAGGCACCTTCCTTTCCCCCCTCGGGAGCAGTCATTGTTCTGCACCCCACAAAGCAGTGGGGGGCTCCTGGCTGCCCCAGCTCCAATCTCTGAGCTTCTCTCTCAACGGGGGCCAGGCCTGGAGGCTCTAGGCCCCCTGGGTATGTATTTCTACACTACCCCGCTAGTTTGAACTAGGGGGGTAATGTATGCATACCGAACTTGCTAATGAACCCCGGGATTTGAATTTCCCGGGCTTCATTAGCATAAAGCCGGCGCCGCCATTTTTAAAAGCCGGCTAGTGCGAACCCCTCCCATCATGCGTGGGGTCTCCTGGTACCGGAGGGAGGACGGGGGCAGACCAGGAAGGTTAATTTGATGTTGCAGCGGCAGGAAGAGGAGGGGTGGCGCAGAGGAGCTGTCAGTACATTATCCCAATACGCCATCCCAGTGCAGGCGTCGCACTCAGCTCTACCTGCGCTGAGCAGAAAGGGGGTCTAGGACACACACACAAGTAGCCCCAGAACCACGCAGGAGCAGAGTCGTTCTGCGAAAGGGAGAGGTTTATTGGGTCTGCGAGGGCGGCCGTAGGGGGGTGTCGTGTGTGTGCCACTCATCTCCGTCTGGGCAGCGGCACCGGTCGGGCTCAGAACTGGGCACAGGACCCGACCACGGCACCATCGATCTCCAGTGTATCGATCTGCTGGAAGCCGCGGCAGAGCTGAATTGCAGAACGGCTGCCCATTGGCAAAGACCTTGAAATGCTGGTTCCTGCAGCCGATGGAGAGGAACCCACTCCTCCTGGGGGGAGGAGCAGCCAAGAGAGGGACCCACTCAGACCGGTCTGGCAGCGTGACGTAGTGGAACCAGCGCTGCCTAGGTAGGCTTTTACCTCCCCCCAGTCTGCTTCTGAGACCGAGTTTCCCCCTCTGCCCCATGGGCTAACAACAAGGCACTTTACAAACATTCTCTGTGTCATCGGCATTGTATGAAGGGGGAAACTGAGGCATGGAGCGGCATCTGATTTATATAGCTCAAGCCAGTCCCCACCCCTCTCGGTCTGCAGGAAAAGAAGCCAAGTGCTCTTGTTCCCACTACTCCTCCATTCCCCTGCTTCCACCTGATGTCAAATACACAAAGCTCACTACTTCTTCTTTCCTGCACTTAAGCCAAGCAGATCAGGATGGGGAGGAGACATGAGGGAGCCCCCAGGCTCTTGCTCTTTCTCGCACATACACACACATATATTACTTTAGAAAATGCCAGGTGTGAGCTAGAGGAGAATCTCCATTAACTGTTAGCACTATAGGGCATATGATACATACATAAAGCATTTACAGTCCATCCAGCAGAGGGCAACAATACACCCCGCACACATGTAGCTCCCCCTCCTTTTCCAAATGCCCCAAGATTTAAACTACTGGAGACTACCCATTAGCTGCTAGTTGTATAGGAACTATGGGTATGTCTACACTACAAAGTTAATTCGAACTAACAGCCGTTAGTTGGAAGTAACTTTCATAGGTGCTACACATACAAACCGCTAGTTTGGACTTAATTCGAACTAGGTAAACTTCATTCTACCAGGAGTAACGCCAAATTCGAATTCAGTAGTTGGAATTAAGGGCTGTGTAGCCACTTAATTCGAAGTAGCTGGAGCCCAGCCCTCCCCAGGTTCCCCTGGTGGCTGCTCTGGGCCAAAGCAGGAAAACTCCTCTCCTCTCCCCAGCCCTGGGGCCCTTAAAGGGGTAGACTCTGGCCAGACGGCACTTGCCAGAGCCAGCCCTGCCAGCAGTCTCTGCCCCGAACCAGGGGCTGCAGGATGAGCCAGGCAGCCAGTGCCAGCGAGCCGTCCCCCCGCCCAGTCCCCCAGCACCCAGGGGCCAGCCAGGGGCCGTAGATGGCGCGCACCCTCCTGGTCTAGTGTGGAGGTCATGGACCTCATTGAGGTTTGGGGGCAGGGCCCCAGCGTCCATGATCTCTGTACTAGGAGGAGGAACGTGGCCGTCTACGGGCGCATAGCGGCCGCCATGGCCCGAAAGGGACACAGGCCACCCAGGAGCAGGCGAATCCTGGTGTTCTGGCTGTGGGGGAAAAAGACAGCCACAAGATGGCGTTTGGAGTCACACGGGCGAGTCGCCTGTCCAAGCGGGACCGAGTCCCTTCCAAAGAGAAACCATGGCAGCCATGCAAGTCCAAGGCTGCACAGGAAACCTCAGGAGCTGCGACTGGGGCTCAGTTCGCGCGGCCACGCTTCCCAGGGGAGGCATGAGACAGGCCCAGAGGTCTGCGCAGCAAACAGGCCCGCAGGAGGGAGGCGGCTAAGAACCCGCGCGGCTCGTGCGTTTCTCCCTCTCAGCTGGCGTAGAGGCGGGAGGGGAACGACACCTGCCCGGCTGGAGCTTTCGCGCTTGGGCTCCGGGCTTAAGCCCTGAGGCCAAGGCCCCGGCGCGGTTGCTGGGAGACGGGCTCCTGTGGCACGGCACGGCCCCTGAACCTTGCCGGCCACAAGGTGACCTCACCGAGGCCGAGAGGGATGGCTTGGAGGTGGCAAAAGGGAGCCCGCTAGCAAGCGCCAGGAGGCCGAGCGTAGCCACGTCCCCGGGTGGGCTCGAACCACCATCCTTTCGGTTAATAGCCGAACGCGCTGACCCATTGCGCCACAGAGACCTCAAAGGTGTTTCCGAAACGCTGCCTAGCAGCCTGCTCCTCTGCCTGGCCGTGCCAGTGCAGCCCAGGTGCTAGAGTGGATTGCGGGCAGTCTAGCCCAAAGGGAGCAGAGTGGCGCAGCGGAAGCGTGCTGGGCCCATAACCCAGAGGTCGATGGATCGAAACCATCCTCTGCTACGTGTGGGCCGGCCTCTTTTGACTCCGCGCCTTCACTCCAGGCTGCAAGTAGCTAAAGGCCAGGCCAGGATGCCGCCTGCGGGGAAGCTCTCGGCAGCCCCCCGCTTCCTGTGTGGGAGGCACGGAGGCCTCCTCTTCTGTCCTCAGGCAACAGGGCTTCCTCCTGCCCTTTTCCCACCCACAAGGGCCGCCGGGACCCGCTCAGGGAGCGCGCCAGGGAGGCTCTCCAGACGCTCGTGGAACAAAGCACTTCTGGACCACGCTACCCAGAGCCTTCATTCAGGCCTAGACAAAACGCCTAGACAGAGAGCTGCCACAGCATCAACACTGGCCTTGCTCTACTACTCCCAGGCACGCCAAACCCCTCACAAAGAGAACTTCTGCCTTCGCCATACTGCTCAACAACAGGACACGCGAGCAATTCCCTCCGACGCGCCGCTTCTCCCGCATCGCCACCACCCACGCTCTTTAGGCACACGCCGGCTGACCAAAACCCATCTCATCCCATCAAAAGCTTCTGCCCAGCCCAAGAGGACCAGCTACGTTCCCGGCTCAATTCATCCCTTACAGTCAGAGCCAAAAATCACCAGCTGACGGTCCTTCAGAATCCTCAATGGAAAGGGGGAGAGGGAATTGTGGGAGCACTCGCCACGGTCTCGGTTGAGGCTTGCAGCAGTCATGGAAGAGAGAGCTGGCTTCGGTCAAGTCTCGGGAGTACGGCCACGGCTTGGACGGGTCCTTCAGTCCTTGGCTCAGAGCTTCGGTTGGTAGCCCACATCCTCCCGAGGTAAAAAAGCAGGAGGGCTTTCCTTCCAGGGCCTTTTGCATCTTCTGCCGTGGGAGGCGAATCCTGGTGTTCTGGCTGTGGGGGAAAAAGACAGCCACAAGATGGCGTTTGGAGTCACACGGGCGAGTCGCCTGTCCAAGCGGGACCGAGTCCCTTCCAAAGAGAAACCATGGCAGCCATGCAAGTCCAAGGCTGCACAGGAAACCTCAGGAGCTGCGACTGGGGCTCAGTTCGCGCGGCCACGCTTCCCAGGGGAGGCATGAGACAGGCCCAGAGGTCTGCGCAGCAAACAGGCCCGCAGGAGGGAGGCGGCTAAGAACCCGCGCGGCTCGTGCGTTTCTCCCTCTCAGCTGGCGTAGAGGCGGGAGGGGAACGACACCTGCCCGGCTGGAGCTTTCGCGCTTGGGCTCGGGGCTTAAGCCCCGAGGTCGAGGCCCCGGCGCGGTTGCTGGGAGACGGGCTCCTGTGGCACGGCACGGCCCCTGAACCTTGCCGGCCACAAGGTGACCTCACCGAGGCCGAGAGGGATGGCTTGGAGGTGGCAAAAGGGAGCCCGCTAGCAAGCGCCAGGAGGCCGAGCGTAGCCACATCCCTGGGTGGGCTCGAACCACCATCCTTTCAGTTAACAGCCGAACGCGCTGACCCATTGCGCCACAGAGACCTCGAAGATCTTTCCGAAACGCTGCCTAGCAGCATGCTCCTCTGCCTGGCCGTGCCAGTGCAGCCCAGGTGCTAGAGTGGATTGCGGGCAGTCTAGCCCAAAGGGAGCAGAGTGGCGCAGCGGAAGCGTGCTGGGCCCATAACCCAGAGGTCGATGGATCGAAACCATCCTCTGCTACGTGTGGGCCGGCCTCTTTTGACTCCGCGCCTTCACTCCAGGCTGCAAGTAGCTAAAGGCCAGGCCAGGATGCCGCCTGCGGGGAAGCTCTCGGCAGCCCCCCGCTTCCTGTGTGGGAGGCACGGAGGCCTCCTCTTCTGTCCTCAGGCAACAGGGCTTCCTCCTGCCCTTTTCCCACCCACAAGGGCCGCCGGGACCCGCTCAGGGAGCGCGCCAGGGAGGCTCTCCAGACGCTCGTGGAACAAAGCACTTCTGGACCACGCTACCCAGAGCCTTCATTCAGGCCTAGACAAAGAGCTGCCACAGCATCAACACTGGCCTTGCTCTACTACTCCCAGGCACGCCAAACCCCTCACAAAGAGAACTTCTGCCTTCGCCATACTGCTCAACAACAGGACACGCGAGCAATTCCCTCCGACGCGCCGCTTCTCCCGCATCGCCACCACCCACGCTCTTTAGGCACACGCCGGCTGACCAAAACCCATCTCATCCCATCAAAAGCTTCTGCCCAGCCCAAGAGGACCAGCTACGTTCCCGGCTCAATTCATCCCTTACAGTCAGAGCCAAAAATCACCAGCTGGCGGTCCTTCAGAATCCTCAGTGGAAAGGGGGAGAGGGAATTGTGGGAGCACTCGCCACGGTCTCGGTTGAGGCTTGCAGCAGTCATGGAAGAGAGAGCTGGCTTTGGTCAAGTCTCGGGAGTACGGCCACGGCTTGGACGGGTCCTTCAGTCCTTGGCTCAGAGCTTCGGTTGGTAGCCCACATCCTCCCGAGGTAAAAAAGCAGGAGGGCTTTCCTTCCAGGGCCTTTTGCATCTTCTGCCGTGGGAGCACCTGAAAGTAAAACAGCTGCGGCAGGCGTACGCCATGGCCACCAGGGGCGGCGCCGCAGCAGGGGTGCCACCTGCCCCTACTTCCCTGCCCTCGACCGACTCTTGGGGGGCGGGGCGGTCCGTGCCAGCCCGGGAGGCAGCGAGCCGGGACTGGAGGGCCCTGACCTGGGCACACCGGAGGGGCCACCACAAGGAGTTCCAGCACTGGAGTCGGCAGGGTCATCCAGGGAGACCGTACCGGGGAAGTAGTTCCAATTAAGTAGTTCGGGGGAGGAGGCGGGAGGGAGACCAGGGACCGCGCACGTGGGCCATGCCTCCCACGGATCACACAGACACCTGTGCACGTGCAAGCACATGCCATGCCACGCTCCAGCTGCGTGACACCCAGGGGCCGTGGCCCAATAGGCACATGCATGTCTGAAGAGACCTGACATGCTCCTGACCCTGGGGCGGTACCACAACTTCACGAGTTTTGCTTACAACACACCTGTTGATACAACCTAGAATCATATTTGCTTTTTTTGCAACAGCATCACACTGTTGACTCATATTCAACTTGTGGTCCACTGTGACCCCTAGATCTCTTTCCACCATGCTCCTTCCTAGACAGTCGCATCCCATCTTGTATGTATGGAACTGATTGTTCCTTCCTAAGTGGAGCACTTTGCATTTCTCTTTATTAAACCTCATCCTGTTTTCCTCTGACCATTTCACTAACTTGCTAAGGTCATTTTGAATTATGTCCCTCTCCTCCAAAGAAGTTGCAACCCCACCCAGTTTGGTATCATCTGCAAACTTAATAAGCGTACTCTCTATCCCAATATCTACATCATTGATGAAGATATTGAACAGTACGGGTCCCAAAACAGACCCTTGAGGAACTCCACTTGTTATCCCTTTCCAGCAGGATTTAGAACCGTTAACAACAACTCTCTGACTACGGTTATCCAGCCAATTATGCACCCACCTTATCGTGGCCCTATCTAAGTTATATTTGCCTAGTTTATCAATAAGAATATCATGCGAGACCGTATCAAATGCCTTACTAAAGTCTAGGTATATGACATCCACCGCTTCTCCCTTATCCACAAGGCTCGTTATCCTATCAAAGAAAGCTATCAGATTAGTTTGGCATGACTTGTTCTTCACAAACCCATGCTGGCTATTCCCTATCACTTTATTACCTTCCAAGTGTTTGCATATGATTTCCTTAATTACCTGCTCCATTATCTTCCCTGGGACAGACGTTAAACTGACCGGTCTGTAGTTTCCTGGGTTGTTCTTATTCCCCTTTTTATAGATGGGCACAATATTTGCCCTTTTCCAGTCTTCTGGAATCTCCCCTGTCTGCCATGATTTTTCAAAAATCATAGCTAAAGGCTCAGATAGCTCCTCTATCAGCTCCTTGAGTATCCTGGGATGCATTTCATCAGGACCTGGTGAACAGTGGGATGGGGAATGTGGGAGTATGGGGAGCTCAGGGCGGGGGATGAGGAGTGTGAGGATGTGGGGGAGCTCAGGGCAGGGGGTGGGGAGTGTGGGAGGATGGGGAGCTCAGGGAAGGGGTATGGTGGAGCTCAGGACAGGGGGCTGGGGAGTGTATGGGTGTGGGGAGCTCAGGGCAGGGAGTCCAGGAGTGAGGGGGGGCATAGTGCAGGGATTGTGGTGCAGGAGTCAGGGGTAGGTGGGGGGGGGGGTGTTTGGAGGCTCAGGGCAGGGGACTGGGAGTGCAGCCACTACACTACTTGGCCACCAGATCCCTGGAGTACACTGTGGCTGCGCAGCCCAGCGTGCTGACAGCACCCAAAGCCCCGCCCCCAGCCCGCCAGGCTTAGTGGGGCACCCCAGAGCGGCTTCCTATCGCCCTTGTCTAGCACAACATGGACAGTTGTTTCCCACTACCGTGATCTCCTGGGAGACTGAGACACCATTCTGCCAGGACGGCCCAAGCTGCTGAGGGAAATTGCCCCTCACCATCCCGTCTGTCCAGGTCCCTCTGCCTCTGGGTTTGTTCTTCAAGGGCCAGACGCGTGGGGCTGGGACTGTCCTTGTTCTGTGTTTGCAGAGTGCCCAGCAGAATGGCTACTGCTTCACCCCTGGCCTAGAAATAACCAGAACAGGCAGTTTGGGGAGGGAAGAACCAGGGAAGGGAAGGTTTGGGGCCGGGGGCTAAGAGGCGGGGCTGGGAGGCAGGGCTGGGGTGGAGATGCAGATGTAGGGAGTTGGGGTGGAGGCTGGAAGAAATGGAACTCAAGGAGCTGGAAGGGTTGGTGAAGGATGGAGTAAAGGGAGGGGGGCCAGTCTACAGGACATGGAGGTGCCAGCCACAGGAGGGAGGAAGAGACGTTTGTTTGACAGGACCCCAGGGATTTGGGAGCGAGGAACAGTGGGAGGGGAGTGGGAAACATTTGGGGAGAGGAACCTTTGGGAGACCTGGTGGTGAGGAGGGCGGCAGTCAATGGGAGAGGAGACAAAAAGGAGCAGGTGCTGCCTGGGTCCAAGGAGGTGGGGAGAGATGGGGTCTGGGTGTCACGAGTACCAGAGTTAGCTGCACCTCCGTCCTACTCCCTACCTGGTATCTCTGCCCCCTCCCTCCCGAACTTTCCTTCTGCATGTCTCTGGGCCTCTCTGTCAGTGCCAGAGGGGATCCCTTCCCCCCCCCCATGGCTGGATTCTTCCCTTCCCGAGACATGCAGTCACCATCTCAGTGGGGTGGGAGCCCTTTGATGCTTCGCCTGCGTGTTCCCAGCCGAGAAGGGGCGGCTAATCCCGCAGAAGCAGAGCCCTGCACTTTTGAGTACCTGGACCCAGGGTTTTGCTGCTTTATAGCGGGTGGGGTTAAAATAACGGAACGTCTCTTGTCCCACCAATCCCCCAGGACTCACCCCTCTTCTCTGCATTGCGCAGCGTCCGGGGGATACCGCCCCGCGGGGACACTCATGCCCGTGTCCAAGGGGCTGTCCCGTAGCCTATGTCAGTGTGAAAAGCATTAAAGGACCCTGCCCCAGAGGGAGAGCGTCTCTGGGAGCGTTGTCCCGGGATGACTGCAGTGCTTTGTCCACACCAGAGTAGTGAGAGGCAGCCGCAGCCAGGGTTGCCAGATGGTCAATAAAAATACCATAGAAATGTAGCCGTGTTAGTCTGGGGTAGTTGAAGCAAAATGCAGGACAATGTAGTCTTTAAAGTGCTACATTGTCCTGCATTTTGCTTCAATAAAAATACCAGACATACTTGCCATTGCATCACAACCTAGAGTACATCTTATTTAGAAAACTGAGATATTTTCTCAATTTATCTCCTGGACAGAAAGCTCAAATACTGGACTGTCCGGTTCAAACGGGACACCTGGCAACCCTAGCCGCAGCCCCTGCCCAGAAAAGCTCCCAAGCTAAGCACCTGGGGGATTTAGGAGCACCAAGGAGTGGGCACAAAGCACAGTCACACACTTGTGCTGCCAACTCCCTTAGGGCTTTGAAAATGCTCCCCTTAGACGAGTTAGAATCAGTGTCCCCGTTTCACACACGGGGGCTGAGGCCCACTCAGGGGAGTGGCAGGGCCAAGGGCTCTGCAGCAGACCTGGGACTTGAACCTCAGTCTCCCAGAAGTTCCACAACCAGCCCGCTCTGCTTTGCTAAAGGAGCAGGCGGGACTGTTTGTGCAGGAGGAGGAGCTGGGCTGGCTGGCTGGCTGGCTGGGGCAGGCCACAGCAGGGCTCAGCCCTTGGCCTGGCTGAGAGCGAGGAGAGGCCTGCAGGCTGAGGGGCAGTGTGACGGACTGGGCCGTGTCTGGGCACAGCTGAGGGCGTCTTCTCAGGGCGAATTGCTCAAATCCGGGGCTCCTTACAGCCCCCAGACTGGTGACCTCTCCACACAGGCCACAAACCAGTCCCACAGAGCGCTTCAGCTGCCTGCCTGAAGCCTCACGAGCAAAACCCCTCCGGCACCCCAGCAATATCCATGCCCCCGATGGCCCCGGGCCTCATACACCGGTGGGGGTCCTAGCACCCAATCCCACCTACCCCGAACAAGTTCTGTCTGGTCCCAAGAAACCAGCCACAGATCCCTGGTCAATTTACCCTCTGGATCTTACCCACAAATCATGCTGAGCCAATCCTTTAGCATCTAACACCTAAAGGTTTATTATTACAATAAAGAAAAGCATGAGAGTAAGGTTGTTAAAGGAATAGTATGTTACATGCACCGAATCTCCCAGTTCTCGATGCAGCCTCTAGCAGAGATGTTACAGCTGCTGGTTTAAGAGTTCTTGTTGCACATCCTAGGGTCAGGATGGGTTCACAGGTCTCTCGGGCTCTTCGATCCCTGCAATGCTGCCTCTGGGATGAAGTGCTGAGCTGAGAACCAAGATGGCATCGACCACATGGCCTATTTATCCCTCCTTCCTGGCCTCTTCTTGGCTGCAGGAGATCACCTGGTCCTCAGCCTCTCTCTGCTGGCCGCTCTTAGGTGTCCGCCCTCATGCTTTAGGTGTGTCCTTGGCCCATTCAGTGCCATTGTCCCACAGGGCCTCGCTAATTAGCATGTCCACAGGCCGGGCTCTGCCCAATGCTCAACCACATGCAGAGAAATATTCAGGATCCACACAGACTACAGATTCCTAACTACACACACAGACGTTATACAACCACATAAATAGCTTACATAGGACTATCAGATAATAAGCTTCTATTCAGCACCCCACATGGCCCCCTTTTCTACCATTTTCTGGGGCCAACACCCCCACCTATGGGTGCAGCAGTGATCTGGCTGCTCCCCTCAAGATCCAGTAATGTGACAGGCAGTGACTGGAGGAGCTGCCTGGGCATAGACTGTAACCCAGGGGCCCACAGTGCAGCAATCATCAGCAGTGTCTGTGTCTCCCCAGCCCCCATTCAGAGCTGAGTACAGGTACCTCCCCAGCCCCCTCCCCACCCCCGTCTCCTGCTCACAGCAGGTCAATAGGGTTCTCCCATTCTTGGGCCTCTGGTTCCCATGCAGCTGCTCCCAACAGGAGTCCCTTGCAGCCCGGCAGGCTGGGGCAGGCCCCATCTCTCCAGCACCAAGGTGATGACGGATACAGACACCAGGAGGAGCGAGACGAGGGTGCAGCCAATGGCCTAGCGGGCAGGAGATGTGGCCGGCCCTGCAAATGGAAAGGACCTGGTGACAGTCGGGTGCAAAGTGGCAAATGGCTCTGCAGTGCCAGCACTAGGCACAGAGCAGCTGCCGTGTAGAGACCTTGGGTGAGTGCCCAGAGGGCTAGATCTACAGGGGATCATGCTGCAGGGGGCATGTTCCCCCGACAGGAGGCCGAAGTGACAGAGGCTGTTGGGGACTCTCCTCCCTTTGCCCAGGTGGTGTTGGAGGAGCAGGGAAGGACCCAGGTTTGCTCAGGCTGCACCAGGACTTGGTGCAAAGGCCTGACAGGAGCCAGCAACGGACACAGCAGCCCAGACCCTCTCGCCTCTCCCCAGTATGGCTGGCAGCTCACAGGGGCGACCCCGCCCTGGGCACGAGGCCTTGGCACCGGCTGTGGGCTCAGGAGGGGGCGGACATGGGACATAAGCGATGCCGAAGGGAGGGGTGTGGGCATTAGAGGCCACTACCATTGCTCCGCCCCCTTCCCCGCACCTACCCCTGCCCCTGTTCTGAGGCCACGCCCCCACTCATTCCACTCCCCCCTCCCTCTGCTGCTTGGGCTCCCCCACCCTCACTCAGGTTCGCTGGCCTGAGGCTGGGGTTACGGTGCAGGATGGCTGGGGAGTGGGGCGCGGGAGAGGCTGCGGGTTGCAGGCTCTGGGACAGGTTCAGGGCAGCGATGGGAGTTTGGGTGCAGACTCAGAGGCAGTTAACTGTGGGAGGAGGATCCAACAGGAGGCTGGGGTTTGGGGTGGGGGGTGTCTACCCCAGCTGCCTGAGAGATACTAGACTGACTCTGGTTTCCTTGTGTCTCCCCGGCTGGGCTCTCACTCCCACTTCTCCTCTCAGGGTCCCTGCCGGCTCCCCTGCTCTATCTGAATGCGTCCCTGGCGCCTCCAACCCCCCCCAAGCCTCACGAATGTGGCCCCGACTGAGACATCTCACTCCCCTGGCACTCCAGCCCCAGCACAGATTAACTCTCCTGGGTTCCAGGGAGAGTGGCATTTGCGGGTCCCTCTCAATCTGAGGGGGGGCCAAAAATGAGGGATCCCCGAAGCTCAGTCCTCCCTGTCCCTTCCCCTCACCTCAGTGAGGCTTGTGGGTTTTGGAAGAAGGGTTTTTGTATTTTGCTTTTCTCGTGTGTGGTCCCCAACTGGTTTTTCTGGGGGTCAGTGGCCCTGGAGACAAAAAAGGTTCCTCATCCCTGCCTTTAAGAAAGAAAACTTTGAAACCCTTTGTGGTAGACAGAAATTAACATTTGACCTTATTGAAAATGAAGTTTCCTAAAGTTAAAACACCTAATCTGTGTAAACATTCAAATTAAACCAGTCACCCAAGCTCCAGCACTAGCACAATGGCGCCGCGTGATGATGCAATGGACGGTGCGCACCCAGGCTCCTCCCCTCAGCTCTCTTCTGCACCCAACCGCCCCGTCCCAGACCCCAAACTCCTCGGTAGAAATGTGGCCCTTGACCACTTGCCAAAATGCCCCCCCCCCCATTAAAAATTATTGACAAAGCCTGATCCAAATGGTTTTTGAAACGTTATTTAATCCGAATTGAAATACATTCTATACAATTGGGAGGGTTGGGGGGAGGGGGACGCAGCTGCTGGCTCCTCAGCTCCTTGTGCTCTCACTGGCTGTCTTCCTGCTGCAAGGGAAGCAGAATCCGTCACATTCATCCCTGGGGACTCAGGGGTACTGGGCCCCCCCAGCATTTCCCCCCTCCTCCCCCCTGCGCTGAGACTTGTTCTGCTCTCTGCTCACCCCCCGTCAGGCCCGCAGGGTGAGCTTCTGACCCACCCAGCAGGGACGTGGGGTGGGGGCAGCATGAGGAAAGGGGCGGGGGACTCCCTGAGGGGATGGGAAGGAGACCCTGGCCCTGCCCCGCTCTCCTGCATCTGCTCCGGCTGCTCACCATGTATCCCAGGAGCTGATGGGCCTGCCCATGCAAGGCGTGGGCCAGGACCAGCCCGGCCTGGCTGGGGCGCCTCAGGGGGGAGCGGGCAGCGAGCAGAGCCTTGTCTAAAAAGCAGTTCTCCTGCTCTGGCGTGAAGAGCTGCCCAAAGACCTGAAATCAAGAGCACGGGAGGTTTCAGCTGACGGCCCAGAGCCCGGCCCCAACTCCTGGGGCTAAAACAGCTTCCTCCTTCTGCAAACTCCCTTCCAGACCCTGCACCCAGATGCTCTCCTCACCCTGCACCCTAACCCCTGCCCCAGGTCACACCTTCCTCCTGCCCCCAAGACCCTCCCAGACCTCACCCCCTCCGCACAACAGAGCAGCCCTAGGCCACTGGCCAACATCTTGGAGCGACCTCCATCAAAAAGTGTTGCCCCCCCCCGCCCTGCTTCCCCTCCTACGGGAGATCCGGGGCAAGGTGCGGCGCTGCCCCTAGGAAGCGCCGCCCCTTTGAAACGCCGGGACAGCGTCACAAAGGGGCAGCGCCGCCCTGTCCACGGCTCGAATAGTCGAGGGAAAATGCATCGACCATTCGATCAGCGACTCCCCGCTCCCACCCCGCGTCCTACCCGCACGAGGGCCCCAGCCAGCCCCACCCCCGAGCCCTGCCCTGCCCTGGCAGCGCGTCCTTACCTCTCCCACCCGCACGGTGTTGCTGTGCGCCAGGACCCATCTCTCCTTATAGTAGTGCCTGCACCACAGGTCCTCTGCCTGGTGGATGTTGAGGCCTGCAAGAGACAAACCAGGGTGATTCTGCTGGCAGGTCTGAGCCCTTCCCCTCCCACGGGTCCCTGCAGGCATCCCTGGGCAAATGGAGGGGCACAGGGGGCAGAAGGGGAACACAGAGGGACGCATCCCCCCTTGGGCCAGTCTGGGGGAAAAGGGCTGGGTCCCCTCCCCCCGCCGCCGGCACCCTCAGGGTGTCCCTGGGGCCCAGGTCCCGGCTGGGTTCCTTACCCCTGTGGTGCAGGAGGAGTCGGTACAGGCTGTGCACCCCCTTCCGGGCCAGCCGGCTGACGTCTTCGGATGGGTCCGAAATAAAAAGGCCCAGCTGGGCCACGTGGTGACCCATCCTCGGCCAGTCGGCGGAGTTCTGAGGGGAGAGAAGAGGGGGGGTCCCTCAGCATCCTGGGGCTGCACGTCCCATGCTAACGGCCGCCGAGGCGGTTCTGAGCTCGGGGACGGACAGAGACACCTCCCGGGGCGGGGCGGGGCGGGGCGGGGCGGGGCCGGCCTTGCGAGGAGACAACCCTGAGCAATGGCCCCGACTGAAGGGTCACTCCGGGGGTGGAGCAAGGGGATCCACTGACGGCCACTCCCCAGTCTGGGGCCCAGGTGCCCCCCGGAAAGGCCCAGGGTCGCCCCTCCCCGGGGAAAGGAGAACGCGGCCCATTCCCGGCCCATTCCCAGCTCTGCCTCCCGGGGACGCTCCCAGCCCCGCGCCCTGCAGCCCCAGACCCCCCGGCTCCGAGGTCACTTACCTCAAACCCCGGGAGGGTGGTGGCGACTCCCAGCAGGGCCGTGGTGCTGCCAAGGGCCCTGGCTCGCTCCTGGGGCAGGCGGGACTCCAGCCACGGGCTCAGGTGCTGGGGGGGAAAGAGGCAGGTCAGGACCCGTAGGGAGGCGCCGGTTCTGGGCAGAGCCTGGGGCTCCTCTCAGACTGTGCCCCCCCCCACCCCCAGCCACTGACACAGCTCCTCTCTCGGCCCCCCGAGGAAGCAGGGACAATGGCCCCGTCCCCCCCACGGGGCTCACCTCCATGATCAGCTGCAGCCTGGCGGTGTCTGGGGACTCGGCGAGGAGGCTTGCCCCCCTGCCCCCACTCCTCTCTGGAGCTCCAGCCCAGCCCGGGAGCAGGGCCCGGAGGGACGTACCTGTGTGTGGATGGGCTCCTGCTGCCAGTCCCCAGACACAGTCTGTCCCACGGCCGCCCTCAGCAGGGGGCTCAGGAGCTGGGCCTGTAGGGGAGGCTGCAAGGTGCTGGCAGGAGAGAGGGGCAGAGACTGTTCATTCAGCAGCAGGGCTGTGTCCAGACTCAGGGGGTTTTTCGGGAAAAGTAGCCTTTTTCCGAAAAAACATCACCTGCGTCTAGACTGCAGTCGCGTTCTTTCGAAATTAAATCGAAAGAACGCGGCTTTTCTTTCCACGGCGGTAAACCTCATTTCACGAGGAAGAACGCCTTCTTTGCAAAGTGCTTCTTTCGAACGAAGGCGTTCTTGAATGGAACTAGGGCTTCTTCGAAAGAGAGCATCCAGACTCACTGGGTGCTCTCTTTCGAAAGAGGCTTGCAGTCTAGACATAGCCCAGGAGACAGAGACTTTCCCACTCCCTGGTCAGGGGATCTGCTCTGGGGGAGTCGGCGGGGGGGGGGGTCGGTACCTGAGGCTGCAGGCGGCGTTGAGGCAGTCGGCCAAGACCAGTGGGGGGGGGGAGTCCTCCATGATCTCCTGTGAGACCCAAGGAGACAAAGGGGCGTGTGAGGCTGGGGCCCCCAAGAGACGCTCACACGGCCAGCGCCCCCACCCAGCAGGATCCAACCCCACTGCCTCCCGCTGGCCTGTAGCCCCCCTGCCCGGCACAGGGCCCCTCCCAGCACCCCCCTCCCAAACCGGGACCAGCTCAATCCTTGTCCCCAGGCCGTCTCCTGCCCCTCACTGCCCTGGTGACCAGCCTCTGAACCTCCTCATCCCTGCTCCCCAGGCGCATCCTCAGCAGCCCGCTCTGCTAACCTTCCAGCTCCCCCCCCCCCCATGGCCCGGGGAGACCCCTCCCTGTTCCGAATCCCCCTCCCTGTCCAGCACCCCAGACCTGCCCCATTTCTGTGTCCCTCCCTCCTCCAGCATCCCCGCCCACCCTCCCCATGTCCACCTCCCCCTCCCCCTCCAGCACTCCTGGCCCCACCCATCCCATTTCCAGCACCCCCACGCGCCGCCATGGCCCAGGCAGATCCCTGTCCACCCCACGTATCCCCTCCCCTCCTCCCGGCCGCCGCGACTCGCTCACCACGATCCTGGCCATCATGGTGTCCTTGCAGCAGCGCGGCGCCAGGGTGTCCTCGCCCCTTTGGAGGGCGGCGAGGCAGGCGGGGGGGACGGCCAGGAGGAACCGCTGCAGGGCGGCTGGGCTCTGCACCCCAGAGAG
Organism: Pelodiscus sinensis; assembly: GCF_052426305.1. Lineage (NCBI taxonomy): Eukaryota > Metazoa > Chordata > Testudines > Trionychidae > Pelodiscus > Pelodiscus sinensis. The sequence continues at coordinate 18,877,812 of NC_143077.1, read as the reverse complement.
AGTCTGTGAGCCTGGGGCCTGCCTGCCCCCCACGGACAGCTGCAGGGCTCAGGCCTCCCAGGAGTGGAGGTGGGAGCTGCCGGTTGTCCAAGCACCCACACTCCCCCCCCAACTGCTTCCTCAGGCTTGTGGGGGCCCAGCTGGTGCATGACAAGAGACCTCAGCTTGGGGGGCCCAGGTCATGCAGGAGAAGGGGCCCCAGGGGGATCCCCAGGGACAAGCCCCTCCCGGAGGGGGGGACGTGCTGGGAAGGGGCCGGACAATCTCGGGTCCCCCCCGTGTGGAGAAGGTTCCTACCGTGTCCCGGGTGTGGAGCTGCTCTTCAATATCATAGATGGCCCCTTCCTCCACCCGGGAGTCCATCCGCTCCTGGCAGAGCTCCGCCGAGGCGCAGGGGGGCTCTGTGCGGGAGGGAAGGGACCAGGGTGACTCCAGCGGCCAGCAGGGGTCACGCGCCCCCATGTCAGGGACCCAGGGCAGGTTGGGCCCCACACGCCCCTCGCAGGGACCCATCCCCCTTCCACCCTCACATCTGCCAACGCCCTCAGCAGAGCCCCCGCCAGGAACAAGAGAGCCAAGCAGCAGCTCCCGCCCCCATCCATTGCCCTGGCTGCGGGGCAGACACTGGGGCTGCCCCCCCGTGTACTGGGTGAGCCCCTGGGCCCAGCATGTTCACGGCCCCTCACCTGGGTCTGAGCGGCTGCAGGAGGTGGCCCGGCTGCAGCTGGAGGCCCAGGCGCTGCTGCTCACTGAGCTGGACCCACAGCTGCAGGGGCTGGTGCGGAGAGGCTGGGGGCTCCCGGAGACTGGCAGGTCCCCGGGGGCCGGGCAGGGCGATGCCCCCTGGTGGTAATGGGGGCTGGGCTCCTGGGGCAGGTGTTTCTCTCCACAGAGGAGGCCCCAGAGCCACCCTACCCGGCTGCCCCGCTGGGCTGGGTCCCGCCTTCCCAGCCGCCTCTGGAGCCAGGTCCGGAGGGGCCTGGCCGGTGGGCGAGTCGCCCCGAGCTGGTGGGATTCAGCTTCCCCGCCCGTGGGGACGGAGGAGCTGCTTCCCACCGGCCCTGGGGCCATCTTCAGGGCTTTCCGGAACCACAGCCTGATGTGTTTGGCCATGCTGCAAATGAGGGGAGCAAAGGGGAGCTTGGGGCGCAGCCTGCAGAGCGAAATCCAGGGGTTCCAGCTCCCCAGAGCGACTGCCCCCAGCCCCCAAATGGCCCCTTGCTTATCGGCTCGGTCTTGCACAGGCACTGCAAGGACCTGAGTCTCCTGCCCATCAACAGCCCCTGCTCGGCAATCAGGGGAGAGTCTAAGGTGTGTGGGGGGGGGGGTGGAGCGTTCTCCCCAAAGACACCGGCATAGACCTGGTCCAGCCCCACCTCCCCAGTCCCCACAATGGGGGCTGCATCCCCTGCCCCACGGCTCCTGCAAACCACCCCCCCTCCTTCAGCTAGTCTGTTGGGTCACAAGCTGGGGGGGCAGCAGGGGAAGGTCACAGAAGAGGCAAGAACAGAGCAGAAATGTGGGCGGGATGGAGGAAAAGGGAAACCAACCAGGAGAAAGCCCCAGTGGCGCTAAGGACACAGCCCAGGTGAGGAATCACCTTCTGGCCCTTGACCGAGGGCTGGGCCTGCCTGGAACCCAGCCGGCCCCGGGCGGGATCCAAACCCCTGGGGGCTCTTACCTTCTGCAAAACGCTGTCCGGATGTGGAACTCACAGAGGACAAAGCAACTGTGAGCAGGAGACGCACCAGAGCTAAAGCAACCGGGGGTCTCCAAAGTCCCCTGGGCCCGCCCCCCCCTTTTCTCAGCCTGAGATGTGGGCTCCTCTGTGAGGTCACCACCTCCCCACCTGCCCTTTGCCTGATCTGCTGAGGGCTGCCCAAAGCCCCTGTGAGGTCACTGCCCCCCCACCTCACCCTGCCAGGCAAATGTCCTGCCTCTGGCCACCCCTCTGGGAAGTTGGAGCCATTCCTAGGGGTCCCCCCCACTCCCTGACTGGGCATCCTGCAGCCAGCAGCTCCAGTAGCCCCATAGGCTGCTCCCTGCCCTACGCTGCAGGCTTCTTGCACAAGAACTGTTTCACACCGGAGTTCTTGCGCAAAAGGTCTCGTGCAAGAGCACCTCCACCCTGCCATGTGCTTTTGCACAAGAGTGTCCATGGCACTGTGAACGCTTTCTCGTGCAAGAAAGCTCTGATGACCATTTTAGCCATAAAAGTGTCTTGCTCAAGAAGCCCCTGGTGCCCGTCCACGCTGCCTTCTTGCACAACAGCTCTTGCACAAAAGGGGCTTATTCCTCGTGGGGAGAGGAATAACTCCTGTGCAAGAAGCCCTCTTTTCTGATGCTTTACTGCAAATTTACTTGCACAAGAATTCACGTGCAGTGTAGACGCGCCACAAGTTTTTGCACAAGAACAGTTGTTCTTGGGCAAAATGCCCGCACTGCAGCCGCAATGTGTACGTTAGGCATGTCCACTGGGAGCAGAGGAGAGGGTAGAGGAGTGGGGTCCTGGGATGGGCATGTTAATGTGGGGTTCACCCTTGGCTCACTCTGCACCTTTTGGGTGACCCTGCCTTGTTCCGTGCCTCAGTTTCCCCCCACTGCACCATGGGACCAGGGACTCTGCCCCACCTCGGTGTGCTTGGATGCGGTCAGGCCAGTCTGTGACAATTATAAAATTGTCAGACATATGGATGAACATAATTTGTTGGGGAAAGTCAACATGGTGTCTGTAAAGGGAAATCATGCCTTACTAATAGCGAGAGTTCTTTGAGGGAGTCAACTATCATGTGGTCAAGGGGGATCCAGTGGAGATAGTGCATTTAGATTTCCAGAAAGCCTCTGACAAGGTCCCTCACCCAAGGTTCTTAAGTAAAGCATGTTGTCATGGGAGAATAGGCTCGGCTTATGGTCTCCCCATAACCCTCCTGCAGCTGGTTCTGCCGCATCCAGCCGCTCAGACCCATACCCTCCCCATTGGACACATGCCTCAGTTTCCCTCCAATGGGCACATGCCCTGGTCTCAGATCTCCCCACAGGCGCATGCCCCTGGCTCTCTGCAATACTCACCGAGGAAAAGGATGGTGAGAGCAGATCCCATAATGGGACAGTGAAGGGTACCACCGATCCCCTAATGCGCAGCTCCACCCCTCCTCAAATAAGGTACTCAGCTGGTGGTTGCAGCTACAGGAAGTCAATAATATTTCATCTCTTCTGGTATCCCTTGCCTCTTATCGGCAGGCTACATCTCGTGCAATCACAGTTAATTAGAGGTCTTTGCAAAACCGAGGAAATGATCAGCCTGGCTCAGTGTCCTGCAGCTCCAGCTTGTCCGTATCCCTGTGGGGAGAAAGGGAAGTCTCCTCTGTCTGTGGGGAGCCAGGAGACCACAGGTTCTGAAATTCAATCATTGACTGACCATTATTTCCATGACGATTCCCCTCCCCCTTTCTTTGTTTCTAGATCCAAGTGGTTGGTGACTCATGTAAATAAAATCAGGAAGTGATCATGCAATTAAAGGAAGCTGTTGTGAGGCCTGTTAGTGAAGGGACAGAGTTAAGGGTGTTTAGGGAACAGTAAGTGGCATTTCCTGGCTTTGGAGGCTTTGATTCTTTAAAGCCTCCTGCTCAGCTTGCAAACCTGCCCACGTGCAACACAGGCCCTGGCACCATGCGAGGAATGGGCATGAAGGGGAACACCTGGGTTCACTGCCCCTTGCACCATAGCTGAGCGGTGTTGGCGGCTTTACACTGTAGTGCTTGGTTCTAAGGGTCTTTAGTCAGCCTGTGAATTAAATCAGCCAGGTTCAAAAGAAAATGGGAGCAAGAGAAATTCCATTCAACCCAATGGGTCACCAACCAGGAGAGACTCAGGGACTTTCGCATGTGCCACATAAACCTTGCCCACTGAGCTGCCAGTGGGTGTGTGGCTAGGCCCCTAGAGAGGGACATAAGCTGTGTTTGTGCAGCTGCTGGCTACCTGGCAGGAGTAAGCTAGTAGTCAGGCACATTTGGCCCTGGTCCCAGCTCTGGGAGGGGAGTGGGGACTAAGGGTTAGAGGAGGAGGTTGGGAACTAGGACTCCCATGTAACAGCTAAGAACCAAGCCCTTTCTGTTTGCAGATCCTGGTTGGGCCTGGGCAGCCCTTAGACCTGCTGTGGGGAGCCAGGCTCATAAGCCTCCCCCAGCAACACACAGACAGCCCCTTCCCTTCCCCTCTCCCCCCCCCCCCCCCCCCGCCATCTGCAGAACGATACGGATGCTGAGAGCATCTCTGGGCAGGCTCAGCTGAAGGGACTTGCCCCAGGCCAGGTGTTCCCCTCCCTTGGAGACCAACATCATTCCCCTTCTCATGGGCCCACAGGTCACATCCACACTTGGCCCGTTGGCCCTGGGGGAACCCGCTTCAGGGCGACAGCCCCTTCTCGTATGGTCCTTGGGGCCACACACTCCTGGGGGGCACTAGAGCCCTTTATTTCCAACCTTCTACTGTGCTGCTTTCCATGGGAACCTCCCAACCAGCACACACAGGGACAAGGGCCGGCAATTCCTCCTGTGGCCGCTAGGTGGCGCTGCAGCCTTGCACTGCCCCATTCCCCAGAGAATCTGGATTTGTGCTGCTCTGATCTGGCCCCTCTGCATTTGATGGGATAAATGAGGCCCTGTTGCACTCGCGGCTGGCTGAGTCAGGCTATGTCTGCACTCGCCGCTTCTTGCCTGAGAAATATGCAAATGAGGCTAAGCGTGGAATATCGCCTAATGAGCCACCATTTTTGCAGAAGAGGCTCTTGCGCCAGAAGGAGCTGTCTGCACTGCCCCTTTCTGTGCAAGAAAAACCCTCTTGCGCGATGCTGTTACGCCGATTATTTTCAGGAATAACGGCATTGCGCAAGAGTGTAAAGCTGCAAAGTTGCCATCCCCACTCAGCTATGCAGGAAAGAGCAGCAAACCCATCACACCTGCTTTTCTCCCCATCACACCTGTTCTTCTCATGGTGCCAGGGCTCATGTTGCACATGGGCAGGATTGCAGGCTAAGCAGTAGGCTTTGAAAAGTCAAACTCTCCGGAACCAAGAAATGCCACTTACTGTTTCCCAAACACCCTTAACTCTGCCCCCTCATGCACATGCCTTATGACACCTTCCTTTAAATGGTCAGTCAAAGACTGAATTTCAGATCCTGTACACATCTGTGTCAAGGCTGTCCCCAACTCTGGCATGATGAATGCAGAAGTGGGTCCCTCAAAAGCACTCCAGAATCTTGCCTCTGCAGGCTCTGGTACAACACCTCCCCCTAAAAAAATCCTAATACCCAGATTTTGGGGAATCCGCTGCCATCACCCAAGTAAATCCAAGAAAACCAGGGAAGAGATCACTTGGGAAACCTCCTACCTAAGGTAAAACTCTCCCCATGCCCCAAGCTCTGTTTTACTTGGAGTTGGGAAAACAGGAGATTCACAGACAACAATGAACTCTGCCCTTGTAAGTAGGCACTGAGTCCTAAGGACACAACAATCAACCAATCCCGGTTAATTACAAGATACAACAATTCTTTATTATCAAAATAAAACTACAGTAGCAAGCACAGTAAAGTGGTTAGATGGAAAGAGCCACCTAATTGATAAACATACTCAGGGAAACCTCATGGGCTAAAACTTGGTTACAAAGAAAAAAGAAAAACACAATTAACAGCTTAGACATTATTTCCAAATCCCCAAACAAGGAAAACAACAAATCCTGACGGACTAGCTAAACTTTTCCCTACTTACACATTCTAAGAAATCCGTTCTTGGAGAGAGAATCATAGAATCATAGAATACTAGGGCTGGAAGGGACCCCGAGAGGTCATCGAGTCCTGTCCCCTGCCCCCTTGGCAGGACCAAATACTGTCTAGACCATCCCTGATAGACATTTATCTAACCTACTCTTAAATATCTCCAGAGATGGGGATTCCATAACCTCCCTGGGCAATTTATTCCAGTGTTTGACAACCCTGACAGTTAGGAACTTTTTCCTAATGTCCAACCTAAACCTCCCTTGCTGCAGTTTAAGCCCATTGCTTCTTGTTCTATCCCCAGAGGCCAAGATGAACAAGTTTTCTCCCTCCCCCTTATGACACACTTTCAGATACCTGAAAACGACTATCATGTCTCCTCTCAATCTTCTCTTTTCTAAACTAAACAAACCCAATTCTTTCAGCCTTCCTTCATAGGTCCTGTTCTCTAGACCTTTAATGAGTCTTGTTGCTCTTCTCTGGACCCTCTCCAATTTCTTCACATCTTTCTTGAAATGCGGTGCCCAGAACAGGACACAATACTCCAACTGAGGCCTAACCAGCGCAGAGTAGAGCAGAAGAATGACTTCTCATGTCTTGCTCACAACACACCTGTTAATGCATCTCAGAATCATGTTTGCTTTCTTTGCAACAGCATCACACTGCTGACTCATATTCAGCTTGTGGTCCACTATAACCCCTAGATCCCTTTCTGCCGTACTCCTTCCTAGACAGTCGCTTCCCGTTCTCCCATTTCCCTCAGTCTTGGAGGAGACTACTCTACCTCTCAAACACAGAAGAGAGAGAGAAAACCCCTGTTTTTCAGTTTGAATTTTCTACCTGCATTGTTATTGACTTACCACCTGATACTTGGCTAGCTACAGGGTTAACCCCTTAGTCACCAGACACTGGTCAGCACTGCTGATTATGACAACCCGGCTCCCAGCCTAGTGTACCCTCCCCAAAGAAGACGACCTCCCTCCTCCCTCCCCACAGAGACATGGACAAGCTGGGGCTGCTGGACATTTGGCCAGGCTGATGATTTCAGGGTTTCCTCGGTTTTGCAGAGACCTCTGGTAACTGTGACCACATGAGATTTTGCCTGCAGATGAGAAACAAGGGGTGGTGGATGCAGTGGAACTCCTTATTTGAGGCTGGGTGGAGCTGGGAAAAGGGGTGTGGCTGGTGCCCCTCACTGGCCCATTATGGCATCTGCTCTCACCATCGCCTTCCTCAGTGAGTATTGCAGATAGACAGGAGTGGACAGGGGGGATCTGAGACCAGGGCATGTTTCAATGGGGCGGATCTGAGACCAGGGGGTGGGCCCATGGGGATGGGTCTGAGACCAGGGGATGGGCTCATGGGGGTGGGTCTGAGACCAGGGGGTGGGCCCATGGGGATGGGTCTGAGACCAGGGGGTGGGCCCATGGGGGTGGGTCTGAGACCAGGGGGTGGGCCCATGGGGTGGGTCTGAGACCAGGGGGTGGGCTCATTGGGGTGGGTCTGAGACCAGGGGGTGCGCCCATTGGGGTGGGTCTGAGACCAGGGGGTGGGCCCATGGGGGTGGGTCTGAGACCAGGGGGTGGGCCCATGGGGGTGGGTCTGAGACCAGGGGGTGCGCCCATGGGGGTGGGTCTGAGACCAGGGGGTGGGCCCATGGGGGTGGGTCTGAGACCAGGGGGTGCGCCCATGGGGGTGGGTCTGAGACCAGGGGGTGGGCCCATGGGGGTGGGTCTGAGACCAGGGGGTGGGCCCATGGGGATGGGTCTGAGACCAGGGGGTGGGCCCATGGGGGTGGGTCTGAGACCAGGGGGTGGGCCCATGGGGGTGGGTCTGAGACCAGGGGGTGGGCCCATTGGGGTAGGTCTGAGACCAGAGGGTGGGCCCATGGGGGTGGGTCTGAGTCCAGGGGGTGGGCCCATGGGGGTGGGTCTGAGACCAGGGGGTGGGCCCAAGGGGATGGGTCTGAGACCAGGGGGTGGGCCCAAGGGGATGGGTCTGAGACCAGGGGGTGGGCCCATGGGGGTGGGTCTGAGACCAGGGGGTGGGCCCATGGGGGTGGGTCTGAGACCAGGGGGTGGGCCCATGGGGATGGGTCTGAGACCAGGGGGTGGGCCCATTGGGGTAGGTCTGAGACCAGGGGGTGGGCCCATGGGGGTGGGTCTGAGACCAGGGGGTGGGCCCATTGGGATAGGTCTGAGACCAGGGGGTGGGCCCATGGGGTGGGTCTGAGACCAGGGGGTGGGCCCATGGGGGTGGGTCTGAGACCAGGGGGTGGGCCCATGGGGGTGGGTCTGAGACCAGGGGGTGGGCCCATGGGGGTGGGTCTGAGACCAGGGGGGGGCCCACAGGGAGAGGGGAGGGAATCTGAGACCAGCGCATGTACCCATGGGACTGAGGGTGAGGCATGACTGGGTGGGGCAGTACCAGATGCGGGCGGGGGAAGGGATTCAGGAGAGACCATAAGCTGAGCCTGTTCTCTGGGGGGTGTCACTGCATCACTCTCTGGGGACCATCCTCCCTGCCCCATTGATCTAGTGACTTCCTCTATGGGGGCAGAGGACAGGTGCTGACTGCGGCATACAGGATGGGTTTGGGGACAGGGCCCCCCGCTTAGTCTGCAGCGCTGGGGGGTCCAGTTCGGCATAGGTGAGTCCCTCAGCGCGGGGGTTGGGCTCCTGGGGTAGGGAGGGAAGAGAGTCACTATGTGTGTGAGTCAAAACCAGCACACAAACACACAGAGCCACACACCAGACAGTCCTGATCCCAGACAGCAGGGGGTATTCCTATGCAGTGAGGGGGTGCATGGTGCATTGGTGTGGGGTGAGGCAAGGCACAGAGCTGGGGAGTTTTGGGGGGCACTTACAAAGACATCTTGCAGTTTCCCTTGGCCCACGAGGGCATCTGTGGAACAAAGACACTCAGGGGCAGGGAGGGTGTGAGAAAGCCGGAATCTGTGGCTAGTTAGACAGGGTGTCTATACACCATGGGCTGAGCCAATTCCCTGGAGTGAGGATGGGACACAGGGACTGGGGCTGGTCAGTGTCCCTGGGATCGCAGGACACTGATCCCCTGTCTGTGGCAGGAGAAGCCCCTGTCTGTGGCAGGAGATGGCTGGAGAAGCCCCTGTCTGTGGCAGGTCCCATGGGACTGCAGTAGCTCCCCTGCCCATGGCCCCTGGTTAACTGGTTGCTTACTGGTTAACTGGTTAACCTTTCACATCCCTAATCCAAAGAACCCCTTGAAATGGGTTATACATTAAATGAGCTTTTTACTACCCTCGTCTCTCGTGACCATTTGGGGTGGTTCACATGCGCCCTACGCAGCAGAACTGCCTCATCCATGAACGGGCCCTGGCTATGATTATGCAAAGGGCAAAAGAAGAGTCAAAATGGCTGCATTGCAACTCGTGGAGACATTTCTGCAGCATCAAACAGCACGTGGCAGCTTGCAACGTGGTGCCTCACGCGGGTATTGGCCTGAGGATAGCCCCTCCTTCAGAGGAGTCAAGTGGCCAAATCATCCACTCTGCAATAGACACAAAGGGAAATGAAAGTGCAGGCTGGCAAGCTACTGTGTACTGGGGGAAGAGATGAAATGTCTGCCTTCCCACGCTGTGTACTTTCACAGGCTGTCTGCCTTCCCACGCTGTGTACTTTCACAGGCTGTCTGCCTTCCCACGCTGTGTACTTTCACAGGCTGTCTGCCTTCCCACGCTGTGTACTTTCACAGGCTGTCTGCCTTCCCACGCTGTGTACTTTCACAGGCTGTCTGCCTTCCCACGCTGTGTACTTTCACAGGCTGTCTGCCTTCCCACGCTGTGTACTTTCACAGGCTGTCTGCCTTCCCACGCTGTGTACTTTCACAGGCTGTCTGCCTTCCCACGCTGTGTACCTTCACAGGCTGTCTGCCTTCCCACGCTGTGTACTTTCACAGGCTGTCTGCCTTCCCACGCTGTGTGCTTTCACAGGCTGTCTGCCTTCCCACGCTGTGTACTTTCACAGGCTGTCTGCCTTCCCACGCTGTGTACCTTCACAGGCTGTCTGCCTTCCCACGCTGTGTACTTTCACAGGCTGTCTGCCTTCCCACGCTGTGTACTTTCACAGGCTGTCTGCCTTCCCACGCTGTGTGCTTTCACAGGCTGTCTGCCTTCCCACGCTGTGTACTTTCACAGGCTGTCTGCCTTCCCACGCTGTGTACTTTCACAGGCTGTCTGCCTTCCCACGCTGTGTGCTTTCACAGGCTGTCTGCCTTCCCACGCTGTGTGCTTTCACAGGCTGTCTGCCTTCCCACGCTGTGTACTTTCACAGGCTGTCTGCCTTCCCACGCTGTGTACTTTCACAGGCTGTCTGCCTTCCCACGCTGTGTACCTTCACAGGCTGTCTGCCTTCCCACGCTGTGTACTTTCACAGGCTGTCTGCCTTCCCACGCTGTGTGCTTTCACAGGCTGTCTGCCTTCCCACGCTGTGTGCTTTCACAGGCTGTCTGCCTTCCCACGCTGTGTACTTTCACAGGCTGTCTGCCTTCCCACGCTGTGTACTTTCACAGGCTGTCTGCCTTCCCACGCTGTGTGCTTTCACAGGCTGTCTGCCTTCCCACGCTGTGTGCTTTCACAGGCTGTCTGCCTTCCCACGCTGGGTACTTTCACAGGCTGTCTGCCTTCCCACGCTGTGTACTTTCACAGGCTGTCTGCCTTCCCACGCTGTGTACTTTCACAGGCTGTCTGCCTTCACACAGTGTATGCTTGCACACGCTGTGGGCCTTCACAAGATGTGTCCCTTCACACGCTGTGGGCCTTCACTGCTTATGTGCCTCATACTCCCTGTTTAGTGACGGACAGGCCTCGCACAGCAGGAGGTGAATGCACCCATTTCACAGCATCTTCTTCCAAGAAGCCCCACTGATTCCAAGGGGACTGCGTTAGTAGTGAGGGTTGCAGGCCACCCTTAGCAGGAAGGGCTGCAGCGTCTGGCCATCAGTCATAGCAATAGATGGCAGAGATGAGGAAAACGGCCTTCAGCATCTCCCAGATTGCGGCGCCTCGGGCACCATCTGAGGCACATTGCCCAGGGCTCTACGGCGCCGTGCGGGGCTCTGTCAGGGAATTAAAGGGGCTGGGGCTCTAGCCATGGCTACTGCCGCAAAAGCAGTGGTGACTGGAAGCCCTGCCCCTTTAAATTGCCAGACCCCAGGGCCTCTGTTACTGCCAGGTCAGCCGGTCTGATGGCTTTTATCTAGAGCTTCTCCTCCTTAGATCTGCAAGTGTAACCCACACAGCTAATGGGTGTGGTCACTGTCCCATGTCCTGGCACTTGGACCACGTACAGCATGCGATAAGAAGAAGGGAGCTCTACAGCCTGAGCTGAGCTCAAGAGCTGTGTCTACATTGGCATTGCGCAAAAACATGCTGCCTGTCTACACTGCCGGGGAGTTCTTGCGCAAGAACACTGACGTTCTAATGTGAGAAATCGGGGCTTCTTGCGCAAGAGCTATGATGCTCCCGCTCAGGAATAAGCCCTTTTGTGCAACTGTTCTTGCGCAAGAGGCCAGTGGAATCAGGCAACATGAATTTCTTGCGCAAGAAAGCCCAAAGGCTAAAATGGCCATCAGAGCTTTCTTGCTCAGAGAGAACATTTACACTGGCATGGATGCTCTTGTGCAAAAGCACATCTCTTGTGCAAAAGCACATGCCAGTGTAGACACTCTCCAGCCCCCACCGCATTAACAGTTTGATAGAATGTTAAACAGGAAAGATGGAAATTCTGATCTACTTGAAATCTGTGTTCTTCATGTACCATTTGCTCCAAAAAAGGCATAGCTAGTGGTTGAATGATCTGAATTAGTGGAGGCTTGGGAACAGATTGCTTACTCTTCTGAAGCAGATCTGTCACTCAGGGCTGGAATATGTTCCCAAAAGAAAAAAAAATCAGATACACAAAAAGGAAAACAAATCCAAAGAGTTTGCAACAGTGGAGCCCTGGGCTAGTGTTCTCAGAGAATCCATGTTAGAGGCCAAAATCTGAAAAAGGTGTGAGAGAGAAACATCATAGAAATTAACATTCACAGCAACTCAAGAGAACTACCTGAAATCCAGAGGGAATATAGGGTTGTTAACAAAAACCCTAGCTCATTTCATAGTCATGGCAACATCAGAGGGGTAGGCCAAAACTGAATGTTTTTTTAAGCACTGTTGTAGGAATTATTCTGTGGCCGTTCTCTGGCCTGTGCCATGCAGAACATCAGACTAGATCACATGTTAGAACCAGAGATAACCTGAATGGAAGTGCCTACATATATTTCAAAATACATCCCACAGATTCTTTTGAGGGAAGTATCAAAATATTTCATGTTGGCCTTTTCATTTGAACTGACATTCATGCGTGAAGTCACAAATACATGAGCTATGTATTCAACCCAAATATTTCACAAGAAAAAACAACAAAATCCGTTTTGGTCATGAGCTAAACTCATATTTTTCCCCAGATTTTTTGATTTGGCCACTGAATCCAAAAATCACTTCCTCAGTCATCTCTACATCTACCTGGTTGCAGGTGGTATTCTGATCATGCTCTCACAAGCAGCCCTACTGAATGCATTGAGAATATTCATGTGAATAAAACACGTTACGGGGGGAATGGTTTTATTCTCAGTATGTGTATTATTGCAAAAACATTTGACCAGCTTCTGCTCTTATAGCTTCTTCACATGGGGAGTCCTTCCAGAACAGTATTCCTGATTAACTCCACGTGTTTTAATGTTGATGAAGTTTTGTTTAAAAATTAGAAAAAATATGAGAAAACGTGGGAAAAATTCTATTTCAATATTTTGGGAAAGAAAAGTTTTAATTTTTTTCACTTCCAAATACATTTTTGTTTGGAAAGGTCCTTCCTTTTATATTAAAATCTCCCCCCCCCCTCCCCTCCAAAAAAGGTCTAAATCAAAAGGAAACAGTTTAATCTCTCTCTCTATATAAAAAAAATTTCCTATGGGATGACAGAGTGATGTGATGACACTGTATCCCACAGCCCCTCCTCTGCCCTCAGCTGCCCTACCTCCTCCTGCCCTCCCTAGTGCTCTGGCGGGCCGGAGCCATGTAACCTTTCCCCTCCCCATTCCTGGAGCCTCCAGGAGCCATGTATCCTCCCAGAAGGGAACCAGAGGCCTTCCCCTTGTGGGGGTGGGCCAGGATCCACATGCCCTCCCCCTTCACAGGGGAGGGGCCTGGGACCTGTGCACCCTCCTGGGGGAAGGAGGGGCAGAGCCACATTCCCTCCCACATCACGTGGGGTGATCTGGAAGTCATACACCCTCATCCCTCGCAGCCAGAGGGAGAGAGCCAGGTAGCCTTGGCCCAGGCCAACGCCCTGGTGGATGGAGGAAAAGAGCCGGGTCAGCCTTGACATAAGCCTCCAGTGGCCCAGCGGGAGAGCTGGGGCTGCCTACCCACAGTGATGGAGCTTGGTTAGTGTAGCGAGCAGGGTGCAAAGCCCTCTTGTTTAATCAAAATAAAAGTTTTCATTTCACCCCCCACATTCTTTTCTTCATTTTGTCTCATGGAAAATATTCAAAATTGTAGGTCGCGTGTCCTGATTTCTGGGTGAAATTCTTGGATAAGCTCTGAATGTTTTTGGGGGCAGAAAATCCATTTCCCCAGCCAGATGAGAGAATGAACCCCACGGGACAGACATTAGTCGTCTTGCTTAATGCGCTACTGGAAAATCCACGGGTACTGTCATGGGGTGGGTGGGATAAGAACCTACATAGATTAAAACAGCATCTCTAGGATGGGTCCAAACCAGAATGTCAAATGCAAATGCCTCTGCACTTTGGGGAAGCTTTAACTCCAACCTAAGCTGTGTGACCTAGGTCCCTCCTCAAAGGGGTTCGTACTTGCCAGGTGAGCTCACCAGTGCCATAAGGATGCAAGTCATCTGTTTCCCCAGCTGGCGAAAGACCTGCTGTCTGGTCTGTGCAAGGACCTACTGTTGTGCAGGTCACCGCTGTGTCTCCGCTGGGCTGTGAGCCCTGTGGAAAAAGGGCACATACGTTAGTGTGTAAATGAGTCTGTGAAGGCTGCAGAAGAGCTATATGGGCAAAGGCTAAAACGTGGGTGCAATCCCTCAGGAAATTGCCTGCAGTCGGGATTGTCTATAGAACTTCTGGATCTAAAACTGGGAGTTTGTGTAGCCTCAGCTAGTGGAAAGTAGATTTATTAACCAGGAGGGTGGTGTAACCCATGGGCTCTTGCAGCCGTCTGCAGAGGGCACGGGGGTATAAAAGTTACGGGGGTCCCATGGGACTGGTGTTTACCTTCTAGTTCACCAAACAGTGTCACATGAAAGTGTGTGTCACACCGGTCCTCATAATCTTCTCTAAATGTCTGTGCAGAGAATACGGAAGGAGGTATGTGTCTATTGGAAGTTGTGTTCTTTAGACCTTGTAGCTCAAGGCAAGGAGGTGGGAGATGCTTCTTTCCCTTGCTGACCATCGTGTGTCTTACAGTAGTACTCTATTCGCATAGTGAGTCACCTGTGCATGGAGAGAAGGCAGGGGGATAATTATGAGAATGATGTTAAAAGCGGGGGTGGGGTGGCTGCTTTACAGGTGAAGAATGAAGTACTCGACTGAGATATCTAGGAATGCAGAAAGATGCTCTAAGGTCCTTTACCAGGGGAAGGGGACAAAGTGCCAGTGGGTGTAGTTTCTATCTTGGTTAAAATGCAGTGAGAAGGACTTTGGCTGGTTTTGATGGACATGTAACCCTTTTTTCCAGCATTTCTGTCGGCTGCCATTGAATCTCTCTCCTTTGATAAATAAGCTCACAGGTGCTTTTCCCGTGAACTAAGTGCTGTGTACAATGCTGAGCTGTGTTCTCAGGTGTAACTATAAGCTGCTGGGTACTGGGCCTTTGGGATCTGGTAATTCTGTAAGTGGTTAAGATGCTGAATGTCACAGGGGCCCCACTCAGAGTACTCAGGTTTGGAGTTTGCCTGGCACTTGCCTCTCTGAGAAACACTGGAGCCCACATGGGTTGCCTGTGGCTGATAGGATCAGCCAGCTGACCCCTAGCAGGCAGAGAGAAGATTCCTCATGGTAATAGCAGGCATTAACGAGATGCCTTAGAACTCTGAGTAACCTGAGCATCGTCACAGGTGGTCTAATGACCTCTAGAGGGAGACAGAGGGCAGTAATGACCAGGTGTGGGTGATACAGGCAAAGAAGTTAGGGGAAATAAGAGCTTTTATAAGTTTATTGGGAGGAAAATGCAATAGATCCTTTAATAAATAGAATAATAGAATCATAGAACACTAGCACATCAAGAGATCATCAGGTCAAGTCCCTTGCCCTCACGGCAGGACCAAGGACTGTCTAGATCATCCCTGACAGGTGTCTGTCTAGCCTGCTCATAAACATGTCCAGTGATGGAGATTCCACAACCCGCCGAGGCAATTTATAAACAAGAGGGACAAAATTAATGTTTAATCAAAATGGCTGAGTCACTAAAGAACTTGTAAAACAACAAGTAGTCCTGAGGCACCTTAGAGACTAACAAAAATATATACACAGTAGCATGAACTTTCGTGGGCAAAACCCACTTCATCAGATGAGCTGTAAAGGAATAACAAAAACCCAGAAATGATAACAGAAAAAGAAAGGAAAGAAAGGTACCTGTCAATTGTAGGACCAGTGCTAACGAGGCTAAACAAATGGGCTGGAAGTGTCATATACTTAGCTTTTGATGTAAAAATGCAGGGTTAAAGGCAGTGGAGACTGGCTTTATAATGCCACATCCAGTTAATGTCAATGTCAAACCCAGGGAAACAGTGTCAAATTTACAAATGAAGATCAGTTCCGCACACTCTCTCTGTAATTGGCTGGTGAAATTCCTTTGTAGAAGAATGATTACTTTTACATCCAAGAATGAGCACCCAAGCAGGTTAAAAAGTTTCCCTATAGGTTTATATGTGTTACCATTTCTGATGTTTGATTTGTGTTCATTTATTCTTTGTCATAGAGACTGACCAGTTTGACCAATAGATATGGCAGAGCGGCAGTAACAACAAATGAGAAAGTAGTATCTCTGGGAGGAAATTAGTTATTAAAATTGAGACTGAGATTTTAAAAACATCTATGAGAGGTAGGAGAATTATTACTAACTTGCTCAGTCACTTCTGTAAATCATACTTCTTGAAGACAGTGGAAACATAGCAATAAGAAGGACAGCCTTCACATTTTCTGGTAAATCTGTTAGCTACAAAATGCTGGCTTAACTGCACAGTTCAGTTTCTTTCGTCCTGGCACTATGGTATGGTCAATAAACTAATAACTTTCACGCTTTCACTTACCTGAGTGCTGGCCCTGTCAAATCCAATGGTTGTGGAATCTGAGGAAAGAGACTGAATATATTAATATGAACTCTGCTTGCAATGCCAGGGAACTTGTGTTAATGCCAGAGCTGGTCAAAATGATGCTGCTACAACTTTTTAAAAAGCAATCTATATATAAATGACTGATCAATATGAAAATGGTTGCTGGAAATGTTCATTTTGGTCATTTCCCCCCATGTTTTAGATGAAAAGTTATTTTTATCTAGTGATATTAGATTTCAAAAATATTTCACCATTTTACCCATTTTTTGTTGAACCCCCTGTGAAAGTAGAAAGAATTATACTGTAAGAGAAAGATGAATTGTGCTGTAATAATTGAATAAGTTGAAGGAATTCTGTTTGTCTTTTAAGAGGAAGAAAAAAACGTATGTTAATGTTGATTGTAGGTATGCAGATCAAGGTGCTAGCCAATTTGGGCCTGAGTTTAACAGGAAGAGAAACATTAGGTGTTAGACAGAAAGCAATTCTAGATAATCAGGGAGATATAGCCAGGAGATTGCTGTGTGCTTGATATTGAAATGAAGATACTTAACCACACTAATAATGTGAAGTTTTGCCACACCCTTTGATCTTGTTAACTTGGCCTTTTGACTGTATAAAATCAAGGGGTTTGAACCTTGTATGGTACTCACATTTTCTGAATGCATTTTAGCAAAGCTTTGCTGAAATAAACAGAGCAGTCTGCCAAATCTGTGAGTCCTGTCTGACTTTGACAATTTGGAGGTTCTACCGAGATGGCAACCGTCTTCGCTGAGGCTGTGTGATCCCTGACTGTTTTGCAGGATGACCGTGGTAGCTGGCACCTGGGCATTTGGCCCGAGCGGTCCTCCGCCAGAACGGAAAGGTGCACAACCACAGCGAAGTCTACGCCATCGAACCTGTTGGTTCCTGCTCTGTTCTGGTAGGGATCCCGGGATCTAACATCAGGACTCTGGTCAGGTAATTATTTTGTCCGGACTGAGGACTGTCTTGTCTCTGTGTCTATCCGTCTTCCCTGTGGTGTGAGTGAGTCTGGGAGCCATCCCTGCCCGGGGACTGGCCGACCAAGGGGCTCCTGTCCCCGCGGTCTGTGTGACTGGAATCTGCACAATCGCAGCCGCACCGCACCTTGGATAAAATCCTTGGAGTGAACGCAAGGGCGATTGAGGCAGTAGCCTGTGGGCTTCTTTTGTGTGTTGCACTGGGCACCGCTCTGACGAACCCGAATTTCCTCCTTGTGTGATTGGTGTATGAAGTCCTCCTGTATGGGTAACTAGACGTCTAAGCAGGGATAGTTCCCTAAAGGGACCCTGGCTCAGTTTATATATTTTAGAAAGGGTCCGGACTCCTGTAAATTTCTGGAAAAATGATCTAGATTAACTCTGGGGGGATCCCAAAACTCAGTGGCCACTGTTAGGATCTTGGAACAAAGACCAAGTGGACGTCTTAAAAGACAAACTTGGCCTTCCCAAAACTAAATTGGCTAGAGGAGAGGTAGATTGCTTCATGCAGTGGTGGGACGAGGTAAATCTTAAATGAACTGAATCGAAGCTCGCCTCCCTTAAAAATTCTAATTATAAGAAAAAGCTTTATTGGAAACCTCCTCTCCCACCACCAGACCGAGCGCTTCCCTTTACCCCGTCCTCCAAGAAGACTCAGACCGGTCCCACTTGAAGCTATAAACCCTGGACCCACACGGAGCTCCACTCGATTTTAAAAGGTTTTCCAAAGCCCCAGGAAAACCCTACCAAATTTGCAGAGGAATTTTGCTAGTGTGCAATGCCTATGAACCCTCTGAAGCAGACCTCCTGCAACTGTGTAAACTACTTATAACCCCGTAAACAGCAACAAAGAAAAAAACCCGGGCAACTATCACACAGACTGACTGATGGTTTTTTTTGTTTGGTTGGTTGGTTTTTTGGGGGTTTTTTGGGATACAGCAACCAGGTAAAAATGGACAGGGCGCCCTGGCGCATGCGTTTGTTAATAGCCTCTTATCTGCTATTAGCAGTATGTTAAAGCAAATAAGTGTTGGATGGGAGGCCAAGACCATGGACAAATTGCAAGCAGTGGCAGAGCATTGCCACTGCACTCTAAAAAGAAAGAGAAGCAGTCCTCACAAAAGTTGATAGCTCTGCAAATACAGCATTATTCAGGGCAGGGCAGACAGTACTGGGAATGGGGAGGGTACCAAGAATGGGGATAAGGTCAGAGAAGGGGTCGTGGCACCGGGTTTTTGGGATTTAAAGGTTTCAGCTCTGGTCATATCCACCCTGTGGGAACAAGGCATTATTGTCCCCTGTTCCAGCCCCTGTAACACCCCTATCCTCCTCCCAGTTCGAAAAGCTGATGGTAAATCATGGCGGTTTGTTCAGGATCTTCAAGCTATTAACTGCATTGTTGTACCCACCTTTCCTGTAATCCCTAACCCAGCAACTAATCTGGCTTCTATCCTGCCAGATGCAACTCATTTTACTGATGTTGATCTGTGTTCTGCTTTCTTTTCTGTCCCGGTTCACCCTAAGTCCCAGTATCTTTTTGCCTTTTCTTACAAGGAGCAGCAGTATGCTTCCCAAGGGGTACACAGAAAGCCCGTCTTACTTTTCCCAAGCATTAGCCAAAGACCTTGTTGACCTGGTCTTCCCCTCTGGGTCCACATTGGTCCAATGTGTAAATGATCTACTCCTCTGTTCCCCTTCATTATCTGCCTCAGAAACTGACTCTTTAGTGCTTCTCACTGCCCCCCCCCCACCTTAGGGTTACCTGACTACTGTAAGCCTTTACCCTTTTCTGCCACGAGCAATCTGGTTGTGCACTTGGGGTTCTTACTCAGGAGCATGGTGGCAAAAATCGTCCAGTAGCTTATTTCTCTGCCACCTTGGATCCTGTTGCCCAAGGTCTACCCCCCTGTCTGCGTGCTGTGGCTGCCGCGGCACGCCTAATTGAAATGTCTGAGTCCCTTGTCCTCCGCTCTCCTGTTTCTCTCATGGTCCCTCACTGTATAGATACTCTCCTGCTACAATGTAATACAGCTCACCTTTCCTCCGCCCGCCTCACTTTTACTGCTTTCGGCTTCGCATATCACCATAAAGTGCTGTTCTCAGTTGAACCCTGCCACTCTCCTTCCTCTGTCTAATGACGGTGAACCCCACGACTGCCTTGCAAGTGTCTCTGCTGTCACCGTCTCATGCCCCGACCTTTCTGATGTCCCTCTCTCTAACTCCGACCTTGTGTTATTCACTGACGGTTCCTGCTTTAGAGATAGCCAAGGTCGTCTCCTCGCAGGATACGCTGTGGTATCACTCTCTGAAACCCTAGAAGCTGCGCCTTTACCTTCTGTCACCTCAGCACAAGTCGCTGAACTAGTTGCCCTAACCCGCGCTTGCTTTCTGGCTGAGGGACGCTCCGCCACCATTTATACTGATTCTCGATACGCTTTTGGGGTTGTACATGACTTTGGCACCCTCTGGCAAGCTCGGGGTTTCCTTACCTCTGCTGGTGCCCCTATCAAGAATGGCCCCTACATTGCTGCTCTCCTGTATGCACTCCCATCTGCATTAGCTATTGTTAAGTGCCCTGGTCACTCCACAGCAGATACTGATGTTGCTAAGGGTAATGCTGCCATAGAACCTTCCCCAGGTGCGTTTCTCGGTTCCCTTTCTGTTTCTGTACCACCGCAGTCCCTTTCGAAAGTCACCCTGCTCCAAGACTCTGCCTCAGAAACAGAAAAAGGCTCCTGGGTCGCCCAGGGTTGCTCTCTACACCCTGATTCCCTTTGGCGCCCCCTTATTGGTGCCTTTGTGGCCCCCTTTTCGCTCTACCCAGCTCTGGCCGCCCTGCTACACGGCGTTTCGCATGTCGGAAAGGAGGGGATGATCTCTGCTGTAACTAAGGCAGAATGGTGGGCCCCCCATTTCAGCTCTTTTGCAGCTCACCACTGTGCCGCCTGTACCACTTGCCAAAGCTACAATGTTGGCAAACCTGTAAAGGTAGCTCAAGGGTTCTGGGGCCTGCCCCAAGCACTGTTCTTGCATTGGCAGCTTGATTTTGTACAAATGCCTGTGTGTCAACTATATGAATTTAGTTTGGTTATGGTATGCTTATTTTCGGGTTGGATCGAAGTCTTTCCTTGTCGCAAAGCTGATTCGCTGTCTGTTGCCAAATGTTTGTTAAATCATATTATGCCTGCCAAAGAAACTCCTGCCACTCTGTCCAGTGACCGGGGTACACGTTTTACTGAACAACTTGTTCAGCACCTGGATCGTGTGTTACATGCCACACACCTGCTGCACTGTCCCTACCATCCCAAAGACATAAATTAAGTCCTTTTGAAATTGTTTATGTGAACAATGGCTCCCATTACTCCAGTCTCAGACTTGAACTTGACTCACAGTACACTCCTTCAGTACTGCAAGGGACTAATGCAAGCTGTAAGTCACTTCCATTCACAGGTTCGAGCCGCCTGGCCGACGGAACCCACCTCGGATGCCTGCCACACTCTCGAGACAGGTGATTGGGTCTACGTACGACACCACCAACGAAAACACGCCATGGAACCCCGGTGGAAGGGCCTGCATCAGGTGCTGCTCACTGCCCAGACGGCTGTTAAGTTATCCGGCATCGCAGCACGGATACAGGCTTCGCAGTGTAAGAAGGCACCATCCCCAGCGGACCAATCATCACCTCAGGACCATGCAGAGTCAATTTTGACTCCAGAAGAAGACGTAGAGGAACAGCCTGCAATACCTTACAACCTACGTTCGCGTAAGGATTGCCTGAAGCAGATGAGGACCAAAAGCAAGGCCCAAGAAGAAGCAGTAGTGAGCCTAGCGCCTGCTGCCTGGTGGACATAAAACCGTAACTGCGGTTCCCTCAGTGGAGGTTGTCAGAACCAAAAGGGTCTTGCCTCCAACATGTGCCTCTGGTGGGGCCTGTTCCTCGGCCACTGGTGTCTTAAGATCTGGGGAATCCACAATGACAATGACAATTCTTTTATCCACCAGCAAGTATGGATCGCTCAGACCCTTAATATCTCTAATTGCTGGGTCTGCAGCCACATTCCATCCCACTCACAAGCTGGTTCCTGTCTTGGCAATCCCACTTAATTCCCCAGGCCTCACCCGTTTAACAAGACATGGAACAGTAATGACACTTGGGAAGCAGTGGGAATAATTGTGGGAATAAATGTATCTAAACGGATAAGTGTGGAGGAGAAAAAAGGTCACTGGTGTTTGGTGTGTAATGGGACGGGGCTGAATCTGGGGAGGAGCAGTTGTCTCCAGCATATTGTAACATCAGTACAATCTTTAATGCCATGCACATAACACCACTCCCCGTAAGGAGAATCACCGTGTGCCCTTCGGGGGATATTACTCCTCCTTTGTAGACACCTATATGGCAAAGGGGTGCAACCGACCCTTCCCGGCTTTGATAGGGCATCATTGGGTCTGTGGAACAAAGGCCTATACCACATTACCAGTTAACTGGTCAGGTATCTGTTATCCCGCCCAACTCTTCCCACAATTCCGAGTGTTAGAGTCCTTCCCATGAGAACGCCTCCGTAATTTTAGGCGAAAAAGAAGGGACTTGTCGGATGCCCAATGGTGAATCACATAAGCCCTTTAACTTGGGAAGAGGCTATTGGTGGTTCCTTTGACCCACTTGGGGGAGTAATACATCATGCAAAAAGGCTTCTGAGGTTACAAACAGTAGTTAAAATCATGGAAAATGAAACTGGAAAAAGTTTAAGGGCCCTGGCCAAAGAAACAGGAGCGATCAGACAAGTGGTCCTCCAAAACCGTCAGGCATTGGATATAGTGCTGGCAGCAAAAGGAGGGACCTGTGCTCTCATTGGCAAAGAATGTTGTGTATATATACCAGACAACACCAATGATATAATAGTTCGCGCTAGCTACTTAAAAAAGATTGCATACCTTTCCAACGAAGAGCCAAGTTCCCTGTGAAAATGGCTAAGTAACTTGTCCAATTTCTCTGGCATAGGAAACTGGTTGTTTCAGGAAGCCCTGACTATCCTATTTGGAATCTTAATAATTTTTGTATGTTTTCAGTTAATCTCCTGTTGTATCCAAAACTGTGCAAGACATGTCACAGACATGTCCCCTCATCAGAGGGCTAATCTGATGATTTTAAATATCACTAATGAACAAAAAGACAAAGAACGGTTAATGCAAGGAACCCAGTAATTGTTGGTCATAGGCGAGGCTTGACCAAAAGGAGGGATTGTGAAAGTAGAAAGAATTATACTGTAGGAGAAAGATGAATTGTACTGTAATAATTGAATAAGTTGAAGGAATTCTGTTTGTCTTTTAAGAGGAAGAAGAAAAGTATGTTAATGTTGATTGTAGGTATGCAGATCAAGGTGCTAGCCAATTTGGGCCTGAGTTTAACAGGAAGAGAAACATTAGGTGTTAGACAGAAAGCAATTCTAGATAATCAGGGAGATATAGCCAGGAGATTGCTGTGTGCTTGATATTGAAATGAAGATACTTAACCACACTAATAATGTGAAGTTTTGCCACACCCTTTGATCTTGTTAACTTGGCCTTTTGACTGTATAAAATCAAGGGGTTTGAACCTTGTATGGTACTCACATTTTCTGAATGCATTTTAGCAAAGCTTTGCTGAAATAAACAGAGCAGTCTGCCAAATCTGTGAGTCCTGTCTGACTTTGACACTTCCCAGGGTGCCCTGGTGGCCACTCCAGCCTCAA
The DNA here is from genome assembly GCF_052426305.1 of Pelodiscus sinensis. NCBI lineage: Eukaryota > Metazoa > Chordata > Testudines > Trionychidae > Pelodiscus > Pelodiscus sinensis. Next base: position 18,854,945 of record NC_143077.1, on the reverse strand, counting down.
CCAAGATCACTCCTCTCCTTCCTCCCTCCCCGGAGCCTTTAGGGGTTGACTCTGGCCACAGTGTCTGTGCCAGTTCCAAGCCTGCCAGGCCAGAGCCAGCAGTCACTACCCCTGACCCAGTGGCCCCCAAACATGAGCCAGCAAAGACTGGCAGCCAGCCCTCCACCACTCGCCAGGAGCAGTCTGCCAGCTCCCAGGAGCCTGACAGGGGCTGGAGAAGGCGGGCGCCTTCCTGGTCCAGGGTGGAGATCATGGACCTTATTCAGGTTTGGGGGGATTGCCCCCAATGTCCATGATCTCTGCACTAGAGAGAGGAATGCGGCCATCAATGGCAGGATAGCTGCCAGCGTGGCACTAAAGGCCACATGTGAACCCAGGAGCAAGTTTGCATGAAAATCAAGTTGGTCTGGAGAGCCCCCCAACCCTGAGCCTTGACCTTCCCCTCCCCTTTCTTCCCCTTGCTTCCTCCCCCCAAGTTTTCCCCCTTCCCTCTCCCCCCTCTCTTCTCCCCTCTCCCGCCTCCTTTCCCCAGTCTCACCAGAGTTTCATTCTCCCCCCTCTCCCCCGGGGTTTTGTTAAATGAAGATAGTTTGTGTTCATGAAAATACGTGTATTTTATTTGACATCAGGAAGGGGGCTGAGGGAGAGGTAAGTGGAAGGACGTGAGGGAGGAATGAGGCACAAGCCCCCAGTGGGGCAGACCAGAGAGGCTCTGAGGGCTCCTCAGGATGGAAGCTCTCCCGCAGGGCCTCCTGGATACTGACAGCCCCCTGATGGACCTCTCAGATGGCAGCCTGCAGAAGGTTCAGACAGGTCCGCAGCAACGCGTCCACGAAAAGCACCAGAGTGCCCAGGGGCAGCTCTGGCTTCATGTTGCAGAGTGCTGTGATGTCCCGAGTGAAGGCAACCAGAGCACACAGAGACAAAATGGTTTCCTGTCCCTCATGGAGGTAGGCAAGCAAGCAGGGAAACCTGAGAACTGGCTGTCCAGGGGGGTGCCTTTAAGCACAGGCCTCAGGCAGCAGCCACACAAAGTAACTCCTGACCTGATGCCCTGCCGGACCTGGTTCTGTCCGGCCTTAAATGCGATTCACCGTCCACTCAGTGTGGACGCGCTATTTCGAAATAGCAAAACGCTATTTCAAAATGCATTTTGTGTGTAGACGCGCTATTTCGAAATAAGATATTTTGAAATAATGCTGTAGTGTAGACATACTCTGAAAGAAGAAATCAGGCCCCTGAGTAATTGAAACAGATACTTCAAAGAGTTTAATTGGAAACATGTGCACAGTAAATACAAACACTATATTATTTACAGGGGAGGGTTATTTACAGGTGACTGTTTGTGAGACACAGCATGGCCAGCACCTGAGAAATAAACTTACCGAGTCATCAGCATTTGTACAATGCCCCTTAATAAATATAATAACATGGGTTGGGATTAAGCTGCTGGATATGGAATGGAAAACAATGTCCAAAACAGGAAACACCACAAGATTAGGGGAACTCCTATTACCTAATATAGGGAATTATCAGAAAGTGTCAATTCAACAGGGGATCTCCACTGATCCCCTTCCCATATTCAGCCATCACAGGAAGATTCTCTCCCCATTGAGAACCACAGACAATGATATCCCAGACCCCCTCAGCCTTTTACCCTCCTTTGCTAACTGTTGTCTGGTGACTCCTCATAGGCCCAGAACCCAGGAGGGCAAGAGTAAAGTGCTGAGAGAGACTAGAAACCTAACTATTCAGGAAACTTTTTCTATGAGGTGGAGGATCATAGCCTCTAAATTTGGAGGACGAATGATATCTGCTGAGTACCTTCTTTGAAGGGCAGAGTGTTCTGAACTCCCAATAACATCAGAGGGAGTTTGAGGACACTCAGCAACTTATGGGACTGGACAATACAAGCACAGTTAAAGGCCCTGGATATCTAAAGGAAATCACCAAAATCCACAGTTAGATGCAAAATGCCAATTAAAGCCACCCTTAGTGAATTCCCCCGGCATGTGTAATCCCCTAAGTAGTATAAGGGCCCTACCATCAATCAAACGTTAGCCCTGCCCTCTGACCCCGGAAGTCCCGCCCCCTGACCGCCAGAATTCCCTTCTCCCCTGTCACCGGAAGTCCGGCCACTGGATGGTAGTACATCTGGGTCAAGAGGGACAGCTGACCGGGTGTCATGTGACCCCCGTTAGGCCCGTCCCCTGTCACCGGAAGTCCCGCCCTTGGGGGTAATACATCCGGGGTCAAGAGGGGCAGGTGAGCGGAAGTAAGGAGTGTCATGTGACCCCTCTAAGGACTCGCCCCGCCTCCCTCAACCAATCAGGAAGGGTTTTTCCCCTGTAGGACCGCCCCGCGAACCGCTTTGACCAATCGGGGGGGCAGTTCTGGGATCCGATGACTCGCCCAGCAGTGGGTCGTGTGACCCCTCTAAGAACTTGCCCCGCCTCCCTCTACCAATCAGGAGGGGGTTTTTCCCTGTAGGACCGCCCCGCGAACTCCTTTGACCAATTGGGGGGCAGTTTTGGGACCGGATGACCCGCCCAGCAGTGGGTTGTGTGACCCCTCTAAGAACTCGCCCCGCCTCCCTCTACCAATCAGGAGGGTTTTTTCTCTGTAGGACCGCCCCACGAATTGCTTTGACCAATCCGGAGAGTGCAGTTCCGGGACCCGTTGACCAGACCGGAGGCGGGTCGTGTGACCCCTCTAAGAGCTTCCCGTGACACCCTTTGCCAATCAGAGCATAGAACTTCCCCGTAAGTTCTAGCACCACACAAAAAAGGCCATCTTGTTCCAAGAGCGCGTGTTTCAGAGAGCGTGCAAACGCTGAGCGGAAACATGGCTTCTTTCACCAACTTTGTTTTGGTGCCGAGAAGAAAGCGCTACATCAGCGACAGTTCCGAGGAGGAAGGAGAAGTTGAAGGGAGCCCTTTGGCCCAGCCGCTGATGGATACACCAATATCTGACGCCGAAACCCAACCGCTCACGATGCAGCCAGACAAGCTAGATGGCCTGGAGGAAGAAGGTGCCCATGGCTCCCAGGAGTCGGACAAGACGCATGGAAAAGAAGCCAAATAGGTAAATGAAAGATCGAAGTTGGGGCATCATGGGGTTAGGAAACCGGGATTTTGAAAACTTTAAAAAAAAAATGACCAGAGCGTCTTACATTATTTCTTTCTGGCAATCTTTTGACAGCTTGATGATGCCTTTCTAGCTGACCGTCAGACCCGGGACAGCATTGCATCGGACGAGGAAGACGAACCGGGCCCACCTTGTTTTTGCTCAACACTGATACAAAGCATTGACGAGAACGCCAAGGATGATTCTGGTGTATCCAATAGCAGAGGGGGCAAAGGGCCCCTTTTCGCCTCTCCCTTGTCCTCGGAACTGTTGCTGATGTGGCGCTTTCTTCTCATGTGGTGGAAGGCCCTCGTCACCAAAACAAACTCCAAACTCCTGGTGGGGGTGGTGAAGGAGTCCATGTTTCCGCTCAGCGTTTGCACGCTCTCTGAAACACGCGCTCTTGGAACAAGATGGCCTCTTTAGTGTGGCGCTAGAACTTATGGGGAAGTGCTATGCTCTGATTGACAGAGGGTGTCACGGGAAGCTCTTAGAGGGGTCACACGACCAGCTTCCGGTCTGGTCAACGGGTCCCAGAACAGCACCCCCCGAATGGTGAAAGCGATTTGTGGGGTGGTCCTACAGGGAAAAAAACCCTCCTGATTGGTAGAGGGAGGCAGGGTGAGTTCTTAGAGGGGTCACACAACCCACTGCTGGGCGGGTCATCCGGTCCCGGAACTGCCCCCCGATTGGTCAAAGCAGTTCACGAGGCGGTCCTACAGGGAAAAAACCCCTCCTGATTGGTGGAGGGAGGTGGGGCGAGTTCTTAGAGGGGTCACATGACCCACTTCTGGGCGGGTCATCCGGTCCCGGAATTGCCCCTCCATTGGTCAAAGCGGTTCGCGGGGCGATCCTACGGGGAAAGCCCTTCCTGATTGGTAGAGGGAGGCGGGGCAAGTCCTTAGAGGGGTCACATGACACCCCTTACTTCCGGTCACCTGCCCCTCTTGACCCCGGATGTATTACCCCCAAGGGCGGGACTTCCGGTGACAGGGGACGGGCCTAATGGGGGTCACATGACATCCTTTTTAACTTCCGGTCACCTGTCCCTCTCGACCCGGATGTACTACCCTCCAGGGGCGGGACTGCCGGTGACAAGGGAGAAGGGACTTCCGGGGAGTCGGGGGGGTGGGGACTTCCGGATTCAGGGGGCGGGGCTAATGTTTGATTGATGGTAGGGCCCTTATACTACTCCCTTACCCCATGGAGAGCTAGCAGATATAGCGTTCAGTCACTGTAGCTGGCCGCATACCACCCATGTCTCGCTTCCCACCCAAGTATATGAGGTGCAAGCTGGAAACAGAAGCTGGCACAGACAGAGCACATTGTCCTCCAGCAATCCCCAGTGAAGCAATGGATGTGACAAGGTAGCAGGAGCTCTTTGTTCTATTTGTCTGTGCTTCATTCCCCGAGCACTCATCCAGGTCAGATGTCTCTTAGGACCTGAGTTGCCACCAGCTGGACAATGGGACTTGGGTCATTCTGTAGGACCTGGAGAGCTGGAATTACAGAGAATATGACTCACTTTTCATATAGTCACCTATGCCTGCAGTAGCTGGAGATTTAGTACCAGTGAGTACCAAGCTACAGAAGCTCTCTGTACAAACAAAGCTTTAGGTTCCTCCATTGGGATCCTTCCAAGCTCCAAACTGAGATGGAGGAGGGGGGAGAGGGGAGACCCTGACCCTACCAGAAACTCATCCAATTGGAAGGTGCTCCATTGACTCAATAGCTTCTGCTTTTAAGTTAGTTTACATCTCCTGACAGAAATAAATCTGATGGTGTGGAGTTTGGGGTAGCAAAAAGTGGCTCCCAGGGAGCCGATGGAGCCCAAAGAGTGGATGACACAGGTTGGGAAGAGGCATTGCCAGGATAGCCAGGAGATGCACTGACTTATATCACACTGGCTGCAGTTTCCTCCAGGTACGTCTACACCGCAAAGTTAATTCAAAATAACAGCTGTTATTTTGAATTAACTTTAATAGCATCTATACATGCAAACCGCTATTTCGAAATTAATTCGAAATAGCAGAGCGCTTAATTCAAATTTGGTAAACCTCATTCTACGAGGAGTAACACCAAATTTGAAATAGCTATTTCAAATTAAGTGCTGTGTAGACAATTAATTCAAAATAGGGGGCCTCCAGCCCTTCCCAGGGAGCCCTGGTGGCCACTCTGGGCACAACCAGGAAAACTTACTCTCCTCTCCCCCTGGCCCCAGAGCCATTAAAGGGATAGACCCTGGCCCGTGCCAGATCCAAGCCTACCAGCCAAGAGCCAGCAGTGGCCACCGGGGCCCCTGAGCCAGTAGCCACAAAACGTGAGCCAGCAAGGCACTGGCAGCCAACCCTCCACTGCTCCTCAGGAGCAGTCTGCCAGCACCCAGGAGCCTGACAGGGGCTGGAGAAGGCGGGTGCCTTCCTGGTCCAGGGTGGAGATCATGGACCTTATTCAGGTTTGGGAGGGATGCCCCAGCATCCATGATCTCCGCACTAGACAGAGGAACACGGCCGCCAATGGCAGGATAGCTGCCAGCCTGGCCACCAAAGGCCACATGCGAACCCAGGAGCAGGTTTGCAGACAATCAAGTTGGTGCGGTGAGACCCCCAACCTTGGGCCCTGATCTTCCCTTCTCCTTTCTTCCCTTTGCTTCTCCCTTCCAACTTCCTCCTCCCAGGTTTCACCCTCCCCTCTCCCACCCACTCTATTCCTCTCTCCCACCTCCTTTTCCCAGTCTCCCCAGAGGTTCACCCTGTTGTTCAATAAACCCAGTTTCTATTTTTGAACATACATGTCTTTTATTTGACATCAGGAAGGGAGGCTAGGGAGGAGTAAGTAGATGGACGTGAGGGAGGAATGGGGCACGAGCCCCCGGTGGGGAGGACCGGGGTGGCTCTGAGGGCTCCTCGGGGTGGACACTCTCCTGCAGGGCCTCCTGGATCCTGACAGCCCCCCGATGGACTCCCCGGACGGTAGCCTGCAGCAAGTGCAGCTGGGCTGATGGCAACAACCCTACGAGACGCACCGGTGTGCCCAGGGGCAGCTCTGGCTCCATGTGGCCGAGTGCTGTGGTGTCCCGAGTGCAGGCACTCAGGGCACTCCAAGACAGGACTGCTTTGCTGTCCCTCATCGGGGTAGACAAGCGAGCGGGGAACCCTGAGAACTGTCTGTTCGGGGTGGGGGTAGGGTCCCGTGAAGCACGGAGCTCAGTTAGCCTGAGGCAGCAGCCCCACACACTATGTCCTAACCTGATGCCCTGCCAGCACTGGTTCCGGCCAGCCTGAACTTCGGTTCAGGGTCCACTCAGTGTGGACGCGCTATTTCAAAATAACAAAATGCTATTTTGAAATAGGTTTTGTGTATAGATGCATAATTCGAATTAGCTTATTTCAAATTAACTATTTCGAATTAAGTTAACTTGAATTAACGCTGTAGTGTAGACGTACCTCTTTCAGAGCAGACTAAAGCTGAATCTGTCCTTTGATGTGTGGCTGATGCACTTCACACCTGTGGTATCAGTTACTGCTTGCTTGTCAGCTAAATTTCTTTATAACTCACTAATGAATGGGATTTCACCTGTATTTGTTACTTACAGGTCAACAGATGTTCCATGTCCAGCCATTTCATATTCTTGGTGTCCGTATGTTCCAGGATGATGCCTAAATAAGCAGTGTAAAATAAACATCAATAAAAAACCTTCTCTTGTTAAGTGCAAGGTGATAACATTGGCCCTTTGGCTTCTATTGTGGGTCTACGGTGAGTTGTAGGCAAGAAAATACTAGAAAAGTTTAGCGTCCACACTGAAGAGAATAAGAGAAAAAAATTAAGAATGTTTACATAAAACCTCATTTGCTTTAAACAATCTATGTTCCTCTTGCCACTGCTGTCAGTTATTGGAGATATACTAGGATAGTGTATTAATCTAGTGGTGTGAACAAAGGGCTGGGGCCAGGAATAAGTGCGTACTAAGCAAGGATCTCACATGGATAAATTAATTAGGCCACAATGCTTGCCTGGCTTGCATGGGTGTGCTAAGGAAAGGATGGCACAGGGCCAAAGGGGAGGAATCTAGTGCTTCCTGGGCAAGGCAATCAGGAACCTGCCACAGCAGGCACTGTGTGGCGGTGGCCTGCCTACCTCCCAGTGATGAAGCACCAGTAAGGAACAGTGAACAACACTGAGCTTAGGTCTATAGTTTGAGTCCACACTAACTCTGACTACTAAAAATAGAGTGCAGGTCAGATGACAGAAGCAGTCGGAGGAGCTAGCCACCTTGAGAACAGACTTTTGGGTTTGGATGGGATCATCCTTGGAATAGTTAACCCCTCCTGCTACTCCTGCCACAGCTACTCTATTTTTAGCACACTAGTTTGATCGGAGAATAAACATACCCTACGTGACAGTGTGCCAGCCTCTGCTACTAAATGACTGCGCCATCTCAAAGCATTCAATTGCAAATTACAAATTCCTCCTAACACCACACTGGAGAAGTAGGAGAACATTAACATCTCCATTTATGCATGAGAAGTCACAGCACGGAGAGATTAATAGTAGCTCAGTGCTGCACACAGGGACTTTTTCTGTCTACCTCAAAGGGAATACCAAAAGGGACATGGCACACTTTCTCTCACCAGCTAACTTGGCTGCAGCTGCCCGGATCTCTTCCCAGCTGCTGCGGAAGTATCTGATGGTGGTTTTGTAAAAGTTCTCCAGTAGCTCAGCCTTCTCTTTGGCCTAGAGAAAATCAGGGACACATGAGCTCTCTCTGGCTAGAAATGCCCTTTGACTGCCAACACATGCCTTTACAAACCACAAGTAAACAGTCTGTGTTCCTCTTGCCACTGCTGTCAGTTATTGGACTCACTCAGACTTTTTTTTTTTAATTTAAACAAGTAAATAGAAGAAAGGACAGGAGGCTGTGTAGAAGTGGGGAAAGTGGGAATCTAGGGCAGATTTACATTCCTCTCACCCTCAGTCCTGTATCCCACTCTAATAGGGTACGTCTACACTACAACGTTAATTCGAACTAACTTAGTTCGAATTACTTAATTCGAACTAAGCTAATTCAAACTAACGGATCTAGACTAAAAAACTAGTTCGAATTAGCATTTTACTAATTCGAACTAGCACGTCCACATTAAGTGGACCCTGAACCGGGCTTAAGGATGGCCGGAAGCAGTGCCGGCAGGGCATCAGAGGAGGACTTAGAGCGTGGAGATGCTGTCTCAGGCTAGCCGAGGGCTGTGCTTAAAGGGTCCCAACCCCCACCCCGGACAGACAGTTCTCAGGGGTGCCCCGCTTGCAAAGCAGTCTTGGCTTGGAGTGCCCGGAGTACCCACACTGGGCACATCACAGCACTTGGCCATCAGACCGGCTGCACTTGCCGCAGCCTGCCATCTGGGGAGATGGGGCAATTGGGGGGCTGCAGGAGAGCTTCCACCCCAAAAGCCCGCAGAGCCAGCCCAGTCCTCCCCATCGGGGGCGCGTACCCCATTCCTCCCTCAACTCCTTCCCCTTACCCTTCCCTAGCCCCTCTTCTTGATGTACAAAATAAAGGACAATTGTGTTCAAAAATGGAATCTGTCTTTATTGAACAAAACTGGGGGAGACTGGGAAAAGGGGGTGGGAGAGGGGAAGAGAGAGGGTGGCAGAGGGGAGGGCAACTAAAATGATCAGGGGTTGGGAACAGGTCTCATATGAAGAGAGGCTAAAGAGACTGGGACTGTTCAGCTTAGAAAAGAGGAGACGGAGGGGGGACAGGATAGAGGTCTCTAAAACCAGGAGTTGGGTGGAGAGGGTGCATACAGAAAAGTTCTTCATTAGTTCCCATAAAGAAGGACTAGAGGACACCAAAGGAAAGGAATGGGTAACAGGCTTCAAACTAGTAACAGAAAGTTGTTCTTCACAAAGCACAGAGTCAACCTGTGGAACTCCTTGCTGCAGGAGGCTGTGAAGGCTACAACTAGAACAGAGTTTAAAGGGAAGTGAGATCAAGCCATGGAGGTTGGGTCCATGGAGTGGTATTAGCCAGGGGGTAGGAGAGGTGTCCCTGCCCAAAGTTTGTGGAAGGCTGGAGAGGGATGGCACGAGACAAATGGCTTGGTCACTGTCTTCGGTCCATCCCCTCCAGGGTCCCTAGGGTTGGCCGCTGTCGGCAGACAGGCTACGGGATAGATGAACCTTTGGTCTGACCCAGGATGGCCATTGTATGCTCAGGGCTCAGGGTCGTGGGGTCTCAGTGGACCACCTTGATTTTCATGCACTCCTGCTCCTGGGTGGCCAGGCTGGCAGCTCTCCTGCCCTAGCCGGCCACCTTCCTGTGCCTAGTGTGGAGATCGTGGACGAGGTCCACGATGTCCGCACTAGCCCAGGAGGGAGCCCGCCTTTTGCGGTCCCGGGCAAGCTCCCAGGAACCGCCAGCCTGGTCCCGGGAAGAGGGGGAGGGCTGGGGGGCATCGGGTGGGTGGCTCGATCCGCACCAGGTGCAGGGTCTGCTGGCTGGGTGCTGGCAGGCTTGCACCTGGCACGGGCACCGTAGCCATCCCGTGCCCCTTTAAGGGGTCCGGGGCCGGGAGGGGGGCATAGAGTTTCCCTGGTGTTGGCCAGAGTGGCCACCAGGGAAACCTGGGGAGGGCTAGCCTCCCACTAGTTCGCATTAAGAGGCTACACACCCCTTAATTCGAACTAGTAAATTTGAACTAGGCTTAATCCTCGTGGAATGAGGATTACCTAGTTCGAACTAAGTGCTCCGCTAGTTCGAATTAAATTCAAACTAACGGAGCGCTAGTGTAGCGCCTATGAAAGTTAGTTCGAACTAACGTCCGTTAGTTCAAACTAACTTTGTAGCGTAGACATACCCATAGATACTTACATTGCCCATCACACATTCCCCCTGCTTCTACATCACAAGCCTATGCTGTCAATAATCTCATATAATTCTATAGGTCACTCACAAGGTGTCTGCAGATATCCATCTGGAGCTCCTCAGGGTTCAGCTCGGTTCTGCAACTAAGATGCTCATTAAGTATAGTTTGGAGCCTCTTCAGTCCCAAAAATGGGGCACAGAGATGAAATGTAGCTCTGCACTCCTGAAAAAGAGGGTTGCACCATTGAATTGTTCCATAACACGTATTGTGCTCATTCAAATGGAACTCATGTCCTTGACTGCTCATCTACCCCAAGAATAAAAGGGATTCCCCTGAAGTAATAGACAGAAAATATGCCAGCATGACTTTAATAGGGGGAAAGGGATTCTACTTCTGGAGTATTGCATCCAATTCTGGGCACCCCATTACTTAAAACATGTTGATACATTGGAGAAAGTCCAACGGAGGGCAACAAAAATGATTAGGAGGCTGGAACACATGATTTACAAGGAGAGGCTGAGGGATTTGGGATTATTTAGTCTTCAGAAGAGAAGAGTGAGGGGAGCTTTGATAGAAGGCTTTAACTACCTGAAGGGGGATTTCAAAGAGGATGGAGAGAGGCTGTTCTCAGTGGTACTAGATGACTGAATGAGGAGCAATGGTCTCAAGTTACAGTGGGGGAGGTCTAGGTTGGATATTCGGAAAAACTATTTTACTAGGAAGGTGGTGAAGCACTGGAATGGGTTACCTAGGGAGGCAACGGAACCTCTAAATCTAGAGTTTTCAAGTCCTAGCTTGACAAAGCCCTGGCTGGGATTGTTTAGTTGTGGCTGGTCCTGTTTTGGGCAGGAGGTTGGACTCAGTGACCTCCTGAGGTCTCCTCCAAACCTATGGTTCTATGATTTTATAATACTGAAAACTGGAGATAGCAGCAATGTTTTTTCAGAACAGATGTAGCTATGAAAGCTGCTTCACTAGGCATAGCTGTGATCTTTCCTCTGTTGTGGGGAGGCAGGAACGTGGGGTGCAGAGATAGGCAGGAATGAACTCTTGGGATCAGACCCATGACCTATCCTGAACTCCAGTGAGACAACCCTGGCTGCTAAGGACCAGCCTGTCTGGGATTGACTCAAAAGGAGGGCAATGAACTGAGGGAAGAATTTAGGTCTCCACTGCAGGAAGGAATAGCAGAGCTCCCCTGGCAACAGGAGGAAGATTCTTTTTGCTTAGTATTTAAGTCACTGTCATTCTTACCATTGAAACTTCAGGGCTTGGATCTTGCAGGTGCAGCAGAAGCGTGACCCAGCTCTGTCTAACCTGCTTGGCAAAATAGTCCTTCCATTTTCTCTTTGCAGAGCCGGCCAGGATACCAAACAGGACAAAGGCCAATGCACGAAGAGTGTTGTCCTTCTATAGCCAAGAAAGCCACACAGGTTGGTAACGAAGAGATAACCACATCATGTATCTAGCACAGCTGTCTCTTCTACATTAGAGTAGAGTGATTCCAACTACAGAAGTTTAGAAGAACTGGAATTAATCACGTTTGGGCCAAATGTGTTGATTCTTCAAAATACTTTGAAGACAGTTCAATTTTGACAAAATTCTTCCAGAAGCCAAGTAGGGGTACTTGGTCAGCTTCTTGGTGACCCATCTAGCAGGCTAACTGAGATCTTGGGCTTCCTGGCCCTCACCTTCAGAACAGCCTGTCTGGCAGGCTGACAAGGAGCCAGGAAATGTGCACCCTGGCACCTCTAATTCCCAGTGTTTCCAGGTTCCCTGTCTCCAGCATAGTCTGCCAGTAGACTGCCCTCAGGCAAGGCTCCCAGTAGAGCTGGGTTGAGAATAGTATTACTGTTTCACAAAGAGATTTGAAATTTGGGCTGGGGGGTGTGTCCCCCAAATAGGAACAAAACCAAAATTTGAAATCTCAAACTTCTCTGCAAAATGGAATAATTTCAACCAGGTGACATAAAAATCGTATGGAGCAGGCCCAAAACAGTCTATTACACCCTGTATGCCCATTTTCCTTGTTATGCAGCTACCTAATCTAGTATTCATACTTCCTTTGCCATTCTCATTGGAAATAAAGATGAACAGAAGGGTGAGACTGAAGGAGCAGGGATGGCATCCTCATTTTCTTAATTCTCTGCTCCGCCATAAAACACATCTCTTCCCTAAGGCCTAAAATCACTTCATTCTGACATGAACAATGCCCAGTGAGGACACATCATGCATTGTAAATGGAGCCTCATCAATGTCAGCTGAACTGGGGTTGAAGGCTTCTGTTCACGTACATTATCGAAGTACTTCCGGATCTCTATGGTGAGGTCTCTGAAGGAAGAACCTATGTCCTTCCCTTTCAGCTCCTTCAGGACTTTGGCCAGTGCCTTCATGCATTCGACAATGATTTCAAAACTGAAAGTCTCTTCTAAAGTCCTGATCAGTGTCTCCAGAAGAAACTTCTTGTACTTTTTCACCTGTTCAGACATATGACATTAAAAAACACTTTCCACTAACCACATTTCTAATATGTTTTTTTAGCAATTATGAAGCAGTGGGAATTTCATCTGCCCCCTAGTGACCTATAGCTATATTTTACATCAGGTACTAGCTACAATAAGCCAAACTCTGTGCCATATTACACCTATGTAATCCTATTAGATTTCTAATTACTTAGATTTGAAGGCCAAAAGGGACCATTGTGACCTCCTTCACAACACAGAACCTCCCCAAAATAATGTCTGTTTGACTAGAGTACCTCTTTTAGAAAAACAGCCCATCTTGTTTTTAAAGTTGCTACTGATAGAGAACCCACCACAACCCTTGGTAAATGGTTCCAATGATTAAAATTACCATTAAAATGTATGCCTTACTAGCAGTCTGAATTAGTTTAGCTTCATTCCTCCCCCCCCCCCCCCATTGAATCTAAAGGCACATTTTCTAGTCCTTTGAAAATTCTTGTGACTCTTCTCCAATTTATCAGCATCCTTCTTGAATTGCAGGCATGATCCTGACATAGTATTCTAGCAGTTCTCACACCAGTGCCATAAGCAGAGGTAAAATAACTTCTTTATTCTTATTCAGAATCCCTCTGTCTATGCCTCCGAGGATCACCTCAGCTCTTTTGGTCACAGCTTTGTACTGGGCGCTTACGTTCAGCTGATTATCTATCATGATTTGAGTTTTTTAGTGTCTCTGTTTCCTGGAATAGAATCTCTCTCATCTTGGAAGTATGGCCTACACTCTTCATTCCTAGGAGTATACATTTACATATGATCATATTAAGTACATATTGTTTCCTTATGCCCAGCTTACCAAGGGAACCAACCTGCTGTGTATTGACTGCAAAGAGGTTCCAGGGGTATGAGAGAGCAGAAGTTGGCCTAGTGCATTGTGCATGGCCTCTGTAAATCCTGAGCAATTGTTTCCTTTAGTTTCTCTAGTTATGCTGCATTGTATTCAGTATTCTATCTTACCTTCTCAGGTGCCCCATAGACTACATTTCCCAGGCCTCTTACAGCCATTCGACGGACAATCCAGTTATTGTCCTCTAACCTTTCTTCTAAGATGTGTAAGACAGACTTAAGCAACCTCTTCTCCCTGAGTATGGGATCAGTCATTAGCTGAAAGAAAATCAACATGTCCATTAGCTCTAATATGTTCATTAAGATAGCGAATATAATTTGAGGAGACACGTAATACACTGTAATTTATTATTCTATACGAATGAGTACTGTGTTAAAAACATGGATTTTTCCTTTTAGGCACTATAATGGGTGATTGCTCATCCCTTGAGAGCCTCTCAGTGACTGCATTTGATACCACAGTCCTTTTCTCGCCCAGGTGCATCCTGCCAGTCGATCTTAGTGAGTCTTCCATGGCTCAGCCCTCTGGCCAAGTCCCAAAGTCCAAACAAATGCCTTTTAGGTCCTGTTGCCCTCACTAGGGTCTTCAGCCCCAACTCTGGACCCTTTATATTCTGTTCTTTGTTCAACCTCTCCATAAGCCCTGTCCCCTTGGGTGTGTCTAGACTACATGCCTCCTTCGACGGAGGCATGTAGATTAGCCAGATCGGAAGAGGGAAATGAAGCCGCGATTAAAATAATCGCGGCTTCATTTAAATTTAAATGGCTGCCCCGATCTGCCGATCAGCTGTTTGTCGGCAGATCGGGGGAGTCTGGACGCGATGCCCCGACAAAGAAGCCTTTCTTCATCGACACAGGTAAGCCTCGTGAAACCAGGCTTACCTGTGTCGATGAAGAAAGGCTTCTTTGTCGGGGCATCGCGTCCAGACTCCCCCGATCTGCCGACAAACAGCTGATCGGCAGATCGGGGCAGCCATTTAAATTTAAATGAAGCCGCGATTATTTTAATCGCAGCTTCATTTCCCTCTTCCGATGTGGCTAATCTACATGCCTCCGTCGAAGGAGGCATGTAGTCTAGACACACCCCTTCATCGGGTTTATGCCACTGGGGAACCTGGGCCTGCCCACTACTCTTGGTTCCAACCTAGAAATAGCAGCGAGTCATTGCTTCATTTCAGTTCATTGCTACTTTTTCCTTGGGTTCTTCCTATGGGGCCACTTTCAGTTTCTCCCTCAAATTATATGTTTAAGGCTCGTAAGGACTCTCTCTCTGCAAATTCAGCTTCAGAAAATGCTGCCTGAAATAAACCCCTGTGAATTGGTTTGGCCAGAGAATAGCATCCTTTCTTGGCCCTCCACTTCCTGAAAGAAACTGACCTAATAAAGCCCTGTAGCTCCATATATCTGAGCCAGCTGGGCTCTGATTGGCAGCTTTCATGAGGCCTCTCTAGGCAGACCTTGAAAACCCACGTTTGTGACTCCTTTCCTAGGTGGGGTGTAGAAAGATTTTGGGGCACAAACAGATTCCTAGAACCACCAGATGAGCCTCTAAAATAGCGACTTAGCGTAAATGTGAAATATGACACAGACGTTATAGCAAGGCTGTGGAGAGGGAGGATGCTCCAGTAGTTAGCAGCCTAGGACTTAGGAGGTTCCAGTTCAATTTCCTGCACCCTCAAAGACTTCCTAGATGATGTTGGGCAAGTCACTTAGGCCTTCTGTGCATCAGTTTCCTCTTTGCAAAATGGGACTAATAGTGTTTCCCTGCCTCACAGGGGTATTGTAGGGATACATACTTTTAAAGAGTTTTGAGGCACTCAGATACTACATTATCATTTTGAAGTACTCAGATAATACAAGTTTCTAAAAGGATGTTTTAAGGAAGATGGAGAAAAATTGTTCTCCTTGGCCTCTAAGGATAGGATAAGAAGCAATGAGCTTAAATTACATCAAGGGAGGTTTAGGTTGGACAGCAGGAAAAACGTCCTGCCTGTCAGGGTGGTTAAACCCTGCAATAAATTGCCTCAGGAGGTTGTGGAATCTGCATCACTAGAAATATTTAAGAGCAGGTTAGACAAACACCTGTCAGGGATGATCTAGACTGTGCTTGGTCCTGCCGTGATGGCTGGGGATGGGACTCGAAGACCTCTCAAGATCCCTTCCAGTTCGAATGTTCTATGAATCTATTATTCTACATTAATGAGAATCTAAGATAGATGTTAATGTATTTGTATGTTGCTTATTTTATAGTATTAGGACACTAGATTCATTTAGAAGATTTGCTGAGCTAGACCAAAATCAGGAGCTGTTGGTTAGTATTAGCCCTAGGAATTGTCAGAAAAGGTCTAGTAACTCAAATTCTATGGCTACATCTACATTGGCATGATTTTGCGCAAAAGCAGCTGCCTGTCTACACTGGCGGGGAGTTCTTGCGCAAGAACACTGACATTCTAATGTCTAAAATCAGTGCTTCTTGCGCAAAAACTATGATGCTCCCGCTCAGGAAAAAGCCCTCCTGTGCAACTGTTCTTGCGCAAGAGGCCAGTGTAGACAGGCCACATTAATTTCTTGTGCAAGAAAGCCCAATGGCTTTCTTGCGCAAGAGAGCGTCTACACTGGCACGGATGATTTTGCACAAAAGCGCCTCTTAGCGCAACAGCACATGCCAGTGTAGACGCTCTCTTGCGCAAATATTCTAACGCAAAAACTCTCGCGTTAAAAGTATGGGTATGTCTACACTACAAAGTTAATTCGAACTAACAGCCGTTAGTTCGAATTAACTTTAATAGCGGCTATACATACAAACTGCTAGTTCGAATTTAAATCGAACTAGCGGAGCGCTTAATTTGAACTAGGTAAACCTCATTCTACGAGGAGTAACGCCTCGTTCGAATTAAGTAGTTCAAATTAAGGGCTGTGTAGCCACTTAATTCGAACTAGTTGGAGGCTAACCCTAATCAGGTTGCCCTGATGGCCACTCTGGGCCAAACCAGGGAAACTTTTCTGCCCCTCTCCCAGCCCCAGAGCCCTTAAAGGGGCACGGTTTGGCTACAGTGCCTGTGCCAGTGGCAAGCCTGCCAGCACCCAGCCAGCAGACCCTGCACCTGGCATGGCATGAGCCAGCCACCCGCTGCCACCCAGCCCTCCGCCTCTTCCCAGGACCAGGTTGGCGGCTCCTAGGAGCCTGCCCAGGGCCACAAGAGGCAGGCGCCCGCGTGGTCTAGTGCGGAGATCGTGGACATTATCGAGGTTTGGGGGGGGAGGCCTCCAGCGTCCACGACCTCCACACTAGGCACAGGAATGCAGCCGTCTAGGGCAGGATAGCTGCCAGCCTGGCCACCAAAGGCCACATCCAAATCCAGGAGCAGGTTTGCATGAAAATCAAGTTGTTCCAGTGAGACCCCCGACCCTGAGCCCTGCGCTTAGAACATAAGAACATAAGAATGGCCGTACTGGGTCAGACCAAAGGTCCATCTAGTCCAGTAGCCTGTCTGCCGACAGCGGCCAACACCAGGTACCCCAGAGGGGATGGACCGAAGACAATGACCAAGCGATTTGTCTCGTGCCATCCATCTTCAGCCTTCCACAAACAGAGGCCAGGGACACCATTCCTACCCCCTGGCTAATAGCACTCCACGGACCCAACCTCCATGAATTTATCTAACTTCTCTTTAAACTCTGTTATAGTTCTAGGCTTCACATCCTCCAGTGGCAAGGAGTTCCACAGGTTGACTATAAGAAGAACTTTGTGTGAAGAAGAACTTTCTTTTATTAGTTTTAAACCTGATGTCCATTCATTTCATTTGGTGTCCTCTAGTCCTTATATTATGGGAACTAATGAAGAACTTTTCTTTATGCACCCTCTCCACACCACTCATGATTTTATAGACCTCTATCATATCCCCCCTCAGTCTCCTCTTTTCTAAGCTGAAAAGTCCCAGTCTCTTTAGCCTCTCTTCATATGGGACCTGTTCCAAACCCCTAATCATTGTACTTGCCCTTTTCTGAACCCTTTCCAAGGCCATATCTTTTTTGAGGTGAGAAGACCACATCTGTACACAGTTCTGAAGATATGGCGTACCATAGGTTTATACTTCCCCTCCTCCTTCTTCCCCTGGCTTCCCCCTTCCAGCTCCCTCCTCCCAGGTTTCCACCTCCCCTCTCCCACCCTCTTTCTTCCCCTCTCCCACCTCCTTTTCCCAGTCCCCCAGAGGTTAACTCACCCCCCCCCACCCCCAGTTTTGTTAAATAAAGAGAGTTTCTATTTTTGAACACGTGTCCTTTATTTTTTACATCAGGAAGAGGGGGCTCGGGAAGGGTAAGTGGAAGGAGGTGAGGGAGGAATGGGGCACGAGCCCCCGATGGGGAGGACTGGGGTGGCTCTGCGGGCTCCTCGGGGTGGAAGCTTTCCTGTAGGGCCTCCTGGATCCTGACAGCCCCCTGATTGACCTCCCCCAGATGGCAGCCTGCGGCAAGTGCAGCCGGGCTGATGGTCGAGTGCTGTAATGTGCCGAGTGTGGGCATTCAGGGCACTCCAAGACAGGACTGCTTTGCTGTCCCCATCGAGTTAGACAAGCAAGCGGGGAATCCTGAGAACTGTCTGTCCGGGGTGGGGGTCGGGTCCTTTTAAGCACAGCCCTCGGCTAGCCTGAGGAAGCAGCTCCACACCTTAAGTCCTAACCTGATGCCCTGATGGCACTGGTTCTGGCCAGCCTTGACTTCGGTTCAGGGTCCACTCAATGTGGACATGCTATTTCGAATTAGCAAAATGCTAATTCGAATTAGTTTTTAGGTCTAGATGCACTCATTTGAATTAGCTTATTTCGAATTAACTAATTCGAATTAAGTTAAATTGAATTAGTGCTGTAGGTTAGACATACCTTATTTGCGCAAAATCTTGCCAATGTAGACGTAGCCTATCTATATCTTTCTCACTCTCTCTTAACCAGCAACTAGAATAGGCAGCTAGGCCAGGCTAGTATAGACCCCAAAAATAACAAAGAGAAAATGATTAAGAAAGGTGTAATGAAGTTCCTTGTGAGATTTCCTTACAAAGGACACATTCTACTATCTAAAATGAATTCCTATGAAGTGAACTGTACAACTCCTCAGAGAAAGGTAAACAACAGATAACAGCCTAATGGTGGAACTGCTCATACCTGAGCAAAGAAAGCTGTGCTGGTGACTCGCTGATTTTCTGATGGGGAATTTACCCAGGGGAGGAGGCTCTGTATGATCTCCACTGTTATTAGTCCAGATCTTTGCAGAACACTGGAAGACAAAAGGAACCACTTATGGGGCAGACTGTGCACTTCAAAAGCTTAGCTGCTATGACCATACAACCTAAAACCTACGCATGGAAGCTCTGTGTTTCTCACCCAGGACACCCCGCACAAAGCTATACCTGAAAGTTCCCTGTCAGTCACTCTATTTGTTGCCGATCCCTGAGGATGAAATGCTGTCTCCTAGATCTCTTACCTCACCAGCAAACACACCCCCTCGTGGTGAGTCTGCGGATTTTCAAGAAGCATCCAAGTTCTCTGCTTCCAGAGTGTTCTTATCAGCTTCTCATTCACAGCCTTGAGAAGCACAGCCTCTAATGCTTCAATAGAAAGCCTGGGGGAAAAGAGGCACAGAACTGTAGTAACCAATAGAAAGGCACAGCCTAAGCAGTCAGGAAACCCCAGTTACTTGTCAGGGCTGTTGTTCATTGACAGTTCATCCATTGACAGTGTCCTGGGGACCACTGTTTTTGGAAGGACTTAATTCCAGGAGGTATTTCAGTCTCATACATCTCATATTACTAGTGTTGCTATGGACAACATTTTGCAGTCACTTTCTCCTATCTGCAAGGCGTATGGGCACTAGCACAGTACAGTAATATGGAAAAAATTCACAATCAGACCCCAAAAGCTGGGACACAGAGAGATTAGTGATCACTAATGGATATTTTGGGGCCCTATCTCCAGCGAGATGTGACAGGGTGCTGAGAGCTTGTACTTGGGGTCAGCACTCTGGTAACTACTAGTACTAATTAGCTTCCCCAGAGAAAGCCTAATTGGATAGAAATGTACCTGATTGCCTGGCTAGAGTGGGGCTATAGAATCAACAAACCTATTATCCCATTAATAAGGAATCTGCCTAAAGGGACACACAGAGGAGTGTTTGAGGGAAACAGAGAGCAAAATGCTAGGAGAGCCTTTCAAAGGGAGTTCTCTGAATGGAAACACTTTCCCTCCATCTGGAGGAGGGACTAGAAAGCTGAGATATAATGTAACGGTGCTATGCATGGACAGGCGGATTAAAACACTGCACATAGTCTACACATCGGTATGTACAGACAAGAAAGTCTCAACACGGGCAACGACTCCTCCGAAGTTTGGAGAGTTTTATGACAGGAAATGGAAACCAGCCACAGAAGGTAGCGTTCTGCAAAGTGGGGCCTGAAAATAACCCTGATGTAGTTTTGGCTACCCTTAAAAGAGCAGCAGGTGGACCTGTGAGACACAGAGCAATGTGTGCCCTTCAACTGACACCACACAGCAGTGCGGATGGGAGGAGCTGCTGGTGCAGGACACTGGTTCCCAGGCATGACAGGGCCATGCGCCTCTCTGTTGGTCACAATGGCTCTTGGGAGCAGAGCCCTGTGGATGTGCAGAACCCAATGTCTATCTGCAGATCTCCGTGTCCAGGGGTAGATGTTTGTATTCGCGCAGGGCTCTAACCATTTTTTGCCTGTATTCTAACTCATTATCACTGACATCTCTGTTCTTTGATAATATACCAGTTCTTGTTTTCCCTATAAATACATCTAAGTGTTGTATGTTTTCCAGAGCTGAGTTCTAAAGTATAAGTGTAAGCAGGGGCTGAACTACTGCTTGCAATCAGCCAGCGAAAAGGAGAGACTACACCACATTTTGGGGGTGGGCATGCTCACTCAAATTGTTTAGCCCTGTAAGATAATTAACTGTTGATATGTAAATACAGGCCTGTCTGATAATTAACTGCTTCATGCTGGGATGGGGAAGGAATCTGGGGTGTGGTTATATAAATCCAATTCAGCCAGGGCTCATGGAGGACTGGTTGTCAGAATGGAATGTGATGTATTGTAACTAATTTGGCTGTTGTGGGGTCACAAACCATGCTACCCCTAAATGTAGGAACTGTAAAATATGACACCAGTGCTTGCAGGAGAGACACCATCATTGTAAGGGGTCTCAGATAAACAAGCCTCCCCCTTCCAGAGCTGAGTGAACTGAGTTGGGGACAAAGGGCTTGAGCCAGCCTGCTTCATGCCTGCCAGGTGTCAGCTGTAAGGCTGGTTCAACCTGTCTCTCTCCTTCCCCCCCCCCCCCCCCCGCCTTCTAAGGGTAGACCTAAAGCAGACTCCATTAGGAGTCTTTTTGTTATTCCAGTGGAAGCTGGAATCTTTTTGCCAGCCTAGGTGGTAGCTAAAGAGTTGAAATCACTAAGAGCTGAAGTCACTGGTTTGGCCTGGAGCCAGACCCATTGCGGCCAGCAGAGGGGCTGGTGGGAGAGACCAGAGGGTGGCCAGCAGGGCAGCTGGAGAGGAGCAGTGGCAGGCAGCCAGCAGAGCGGCTGGTGGAGCAGCAGACCACAAGAGCAGCACGAAGGTGGCATGGCCTCAGGCTCAATGGGTGGAGTCATCAGGGTGATGTGTCTGGGACTGTACTGACAGAGCTGTAAGTGGGGCGTTTGAAGTGGGGTATGGAGAAAGTTTGGGTAGGTGAATGGGACCCTTACATTGTTGGACTAGTGAGCCTGAGGGGCAAAGGACATTGCTCAATCCATTTGAGCTGGGATGGTTACTCGTGGGTTGGTTATGAACTCTGGCTGTGGTATTTTCCCAAGCTAATGCCATGTGACCTCTCTCTCTCTCTCTTTCATTAAAAGTTTCTTTTCTACACTCAGACTCTGTGCTTGCAAGTGGGGAAGCATTGCCTCTCAGAGGCGTCCAGAGGTGTGTGAATTTCCCAAGCTACTGAGTGGGGGCTCAAGACTGTTGTGTGTGAGATGGATGAAAAGGGAGTGTGTTTGTGTGTGTGTGGGGGGGGGGGTATTTATTGTGTGCTGAGCTTGTGTTTCTCTGTTTGGTTTAGTTTGGTGTTTGTCTGTTTGTTTGTTTGTTTGTTTGTTTGTTTGTTTGAAGGAGCTTCTAAAAGGTTTGAAATCTAGAAGCCTATGTTAATTGGCTGAGCCTCAGTCGGGGGAGGGGCTACCAGAGCTATATAAGCCTGTGAGTCCGCGAACAGGGAGCTTGGAGAGGGACTTTGGAGTGGGAGTTTAGAGGGCACTAGTGACTTCTGATCTTCTTTAAACCTAACTTTTATAATAATCTATATTCCAGAGATTTAATAAGCCCAGTTTTTACTTAAATTTATTCATAAAAAAATGGAGACAGAAGCCCAGCAGCAGAGTGGGGGCTATCCTGTTTATTACGTCGAGTGTAACATGTATGATTACCTGCCCTGTGGGCGAGTGGCGTATGTGTGCACCTGTTGCAAGGAGCTCCTGGCCCTCAGAGACCGAGTTCGGGCTTTGGAGGCCAGGGTGGCTGAACTGGAGGAGCTAACAGAGGTAGAGAGCTATGTTGATGAGACTTTCCAGGACACTGTAGTACTGTCCCACCTCCAGTCTGAGAGTCCCAGTGCTCTTAAGGAGGATGAAAGTCTCAAGGGAACAGAGAATTCAATGGGAGCAGAGGGAAACCATCCCGTAGTTGGGACCCTCCTTCCCGAGGATGTTGCGGTATCCTCTCGCACCAACGATACCTCTGAGGGGGAGGGAATGCCAGATGTTAGGAAGAGGCAGGTGTTAGTAGTGGGTGATTCGATCGTTAGAAACATAGATAGTTGGGTTTGTGATGACCAGGAGAACTGTATGGTCACTTGACTGCCTGGTGCAAAGGTTGCAGATCTCTCGAGGTATCTAGATAGACTTATGTCTAGTGCTGGGGAGGAGCCGGTGGTCGTGGTACATGTAGGTATCAATGACATAGGGAAGGGTAGGAGAGATGTCCTGGAGGCCAAATTTAGGTTGCTAGGAAAGAGACTGAAATCCAGGACCTCTATGGTGGCATTCTTGGAAATGCTTCCAGTTCCACGCGCAGGACCAGGTAGGCAGGCAAAGCTTCAGAGTCTCAATGCATGGATGAGACGATGGTGTAGGGAAGAGGGGTTTGGATTTATCAGGAACTGGGGACACTTTTGGGAGAGGGGGAGCCTATACAGGAAGGATGGGCTCCACCTAAACCAGGGTGGAACCAGACTACTGGCACTAAACATTAAAAGGCCGTAGAGCAGTTTTTAAACTAAGAGATGGGGGAACGCTGATTGGTGCGGAGATGCACGTACATCGCAGGGAGACTTCTCTTAGAGGAGAATCCGTTGATAGAGATTCTCTAAGCTGTAGTCAGAAAGAGAGGACAAAGAGACTGAGGCCTGAGGAGGCCTAGATAGTAGTGTTTGTGTTGCCAGAGCTTGGTGGTTTCAGGGAACTGACCTATAGCAAGCACAAACAAGACTTTCTCATATTAAAAGCAGGTGATGGTAAGGTGCCTCATAACCCTGAGAACTCCTGGGGAGTGTCACCCAAATGGACTGGGATTCTCTTTGTTTTGCTCCCTTTCTTCTAATTACCTGCAAGGGTTGCCCTCACATAGTTGTTGTCCTTTTCTGAATAACCTCCTTCGGCTGCTCATCCTGGGCAAAGGCATCTTTTGTCTTAGGGTTTGGCTGATCTGCTGCAGGAGAACAGTAAACAACTCCGGGAACAGCTCCTGCACAGTTTTGCTCAGCTGCAATGCTGACACCACTTCAAAGATGGCACATGTTGCCTGAAAGGAGAGCATGGTAAAAGAAGAGGTCTCTTCCTAACACTATCACACTCTCTCCCCTTCTGATACCTGCTGGACTAAATTCTCACTCCTGTCACTAACTTGATGAATGACCGAGAGCAATTCACTCCATGTGTGCCTTAGCGTCCCATATCTGTAAAAATGTGTACGACCTATCAAAGCATGTTGTGAGTTGTACAAAACATCTGCAAAGCACTGTAAGAAATCTGATTCAAAGACTTTCTAATTGCCAGATAGTATTAAGTGAATCAGCCACATACTCTAAATCTGCCATCTGTTGTTCCACAGAAAGCACAGCTGGAATCCAGGAAACAGGACTTCAGAAAAGAAGTGCCCATATGACAATATTATACCACTCATCTAGCTTTCCATCAGCATGTTTGTCACAAGGCAGAGAAATACATGTCTGTCGTCTAACTTACTGTGAGAGGTTCAGCAGCTGCTAAATGCAGGTCAGTTTTTGTCTCTGAGGTCATCCTTCCTTCTTGGCTTGTTGGAGTCTTTATTTTTTCTATTAGGACCTTCAGGACTTGAGGGGCGAGCAAGGGATCTGTCCCCAGAGATCTCCACAGCTCAGTGGTGTCACTGCAATTTAACATAAGTTATATGTGACCCCTGGAGACTTTTGTGGCTCTGACTATATGCATCATATTCAAGTAAAGAACACATTTTCTCCTTGACTATGATCAGGGCTCACCAACCGCGCTGTCCGGCGAACTGTGCATGCACAGATCGTTCTGCGCATGCACAGGTCGCCCGAACCCGGCTCTTCCAGGTTACAATCTACACGCCATGGGTGAGTAGATTGTATTATTTGTCAAGCCCTGCCTATGATGAGCAAGTTCAGAGTGCTGTCCTCCTTATATGGTCCTCATGTTTTACATATTGAGTTTCTAGTTACAGAACTAAGTTAAGTTACATTTCAGGTTACATTTCTACAGTGCATGACTATTTTGGGATCCTGGAGGTATCCCGAAATAGCTACCCCACATTTATACAAGCAGCCCGTTATTTTGAAATATTTTTCAAAATAATGGGCACACTATTTTGCCATCCCAAGAAACTTTGTTGCATGAGGGATAAGGGATGGCTTGAAATAGCGCATTATTTCGACATTTGGTGCTGTGTAGAAGCGCCACATTTCAAAATAGGCTATGCAAAATATGATACGCAATTTGCGGAGTGCAAATTGTGCATCTTATTTCAAGTTTAGGGTGCTGTATAGACACAACCCTAGTCTTACTGCACCATAACCATTAATGCTAGACTTCAGAAGGAAAGGACACAGAGCTCTAATCACAGTTCCTGTTTTCCTACTTCTCAGTAGATATGGAATCATGATCTTCCTACTAACTGGATGTACAACTACGAGAACAAATATTTGTGGCTAGCCCATGACCTCTTCACAAATGGCATTCCCTGGCCTCTATTTGCCAGAATGGGCATGTTCTGTTCACTCCCTATGGGGCACCTGGCATTGGCCACTGTCTGAAGACAGGATCCTGGGCTAGATGGACATTTGGTCTGACCCACTACAGCCGTTCTTATGTTCTTAGATTCCAGCACTGATGACTGATAATTCAGCTAGGGATGTTTGAATGAAATGATAGATATGCTTACCGCCCTGTCTTTAAGTACCAAGAATGACAACTCCATTCCAGCAGCCATACCCTTGCTGATACCAAAAGCCTGGTACCCTATCCTGGCTAATCAGCCAGGAATTTGGATTTGAAGCTTTCATGCTACCAGAAAACGAACAGTCACTGGCAATTTCCAGGGTGATGTTAGTTCAGGGGTCTGGAGAGGCAAAAATCCACTCCAGTGATGCCAGTAAAGGGAAGTCTTTAGGATGCCAAAGCAACTATTAATTAATGGAAACAGAATGAAACTTAATTTCTCCCTGCACCCACCTTGACATGGTCTTGGACCTTTCTGCAGAAAGACCCAAGCTATTAACCTTTAGGAATTATCTCAAACTGTCTGTGGCTTAAATGAAGCCTTACATCTTCCAGTGAAGCCGTGGGATCCATGGTTACCAAAATGAACACTGTAAGGAGCAGTATATACCTGTCCATCGGCAGACGTTTGATGAGGAGGCTGAAGATCACTGCCTCTAGGTGATGGTGAGCTAGAATGGACACTGACTCCACCAGGAACTGCCTCAAGCTACCCTGCTTGATGGTAGGCATATGAAGATATATTCTACTCAGGATATCTGGCACCTGGACAGAATAAAACCAGAAAAAATGTCCCTTTTCCATTCTCTCCATTCATTCTGCAGAACCAAAACGTTTATTTAGTCGTTTAGCAATTTGCTGTTCTTGTAGAAAATCCTCCCTTCAAAAAACAAGTATTTAGACATGGCTGCATAGATTTAACCCACAAAAATTATACATATCTCTGCCCATACCTGGCTGCAACACCGGGTTAAGACATGCTGAGGCCCGAAGCTATGTCAAGTTAAAGAGGCCTCATTGCATTTCCAAAAAAAACCATGTATTATTCTAACAGAAAGGAAAATGAAAATAGAAATAATAAAGTTATCTATCTATCTATCTATCTATCTATCTATCTATCTATCTATCTATACATAGGCAAAGAGGCAAGTAAAAACTAGCAATTTTGGGGTATTTTTAGAGACCCCTCATTATCTGAGGCCCTAAGATGTAGTTCACTTAGCTTGTCTCTTGGGGCCGGATATCCTCTTTTTGCATTTTACTCGGAGTCTAATTTTTCCAAGCCTTTCATGGCTGGAAACTGTGACAACAAGATAGACAAATAATCAAGCATCTTCCTTTTCACTTGGGGTACGGTTACACTAGCTCGTTAGTTCGAGCTAGGTAGTGTAACGAGGGCAAGCAGAGTTGCAAATGAAGCCCAGGATTTAAATATCCTGGGCTTCATTTGCATGTTCCTGGGTGCTGCCATTTTAAAATCCCCCTTAATCCGAACACCGTGCCCGCGGCTACATGCGGCACGGAGTAGGTAGTTCTAATTAAAGATCCTAATTCCATGAGGAGTAACGGTAGTTCGAATTAGGATCTTTAATTTGAACTACCTAGTCCATGCCGCATGTAGCCGCGGGCACGGAGTTCGGAGTAAGGGGGATTTAAAAATGGTGGCGCCAGGGAACATGCAAATGAAGCCCGGGATATTTAAATCTCGGGCTTCATTTGCAACTCCGCTTGCCCTCATTACCCTACCTAGCTCGAACTAACGAGCTAGTGCAGATGTACCGTTAGATTATCTCTGTCTTCTGCTGTTGATTCCCCCATTGCCTGACTCAGGATAGGAACACAGATGGAATTAACTTCCAATCCCAGGGGGAGAAACAGCAAGACTTGTGTTCACTGCAAATGATGGCAAAGACCTGAAAGCCTGCAGGTTAGCCAGAAAAACCTCTCCAGCTTCTATTTTACCTCATCCAGCATGGCACCTCCACACTCCTTCAGGATGATCTTCATCCACAGACCGGCTGCTGTGGCACAGGAGGGACTAGCAGACAGCATACCATCCAGTATGGCCTCAATAAAATCTGTGGCTTGGTCAGAGGGAAAGTACTTACTAACCACCTGTGGACAGATCAAAACCAGGAAAGATTGCAATGATAGTCGGCTCCAGTACTTTTAAGAAAGGAGGCCTAAGAGCTGTATAGGAAAATAATGTATTCATCAGCAAATTGCTAATTGGGCTCATATCTGGCAAGGCAGTTGCAATTAAAATTTTCTCTGTAATCTTTCTAGCTACCACATCTCTATTCTACACTAATAATATCAGGTTAGATCTTAGGTTGTACAGTTAGCACAACATTGTATGGGACAAACAGGATGTAAATTTCCAGTTTATATTCTATGATGTACATGACATCTTTTCACAAAATATAAAAATATGCAAAGAGATGCATGCACACAAATATAGGTTCAGGTAAACACACAAGGTGACAAGACTGGTTTCTCAGCTTGATGTCCCGCTCACATATTTTCCCCCTGGATGGATGGATGGATGGATGGATGGATGGATGTGCGCACGCACATGCATGGGCATGTTCATGCAACTGTCTGGAATCTGTTTTTTACATGGCATTCATAGCATATACCTATGAAAAGCATGTTACTGATTACACATGAATGCCTCACTCCCATAGCTCGCTCCAAGTGTGGAAAGACATCACGAAAGCATAAAACAATCATGGAAACATAGAATACTAGGACTGGAAGGGACCTTGAGAGGTCATCGAGTCCAATCCCCTGCCCTCATGGCAGGACCAAATACTGTCTAGACCATCCCTGATAGACATTTATTTAACCTACTCTTAAATATCTCCAGAGACGGAGATTCCACAACCTCCCTGGGCAATTTATTCCAGTGTTTGACTACCCTGACAATTAGGAACTTTTTCCTAATGTCCAATCTAAATCTCCCTTGCTGCAGTTTAAGCCCATTGCTTCTTGTTCTATCCCCATAGGCCAAGATGAACAAGTTTTCTCCCTCCTCCTTATGGCACCCTTTTAGATATCTGAAAACTGCTATCATGTTCCCCCTCGATCTTCTCTTTTCTAAACTAAACAAACCTAATTCCTTCAGCCTTCCCTCATAGGTCATGTTCTCTAGACCTTTCATCATTCTCGTTGCTCTTCTCTGGACCCTCTACAATTTCTCCACATCTTTCTTGAAATGCGGTGCTCAGAACTGAACACAATACTCCAATTGAGGCCTAACCAGCGCAGAGTAGAGCAGAAGAATGACTTCTCATGTCTTGCTCACAACACCCCTGTTAATGCATCCCAGAATCATGTTTGCTTTCTTTGCAACGGCATCACACTGCTGACTCATATTCAACTTGTGGTCCACTATAACCCCTAGATCCCTTTCTGCCGTACTCCTTCCCAGACAGTCGCTTCCCATTCTGTATGTATGAATCTGATTGTTCCTTCCTAAGTGGAGAACTTGGCATTTGTCTTAAACTTCATCATATTTACCTCAGACCATTTCTCCAAGTCATTTTGAATTATGACCCTATCCTGCAGATTAGTCGCAACCCCTCCCAGCTTGGTATCATCTGCAAACTTAATAAGCGTACTTTCTATACCAATATCTAAATTGTTGATGAAGATATTGAACAAAGCCGGTCCCAAAACAGACCCCTGTGGAACCCCACTTGTTTGCCTTTCCAGCAGGATTGTGACCCATTAATAACTACTCTCTGAGTATGGTTATCCAGCCAGTTATGCACCCACCTTTTAGTAGCCCCATCTAAGTTGTAAATACCTAGTTTATTGATAAGAATATCATGCGAGACTGTATCAAATGCCTTACTAAAGTCTAGGTATACTATATCCACCACTTCTCCCTTATCCACAAGACTCGTTATCCTATCAAAGAAAACTATCAGATTGGTTTGACATGATTTGTTCTTTACAAATCCAGGCTGGCTGTTCCCTAGCACCTTGCCGCTTTCCAAGTGTTTACAGACGATTTCTTTAATTACTTGCTCCATTATCTTCCCAGGCACAGAAGTTAAACTAACTGGTCTGTAGTTTCCTGGGTTGTTCTTATTTCCCTTTTTATAGATGGGCACTATATTTGCCCTTTTCCAGTCCTCTGGACAAGGGAAAATGAATGGTGCACAGCCACTAGAACAGTCACTTAGGGTACGTCTAGACTACAGGCTTCTGTCCACAAAGAGCGTCTAGACTACATTGAGTTCTGTCGACAAAGCAAGCTGCTTTGTCGACATGGCAGTGTAGTCTAGACGCAACCCTACAGGCAATAACACCATCTGTCGACAGAACTCTGTCGACAGAAGGTGTTATGCCTCGTAAAATGAGGTTTACCACCGTCAACAAAACTGCTGAGTTCTGTCGACGTTATGTTGACAGAACTCAGCGGCAGTGTGGACGCAGGTATAGTTTTGTCGACAAAAGTCCACTTTTGTCGACAAAACCCTGTAGTCTAGACACACCCCTAGTGTCTGTTACCTTAGCCATTTTGCAAGATGCTTGAAACAGAGCCTCAGGGTCTGGAGTTGTTAGTGCCTCACGGAGACATCTCAGCTCCTCCTCTGCTGACCCCAGGTTTCTGCACTGACCTAGGATAGAGAAAAGGAGAAAAAGTATGGCAACATGTAATAAAACTGAACCTCTGATCCATAGATAATCATACAGGCGGATCTATGGGGGTATGTTATTACCAGCTGTGTGTGAAATTTTGGCCCCACTAAAGCCAATGACGAAATTCTTGTTGACTTTAATGGAGTTAGAATTTTACCATCAGGCTATGTGTGGACTATATCCCTTTTTCGGAAAAGGGATGTAAATTAGACGTATCGCAATTGCTAATGAAGTGGGGATTTAAATCTCCCCCACTTCATTAGCATAAAAATGGCTGCAGCTTTTTTCGGCACGGAGCTTTGCTGGAGAAAAGCGCCAGTCTAGATGCTGATCTTGTGGAAAATTAAGCCTTTCCCGAAAGATCCCTTATCCCTCCGAAAAAGGGATGTAGTCTAGACGTAGCCCCTATGTCTGAAAGTTAACAGTAATGGCATGTGATTCATTGTGATTCATACAGGATTAAACAGGCACTGTATTCTGTGTGGAGCATCTTTCTCTGTATATCTGGTTTCAGTAGCCACTCTGCTCTCAGTATTTAAATCTAATCTCTTAGTCAAGCACAACTCATGTAGATTGTTCTGAGGTTCTGATTTGGAGGAGAATCCCTCTACTGAACTCTCATTGTAAAAGAGATGGGGCTGACCAAAAGCTTAGGTAGGAAACCCAGGCTCTTCGCTCACTTCTAAATCATGAACTGTCTCTTTAAGGGAAAGCTGTCCTGCTCTGTCATCTCCCTCTCCCCACCCCACTCTGCAGAGGGGGGGACATATGGGCATATGGCAGGGGAGAGAGTGTGTGTGAGACAATGTGTGTGTGTGTGTGTGAGAGAGAGAGAGAGAGAGAGAGAGAGAGAGGGACATGCTGGCTGCCAGAGAAATCTTAGAAGCAGTGCACTGCCTCTTTAGATAGGCACTCCGTTACTCACCATACTTCAGACTGGAGCAGCACTATTGTATGTGTCCCTCTCCCCAAACTCTGCTCTGCAGAGATGATGACAGGGGCAAAGGGGTCACCCTGACTTCTGCACGCCTCCCTGCTCACCTCCCCTCCACACACCACTAGCAGCAGATAGGATGGAGCAAGGTCGGAGAGGGGCAGCTGAACACATGCTGCTGGCATGCTTGCTAATCAGCTGAGCGCTCCAGACAGAAATTCTGGGGAGAAGGGCAGATCTGGCCTGTGTGCTATATTTTGCCCACCCTCTAATATTTGCAGATTATTTATTATTTGTGCAGTTCTCTTCCAGCAATGTACTTACAAGGCCCCAATCATTCTGTTATATAAGTGTCGCTAACAAGACAGAAAGAATTACAGATGGAAAAAATGGTCATTACAACAATGAAAGAAAGTGAAGAGTTACTTACACCTGCTCATGGTCTCCTCACCTTGTATATTGAGAATACAGTTGATACAGTCAACCACCCACTGACGCGATGAGGTAATTGAAGCACAGGTATATGGTGCTAATAGCCCAATCAGATATCCAAAGTGATCAAAAGTTTCCTGAGGCTAATTAAAAAAGAATGAAGAATGAAAGTTCTCCGGCTATACTGGACATTATTTGCCTTCCTTATTGTGAACTCCATTACTGTACCTGGGTACGGCACATTGGAAAACATAATCCTTGTTGTACATGCAAATTGATGGGGTCTAAATTAGCTGTAGCACTCAAGAAAAATCTCAGAGTCATTGTGGATAGTCCTCTAAAAACATCTGTTCAACACGCAGCTGCAGTTAAAAATGCTAATGGTATGTTAGGAACCACTAGGAAAACGGATGAATAATAATATGATAAATAATAATAAATTAGCAATAGGGATATATTACCGACCACCTGACCAGGACAGCGATACTGACATTGAAATGCTGAGGGAGATTAGAGAGGCTACCAAAATAAAGAACTCTATAATAATGGGGGACTTTAATTAGCCCCATATTGACTGGATACATGTCACCTCAGGAAGAGAAGCGGAGATAAAATTTCTCAATGGCTTAAATGACTGCTTCTTGGAGCAGCTGGTGCAGGAACCCACAAGGGGAGAGGCAATTCTTGATTTAGTCCTGAGTGGAGTGCAGGATCAGGGCCAGGATATAACCGTTACCGGACCGCTTGGGAATAGTGACCATAATATAATAACATTCAACATTCCTGTGGTGGGAAGAACACCTCAGCAGTCCAGCACCCTGGCATTTAATTTCAAAAAGGGGAATTACACCAAAAATGAGGAGGTTAGTTAAACAGAAATTAAAAGGCACAGTGACTAGAGCAAAGTCCCTGAAAGCTGCATGGAAACTTTTTAAAGACACCATAACAGGGGCCCAACTTAAATGTATACCCCAAATTAAAAAACATAGCAAGAGACCTAAAAAAGAGTCACCGTGGCTTAACCACCATGTAAAAGAAGCAGTGAGGGACAAAAAGGTATCTTTTCAGAAGTGGAAGTCCAATCCTAGTGAGATAAATAGAAAGGAACATAAACACTGTCAAATCAAGTGTAAAAATGTAATAAGAAAAGCAAAAAAAGATTTTGAGGAACAGCTAGCCAAAAACTCAAAAAGAAATAACAAAATGTTTTTTTAAGTACATTAGAAGCAGGAAGCCTGCTAAAAAACCTGAGGGTCCCTTAGATGATTGAGCTATAAAAGGAGCAATCAAGGACTATAAAGCCATTGCGGAGAAACTAAATGATTTCTTTGCTTCAGTCTTCACGGCTGAGGACGTTGGGGAGATTCCTGAATCTGCACCGTCCTTTGTGGGTGATGAATCTGAGGAACTGTCCCGGATTGAAGTGTCATTAGAGGAGGTTTTGGAACAAATAGAAAAACTTAATGTTAACAAATCTCCGGGACCGGATGGCATTCATCCAAGGGTTCTAAAAGAACTCAAATGGGAAATTGGTGAACTATTATCTGTAGTTTGTAACCTATCCTTTAAATCGGCTTCCGTACCTAATGACTGGAAGGTAGCTAACGTGACACCAATATTTAAAAAGGGCTCTAGAGGCGATCCTGACAATTACAGACCGGTAAGTCTAACTTCAGTACCGGGCAAATTAGTTGAAACAATAGTAAAGAATAAAATTGTGAAGCATGTAGAAGAGCATAATTTATTGGACAAAAGTCAACATGGTTTCTGTAAAAGGAAATCCTGTCTTACTAATCTGTTAGAGTTCTTTGAAGGGGTTAACAAACATGCAGACAAGGGGGATCCAGTAGTTATAGTATACTTGGATTTTCAGAAAGCCTTTGACAAGGTCCCTCACCAAAGGCTCTTGTGTAAATTACATGGCCATGGGATAAGAGGGAAGGTCCTTTCTTGGATTGAAAACTGGTTAAAAGACAGGAAACAAAGGGTAGGAATAAATGGTAAATTTTCAGATTGGAGAGGGGTAACTAGTGGTGTACCCCAAGGGTCAGTCCTGGGACCAATCCTTTTCAACTTATTCATAAATGCTCTGGAGAAAGGGGTAAGCAGTGAGGTAGTAAAGTTTGCAGATGATACAAAACTGTTTAGGATAGTCAAGACAGAAGCAGACTGTGAGGGACTCCAAAAAGATCTCACCAAACTGAGTGATTGGGCAACAAAATGGCAAATGAAATTTAATGTGGATAAATGTAAAGTAATGCACATCGGGAAAAATAACCCCAACTATACGTACAGTATGATGGGGGCTAATTTGGCTACGACAAATCAGGAAAGGGATCTTGGAGTTATCGTGGACAGTTCTCTGAAAACTTCCACGCAGTGTGCAGCGGCGGTCAAAAAGGCAAATAGGATGCTGGGAATTATTAAGAAAGGGATAGAAAATAGGACCCAGAATATCTTACTACCCCTGTATAAAACTATGGTACGCCCACATCTTGAATACTGTGTACAGATGTGGTCTCTTCACCTCAAAAAAGATATTTTGGCCTTTGAAAGGGTTCAGAAAAGGGCAACTAAACTGATTAGGGGTTTGGAACGGGTCCCATATGAGGAGAGGTTAAAGCGACTGGGACTTTTCAGTTTAGAAAAGAGGAGACTGGGGGGGGATATGATAGAGGTCTATAAAATCATGAGTGGTGTGGAGAGGGCTGATAAAGAAAAGTTATTTATTAGTTCCCTAAATAGAAGAACTAGAGGACACCAAATGAAATTAATGGGTAGCAGGTTTAAAACTAATAAAAGAAAGTTCTTCTTCACACAGCGTGTAGTCAACCTGTGGAACTCCT
The DNA here is from genome assembly GCF_052426305.1 of Pelodiscus sinensis. Classification (NCBI taxonomy): domain Eukaryota; kingdom Metazoa; phylum Chordata; order Testudines; family Trionychidae; genus Pelodiscus; species Pelodiscus sinensis. The sequence goes on along the minus strand of NC_143077.1, from coordinate 18,821,389 downwards.
TGCCAGATCAGGCTGTGAAGGCTAGGACTATAATAGAGTTTAAAGAGAAGCTAGATAATTTCATGGAGGCTAGGTGCATGAAAGGCTATTAGCCAGGGGATAAAATGGTGTCCTTGGCCTCTGTTTGTCAGAGGCTGGAGAGGGATGGCAGGAGACAAATCGCTTGAACATTGTCTTCGGTCCAGCCTCTCTGGGGCACCTGGTGCTGGCCACTGTCGGTAGACAGGATACTGGGTTAGATGGACCTTTGGTCTGACCCAGTACGGCCGTTCTTATGTTCTTATCATGCCACTGTTTCAAATCCATGGTACACCCACACCTTGAATACTGCAAGCAATTGTAGTCCTCCAACTTAAATAAAGTTAGGTTATAATTGGAAAAAGTTCAGAGAAAAGCAACAAAAATGATATGGGATATGGGACAAGTCATACAAGGAGAAGTTAAAAGGACTGGGACCATTCATCTTAGAAAAGAGATGCTTACAGGGGGGTATGATAGAGCCATATAAGATGATCAGAGATGCATGATATGGGTGTCCCTATATCTCTGACTGCCTGGGGCTGGGACTGGACAACAGGGGAGAGATCACTCAACAATTGCCTTGTTCTGTTTGTTCCCTCTGATGCATATAACACCCACCACTGTCAGAAGACAGGATACATGAACCATTTGTCTGGGGGATCCAGAATGGCCATTCATGTTTTATGTTCTTATCTGATTAAATAGAAATAGAAATTCAACTTTAACAGCCTGAGAGTATAAGAATGCATCTATGACACTGACACAGCCAACCTATGTGTGACCCACAATAACTTAACAAGCGGCACTGCAATTGTATCAAGACAAGTCACTTATATGTTATTTCAAAGGGTGTGTCTAGACTACTGAGTTTTGTCGACAAAAGTGGACTTTTGTCGACACAACTATACCTGCATCTACACTACCGCTGAGTTCTGTCGACATAACGTCGACAGAACTCAGCAGTTTTGTCGACGCTGGTAAACCTCATTTTACGAGGCATAACACCTTCTGTCGACAGATTTCTGTCGACAGAAGGTGTTATTGCATGTAGGGTTGTGTCTAGACTACAGGGTTTTGTTGACAAAGCAGCTTGCTTTGTCAACAGAACTGAATGTGTCCAGACCCTCTTTGTCGACAGAAGTTTTGTCGACAGATACTGTCGACAAAACTTCTGTCGACAAAACCCTGTAGTCTAGACGAACCCAAAGAAAAGTTCTAGACTAGCGATCACCAACATCATGCATTTTGGTAATAGATATGAAAGGTAGATGTTATGTATTATTGTCTGTATTTATATCTTGCTAGAAGTTTAACATAACCAAATTAGCTTGTAGATTCCAATTCCTTTTCATGTCTTAATTGCCTTAATGATATGCAACTGTCTTCAGTTAACCTTAAGATCAAAGATATAAGACAGTACAAGAAAATATTTTTTACATTGCCTTCAGCTTAACTATCTGTGTTGTAATGGAAGACCACGATCGGCTAATTACCTTATGTGAATGACTATCACCCATTTACCAGTGTATGCATAGGAAATAGAAAATTAACTTCAAAACAAAGCACGACAGGAGATCTGCATGAGCTATTCTTTCTCAGGGAGAGATCCTGCTTCGACAATTTCTGTGAGGAGGCTTGCCAACCGGCTAGAATAACTATAAAAGACAAGTTATGGGACTGATCTTCTCTCTCCAGTCTGCTTAAACTTTGAACAGGGGACGTGTAAGCCATAGGACATAGATCTTCCAAATAATTATTTGGAATAGTCTGGGAAATGCATGGAAAAACTAACAGCCTTTGCATCTAAACTGACTCTGGATGTTGACCGGTTAGCATGATTCCAGAGAGACTTTTACAAGCCAGCCGTTTATTCCACCATGGTTGTGATCCTGAACTATGAAAAGTGAAAGTCATTTTAACAAATATCTATCACTTAACCATTTGTAACTCTCTTCTTTTTCCTTTTAACAACAAATCTGATATTCGGTTATTAAGGATTGGCTGATATTTAGGGAAGACCTGTGATTCATATTAACCTAAGGATAAGTGTCTAGTCCTTTGTGATTGGTGATTATATTAGACTTAGTTGTCTAGATGGGAACCAAGGTCTGGAATGCCTAAAGGGTACTATTGTTTGGTATTTTGTTAACCAGAGTAGAAGCTCTTTTCTTACTGGTTTGGTGAATCTAATTATAAAATCACTCGTCTGGGGAACTGCCTGCCCTGTTTCTTACAGTCTGGCCTGAGTGCTGTCACAGCACTCTTATGGAAACCTTTCTCTTATGGAAGCAGAGGGATCTTAGTCACTTTGAGGCCCCAGCTGCAGGCCTAGTAGAATTTCTCATGCATTCACATTGAATGTCAGATTTGATTTAAGTGGGGAAGTCAGCTCAAGGAAGAGTAGAACTATACTCACTGTGCTATTAACTATCTCCTGATAGGCAGTTAGCAGCCAGACACTGGCCTGCAAGGCCCTTCCTCTCTCCCACTCCTTCTCTGAACTGAGCCAGGTCTCTAGTAGCTGTTGGCAAAGCAGGAGAATGGACAAAGTTAGTACCAGAAAATCCCTCCCAAACGTTTCTTTTAAATAGGTTTGATTGTCACTAAAATCCCTCTCCAAAGCATTTAACTTCCATATAGCAAAAGATTTATATGTCTCCAAAAAGAGACCCTTGTATATACAAGTCCCAGGGACCAGATTCACCTCTGGTGTACGTAACTCCATCAAAGCCAAAGGAGTTACATGAGAGATGAGTCTGGCTCTGTGTATGTGAGGGCTTCTGTAGACTGTCTGATGGCAGCTGTCTAGCACATTGCATGCAGTTTGGGGTCCGGTGCTGTGTTCTCTTTCCTGGACAGCTTCTCCCATGCTGAGTGGCAAATGACAGAGAGGAGCAGAGAAGTCTCCCCAGCCCAGCTCCTTTTATAACTTTATTTTCATACCAACGTTGCACCTAACTCCCCTCCCCTCCGCTCTTCAAACTATTCTGTTTATGTCTGAAGAGCAGGAAGTCTTTGGTGAATGAGTTTCCATACACAGAGCTTAACTCAATACTAATTCATTCCTTTTACAAGAGGTGATCAGTTCTCACTGGTCCTCTTGAATTTGGTTACTGCACTGATGATTTTCTTTCCTGTCCATGTAGTGTTAACTATACTGGAAAAACTAGATCTCAGTCCACCACTGGCATAAAATGGAACAGCTCCCATGGATTTCAATGGGACACATTCCCACTTACTTCAGGAAAAAACGGATGCTTTCTCCCTAAAATTCACCCACTGCGGAAAATTCCTCCACAACAGAAGCTTGAGCATCATCCCTGCTATAACACAAGAAACAATTATCACCCTGGTCCTATGGGCTACTCACATGAAACATTTCCTGGAACCAGTCTGGGGTTGGTTCTTCCTCAAGCAGGATCTTCATTAGCTCACTAAGGGCTTCTAAGGAGCACTCATACATCAACTGAAACCAGAAGAGAAGGAGTGAGGCTCAACACCAGATAATTTCTGCAGGAGGTGGAGGTGAAGTTAGCCATGACTTTGCAGGGAGGCCATGTGTGGCTGCTATCACCCAGTGCTTGCTGGGCAGAGATCTCAGTGGAGTCTGCCAGAGGGGAATTGGTGTCATATACCTCTATGTGCAGAGTATCCTCTAGTTTCTTGCCTTCCTCTTTCATCTTCTCCAAGGGAGGAAGGGGAAATACACTTTTAAAACACAGATCAAGGATCTCACGGTTTTCCTCCAGGGTCAGAGATGGTTTGAGTTTGCTGTCAGAAGACAGAAAGAGAAGTCACGTGTTAGATTCAATACCATAGCCAAGTAAAAAATGGGTTAAATGAATAAAGATTATCCCAATCTAGAACCCCAAATGCAAACAGCCCTTCACTTTGCAGCTGTGCACCTCTTTGTACCTCTGTTAATTATTTGCTCATCTAGAAGTAAAGCTAAAACTTCAATTCCCTTTTTAGAGGAATCCACCAGCTTCCTTCCCCCTGCCAGCTAGCCAGACACCTCCATCCCCACCTGAACTCTTCTCCGTAGTATGGCATGCCCCACAACCTCCACTCTTGTGCCTTTCAAGCACAAATCTCCAAACAGACATGACGCATTCAAACCCTCAAAACAAAAACACCATGTGAGCATCAGCCTGCTCCCAACCTGACACTCATGAATTAACAAATGAGAAGACATCACAGTGCCAAGAAATATGGCATAGAATATCCTACCACAGCTGTCCAATCGCAAACATTGCCTCGTAACGAACTGGAGACACCAGGGAATCCAATGGTTCCTTTTTAATGAAGTCCTGAAATGCATGAACAGAGACATAAAAATAGGAAGTGGGTTTGAAAGGCAGAGAAGCCTCCCCCTCACCTTCTGAAACAGGGCTTTATGCCAGACCTGTAAGAAACAGACACTGTTTCAGTGGCTCTCTGCCTCAGAAATGGACCGTAGAGACATCTGCTATACACAGGTCATCAAGCTGTATCCTGGTAACTCATCAGACACTATCCATTCCTTCCAGTTACAGCCCACAATATGCCAGCATCCCGGCCAAGCACAGTGGACCCAGCATTCTAGGTGCCAGGCAGGTAAATCATGACACTGCAGTAGTATAGCTACAGCCAATGGAAAGAATAACATCTACCCGGACAATCAGTCTCATTACATAATAACAAAATCCCTTGTAGCTCAGGCTTCAAAGTTCCTAATCACTCACCATCATGTAATCAAGGAGCTCCAGTTTGTAAGAGAATTCAAATGCCTGGGAGTCTCCAGTCTTCAAAACTGCACAGCTAATCTCTGTTGCATTCTGGATGAGGGTTGATTTCAGGTCCATGTCCTATATTTCCAGGAAAAACAAGAGGATGTGGGTGAGAAACTGAGAGAATCAGATTCCAGAAGAGTAGAAATTAGATCTAGTCTCAGGAGAAGTGTCTGCAGACCCCAGAAGACAGAGAACCCCAGCTCTACACCCATCTCAGAAAAAGAAAAGGCCCAGGTTGATCAAGTAAACCCAGGTCCATTTACACAGAGTAGTCATGACTCCTGCTTGATGTGGGAGGGAAAACAAATTTTATGCAATTTAAACAAGAAACTTGTGCATAGTAAATGCACAAGATACGAGGGCAGATTATTTAGAATTTAACTTGTTCGCAACATTGATCCCCAACACCTGAAAAACAAAATGTAAAACCGCTACTAGCAATTTCTATTGTGCCACATTATGCACATTCTACAAATATCCTGGTTAATGAATATGAAGTAGAGAGATATCACTATTACTGACTCTTCCAAAAAAGCAGGAAATGTGCCCAGTCTGGGTGTGTTGCAGTGGACAATATCAGGGGCCATAGTTCTCTGCTTTTCTTTCAAAAAAGGCTTTTTCGAAATTTGGAAAAACCTGCTCTTTCAAGCCATCCCTTCCTTCCTCATAAATCAAGGTTTACAGGGATGGTGAAAGAACGCATCCACTTTTCCAAAAAGTGGATGCGGTATTGCTTTTCTGGGATCCCTCTGGGATCCCGGAAAAGTACTGCAGCCTAGACATAGCCTTAGACAGAGTAGAATGGAATGGCAAAGTGATGTGGAGAGATTAGAACTATGCACTGAGACCAGAATCAGGGCTGGCAAGTGGACAGCCATATATCTAAGGAGCAGAAATAATGAGCAGGCAGACAAATAGGAAGACAGATATGGGGAAAGGGAAGTAGATAGTCCAAGAAACAGTGATAGCAAATAAACTAAATACAAGCTAGCACTATTCTCCCTTGAGTAGCAAGAGGTAGAGCTAGATACTCATACATCTTAAGGAAATTAAGGTGCATCGACAGGTCACCCTTACCTCGAAATAGCTTATTTTGAAATTTGGCAATGTCTACACAGCAACAAATTTTGAAATGAAGCACTATTCCAAAAAGTCCCTTAACCCTCATGGAACAAGGTTTACAGGGATGTTGGGATAGTGAGCCCGTTAGATTTCAAAATAACGGGCGCACTCAAAAGATGCGGAATAGCTATTTCGGGATACTTCTGATACCCTGAAATAGGTTCACAGTGTAAACATAGCCTTAGAGTGTTATACTGCACAGCCTGAGTGTGACTGCATCCGAAATACTATGTAACTGTGACCTAGAGAATTTCAGAAGAACACAGAAAAACTAGAGAAAATACAAACAACAGCAACAAATAAGATATTTGTTACAGCTCACACTCCATCCATGAAGGTTTTAGATTTGATGCACATGACAAACGGTTGTTCAAAGGAGATTTTTAGAAAAATAAGCCCTCTCTTAGAAAACTCAGGTCCAGTGGAGGCACTGATCTAACTTCAGAGTAATATCCCCAACACTTATGCAAAAACTCTTACTTGGCAACCGGTTCTATAATGGTGTAGGATGTTCTCTGTGATGTCTGCCTCCACCCGAGACAGAAGTTGCTCTTTTGGAGCATGCATAGCCACTTTGCTGTATGTCAGCATCAGCGTGCTGCGGGTCTTGGCTCTTTTCCCGTGATGGTAGTCCTGGACAATTGGAAATGTCACAAGAGACAATTACTTCTGATTCATTTTGCCTTGAAATTCTGATCTGTTGCTGACTGAGGAATTGCTTTTGGCAGCGATAATAGCTTGTACTTGAAAAATGTATTTAAGCCAAACCATAACTGCATGAGGCACAGAGGTATTGGTGTCTCAAACATACTGATTGGATAATTCTGACACAGAGAGCCCAAAGTTTTGACCCTACCCCAGTGACATAAATGGGAGATTTGTCATTGACACTGATAGGCACAGAATTAGGTGCTAAATGATATGCCTAAATCTGCACAGTGAGTAAACAGCAAATCTGGCAATGGTGGCCAAGACACCTAATATGCTGTTTTATCCTCTGGATAAATGGTTCTCAACCAAAGGTACGCAGAAGTTTTCGAGGAGGACAGATCAGATCATTTCGATATTTGCCTAGTTTTAGAGCAGGCTACCTAAAAAGCATTAGCAAAGTTACAAACTAAAATTTCATACACACAATGACCTATTTACACTGCTCTATATACTGCACATTGAAATGTAAGGAACATATTTATATTTAAATTAATTTATTTTAATTGGTATGGCATATGAAAATGGGAAATTAAGCATTTTTTCAGTAATAGTGTGTTGTGACACTTTTTTGTATTTTTATGCATCACACAGAGCACATCCATTGGGGGACAGTGTTAGCTGACCAATGAGACTCTACCGGGGCAGGAGATACTGTCTCTAGTTTAGAGGGAGAGGAAGTTTGAGAGAACCCCCTGGCTCCTTTACCTTCAGGTGACCAATAAACCCAGAAATCGTAAGTTTATCCATTGCTGCCCCAAACTCCTGAAGTGTGTTCAAGATGAGGTCCAAGTGGCTCTCGGCAGAGAATGAAAGGATGGAAATGACTCCCTGTTACTCAAGAAAAATATTGGTTAGTGAATCTGACCAGGTGCCCAATAGACCCCCACAAGTCAATTCCTTTCACCCAAAGTAGTATAAAGTGCCAATTAGGCCTGAGACCTATGGGAGGGGGGAGCAAAGGGTGAGTGAAATAGCAACAAAGAGGACATGAAGCAAAATGGCATCTGTCCCAGGACAACTGAGAGCTGAGTTGCCCAGGGGACATTCAGAGGGCACATGATAAGGTAGGGAGAGGGACAGGGTCCTTACCAGTCTATCAGGGGCTTCCATGTAATCTGTTGTCTTCAGAAACTTCTGAATCTGTGATTTAATATGGACCGGGTCCTGACAAACTGCCAAGCAAATTCCTAGTGCCTTATAGAGGAAACACTGAAAGAAAGAGGCCAGCATTGAGATATCAAGAACACCACATGCTTGTCAGTATAGAACCAACCCAGCAACACACACTGACACAGGAAAAAACAACCGAGCCAAGACCAAGCACCCCTGCTGCAGACACATCCCATCATCTTCCGCCACCCAGTTAGGGAACAATTCAGTACCAATAGCTGCTCCAAGCAAATGCCAGCAGGGGAAGAGCAGGGAACAAGCAAACACAAATTTTATACACAAAAAAACCAATGAAGCAGAGAGAAGTCTCATGCAGCCCTCCAACAAGAATTCCAAGAGCAATTAACTAGAAACTAAACCTTAACAGAGAACAAACCTTCTCTTTGGAGGGGCTGGCATAGCCGGCCATCTGCTGGCTCAACTCAGAGCTTAGCTGGCTGCTCCAGGCATTGTCATTTATCTGCTCCAGAGATGTTCTGAGGAACTGTGTGTAAAACAAGAGCTGGTTTATTGAAAGAATTTTTGGTTGGGGCTTGAGAGTTTTTTCCCTTCCTTGTTCTCTGTTGTAACCATTCCAATATTCAGGTGTCATAGAAAGATTATTTCCCTATTGAGAACTATGAGCATTGACAACCCAGACTTCCTCTGCCGGTTGTTCTTTAACCTTTGCCTTATGATTCTGCTCAGTCCCCAAACTCAGATGCACAGCAAATTGGAGAATGAGATCTGACCATTGATTTTATAGCAGACAGAGGATAGGTCTAGTGAACTTTGATCAATGGGCCATCATTAACAAAGAGCCAAGCACCTTCTCTGAAGTGCTACAGACTCTTCATAACACTTTCTGCGGGTATGCAGGGTTGTGAGGTATCTCACTACCACCTGCCCTTGGCATGAGGAAGCATTCTCTATGCCTGCCAGGTGTCAGCTCCTGACTCTGCCAGACACAGGAAATGCAAGCACACCCTTCTCACCCGGACCCAGCTTTGCTGTCCTGCAGATAAGCAATAGGCATGTTTCAATCATCACACCCTCTACATATTCCCAGAAGGTCCAGCCCCTGTTCCACTGGACACTCCCAGAATTCACAGGTTTACTACTTACCACCTTACTATTTTCACCTCAGCATCACTGATCCATTTAACACTTAACATTTAACTCTTAGGTGCATATACAGTGAAAATAAGTAGAGTTTCATTCACAAAGAATGGAAATTTGAGAAGCAGCAAGCAGAATTAATGTAAACAAAGATTACGTAAAAGTAAAATCACCACACACTTCCTAAAGGTTAAACTTAGATAACCAAACATTCCTCTGTCTCACAAAGGATAGCTCTCCCAGCTTGAAGCACCCAGACCAAATGTGATCCTCCTAAGTCAAGCAAGTTGGCAGCTTATTCCCTAGATGAAGGATAACTGGTACAGGATACCTCTGGACCTCCCAAAATAGTTTCAAGCATCTCACTAGTAAACAGGTATCCCCTATTGTTTGGTTTTCTTGGATAGAGTCGCCTCTGGAGACTTTGCAATCACTTAATTAGAATTTTCTCAGTCAATTAACATCCATTGTGAATAATTACTCAGTCTACATACAGCCAGACAAAGTTGCTTTTCACCTTCTGGTGACCAGCCTCAACTCATAGACCTCAAAAGCATAAATTTTCAGTATACATCCAGAAGTAGTATTCCCTCTAAGGCTACGTCTAGACTGCAAGCCTCTTTCGAAAGAGAACATCTAGACTGCAACCACTTATTTCAAAAAAGCGAGCCGTTTTTTTGAAAGAGAGCACCCAGGCAATCTGGATGCTCTCTTTCGAAAAAGCTCCATTTGCATTCAATAAAGCCTTTTTTTGAAAAAGCCCCATTTGCATTCAATAACACCTCTTTTCAAAAAAAGGCTTTATTCCTTTTAAAATGAGGTTTACCGCGGTCGAAAAAATGGCTGCATTCTTTCAATTTAATTTCAAAAGAATGCAGTGGCCGTCTATATGCAGAGGAAGTTTTTCAAAAAAAAGGCCACTTTTTTCGAAAAAACCCTGTAGTCTAGACACACCCTGAGATTTCCGATCCATGAACGGAATGAGATTTGTCTTGTGCGCTGCTGTGGCACCTACCAGTTATTAACATACATATATATACTGTATATATATATGCAGTCTTTTTCTTTCTTCAGACTGCCATCATATTCTCTCAAATCATAACTTTTTAAAAAGTGTGCAGAAAAGAAATGTCTGTTCTTTTTAAAGTTTGCAAAACATTATGGTGATACTTAAAATAGTGTGCATTCTAACCTACTTGAAAAAGCACATTTGTACAATTTAAAAAAAACCTCTTAAAACCCCCAAAGCAGTTGACATTTTAAAAATTCAGGTTTTTTCAGAGAGCTGTAGTTGTGAAGACTCTTTAAAATGTGAAGCAAGTGCAACTAAGAGACATGGTGATAGCTGCACGTATTTTCAGAAAATCATAAAAAATAGCTCTGCTACACATGAATTGCCTTATTTGGGTCAATCATGAATTAAGTTGGATGCCCAGTGATGATATTTAAATGTATTCATTGGTTATTGTGTTGCTCATACAAAGCATGTAATATAGTGAGGACATCAGTCATAGTCTATTCTGAAAGGCACTTCACTTTGGTCTTAGGAGTGAGTGGCAGCTGGTTACCGTAATTTATGTCTTCAATTTGACCTGTAAAGCCATCAAACCAGAAAGAAGGAACAGAGCCTGAGGGACTCTTGATCCCTACCAAGAGAAGCCAATCCCTCAGGGCCCAACAGAACTGACGAAACTGGGTTTCTGTGCCCAAAGTATCCAGTACAAGCCAATTCAGGAGCCAAGCTTGAGTAGCTCAGCAGAGCCCATACGTCGCAACATGAGGAAATTAAACCCAAGATGCTTGCCAGATCCCACTGCAGTATCCAAACTCCACTGAAGGGATAGCAGAGGACTGAGGTATTTGTGATGTTACTTGTTTGTGATGAAGGTGATTGGTCCTGCCTCAGCTTATTACTGGAAAGTTAGGAGGGCGGCCAAAGCCACCCAAACAGCCGCTGCTGGCAGCCACCACTGGCCACGCGGCTCGAGCCCCGGCCGTCCAAGCAGCTACCCCTGGCCACCTGGCCCCACCAACGGGGCCGTGGTGGCCTGTCCACTCCAGCTGGAACTGGAGCAGCGAAAGCCTCACCATGCCCTGGCTCCAGCCGGAGCAAACAGGGGCAGGGCAGCCTGCTTGCCATCATGCGGCCCTGCTAAACTGCCTCTGTCACCACTCACCTTCCGATCCAGCAGGACAGTGAGAGGAGAGTGCTGCTGCGTGGCTCTGCAGGCGAGGTGTGTGGGCTTAAAATTTGTTGTGCGTGGCCATGCAGACACGCAGCTTGTAAGGCCTGTCCAGAAGGCCTTATATATTATCCATCCAGACATTTTGCAATGATTATGATGATCAGTGTGGCCAGCAGAGGCTTTACATGATACTCTTTGATGAACTGAAATGTAGAGATCAGCTCTAGAGGATCCTGGCAATTCTATGCACCCCGCAACCTCTGTCAGTTTCCAAAGTCATACCCTCAACTCCCATTGAAGTCAGCAGGAGATCCAAATTTTGAACAGCAGCCAGGTTATACTGGAAACCTCACAAGAGAGCCTTCATGGAGACATGTATAGGTCCCTGCTGACCTACCGTCCATCCAGTTCCTTCAGGCCAGCCTACTCTGACAGTGGGGAGGGGTGGGATTTGGAAAGGACATGACCACACATCTCGAACAGCAGTTACAAAAAGGTAGGTAACTGGTTTGTTTCTTTTTCGAGGGCTTGCTCATGTCTATTCTGATAGATGACACCCAAGCAGTTCCCATGGAGGAGGGGGCCAGAATTAATTGAAACATCACATCACCCCTTACCTGTTGGGTGATGGTGTGGTGTGACATGACGGTGCAAATAGAGGAACACGTTGCTGCCCTGCAAATATCCTCAATGGGAATCTGTAGGAGAAACGCTGCCAAAGATGCCTGTGCTCTGGTGGAGTGAGCTGATGGCGCTGGAATTTTGGCAAAGTAATAACAGGAAATATCCACAATGAGATACACTGGGATGAGATGAGAAGTCCCTTCATTCCTTCAGCCATGACAATAAAGAGCTGTGGTGATTTACAAAATGGCTTTGTGCATTCAGCGTAGAAGGCTAGGGTAGGGTCTGTCTGACACATGGTTGGCATGATGTTTTGGGAAGAAAACCAAGAGGAAAATGTCCTGGTTTAGATGGAAGAGGGAGACAACCTTGGGTAGGAACACCAGATGCGGACAGAGCTGCACTTTGTCCTTCCAAATGACAGTGTATGGAAACTCATAGGTAAAGGCCCGGAGCTCTGAGACCTAACTAGCCAAGGTTATAGCCACCACAAAGACCACCTTCCAAGAGAGGCAAGCTAGAGGGCAGATTGCTAGGAGCTCAGACAGCAGTCCCATAAGTCTAGAGAGGACCAGGTTAAGGTCCCACTGTGAAATGGGGATGTCTGACCTGGGGATACAGCCTCTCCAAACCCTTAAGGAAACATCCCAGCATAGCATTGCTGAACAGAGATCTTTCCCCAGCCCCAGGATGGAAGGCAAATAACCACTACGTGGCCGTTAATGGATGACAGTGTCAGTCCCTGGCACTGGTTAAGGTATAAAAAGTAGTCAAGCACAAGGGAGATGGAGGTTTCTTGTAGGGGGATGTACTTTTGGAGGGACCAAACTGAAAATCACTTCCAGATTGTTAGGTATGTTGCCCAAGGGGAGGGTTGCCTCCTGCCCAACAGAACCTTTCTAATGGAGTCTGAGCACTGTAGCTCGAGCTGGTTTAACCATGGAGTTTCTGCACCATGAAATGGAGGTGCCCCAGGTGAGGGTGCTGTAACTGGTGATGGTCCTCGGTGATGAAATCAGGCTATGGAGCAGAAGGATTATCGGTCTGTCTACAAATTGGTTCACCAGGCTGCTGAGCCTATGCTGCTGCAGCTACACTGCTGCTATGAGGATGAGTTCCGCCTTGTCCTGCCAGATCTTGAGGAGAACCTTGTGTACTAGAGGAAAGAGCAGAGACATGTACACCAGGTGACTGGACCACGATATCTTGATTGCATCTGCTACCGATCCACAACTGTGGGTCTGGAAGGAACAGAACTGGATGCACTTATTGTTGCTCCTTCTGGCAACCAGGCCCATTTAGGGATAACACCAACTTTGGAAGACAGAAAGGACAATATCTGTCCTGAGGAACCATTCACGGGTGTTGACTGAGCAGCTGAAATGGTCTTGTAGGTTTTTTTGCATCCCTGACGGTAAGTGGCGAACAGGTAGATGTGGTGATCTACACCGAAGTCCCACAGGTGAAGGGGTTCCAGGCATAGAAGAGAGAAGCAAGCACCGCCTTGTTGGTTTATGCAGGGCATCACTGTGGTGTTGTCTGTCAGTAATGAGACACACCTGCCCTGCAGTTGGGGAAGGAAGGCGAGGTGAACTGCCCTGAGCCCTCTGACACCAATGTGCAGCAGTAGTTCTGATTGTGACCACAGGCCCTTAGTTCTGAGCTGCCCAGGTATGTCCCCGCAGCCTGTATCCAATGCGTCCAGGACCAGAGAAAGAGAGTTGGGATTGGCAAAGGGCACTCCCTCACAGACCCCTGAGGTTGAAGCCACCAGTTGAGATATTCTAGATTAGAACTAAGGTGAGAAGGGTGACCAAATTATGCAACAAATCCTTGTTGGGCTTGTACACGAACCAGGCCTTTAAAAGGCAAAGCCACAGCGTGGCATGCTATAGGACAAATTTGCAGGCCTCCATGTGCCCAAGAAGCCTCATGTAGCTCCTTTCTGCAGTGGTGGTGAACCACTGGAGGCTGCCAATGAGGTCTATGATGGTGTGAAACTGGGATTTGGGCAGGAAGACTCTTGCCCACGTGGAGTCTAGAACTCTGTCTCTTGTGTCGGGAGGGACCAGTGTGGACTTAGGTACATTCAGAATGAGACCTAGGTCACTAGAAATGGCTTACATCAACACCCCAGGATCGAGAGCCTGTTTCTAAACTTGGCCATTGATGAGTCAGTCATCCAAGTACAGGAAGATCTGTACCCAATTTTTGTTCAGGAAGGCTGCCACTGCACTCCTATGCACTTTGTGAATAGAGGTGGGGTCATGGAGAGACTGAATGGGAGCAGAATGAATTGGTAATGCAGGGCTGTTGAGTACAAATCTCAGGAATTTGCTGTGTGCGGAGATGATTGAAATATGGAAGTACGTATCCTTCAAATCGAGGGTGGCATTCCAGTCCCCCGGGTCTAGGTAGGGGATAATGGTGGCCAGAGAGGCCATATGAAACTTGAACCTTCTTATGAATGTGTTGATGTTTCGAAGGTCCAGAATGGACCTGAGCCCACTGTTGCCCTTGGGGATAAGGAAATATCAGGAGTAGAAACTCCTGTCCCTGAACTCCTGAGGAACCCCCTCTATCGCCGCCAGTGTAAGGAGCCATTGCACCTCCTCGACAAAGAGTTACTTGTTAAAGAGTCCCTGAAGAGGGATGTGACAGGTGGGTGGGAGGGTAGGCGGGTAACGAACTAGACAGAATATCCCACTTCTACTGTGCTCAGCATCCAGAAATCTGTGGTGATCTGATCCGGTGCCAGCTCCAGAACTGGAGGTAGAAGTGCAGACTCTATAAGCAGGAGTTTCAAGTGCCAGTCTCTTTCTTCCTTTGTTCTGGGCATAAAGCCTTTGCAAATGATGCACTTATTTAGCAGATGGCCTCCACCTAAGCACGTGAAGCAAGCAGCATGCAAGTCCTCTCTGGACCTAGTCTAGCCTCAGGAGTCACAGTGCTTAAATCCCTAGGGTTGCTACATGCCCCATGAATGGGGAGAATGGAAAACAAAAAGAGGAACCCCCCCCCCCCCAAGGAAATTTACTATTGACTACTAAAAATGCTAATTATTACACTGAAATGACAATTAAGTCAGAACAACGTACAATAACTACAGCAAGAGATGCCTTGCAAAACATGAAATCAAATTCTCCAAAGACCATCACTGGCGGTAGGAAGGACCTGGACGGCTGATCAGCTCAGGAGGGATCAACATACATTGCTCACCCTGAAAGCGCCACTCCAGAAGTTTCCAAATCTGATCCAACAGTACTGCTAGTAAAAAAGCTACGTCTATATTGGCATGATTTTCCGGAAATGCTTTTAACAGAAAAGTTTTCCGTTAAAAGCATTTTCGGAAAAGAGCTTCTAGATTGGCACGGACGCTTTTCCGCAAAAGCACTTTTTGTGGAAAAGTGTCTGTGGCAAATCTAGACGTGCTTTTCCGCAAAAAAGCCCCAATCGCCATTTTCGCGATCGGGGCTTTTTTGCGGAAAACAAATCTCTGCTGTCTACACTGGCCCGTTTGAGCAAAAGGTTTTCGGAAAAAGACATTTGCCCGAACGGGAGCAGCACAGTATTTCGGCAAAAGACCTGACAATCTTACATGAGATCGTCAGTGCTTTTGCGGCAATTCAAGCGGCCAGTGTAGACAGCTGGCAAGTTTTTCCCCAAAAGCAGATGATTTTGCGGAAAAACCTGCCAGTCTAGACACAGCCCTAGTGATTGTGTGCATGGAACATGCACACACGTATTGGAATGGACAGGAGCAAGCACTTGAAGAAGAATGGAAAATTCTGGTGAGTAATCCAGAATTTCCCCAGACCTTCTCAGGCTTATCTGTCACTAAGTTCTTTCATTTCGTTTTCAGCACTTGCCACAAAAATGTTCCTTGTCTCGATTTACACGAGACTGTAAAGAGCTCTAACTAGAAAAAGATACATGAGAAAGTCACCAAACCTTGTCTTGTCTTTGCTGCTTTTTAGGTTTTCACATCATAGATTTTCTTTTGAATGTAAAAAGTAAGAAAGACTCCTTTACGAGTACCCCAGTGATGCACTACCATCATTAGCATGCTGGTTTTCAGGTTAAGTTCTGTGTCATTCCCAGTGGTACTATGAAGCTATTTATAATTAGAGCAGTCTGAAAAATGGTAAGTCTGTTTCGCAAAACAGGTGGAATTTTTTGTTTGTTTGTTTTCTTGATTTTCAATGCCACAAACAAAAAGTGAAAAACTAAAACCATTTTTCAGTTCTTTGTTTTCTCCTTTTCTTACCCCTCATCACCATCCCTTTTTTCCCTCTTCCATTTTCTGATTGAAAAGAGGATAAAAAAAAGAAATAAACAGGAAAACTACTGAAACCCTCCCCCCCCCCCCCATCCGTTTAAAAAAAACCTAAATATTTTCTGTTTGGGTTGGGGTTGTTTTGGTTTTGGTCGAAAGATAATACAAAATAAAAAGTTTCCATGAAAATGTTTTTGAAAAAACCCCCATATTTCATCAAACAAACATTGCAAATAAAATGATTTGTCCCACTCTGCTAATAATGAATAATTTATAATTAATTCTTTCCCAGCTGATACATTTGGGTGCGGGGATGTATGCTAATACATCTGAAAGTCATCCTGTACCTGAAGCAGCATGTGCTCCCACTGTTCGTGGTTCAGAGAATTCTCTGTGTTTCCTATAAAGCAGGAGGCAAAACAACAGTGTAATTTACAACAGCAAGAATAGCTGTCCCCAATATACCCTCTGCAGTCAATCTTCTTAAAACTACCTGAGCTTTCAATGCTAAAAGGGACCGATGCCAATGTAACATACCTGGGATTTCAATGCTAAAAGGGACCGATGCCAATGTAACATACCTGGGATTTCAATGCTAAAAGGGACCGATGCCAATGTAACATACCTGGGATTTCAATGATAAAAAGGACCGATGCCAAAGTTCTCTACTGGGCTAAGAACAAGTATCATTTTTATTCAGAGTCAGTCAACCCACGAGGAGCGAGATGCTGGACACTCATAGGATACTTTGGGGTTGCCACCCCAGCTCCTACTTTGGGAGAGCCCATGGTGGCCACCTCAGTTGTCCTATGGATGGGTCCAAGAGAGACCCAGCAGCCTGCTCTGCCCTGCCCCACCCTGCCACACTGCCCTCTCCCAGCCTGCTGTGTGCATTGTATCTGTGGCAGTAGGAAGCAAGGTGCCCCGGCTCCAAGGCAATGCGCTTCCCATGGCCACGGCGATGCTGGGAGAGGGCTGTGGGGCAAAGAAGCGGGCTGCCGAGCCATTGTCACTCCTGTTGCTTTGGTGATTTTGAAGGCAGGAGCCCATCCTACTGCCATCCTGCACCAGGACCCCCCAGTAATCCCTCAGCTCAGAAGAGGGGGCTTCAGCAGCAGGGCAGAGCAGGGGCAGGAAGGGATAGGGTAGGGCAAAACAGGGGCAGAGTTTGGAGAAAAGGTGAAGCAGAGGCAAGGTAGGGCCTGGGGCTGGTGGGCTGCCCTAAGCCTCGCCCCTGGGGAGTGCCCCAAGCCCTACAACCCCTGACAGCCCTGCTCCTAATTACTTTTGACTTCAATGGGAGCTGGGGGCACTGGACGTCTCATCAAACTATTTAGCACAAGGGACATTAAATATAGTTTAATCGACTAATTGACTAGTTGATGAATTTTCCATCGACTAGTTGATTAGTCAATAAGCGGGGGAGCCGCAGCAGGGTTAGCTCTCAGTCCCGGCAGCTAACCCTGCTGCGGCTCTACCTTTAAAGTGTATTAAGAGCTGACAGGCTCTTAATACATATAAAAGGCTGAAGCGCGAGCCGGGATACCTGACTGCTGGCTCACGCTAGCTCTCCCCTGCTGAGCTTCTGATTTTTTAATGTATTAAGAGATGGCAGGTTCTTAATACATTTAAAAAGCAGAGTCGCAGCATCTGGGATGGAGCACAAGTCAGGAATAAGCTGATTTCCGGCTCGCATCCAGTACCCGCTACTACCCTGTCTCCTGCGGAGATGGTGCTTGGGGGAAACCAGCTTTTAAGCCGGCTCTCCCCAGCACTGGCTCCTGCTCCCCCCACTTGCTGTCGCTGCTAGATGCAGCAAGAGGGGGGGAAGCAACTGGTCAAGGAACTAGTCATGTATCCGATAAGCTTTTGCTTATCAGATAGTCAACTAGTTACTTACATTCCTATTTAGAACATCAGAAAACTGGACTTAAATATGCATGCACATTTTTCCTGCATAATACAAGATTCTGACTTGATCCTAAACTTGTGTAGCTTTACTGAAGTCAGTGGAATTATACTGATTTACATCGACTAAGAATCTGGCCCTGTTTCTGAACAGCCAGCTCTAACTTACCCTTCTTTAATGTCTGCAGAACATAGTGCTGTGGACTCTGTACAGAAACAGCAGCCAGGGAAGATACAGCTCTTTTTTTTTTAATAGCAAGCCCACTTGAAAATTGTAGGGTCCAATATATATCAGAAACACATTGGGATTGTGCGTCACTTAGGGTATACCTACACTAACCACTGGATCAACAGGCAGCGATTGATCCAGAAAGGGTCAATTTATTGCCTCTAGTATATATGCGATATATTGACCACCAAGTACTCTCCTGTCAACTCCAGAATTCCACCAGAATGAGGACAGTAGGTAGAGTTGACAGGAAAGCATCTGGTAAGTAGATCTAAGTGTATCGATTTCAGATACATTATTCACATAACTGAAGTTGTGCAACTTAGCTTGCTGGCTCACAGTTACATAGTACAGAGACTATATTGTCCTAGCTTTGTCACTATAACCATATTGACATTACCCCGTAGTATAGACACAACCAACGCTAAATTTTTTCCCACTGATGTCAATAGTTTCATACGACTGTAAAATTGGTGAAAGACATCAGGCCTACAATACGTAGATTACACATTATATGTAGGGCACCCACTTGGTCAACGTAGCTTTGTTGTGACAGGCATGGATTCTATCGCTAATATATGGATTAAGTTTCCTAACAGAAAGAAAAACTGTGGATTTTTAAATTGAACTAATCTTGACAAGAAACATAGGCTGAGTCTAGACTGGCAAGTTTTTCTGCAAAATCATCTGCTCTTGAGGAAAAACTTGCCAGCTGTCTAAACTGGCCGCTTGAATTTCCGCAAGAACACTGATGATCTCATGTAAGATTATCACCTAGCTAAGATCAGGAAGATACTGCTGTAAAATGGTCATTCAACTGAAACCTTCCTGGCCTGATTCCATCCTAAGTGGTTGGCCCCCGGTTTGACACTGGAGTTAGCTCACTGGTTCACAATTGTAGAAAAATTTTGTGAGGTGTCTAGAACCCCAGTTTCAATTCCACACTATTCCCACGGACTGCAACATGCATGGCACCACACATGTCAATAGGAATCTGCATTTTCTGCTTTCTCTTCTATCCTCCATGGACCACGTCACTCCCAACTAGCACTTTACCTTCAAGGTGCTGCAGCAGAGCTGGAATCTTTACTCCCCACATCTCACCCACTGCTGCATGGATATTTTGGTGCAAGGCTTTTAGCAGCTGCAAGACAGAATATCCGTGTCCTTCTCTTTCATAAGGAGATGAGGCTACAACCTGTCAACGAGGGAGAAAGCACAGGCTAAGTTCTGCAGCAAGATACCAGCTTGTTCTTGAAGGAGGAAATATTTCAGATTCTCTCACTGTGGAGACTACACACTGTAGAGCTGCTGCTTCTACTGCAGTGACTTCCTAAAGAAGAAAATATTCTAACTAGCATGAGGGTGTAGAACAGTGTGTCTCTGTCTGATCGGGGAGGGTGGAGAGAGACCCAATCATACACATTCTTCAGCCTAAAGCATTTAGCTGGAAAACTGATTTTTATATTTAACTGTTCCACTTCACATTTCTCAGAAAACCTGTTCTCTGTGGTCTACTTACCAGGAGTCGTGCCAGCAATCCCTGAGGTGTAGGGAGTTTCCCTGGGAAAAGAAATAGAAGATCATTAATTATGCCAGACTTTGGAGAATCCCGCTGATGTTGTTCACCTAGCCATTTCCAATGTGCCCACCAGCGTTGCATGCAGCTGATAATATTTGCATTTCCATAGTGTTTTCAGGCGGAGCATCTCAAAAGTGTTTTACAAACATGAGTTAATTCCTCCTCATAGCACCTCTAAGAAACTGGCGTTAACTAGTCCTCAGTTTCACAAGTGGGAAAGCTGAGAGAGAGCAAGTGATTTCCCCAATGTTATATCAGAATTTTGGTGGTGATCTGGAACCAGAACCCCCAATTTCTAGCTCCCTCCCATTGCCATGTTTTAATCCCAAGACCATCCTGCATTCCTTTTAGTCTCTTGACTGAAGATGAGAGAATTGGAACAGGCTGAATCTGGTCATTTCATAGTGGCTGGTGAGAATAAATGAAAGAGTTTCTGTTATAAACCTTGTCCACTGTAGTCCAGGCAAGCAGCTTCTCCTCCTTCTTGCATCTTTTTCTCAGCCATTTCCTGGAGGCATCTGCAGAGAGGCTTCAAAGTGCCAGTGTACTGAGTTGGCACCACATACGTTAGAAGCCTTGGCCATAACACCTGCACAGAAGAGCAAGACAGTTCAACACTTGGCTATTTTCATTCCCCCACCTCCTACTGGCTGAATCCTTCTGTCATGCACCTTCTCCATTTAGTCATCACTGACCCTTCCCTATCTCGTTACCTTATCTCGATCTCACTTTCTCCTCCCCTCCGCCATCATCTCACTCTACCTGTCCCAGTGATCCCTCTCTCTACATTTTAAGTACACTGCCTTGTTTGGAGAGCATTAGCAATCTGGTTCTCATCCGGAGATGAATCATCTTTCCCTGCATTATAAAGCTACTTAGACAGCACCATAAATTCATCCTGCACTTTTCAGACATACAGAAGGCACAATCACGGCCCCAATAACTGTTTAAATACAGGATCACCAAGTCTACATTTCCAAGGGATTCATGGGGAATCTAAGGAGACGTTGCACTCAGGCAATCGTGGTAATTAACAGAAGACCACTGCATTATGGTTCCTTCCAGTGAAGTTCCTTTTTATCTTGTCTGTACTGTGAATCGCTTCCTCCATGATACAGAGGTCCCATCATCTCTGACATGAACTTGACATGCTGTACCTCCATTATCCTGACTGGCAAGAAGCTTCCTTATGGAGAGGTACAGTAGATATACGGAAGAATGTCTTTATTTCACGAAGCAGTAGCAACATGTCACTTACTTGGGTCATTCCAGTGACTGATATGTCCAGGCCTTGCAGGATGTGAATGCACATAGTTTGGATAGTGCTTTCTTCCTGAACATCCTGGGAGGGAAGTTTTGTCCCCTGCTATGAGATAGATACATAGAATTTACTAGCTAGTGGGAAAACACTGGCTGTAGAAGCGGTGTCTATTTCTTACAAAGCCTTTCTGAATATTGACCTATGAGAGCTTTTCCATTGCATTAGGAGTGCACAAATCATAAAATCATGGATTAAGGATGGAAGGGACCTCAGCAGGTCATATAGTCCAACCCCCTGCTCAAAGCAGGGCCAGCCCCAACTAAATTATTCCAGCCATGGCTTTGCCAAGCCTGGCATTAAAAACCTCGAATGATGGAGATTCTTAAGGGAAGAGAATAACAGAAACACCTAACTGGTGGGTCAGAACCCAGGCTTAGGAAAACCCCAGCACAAGGGGACACAAAGAAGATAGAGAGAGGCTGTTCTCAGTAGTGACAGATGACAGAACAAGAAGCAGTGGTCTCAAGTTGTGTGTGTGGGGGGGTGGATCTTAGGAAAAACGATTTCACGAGGAGGGTGGTGAAGCACAGGAATGGGTTACTGAGGGAGGTGGTGAGATCTCCATCCCTAGAGGTTTTTCAGTCCCAGCTTGACAAAGCCCTGGCTGAGATGATTTAGTTGGAATTGGTTCTGCTTTTAGCAGGGGGTTGGACTCGATGACTTCCTGAATTCTCTTCAAGCCCTATCGTTCTATGATTCTATAAAAGAGTTCCCTGAACAGTATTCATTTTTTGAAAAATTTTCAAAAAAGAACATTTCTTCTTTTTATCTCTGAGGAGAGCCACTCAGACTCTGCCCAGTGGAAATAAATATGCAGAACCTAGAGGGAGCCATTCTGTTTGTTCTGATGCCCCAAGCAGCTTGATCATTCTGTGCATAGTGAATGTGAGTCTATCTATAGGCTAAATTCTGTTCTTCCTTACACCAAACTAAATATTGATCAGCTCTACTGATTTCAGTTTAAATAAGAGCAAATGTGGCCTGATGAGAAAGAGTTGCCTCCTACTTTCTTTGAGATGGGTAGCATGAAAAAGAGGCAGTTGGTGAGTACTGCCATAAGCTCCCACTTCGTAGCTAAAGGGCCAGGCAGAGCTAAGATCCTCAACAACTTACTGTAAAGTTAATGTATATCATGGATCCCATCATGGAACTCTGTGTCTGGAGTCCATGACTCTGCCCATAGCTGGAAATACCCATTGAAAAGATTTTGAACTAGTACACATAGAACAGAGTATGAAGTGTGCAGCAAACTTTTCCAGGTTCTAGACATCTTGATGTAGGCTGCATAACTTCAGTGTTTTGCTAATAGTTTATGTATGCTTCAGCAGCCACAGGATTGGGCACCAGTGTGTTCTTTGGAGAGTCTATTTATAAAAAAGATGTGCTTCCTTATACAAGAGCATTTCACTGAAAGATTGTGTTGTCAGAATTTTCACTGACTTGCCCAAGGTCTAAGGAATGTAGGTCGCACTGTCAGATGTAAATATCCAGAATCAGATTCTGGTCTCTGTTAGACTTGTGTAAATCCAAAATAATGCCACTGAAGTCAGGGGCATTACCCTGGCTTTACACGAATATCACTGATCAGATTCTAGCTCTAATCCTTCAGTCCAGCTGCATCCTTGAGCATCCAAAGCTCCCACTGAAGTCAAGGGGAACAATCAGCATGCCAGAATGGCAGAACTGAGTCCTAAGTGTTAAGAACTCTCCTTACCAGATTTCTGGTGGACACATCGAACTCTCTGAAAACGTATGCAACCATATCCCCTGCTGCACAATTCTCCACACTTCCTGAACTGAGCAGCTTCAGGACAAAATGGAGAGCTGCCATCTTCACCTGCAAGGGTAGAGATTATGCACGAGTTATTATTATCCCTTCTGCATGCAATATGAGACAGGATATGAGAGTCCTTTTGCTTTTGCTTTTATCTCTTTGGAATGGTGGCTGAAGTACAAATGATTAACACATCTGTTATGTAAATTCCTTGCAACACTGGCTACCGAAGTACCATGCAAATGCCAGTTTTCACTTTCAGGTGACACTGTAATTAGGAAAAAGGCAGCATTTTCTCCTATAAATGTAAACAAACTTGTTTGTCTTAGTGTCTGGCTGAACAAGAAGTAGGTCTGAATGGACTTGTAGACTCTAAAGTTTTACATTGTTTTGTTACAGTTAACAAAAAATATCTACATTTGTAAGTTGCATTTTCACGCTAAAGAGATTGCTCTACATCACTTGTATGAGATGAATTGAAAAATAGTATTTCTTTTGTCATTTTTACAATGCAAATGTTTGTTATAAAAATAATATAAAGTGCATAGTACACACTTGTCATTGTGTTGTAGTTGAAATCAATATATTTGAAAATGTAAAAAACCACAAAAATATGTAATAAATTTCAATTTTTAATCCCATTAATTTTTAGTTAACTGTGATTAATTGAAACCCTATTAATAATCTCAGCCTAAAAATGTGTCTCATTGCCAGACTCTCCACTGAGTGAAATACTTCCCAGATATTAACAGCAATACCACTATTCCACACACAATCTTACCTTAGCACTCTGATCACTGAGAGCAGATTGCACTGCCTTCACAATCAGAAACTTTCTAACTCTTGTCTCAGGCACTGAAAGATAAGGAGAAGTGTGCAGTATAGTATATCTTTGTTCCAAACACTCATGCTCCACATTAGAATGTGTCCTGGGCCCTATTTAAGAGTACTACCAAGCTTCATTCATATACAGAATCAGCGGGGAAAATATAGGGCCAGGCTCTGATCTCAGTTACACCAGTCTAAGTCTGAAGTATTTCCACTTCTGTAAATAGCACCATCATCCTATCCTGATGGAAATATTGTAAGAGAGTTAGACAAATGGAGGTCAGTGAAGTTAGTCTGTGTTTACCACCAGTATAGCAGAATTCGGAATCTATTCTAGAGTGTCTAATACTTATTCAGTCAGGAGTACTATTTTGTTTTTATCTCATTATTATTAACATGCATCCGCCACAAGATTACATTTGTATTTGAACCTTGAAAATATCTTAGGCTACATTCAGCACTTAATTAACCCTGTTGATTTCTGTGTGACCACATGGGAGTAACTTAGAGCAGCACTGGGTCCCTTTAGTGAATTTCCAACCCTCTGGTGAGCATGCAGCTAAAAGGGTGTCGCAAGGAGAAGGGAGAAAAATTGTTCTCTTTGGCCTCTGATGATAGGACAAGAAACAATGGGCTTAAATTGCAGCAAGGGAGGTTTAGGTTGGACATTAGGAAAAACGTCCCAACTGTTAGGTTGGTTAAACACTGTGAAAAATTGCCCAGGGAAGTTGTGGAATCTCCACCACTGGAGTATTTAAGAGCAGATTGGATAGACACCTATCAGGGGTGATCTAGACAGTGCTTGGTCCTGCCATGAGGGCAGGGGACTGGACTTGATGACCTCTCAAGGTCCCTTCCAGTTCTAATAATCTATGACTATATGACTCTGTGTGTTACAGCAGGAGCAGATGACCATTTTGCGGGGCTCCGGGCAGCATAATGCCGCGGGGCCCCCCCTTTGCCACGGCGCATGCACAGTGACGTCATGTGCATGCGCGGTGGCACCACGGCGCGTGCGCGGGGCTTTTTGAAGCGCGGGACCCGGGGCGGCCACCCCGCTCGCCCTGCCCTATATCCGCCCCTGTGTTACAGATCCTCTGTGCCCCATTTGCAGAGATCATGAGTATGTTATAGCCCTACCATGCCTGCAAAGCCTTGGTTCTTTAGATCAACCTATAGCAGCTCATGCTTTTAGCTCTGGATGTCCCCAACTCAACCCCCAGCACGATGGCGATGATCGCAGCAGTCACAGTTACTCCTGTGTTACTTACAGTCAGCACCAATAATAGCTGTGAGCAGATTCAGGGATGCCACACGAACAGTCTCATTCTTAATCTTCAGCTGCGAGTGCAGAAAAGCTATGAGGTCATCAGGAGAAGAACGGGCTGCAAAGGAAGAAATCACATCCTCACTAACAACTGAAAGCTCATTCTTACCACATCTACAAAAGAAGGATGTTACAAGGAAACTACTGTGTAATTTGGAGTCTCTTCCCCTACCTAGCAGTAGGATACAATAGCACAGCTCCATTTGATTTTCCATGATGAGCTGCTGAGTTGGAGAACAGATCTGTGGGAAGAAGAGAAGTGATCAAAGGAAAACTAATCAGAACAAGCAACTGAAAAGAAGATGCTCAATTAATTTCTAAGCACTCACTTCCTACCTTTCCAAATAGGGCTCTGAACCCAAAATAAATGGTACTGACTGCACAACAAGAATCAGAAACAATGACCGATACATTGGATAACAGAAGTTCCTGCTTTCAAAGTGTTTTTAGCAGCAGAGCTAATTGAATCAAGACTTGATCCTTGGTAACTGGTTCAAATGGTTAATTATTCCACCATAAAAATGTAGGCCTTATTTCCAGTCTGAATTTGTCCAGCTTCATTTTCTAGTTATTGGCTCACGTTATGCCTTTCTCTGCTAGATTATTACATATGTTTCCCCACATAGATATTATAGACTGCAATTAAGTCACCCTGTCACAGGATAGGTCCTCCCCATTTGGATGGGATCAGTTTTTACTATATAACTCTAACTCCCTCTAATAACTGGCTTATGCTAAAATTGCTTTACAAACTGAGCTGGATTTTAGCTAATAAAATGAGACCACTATCTGCTTATTCTTAAGCCAGCAGAAACCAATAAGGCATAAGAAGGTCTCCGAGCTCTTCACTAGCATTCAAAAGATGTTTATTGTTAATATGCTTCAGATCTGCTGTGCTTAAGCTCAAGTGATACAAGAAGAAGTTCCCCTCACCCGGTTGTGCAGAGCACTGCAGATGGCTTGAAATTTCCCTTTAGGTAGAAGGATCTTATATTCACCAGAGACTTCCAAGAGCTGCCTCAGACTCTACAACAGAGGGTGAAAGTTAGAAGGTGGGCATACAAAGGAGCAATATTCAATGACTGAAGCAGGTTCATGGAATTCATAGATTCCAAGGCCAAAAGGGATGATTGTCATCAACTAGTCAGGCCTTCTGTATGACACAGGCCTTAGAAATTGCCAAAATAATTCCTAAAGCAGAACTTTCAGACAAAAATCCAATCTTGATTTTAAAATGATCCCCTTGACTCTTGGAAAATGGTTTGAATGGCTAATATCCCACCACTGAAAAGGTAGACCTTATTTCCCATCTGAATGTATCCTGTTTCAGTTTGTAGCCACTGGATCATGTCATGCCTTTCTCTGCTAGGTCATTACATATATTTCCCCATGCAGATATTATAGACTGTAATTAAGTCACCTGTCACAGGGTAGGTCCACCCTGTTTGGATGGTATCAGGTTGTGGAGGAGTTCAAGAACTAAGGCAGCCCAAGTGGCCTAGTCTCCCCAACCACCATAGCAGGCCTGGTTCTTAGAGCAGCATTGCCTAATAGTCAGGGTCAGTGCAGCAGCCCTTTGATGAGGCTCTTCAGCTCAACGACCCAAGCCCTTCTAGGTACGACCGTTCAACCTAGTGCTCAACTACTCTTTGGGGCAAACCAGTGTTGCCTAGTGGCCAGCCCTTCTCCACCAGGCTCTACCTACTCCACAGGGTCCCAGCCTAGGGCCTTGTCTTGCAGCTCAATGGGGTTTCTTCCAAAACATGCAGAGTCAAAGTCTAATACCTCAACTCAATAATGCTTAGTTCACATAGATTACTTCCCACCATTCTTCTGCAGCAGGTCATCTCAGTAACTCCGTGGTCTCTCCTCCATCTGTGGCATTGGATGGTTGTGGGGAAGGGAGGGGGGTCAACTGGAACCACAGGCTGGCTGGTTTCTGCATCCTAGGGCACTGTCAGTCCCTCCACAAAAGCCTGCAAAGCACCTCTGCTCCCTTCAGCTGTCAGCCTAGACAGAACTGAGCTGCTCCCTTTTATATCCTGGTTTCCTGGTTCCAGTTGGAGCATTCCCAGCAAGTATGAAGGGGCATAGCCCACAGATCATGATTAGCTCCCGCTGAACCATGCATGGTGGGTATCCTCTGTCACAAACACTCCCCCTTAAGAGGGTGTCCATTGGTGGACCTTCCTCTTCATCGTCTCCTTCCACTTGGGAGAAGTCTGTGTTTGCATAAGCCTTCCCTGGCCCAGTGTAACATACAGAAGTCATAGGGTTGGAGCGGGAAGTACTACCTCATGATTCAGGCACTGGTGTCCTTCATGTTATTAATCCATCTGAGGGGTGCGTGGTTGGTGACCAGTTGAAAGGGCTTCCCCAGTACAGAATATCCCAGACTAAAAAACTAGTTCGAATTAGCGTTTTGCTAATTCTAACTAGCATGTCCACATTAAGTGGACCCTGAACGGGGGTTAAGGATGGCCGGAAGCAGTGCCGGAAGGGCATCAGATGAGGACTTAGAGCATGGAGCTGCTGCCTCAGGCAAGCTGAGGGCTGTGCTTAAAGGGACCCAACCCCCACCCCGGACAGACAGTTCTCAGGGGTGCCCCGCTTGCAAAGCAGTCCTGGCTTGGAGAGCCCTGAGTGCCCACACTGGGCACATCACACCACTCGGCCATCAGCCCGGCTGTACTTGCCGCAGGCTGCCATCTGGGGAGAGGGAGCAATTGGGGGGCTGCAGGAGAGCTTCCACCCCCAGAAGCCCGCAGAGCCAGCCCATCGGGAGCTCGTACCCCATTCCTCCCTCACCTCCTTCCACTTACCCTTCCCTAGCCCCCCTTCCTGATGTACTTGTGGTCAAAAATAGAATCTCTCTTTATTGAACAAAACTCGGGGAGACTGGGAAAAGGGGGTGGGAGAGGGGAAGAGAGAGGGTGGGAGAGGGGAGGGCAACTACAATGATCAGAGGTTTGGAACAAGTGATGGAGGTTGGGTCCATGGAGTGCTATTAGCCAGGGGGTAGGAGTGGTGTCCCTGCCCAAGGTTTGTGGAAGGCTGGAGAGGGATGGCACGAGACAAATGGCTTGGTCACTGTCTTCGGTCCATCCCCTCCAGGGTCCCTAGGGTTGGCCGCTGTTGGCAGAGAGGCTACTGGGCTAGATGGACCTTTGGTATGACCCAGTATGGCCATTGTAAGCTCAGGGTCAGGGTCGGGGGTCTCAGTGGACCACCTTCATTTTCATGCACACCTGCTCCTGGGTGGCCAGGCTGGCAGCTCTCGTGCCCTAGACGGCCACTTTCCTGTGCCTAGTGCGGAGGTCGTGGACGAGGTCCACGATGTCCGCACTAAACCAGGCGGGTGCCCGCCTCTTGCGGTCCTGGGCAGGCTCCCGAGAGCCGCCAGCCTGGGAAGAGGGAGAGGGCTGGGTGGCAGCGGGTGGCTGGCTCGAGCCATGCCAGGTGCAGGGTCTGCTAGCTGGGTGCTGGCAGGCTTGCACCTGGCACGGGCACCGTAGCCAGCCCGTTCCCCTTTCAGGGGTCCGAGGCCGGGAGGGGGGCAGACGAGTTTCCCTGGTGTTGGCCAGAGTGGCCACCAGGGAAAGCTGGAGAGGGCTAGCCTCCCACTAGTTCGAATTAAGGGGCTACACACCCCTTAATTCGAACTAGTAAATTCGAACTAGGC
The DNA here is from genome assembly GCF_052426305.1 of Pelodiscus sinensis. Classification (NCBI taxonomy): domain Eukaryota; kingdom Metazoa; phylum Chordata; order Testudines; family Trionychidae; genus Pelodiscus; species Pelodiscus sinensis. The sequence goes on along the minus strand of NC_143077.1, from coordinate 18,792,758 downwards.
TTAGTCCTCGTACAATGAGGTTTACCTAGTTCGAACTAAGTGCGCCGCTAGTTCGAATTAAGTTCGAACTAGCGGAGCACTAGTGTAGCGCCTATCAAAGTTAATTCGAACTAACATCCGTTAGTTCGAATTAACTTTGTAGTGTAGACATACCCCCAGGGTGTAGATCACCCACTTGATGGCCAGGGCCTCCCTTGCTATAGTAGGGCGGCAGGTCTCTCAGGAGAACAGCTTGCAGCTGAGATAAAGGATCTGGTGCTCCTTCCCACCTACTTCTTGAGATAGTACCACTCCTGGTCCTACCTCCGAGACCTCCATTTGAAGGATAGAAGGCTTTGTGAAGTTGGATGGGATAGGACCAGCTCTTGGTTCAGCTGCTTTCACAGGGCCTGGAAGGCTTCCTCACAGTCTTCTGATTACTGGACTTTCCGTGATTGGGTGTTCTTCATCAGGTCCAATAATAGGGTGCCCAGTGTGATGAAGTTGGGTACTAAGCAGCCACTGTGTCTGAAGTATTGTGGCACCTGTTTCTTTGTCATGGAGGTGGGGCAGTCACACAAGCCTTAGACCTTATTTATCAAGGAGCTATAGTTTTCCCCTTCCTACTGTGTTCACTAAGATGGCACTTGGCTGGATTCACAGTGAGTCCTGCATCTATTGGGGCTTACAATACCTTGCTAAGATGTCAGAGGTGTTCCCCCCAGCTGGTGCTGTGGATGACAATATTCTTAATGCACACGGCTGTATATTGCATATACGTTTGCAATATTTGGTTCATGAGCTGCTGAAAAGTGGCTGAGGCTCTGTGCAGCCCAAATGGCATCCTGCTGAATTGCTATAAGCCAAGCAGGGTGTGGAAGGCACTCTTCTCACAGGAAGCCGGTATCAGGGGTATCTACCAATATCTGTTGGTCAGTTCTAGTGTGGAAATGAACTTTGCATTTCCCACTGTATTCCTCCTTGAGATTTCCCCATGTATGCATCCCAGTATCACTTCAGCTTTTTTGGCCACAGCATCGCATTTGTAGGTCATGTTCAGCTGAGTATTCACCAAGTTTCCCAAAATATTTTTCAGAGTTACTGCTTCTCAGGAAGCATCCCTCAACATGTATGTATCACCTAGATGCATATATTTACATTCAGCCATATTTAAATGCACATTTATTGTTAGCATCCAGTTTACCAAATGATCTATATCACTCTGAATCAGTGAGTTGTCCTTTCCATTATTTACCACTCCCCAATTTTTATTTCATCTGCCAATTTTATCAATGATGATTTTATGTTCTCTTCCAGGCTATTGATAATGAGATGACAGTCTAACTCCTTCCTGTACCTACACACTTTTCTTCTTTGCTGCTTGAAGCTTTCAGGATATCTCTGATGAAATCTACATATTTTACTACATTTAGGCTCTTGTGTAGTCCTCTGATACTTTTAGTCAAGTCTATGAGGCATTGATTCCCTCAAAGTCATGGGTATTCCAATCCCAAAAGCAACCACATATTCTGGACCAGAAAGCCAACATAGATTGGGAGTAAACCATGGGGGAAGTGGGGAGGGGGGAAGGGCAGCAGGGTTGTGGCCCTGGATTTGCTGCTTGGCTTGTACTGAGCCAGCTCACATAGACTGAGCATGCTAAATCATACTACTGAAGCCAACTCCCCTCACTCCATCCTCTCACTATCAGCAGACAAGAGTTACCTTGGTCATGTGATACTGAGGGTAGATGAAATAAGAGAGACAAGGTGGGTGAAAAAATATCTTTAATTATATTATCTCACCCACCTTGTCTCTCTAATATCCTTGAACCAACACAGCTACAACAGCCCTGTACACAACGGTAGATGAAATAGACAGTGATTTTATATCTATCTAGTTATAGAATCTAAAGCAATGCACTTCAGGCCTTCTTAGTATTAATTTTCAGCTACTGGCCGTTTACTTAATACTGCCCAGAGACAACACACAGCAGCCCCTGCTCTGAGGAGTTTATTTATAATCTAAAAGAGAGACACAGAGTTGATAGGATGTACCAGTAAATCACAAGGAGGGAGTATCTTATGGGGGGGAGGGGCAGGTGTTTTGTTTCTTACCTCCTTAGCATCTCCAGGAAACAGAAGATATTTTTCATGAGAGGCTTTTACCTACAAAACTTGTCACCTGGGTCACCATGTCTATAAAATCAAGACTTGTGTGTTTATCTATTATCTAACAAGTCACTATGTAGACCAGGAAACGCCACTGGTAGCAGCTAGTGCAGTTCACCTATGCGCACACATTGATAGTTATTTTAATAAGTATCTCACCTTGGTGGCATGAAAAACATTAACATCCTCTTTATATTGCTCAAGGAGCCATGGGATCTGTTCGAACACCTGATCTTGATACTCTTCTTTATGCAGGAGGAGGCTCATCATGGGACCAAGGGCTTTGATGATGGCCTGCTTGAGCTACAAAGAGACACAGAATTTATGTTCCTACAAATTCATTCAATATCATGCAATGGGCCCATCTTTTCTACGTCTGATGAGTGCAATTTCCCTTTTCCACTGTTGAAACAGCCCTATCTCAATATTTCCTGGTAAAGAATTAAGACTCATGGGCTACGTCTACACTGGCATGATTTTCCGAAAATGCTTTTAACGGAAAAGTTTTCTGTTAAAAGCATTTTCGGAAAAGCACGTCTAGATTGGCAGGATGCTTTTCCGCAAAAGCACTTTTTGCGGAAAAGCGTCCGTGGCCAATCTAGACACGCTTTTCCGCAAAAAAGCCCCAATCGCCATTTTCGCCATTTTTTGGGGGGAAAACACTACTGTGCTGTCTACACTGGCCCTTTTGCGCAAAAGTCTTTCGGAAAAGGACTTTTGCCTGAACGGGAGCAGCATAATCTTTCCGGAAAACCACTGACGATCTTACATGAGATCGTCAGTGCTTTTCCGGAAATTCAAGCAGCCAGTGTACACAGCTGGCAAGTTTTTCCAGTCTAGACACAGCTATGATGTTGGTTTCAGAATTATATTCTAGTGCACCTCACAACTTTCCCAAGTGGGATATTTCCCCAGATTAGTATGCACACTAAACCAACTCATTCCTGCTGTAACTCTACTGGAACTGAATAGACATCTGCCAGGAATGAATTTAGCCCATTCTCCTGTATTCATCTGCATGTCAGGTGACAAAACTGGAATCTATGTACACTATGTACAGACAGAATTTCCATGAGCTTGTGACATTATAATCTTTTTTAAATGTTTTACATCATACTCTGTTCTATCCCAAAGAACCTGCCATTGAACTCCATCATCACAAAGAATGCCATACACAGAGAATTTAACAATACAATTTCTCATAAAGGTTTAGAAAACCTACAATTCTCACCTCCAAATCTTTACATGTGGTCCATTTGCTTGTCACATGACGATAGAGGGGAAGAATTTGATCACAGAATTGAGATTTACCCATTCTGGGAAATGGGCACTTTTCCCAGTTACTAAAATATACACTTACTGCCCTTGACCATTTTTCCAGAACTGCATGGAAGGAAAAAAGACAGGCAATATGAAAAGGATGCAATAGTAATAAGGATACGTTGCTTCATCAGTGAAGACACCCAGGCTTGTAGTTTATTACAATTCCATGCCCAATTCAGGAACAGCTGATGAAATCCAATAACAGTTTTGAATTATTTCTCTTCCCTCCTTTCCATTTCTTGTTTCTCAAAAGGCTTTCTTCTCTTTTGCCTCTCTCCATCTCTTTTTAATTCCCATCATTTGAAAACATATTTTTTCTCCCTTGTTACCTCTTAATTAGAGCTGATTGAAAAGGTAGTTTAAATTAAATTAAAAGTGTTTACTCTTGTTTTTTTCAAAATTTCAAATTACAAAGATCATTCACATGTTTCAAAAATCAACAAATTTCAGCCACCTTTTTAGCTGCACAAAAACACTGAACACATCCTGATTAAAACTGTCATTGACATTTTTCAGTTTAATATTCCATCAAATTGGAAACAAATATGAAACATATAATAAAAAAACCAAAATATTTTGACCAGCTGTTTTCTGAATGATTCATGTCCTCTGCAGTTATTGCTTATTTAGCCCTAAAACTGTATGATTTCCTATTGGGTTACAGTTTGTCTGAAAGATGTTCAGTGCCCCTAACTCCTATTAGCTATACTGAGATTTGACAGCATTTTGCCCTAAAATTAGATGCACCCCCTGCCCTTGAAAGGAAAATTAAGGCTCAATCCCATGTTCTATGACGCTGATGGCAAAATTCCCATTTATCTCAAAGGTGCAGGATTAGGCCCTTAGGCCTGATCTACACTAAAGGGGAAAGTTGACTTAAGGTACGCAACTCCAGCTATGTTAATTATGTAGCTGGAGTTGACGTATCTTAAATCGTGTTTTCAGACTGTCCACACAGTGGAAGGTTGACAGGAGTGTTATTCCTCATGAGAAGCAGGACTCCCGGTGCCAACGGGAGCACCCACTCAGTTCGAATTAGTGGGTCTTCACTAGACCTGCTTATTTGGACCCTGGTGATCAACTGCAGCAGCATTGATCTTCTGCATAGTGTAGACGTGGCCTTACTTGAGCATCAACTAAAAAGCAAAGGAAGAGAGAAGTGGAGAAGACCAGAGGACAGAGAAAGAGGGTGAAAGGAGATGATAATTAAGAAACTAAAGAGGAGGAATGGGTGGAGAGGTGGAAAACGGGAAATTTTTAAATGTAATTCAATCTGTTGCCTGCACATTCTCCCCCAGGAGTTTCCTGGCACATGGGCAGCATCAGCTTTTGTTTATTTTTAAAATATCCACAAGTCATAAAGTGCCTGAACTTACAAATGCTCAGCACCTCCAGCAAAGTAAGGAGCACTCTCAACTCCACTGAGTGCCACAGGAGCATGAGGACTCAGCCCCTGGTACAATCCAGTTCAGAGCCTGTTTGTAAACGATCAGTCACTTAACTCTGTACCAAGGCCCCTAAATATCCATTTTGGACATCTACAATAAGTGCTGGCACTTACCACCACAAAATGCTTGCCTCAGCCTGCTCTCGCCGACTAACATCCGCATGGAGCTCATGCCGTACAGGGTCATTCCCACAAAAGGAATGCACTTGAGTGCTGAAAAGAAGGACCAGAAGAAAAGGAAGACAGACAATTGACTGTTATCTGCCTTCTTACTATCGCATTTAGAAACACCGCTGGGTCGGATGCTATGGGCTCCTAGGTCATTTTGTGCTGCGTACACAAATGATAAGGCAGCAGTAAAAAATCAGTGGGGGATTTACCCTGAGGAGGAGCATTCTCCACCAATGTGCAGCTGTGCCGGATGCCCAATCCTCTCCCAGAGTAGGAGAGAGAGCACTGGGGAGGGATGAGAAATGGAATGGAGAAGAGCTCCACTAGACCTGATTTTCCTCAATCCTGTCCTTTAAGAACTTCAAATGGGGCATAAGAGCTTGCACCTTGGTGTGGATAGCTCATGGTCTAGCAACTAGAACCAGCCACAGCAGTTCATCTCATGCCCCCCAAATAGCACTCTGTGTAGCTGTACAGAGCGTGAACCTCTGTCCTTAAATGGAAGACAATAACTTTGAAACAAAAGATGGAAGTTGACATACTATAGGCTGATGATAGGTTGCCCAGTGTAATCAAAGTGAACTCGTCAGACAGCTCCAGTGGTTTCAGATGACATTGAAGCTCATACATCACCTCATTGAAATAGCAGCGTGCCAGAGCCACTAATGTGTTGCTCGCTGCCACTTTTAGTTCATTTGTTGCTTCCTTAAAAAATACAAAAAGAGAGAGACTGAAGTGATTAAAGCCAACTATACCAGCCAATGCTGCTCAAATGAATCAAGTTTTTATTTCTGTTTTCCACCCAACTTTCTGTGAACAGAATCATTAGTCATAAATAATCATTGAATCGTTTGGCTAAACACTTGTCAGCCTTTCAGTTGTTTGCAAGCTGCTTAGACTATTCGCTATTAGCTATTTGTGGTGGATGATTGGCTATCATAGTGACATGATATTTTTCCCTCAGAGGAGGTGGGCAGCTTCAAGATATTCAGAGAATTTTCCTGAATAAACTATACCCTAAATCCAAATACTGCTTCTTTTGGAAATAGCTCAGATTCTGTTTTAAGGTTTCATCCTGCTGCTTAACACCATAGTATCAGAGCACCTTCCACAGAAAATCAGTATCAATAATGAAATCCCTAGTAGACTTCACAAAATACTTGCTTGTTAAGAAACGGTAGGCCTCTCTGCATCTGATATATGTCACAACATCCTGACCTTACAAAGCACTTAAGCACATGTGTAACTTGAACAAGATGAAACTAGTCACATGCTGCTTAGGACCTGGGATTTCTGGAGGACGGTGTGGGGATCTATGGGCCCCTAGCAGTCATTAATCCTGGAGTTTCAGTATATAGTTTACAAAAAATGTTTTAATTAGTTTAAGCTTTCATTCCTGTCATTAGCATATAGGGAAAACTAACTTACCTGAGTATCAGAGGGGTAGCCGTGTTAGTCTGAATCTGCAAAAGCAGTAAAGTGGGTCTTTGACCACAAAAGCTTATGCTCCAACACTTCCGTTAGTCTAACTTACCTGAGTCTCTCTCATGTGGTTTGAGGCAAGTGTTATTATTTTGCTCAGTAGCCTTCTCTCTAGGACCTGGGCATCCTGCTGTAATACTTTCTCCAGGATACAGTAAATGTCTACTCTGTTTTTCTGGGGACAAAACATAAAAGAACAATTGGGGAAAATGTTTCCTTGATGACAATATAGTAATGCTATAAGCTAATATAGTAACGCAATATAGTAACACTTACGCTAATAAGCTTCTGCCCAAAAGAGTTTACAATCTAAACATGAAACAACTAGCCCAGGCTAAAAGAGCAGATCAATAGCCAGGAAAATAATTCAGGTCTTCTGATTCACTATCTGGAGTCCTCTCCACTAGACCACACTGATTCCACAGCCTGCATACTCACTCAAGTAACCCCTTGTCTTCATTTGTGTAAAACTTGCTATGCCCTCCACAATCACCCCAGCTAGCAGCACTTCAGAAGAAGCTGAGCAATTCACAAATTTTTTAATCAGAATAAGGGCCCTGCACTGCCCCCTTATCTAATTTTGTTTATTATTGTTGTTATTATTATTATTATTGTTATTGTTGTTGTTGTTATTATTATTAGCATCTTGCCCTTTTTTATCCACTCCAGGCAGAATTTGTAAATACAATTATAAAATACCCAACTCCTGCAGTAAATCTTCTGCAGCTTTTAGGGAAAATTAGCTCAGGAGTTACCTCTACATTGACAGTAGCACACTTGAAGGTCTCTTTTATGGGGTCCATCAAAGTTGAAATTCACAGATGATACTAAATATGGAGGAGTTGTAGGTATGAGTTGTGACAGAGAAATAATAAAGAGGGGCACAGAGAAATTAGAAACCTAAGCAGAACAAGACTGATTTCAGAGAACTGCAAACTAGCGCACCTAGAGAGGGGGTCAATATAACTGACATAATGAGAGGGAGAAAAGTGGGAAACAACAAGTGACCTGGAGTGACAGTGAAAAAAAAAGACAGCCATCTGGGCTGGGTTTGTTACATACAGGAATCTTGTCATAAAGCAGGAAGTTTCTCATTGTTCATCTGAGGTGTGACTGCTTCTGGCTTATTTCACTTTTTTGGCACCACATTCCCCAGAAAAGATCAACAGCTTGGAAGTAATTCAGGAGAAAATTTTAAAAAGTGCAGGGAGGCCAGCAGAACTGACTTTTAAATAGAGACCTGCAACCTCTATGGGATCTGACCTCATGCATCAGGGTGAGGTTGGGTGGGTGTAGGGGAGCCTGCCTTGACAGTAAATGGCCACGTCTCCCTTTAACACGTGCGGATCTCTAACAAGCAAAACCCAGGCCTGTCTCAAGTCTGGTGCACATAAACATGCAGGCAAGGTCATGGGAGAAGCTGTGAGAGGAAGGAATGTTTTGCATAACAATGCAGATGAAGCGTGGTACCTGAGACCATGTCAAGAACACATGGCAAGCAATCTTGTACAGGTACTTCTGTTTCTGATAACCACAAATTACAGATGCAGCCATACAACTGTCAACTATGCACATAGCAGCAACATCCTGAGTGACAGGATGTACTCCAGATAGGGTATTGGGCATGTTCCATATCCTACACAATACGTAATCAATTGGTAAATATTATTAGAACAACCAAGTCTCGCTTTGCTATAAAATGGGCTTAGTAAGAACAATCAGTGGGAGGGAATGAGCAGGATTGACCCACAGGTACTGCTCGATGTAACTAGAAGTAAATAGGCCCTTCACACCGGTGAGCCAGTGCATGGTGTTCCAATGCATGGGAAGAAAAGGAACCCTGACCTCCTGCCTGCTACTGTAGGTAGCATACGGGTGAAGTGTAAGTGAACTAGTCTTTCTTATTGTATTATAGTAGCTCTTTTATTAATTGCTTTTGCATTGCTTTGCACTATATTATTGCTTTAGAATGTATGGCATTTAAGGTTTAAATTGTGTAGTAATTGTTTTTAAGGCTTGTAAAACTTAAACAACTGTAATAACTGCTTAAAGCTTGCAATAAATAAGAAAGTGGTTAAGTACCCCTGGAGTGTCCCGGTTTCTCTTGGATCTAAAATAAATCGAATCACATCACACTGGGAAAACAACTGGACTCCCGTGGGCTCGGCTCAGATCAGGTCAGCTCTCCTCCACAGAGTCAGCACAACCATGACTGCCTACTCCAGCCAGCCACCACCTCCTTGCTGCATAGCATGCACTGTGGAGTGAGGATGCTTAGGAGTCAGTGTTTCCTACCCTGCAGCACGTACATTGCACAGCAGAGAGCAGTATCAGAGACATAAAATTTAGACTTTAACATCAGGAAAAATGCCCCAGCTATAAGACATCTATCAGGTTATTACATAGTCTTCATTGGAAAGTGGTGGAAACCCAGTCACTAGGAGCTTTTAAAATTGGTTTGGCCCCAAAAAATGAAAAAGGCACTGCTGGGAAATTGGATGATCCAACAAGCCTTTCACATCTGTCTCCTGTGAGTCTATAACTCTGAATTCAGGCAGCTGAAGGGGTGAACTGCCTGCTAAGGTCATAAAGCACTTTGGAATGTTCAAAGCCAATGGTTGGCTACACATTCCAGTGGTTGTGCTTTTAAAGGATGCAGCTGCAAACTGCTATCACTGCTCTAGTGGGGAGAGGCTCTGCCTCTTTCCATTCATTTTTAAATGTAAGGAGGATTTTCAATTGAAAATCATAATTGATAACTTATGAATACATGAGCCCCACACTATTCAAGCGAGTCAGAAATGAACTGCTTGTCTTGGCTTCCTGGTACTTGAAACTAAAATGCCTTCTGTGTTGACCCTTAATAGAGAAATGGACTTTGCTGGATGCGAGTATTAATAAAAGAAAAAGGGGTTTGGATTATTTAAGAACCCTTCAAAGCTATATCCCAATCATATGTCATTATAATTAAGAAGTGTTGTCTTGGATTTAGAGCAGAGAGTCAGTTCACATGGGTTTTATTCACCATTCTTCTACTAACTCACTATGTGGTGTTGAGCAAGTTATTTAATTCCCCATGACACAGCCCATCAGTAAATAGGGAAGTTTATCACTCTCCCAAAGGTGCTGTAAAACCTAATTCATGAGTAAGTAGGTAAGTGCTTTGAGGTTTTTGGATGAAGATGCTAAAGGAGGACAAAATACTGCTATAAGAGATTATAGATACCCCTACAGTGCACTTTTATAATATACAGCCCATGTACTCCAGTGTGTACAAAAGGACAGTGCTCCTCTGAGTGTCTCTTTATTATATCATCCTGACCTGTAACAGAATTTTGCATGATGAGTTTTGCATGAAGACAGAAGGGTAAATACTGATTACACTGAAGGTGGGCTGAGCCAAGTTCTGTATTGAATTACTTCCATGAAGTCAAACAGAATTTGGAGTGGAAACATGGAAAACAGATGTGATTTGATGAAACTGCCCTACCTCATCCTGCTGAAGTTTTTCTAGCAGAACAGTCACAACGACAGCCAGTTTGGTCTCAGCAATCTTGACAATCTGAAGGGCAATAGTGGCCTTATCTTGATCGTCCATGTGGTCCAGGAGTAAAACAACCTCGCTGTAAACAACTGAAATTAAAGGAAAGGATTCTGCTGGTTATCATTGATATTGGGATTCGGTGCTTGTGTCTTTAATTCACTGTCTAGTAAAGACTCTGTAGGAGACCAGACATGGTGATAAGTGGACCTGGGAGTCATGCAAATCCTTTTCTTCCCTCATGGTGACCATGTCTGTTTGCAGAACTATTGTGGGGGGACGGATTATAATAAGGAAAAGCTGCTCCTTTTAAATAAGATCCCCACATAAAATCATCTTTTCCACCTTTACTATTAATTTAGGCATTTTGCTAGCACACAGAATAATTTATAGCCAAGATTTTTAAAGCTGGGTGCCTAAACTAAAACTCCTAAATCCATATTAACACGCCTACATCCTGATTCAGCAACTTAATCACATGCCTAACTCTATGCCAACAAATAAATCTAAAGTTAAACACGTGCATGCTGAAGTGTTTTGCTAAGCCAGGGTGTCATTTCCAAAAGTGCTGAGCACCCAGAATTACCTATGGATAGTGCAAAGAACTTCTAGGGGTTCAGTATCTCTTGAAAATCAAGCCACTTTTTAAAGACCCCACTGTATGAATTTAGAAGTCAAACTTTATGCACTCTGTTTTGAAAAAAAGGCTTCAGTTTTATTTTATGGTAATTTAAATACTTGCAGAGAAGACACACGGACTAGGTATTTGTCCAGTTGCCTCTAGAGACCCTAAAAGATTTTCCCCCAATGCACAACATAAGAACATAAGAACGGCCGTACTGGGTCAGACCAAAGGTCCATCTAGCCCAGTATCCTGTCTGCTGTGTTGACATACCCTTCAAGAGTGACAATTTTTAGTCCAAGACAAGTTTTGGTTTCAGCATAGGGTTGCTAGGTGAAACGTAATGGTTTGTGACATACAGAAGATTAAAGTACATGATCTAATGACCTACCACCCTTAAACTCTATGAAACTGTGAAATAGTTGATGTATTAATAAAATCAGGATTTTATCTCCTATGTGTGTCTCAGCAGAAATTCTCCTGGAGACTTAATATTTAACAAGAAATCTGAAATGCCATATTTATCTGTCTCCATTGTAACAGCATTCCAAGGCATGGAGGAGGAATTGATCAGAATTTACCCTTCCCATGAAAGATTGCTCAAGATTAGGCGATTACCCACCCTTACCCTTCGATTCCAACACCCAGATGCAGATGGAATCAGAACTGTAACTTACATTGCCCATACAGTTGCAATAGTAATGGTGTAGGATTAAGAGCACTAGTGTTGCTAAGAAACGCTTGGTTATCCTCCATTTAATATGCTAGCTATCCACTTAATATCTTAAGTAGACAGCAGGTACATCTAGACTGCAGAGTTTGTCCAGGATACCAGAGATATCCCAGAAAAGCTCTGCCACGTCCAAGGAATGCGTCTGCTTTTCCAAAAAAATATTGGAAAAGCAGACATGTTTTTTCAGCATCTTTGTAAACCTCGTTCTACGAGGAAGAAGGGATGTTCTGAAAGAGGCTTTTTTTCTGACATTTGGCCCAGTGTAGATGGGCCAACTGTCAGAAAAGCCTCTTTCAGAAGAAAAGTGATCGAACTTTGTAGTCTAGACACAGTCAGCTAGAAGAGAAGTCCTTCTGTGTTTTCTCTTCTAATTTCTCCCATCTCTGATGCTTTGCACCACTAGATTTTGGCTCCAAGGATGCAGAAGCCATAAAATAAGGACCCATATTAAACATAAAACAACTGGAGAAAGGAAAGAAGACCTTCCCCATAACATCCAAGAGTGACACAGATTGTCAGGAAAGTTTCCAGGTTCAGAGGCTGTAGGCCAGTCCTTCAACTCAAGTCAATTAAAAGGGAAGTCAGCAGAGGCTCACTGGATTTACAGCAGCTAATGATCTGGTCATAGAAATGGAGAATATTACACGTTTCTATGCACCCATGCTCTTGAATGTGTATGTGTGGATACAGGTTGGATATAAAAAATACAATAGTGACCCTTACCTCTATCAATTACCTCCTGTTCACTCACAAATGTATTCATGGTTTAGTCTTTCCTCAACACCTTCTCTCAATCCTTTCTCCAACTAGCTCCAGTACTGAGAGATAGATGGCCTCTCAGTCTGTCAACCAGAACTTCCAGTTGAAATTACACAAGCACTATTGTGACATCCTTGTGACCAAAGCAAATTCCATAAACTGTTGATGACCAGGTAGGCACACAGGGACTCTGTCACTGTGCTGGAGAGAACTATGGTTAAGATGACCTGTCACCTGTCCATGACTTTTACTAAAAATGGCCCTAAATAAATTTTAGGTGCTGGGGATAGGCAGCGCTCCAGCAGACTCCACTGCTCTGAGAGCAGGCTGGGGTGCCACTACTACTTCCACTCCAGGTGGGGGAACTGCCCAGGATACCCTGACTGCTCTCCAACCAATGCTCCAGCACAGCATCTGGCCCCAGGGATGCCCTGAGATGTACCACGCCAACTACTGTGGAAATCACAAAGGTCCCAGAAAGTCCCAGAATCCATGATTTCTGTGACAGAAATGTAGCCGTGTTAGTCTCGTGTAGCTGAAACAAAAACCAGGACTATGTAGAACTTTAAAGACTAACAAGGTGGTTTACTAGATGATGAGCTTTCTTGGGCCAGACCCACTTCCTCAGATCAAATAGTGGAAGAAAATTGGCACAACCATATATACCAAAGGATACAATCAAAAAAATGAACACATGAAATTTGATTTGTCCTTTTCATATGTGTACATTTTTTTGATTGTATCCTTTGGTATATATGGTTGTGTCAATTTTCTTCCACTCTTTGATCTGAGGAAGTGGGTCTGGCCCACGGAAGCTCATCACCTAATAGACCATCTTGTTAGTCTTTAAAGTGCTACATAGTCCTGGTTTTTGTTTCATGATTTCTGTGACCTCCATGAATGATTCACAGCCTTATTCATAATCACTTTCACCCAAATAGGCCTCTACCTACAGGTTCACAACCATCTCCTCCCTGTTGGTCAGAATCAATTCTTAAATGCCTATGCCCTGGGTTACTTCCTTCAGTTTCTGAAACAAAGCATTGTCCCCATGACATTCCAAGAACTTATTGGATATTTTGTGTTTTCCCATATTACTTTTCCCACTGATGTCTAGGTAGGTAAAGTCCCTCATTACTATTAGGGCCTGTGTTCTGGATATTTGTTTTATTTGTTCTAGAAATGCCTCATCTCCCTCCTCCTCCTCCTGGTTTGGATGTGTTTTCCCCACTTCGTCTTTACCCAGAGACTTTCAACTGGTCTGCCTCTTGCCTCTTTCTGGAACTCAGAACAAGTGTACAATACAACACCACCTCCCTTTTATTCCTACATGCTCTTCCTGAACAAGATGTACCCCTCTATGCCAATACTGCACTTATGAGATTTATCCCATCAAGTATCTGAGATGCCACTTAAGCTCAGTTATGACTTGTCTATTAGTACTCCCAATTCTGACTGCTTAGGCCTGTTATTCCTTGAATTTGTGAGTAGACGTCTAAAGCAGTGATACTCAAAATGGTCCATGAAACCACTTTGAGAAAACTGCTAACTGGCTACACTGGTGTGTTTATTTACTGGTGCCGCAGCCACAAAGCCTCGTGGCTCCCATTGGATCCGATTTGCTGTTTGCAGCCAAAGGGAGCCATGGGAAGCAGCAGCCACAGCTCCTTTTGCTATGACTGGCTAACCAGAGTCAAAGGGACCTGCAAGGCTCCGTGGCCTCAGTGCTGGTAAATAAACACACCGGCGCGGCCGGTTAGCAACTTTCTCAAAGTGGTTTCACGGATCACTTTGAGAAACACTGATCTAAGGTATTGATCAAATTCCCCCCAGGGATTTCCCTCTTGTTGCTCCTGTAATTCTACTCTAATTTTCCATATCTGATTCTCCCCAAAGAACTAGTCCTCTATTAAAGATACCTTTTGAACCTAGTTGCCTTTTGTCACCTGCCCCTACTCAACTTAGTTTAAAGCCCTTCTAATAAGATTGGTGAGTCACTGCATTAAGATGTCCTTCCCTTTTGTGGTCAGATCCACCCCATCTCTTCCCAGCAAACCTCCTTCCTGCAACAGTATGCCATGACTGAGGAAGTCAAAACCTCCCATCCATCCATCTTCATCACACTATTGTGTGGACATGCTTACCATTTAGTGTAAAGAGCAGAAAAAACACTCAGTGCAGGAAACAAGGAGACTCAAACTGAAGCTGTCAAGTTCACATGCTTCCATTTTCAGTAACTGATCCATCTGGATCTCTCAAGTTAGTGGGGATGTCCAAGGCAGAAAAATATTTCTGTAGATCAGCATGTGATTATTTGCATTGCGGTACTGCCTCATAGTCCCAGTCATAGGCCAGAATCTCATTGCCTTACCACCTGTACAAACTCAGAATAAGATGGTCCTTAACTGTCATTAAGTAATATTTATTCACAGCACAACAGAGAAGATAATTAAGCAAGAAGATAAGCCTACTTTGACCAGGTACCAACATGAAACTAGTGTAATAATACTACATATTTAGGAAACTTTCTCCCTGATTCAGGGTCTGTTGTGGCTAAGCCCCAGTTCCATACCATTGTGCAAACTGGGGTCTTATACAACTGCGCTAGATAGAAAGTGTACAGCAGTACAGTTCAAGAGTACTCCATATTTAATACATGCACAGGAGGCCACTTCCTCAAGAAGCTAAGGGCATGGTCAGCACAGAGAGACTTCCTGTCTCTGCTAGTTTTACGCATCCCTCACTGTCTACACCTGCTCCATAAGTTCAGGCCTTTCAAAAACACCGCATCATGTACAGGTAACTGTAACAATGCTTGTTCGTTGTATCTGTTCACATGAGGGCAAGGCATCCAATATCAGTCCACTATGGGTGGATCAGCAATAGGAATAATGTTTGTGCATGTGACAAAGAACCCCAGGACCACAGAACAGATTAAGGACACCAATGTGTGTGGCAAAGTCATCACAAACACCGTGCAGACGTCAGGGAGCTCATAAGTTAGCATATAACCTTAATTCAGATCTTGGTGCAATAGTATATCCTCAAAAGGAAACTTTCCTTATTAATTGGTTGTATTTTACTTATCAGTTGGTTGTATTTTACAAGATAAAAAGCTGAATCTTTGGTTGAATGTTAGTTTATTTGCCCCAGGGCCAGATTTTTACAAAAACAAGTCATGTGCACATACACAACTAAGAGTTCTGCAGCAACGCACACTGTCCTGCAGCAATTAGTAGTGGGATCCTGCCCTTAGCAAGTCCTGGGCTTACAATTCACAGGCTTATCTCACTAATGAGTATCAATTGATCAGCCTGTACTGAATATGGCTTGACAATTTGCCATCACTCAAAACACATTACAATCAGAGAGGATGATAAATATACCATTTATTCACCATTATGTACAAAGTCCAACATGTCCAAGGAGGCAAGAAAACAAAACTGGTGAATACAGAAAAAACATTACAGCCTCTCTCCGAGTTACAGACCAAACACTTGGCTGTAACTCGATCAGTTTGTAACTTGGACCCCATTGAGTTACACGTGACCGCGCTGTTTGTAAGCGTGGGTCACATTCGTAACTCAGGGACCGCCTTTACGACTGCTCCATGGGAGCTTTGGTCGTAAGTGCGAACGGTCGTAACTCGACCATTCGCAACTCGGGGAGCAGCTGTACTGCAAAAAATAGACTGATAGCAAGAAGCTTTTGTACAATGTGCAGTAAGATGCACACCTTAATCCCGCTCAGTGTTTGACTGACTCTAATTCAACCTAAGTTTTGTCAGAGTAGGGTATGAGGCCCAGATCCTCAAAGGTATTTAGACTAATTTCCATTGAAACCAATGGGAGCCAGGAACCTCAATACCTGGGAGGATCTGAGCAAGGACGGCAGAATTTGATGCAACAACAATATGCATTTCTAGAGAGATTTTCTTTTTTAAATAATTTTACTAACTCTCTGATTCAAATATAAGCCATTATTAGCAAATAATTATATTTTTCCTATCCCTATTAGAGCACAGACAAATAGGAGAGTGGAAATAACATGATTTATTTAAAAGATTTTAACCAGGTTCTTTCATGGAAAAAAATTAAAGATCCAGCACTGTACAGATCACTCTGCTGAGATGTGAGCCAAATGACTTAAAGCAGAATTCCAATATTACTTCTCTTTTTTGAAAGTTTTCTCACAAACTCCTCAAAATATCTGCCTCCACCTAGTGGTGTGGGTTTGCATAACTTTTGTTATTTATATTCCCTGTTGTAGAAATACATCAAATTATACTCCGCATGATTCTATGATTCTATCTGTAGGGACAGGGACAGGGACAGGGACAGGGACAGGGATAATCCTGGGAAGAGGCTCTTTTTTCCTTCACTACTCTATAGAGGTTCTTATACTGCTTGTTGTCAGCAAGACATGAGAAGTCATTCTTCCACTCTACTCTGCGCTGGTTAGGCCTCAGTTGGAGTATTGTGTCCAGTTCTGGGCACCATATTTCAAGAAAGATGTGGAGAAACTGGAGAGGGTCCAGAGAAGAGCAACAAGAATGATTAAGCAATGGGCTTAAACTGCAGCAAGGGAGATTTAGGTTGGACATTAGGAAAAAGTTCCTAACTATCAGGGTAGTCAAACACTAGGGCTGTGTCTAGAATGAATCCTTTTTCCGTAAAAGGGATGCAAATTAGACACATCACAATTGCAAATGAAGTGGGGATTTAAATCCCCCCCACTTCATTTGCATAAACATGGCTGCCGCTTTTTTCCGGCTCGGAGCTTTGCCGGAAAAAAGTGCCAGTCTAGATGCGGATCTTTCGGAAAATAAAGCCTTTTCCAAAAGATCCATTATACCTCTTAAAAAAAGGAATAAGGGATCTTTCGGAAAAGGCTTTATTTTCCGAAAGATCCCCGTCTAGACTGGCGCTTTTTCCGGCAAAGCTCCGAGCCAGAAAAAAGCGGCAGCCATGTTTATGCAAATGAAGCAGGGGGGATTTAAATCCCCGCTTCATTTGCAATTGCGATGTGTCTAATTTGCATCCCTTTTACGGAAAAAGGATGCAGTCTAGACACAGCCTGGAAGAAATTGCCCAGGGAGGTTGTGGAATCCCCATCTCTGGAGATATATAAGAGTAGGTTAAATGAATGTCTATCAGGGATGGTCTAGACAGTATTTGGTCTTTCCATGAGGGTAGGGGCCTGGATTCGATGACCTCTCAAGGTCCCTTCATCCATAAACATTTTTACAGACAAAGGGAACGTGATGCAATTGACCTGACCTTGGGATCCCCTCCCGGAGGCCCTATGGTCCGACCATACCCTGCCTAGAGAGACAATAGAAAAGTCCTCCAGGCAGACTGGAGTGGCTGTGGGAGAAGCAACCAATCAGGGCCAGGAAAGTCCTATAAAAGCAGCTGAAAGACCAGTATCAGTCAGTGTCTCTGGAGGCCACAAGGTATGCAGAACCAGGAGACAGGCTGCCTGAGAGAGTGGCAGCACTGCAGACAGCTCCTTGTGAAGAGCTATTGGCGAGTGCTGGACTGTGATGGGACTTTGAAAGAAAGCCCTGAGGTAAGGGCAAAAATGCTGTATTTTGGTGGGGTAGCTCTGGGGACACCACTCTCTTTGAGTGGGGAACAAACTTGAAAGGACATAAGAGAGCTAACCAAGATAGGCGCCGATTAGATGTGTACCCTGGAAGGGGTTTTGATGAGCACACACAATGAGTGAGACTCGGCCAGAGACTGTGTCACCGAAGTCAGACAAGAGAGTGCAGGCACGTGTGCTTAGCCAGAAGGGGTACTCAAGAGAGGTGAATGCTGCTCTGTTACACAGAGCAGTCCAATATGCACATAAGGGGTGTGGCGCTCCCTGCCTCCGAGCTACCCAAAGTGTGTGGTGCTCCAGCAGCAATTTATAGGGTCTTGGGCTCTGGCTGCTGCTGCATTAGCAGCAGCCCTTATTGGAAAACTTGAGAGCCCCAAGCCCTCTCTATCCCTTCCCCCAAATCCCACTCCTGCTTCACCCCACTGGGTACTGAGACTAGGGCCAGGACACTCTGCTTCCCGGCCACCACCATAGTGAAGTAGAGCAACCCAGCTGGGAGATGGTGGAGCACAGTAGGCTGTTGGTTGTTCCAGTTCCCACCACTGTGGTGTGTGCTTAGGGGCATGACCCCCTCTGACCGCCCTGTGCTAGATTTCCCCAGATAATTCCCTGGGCACCATGGGTCCCATCCATCAGATGGTTGAGGCATCCACTGTGGGGCCTGGACAGCTCGCATGGGCCAATACAAACTGCCTCCTGTGTTGCATCATTTAATGAAGCATCTCTTGTAAACAGGCAAGACTAGGAAGAGCTGACAATTACGCTCACCATTGTTCCCAACTGGATGGACTGGACGCCATTCACAGCGAAGGTGTCCCATCCCTCTGGTCAGGAGAGATGAGAACCCTAAGCTGACTCAATGCAATGGCAGCCACGTCAGCTGACAGAACAGTAGCACAAAAGAGTGGCAGGGCAAACTCAGAACAATATTTTTTTTTAAAAAAAGAGAAAATTGAAAGTTTCAGCAACAAGACAAAAAACAGGAGAAAATGACTCAAGTGGAGAATTAGGTGGGAGTGAGGGAGTGAGGGTCCGTCTACACTACAGCGCTAATTCGAACTAACTTAGTTCGAATTAGTTAATTCGAACTAAGGTAATTCGAACTAACGCATCTAGACTAAAAACTAGTTCGAATTAGCGTTTTGCTAATTCGAACTAGCATGTCCATATTGAGTGGGCCCTGAACAGGGCTTCAGGATGGCCGGAAGCAGTGCCGGCAGGGCATCAGAGGAGGACTTAGAGCGTGGAGCTGCTGTCTCAGGCTAGCCGAGGGCTGCGCTTAAAGGGACCCGACCCCCACCCCGGACAGACAGTTCTCACGGGTGCCCTGCTTGAAAACCAGTCCTGGCTTGGAGTGCCCGGAGTGCCCACACTGGGCACATCACACCACTCGGCCATCAGACCGGCTGCACTTGCCGCAGGCTGCCATCTGGGGAGAGGGAGCAATTGGGGGGCTGCAGGAGAGCTTCCACCCCCAGAAGTCCGCAGAGCCAGCCCAGTCCTCCCCATCGGGGGCTCGTACCCCATTCCTCCCTCACCTCCTTCCACTTACCCCTCCCTAGCCCCCCTTCCTGATGTACAAAATAAAGATAACGTTTCTTCCAACATGGACTCCGTCTTTATTGAACAAAACTGGGGGAGACTGGGAAAAGGAGGTGGGAGAGGGGAAGAGAAAGGCTGAGAGAGGGGAGGGCAACTAACATGATCAGGGGTTGGGAACAGGTCCCAGATGAAGAAAGGCTACAGAGACTGGGACTGTTCAGCTTAGAAAAGAGCAGATGGAGCGGGGACAGGATAGAGGTCTCTAAAAGCAGGGGTTGGGTGGAGAGGGTGCATTCAGAAAAGTTCTTCCTGAGTTCCCCTAAAGAAGGACTAGAGGACACGAAAGGAAAGGACTGGGTAGCAGGCTTGAAACTAGTAAGAGAAAGTTGTTGTTCTTGTTGACAAAGCAAAGAGTTAACGTGTGGAACTCCTTGCTGCAGGAGGCTGTGACGGCTACAACTAGAACAGAGTTTAAAGGGAAGTGAGATCAAGCCATGGAGGTTGGGTCCATGGAGTAGTCTTAGCCAGGGGGTAGGAGTGGTGTCCCTGCCCAAAGTTTGTGGAAGACTGGAGAGGGATGGCACGAGACAAATGGCTTGGTCACTGTCTTCGGTCCATCCCCTCCAGGGTCCCTAGGGTTGGCCGCTGTCGGCAGACAGGCTACTGGGCTAGATGGACCTTTGGTCTGACCCAGGACGGCCATTGTAAGCTCAGAGCTCAGGGTCGGGGGTCTCAGTGGACCCCCTTGATTATCATGCACACCTGCTCCTGGGTGGCCAGGCTGGCAGCTCTCCTGCCCTAGCTGGCCACTTTCCTGTGCCTAGTGGGGAGATCGTGGACGAGATCCACGATGTCCGCACTAGCCCAGGAAGGTGCCCGCCTCTTGCGGTCCCGGGCAAGGTCCCGGGAGCCGCCAGCCTGGTCCCGGGAAGAGGGGGTGGTCTGGGGGACATCGGGTGGGTGGCTCTGTGCCATGCCAGGTGCAGGGTCTTCCAGCTGGGTGCTGGCAGGCTTGCACCTGGCACGGGCACCGTAGCCAGCCTGTGCCCCTTTAAAGGGTCCGGGGCCGGGAGGGGGGCATAGAGTTTCCCTGGTGTTGGCCAGAGTGGCCACCAGGGAAAGCTGGGGAGGGCTAGCCTCCCACTAGTTCGAATTAAGGGGCTACACAGCCCTTAATTCGAACTAGTAAGTTCGAACTAGGCTTAATCCTCGTAAAATGAGGTTTTCCTAGTTCGAACTAAGCGCTCCGCTAGTTCGATTCAAATTCGAACTAGCGGAGCGCTAGTGTAGCGGCTATGAATGTTAGTTCGAACTAACATTGTAGTGTAGACATACCCTGAGGGAGTCTTTCTTAGTATACCTGCGGGGCAGGAAACCCTATTCAGACCTAAAGGGCAGACACCAAGTCTAAGGGCCTTATGCCCAGAACCTCAGAGGTATTTAGGCTCTTAGGCTATGTCTGCACTGCAGTGTTTTTCCAGAATAACTGCCGTTAGTCCAGAAAAAAAGACTTGCGTCCATACTGCTATTGCATTCTTTTGACAAAAAGTTGAAAGAACGGAGGGGTTCTTTCACGAGGAAGACGTCTTTGTCTGAAAGAGCAGAAGAGGGAGTTCTTTTGAAAGAAGAGGCCTCCAGGAAATAGCACAGGTGCCCTGGTGGCCACCCCGTCCAAACTAATCAGAACTCTATAGTCCCTGTCTCCGGCCAGCTCTTAAAGCTGCAGGCACCTGGGACAACACTTGTGGCAGGGGGCTGGCCCAGAGAGCTCAGCCAGAGGCCCGAAGAGGTTTGTGCCATCGTGGTCCGGGGCAGAGATCCTGGCCTTCCTGTAGGTGTGGGGTGAGCAGGAGACCCTGCAGGATCTCGGCTCCCAGTGGCACAACGCCGACATATACGGTCGGATGGCCGAGGCTCGGGCCACAAGAGGCCACCACTTCCAGAACCTCATACAAGTATGGAGCAAAGTGAAGGAGCTCTGCCAGGGCTATGCGAGGGCAAGGGAGCACAGCTCTCTCTCTGGGGCAGGACCCCACTCCTAGCCCTACTACGCTGAGCTCCACCACATCCTGGGGGGTGGTTCAGCCCCTTCCTCACCCCTGGTGGTGGACTTGAGGCTGGAGACGCTCATCTTTGCCAACCCAGGGCTCCCAGGCCAGGAGGAGGAGGAATCCGACGACGAGCTGGAGGAGGAGGAGGAGACGGCCAGCACAGTCACCCTCACCCTCAAGCCCGTACCCCAGGGCCCGGATGTCTTACACGCATTCTCTGAGCACGGGGAGGAATCATCAGGTGAGTGCTCTGTTTTTCACACACACAGGGCAGGGAAGGCGGGCGCAGAGGGGATGGGATGCAATCGTCGCTTGGTCATCTTGGCCTGGATATTGTGCTACGCTCCGTGCACGTGGAACTACATGCAGTGCCAGTCTGCAACATGCAGGCTCAGGAGGCAGCCCCAAAGCACCTCCAGGCAGGGCTGGCCCGAGCCCTTTGGCACCCTGGGCCCAGGCATGCGGCGCCACCCCCAGGCGCAGGGTGCATGCGTGGGCCTGCCCCCCAGGGCGCTCGGCGCATGCGCGAGCTGGTCACGGCCATTGGCGCGCAGCCCGGGGCCTGCCCCCAGGGTGCACAGCACATGCGCTGCCCAGCCTGGCCCGGCCAGCGCTGCTGGCACGCACGCCGGGCCGTGCAGGGCCCCGCAGCCATGGGTGGAAGGGTGCTGTTGGCCAGCGCCGCGGGGCCGGCGCTGCGGGATCCGGGCACGTGGCTTCTAATGGCAGCTGTAAGGGACGCCATGCACCCCTTACAGCTGCCATCAGGCGCCCCTCATCGGTTGGTGCCTTGGGCAGCTGCCCGGCTCACCCATGCCTCCATCCGGCCCTGTCCCCAGGGTCCTGTTCACGGGCTCTGGGGAGGCCACACACACATCTGACCCCTGGGGGAGATGGGGAGATGCCCTCCCACCACTAACCACTGCTGGAAGCAGGCTGGGGACAAGGGCACACACATGGCTGCACACAGACTTAGGAGTGCCGCACACGACACACGGGAATGCCTGCACACTTGAGGCACCACCCACTTCCACGGACAGCGCTGGCAGGTGTGCGTGCAGCCCCCTTGGAAGAGCAGACTGCTCCAGGCCCCTCTCCTGCCCATGGCATCCCACTGTGGCCAACCACTTCCCTTGCCCTGCCTGTCTGTGGGATGAGGATGGGGGGGAGCAAGAAGCATGGTCCCCTGGGCACCTCAGGGCCTCTGTGAGGCAGGGCCGATGTCCAGGCCACACATAGCCTTGCTCCTGGAACATCCCTGCCCTCTAGCCTGAGGACTCTTGTTCTCAGCTCACAGAGGAGGGCACGGACTCAGGGACAGTGTCTGCATGGATGACTGACCGCCTCTTCCTCTTTATTCTCCACAGCCGGACTAGCGTCACTAATGGGCGATCACCGCCAGCTGAGGCAGCCGCCTGACCCTGGGGGAGCCACAAGTGCAGGAGAGTCCAGGGGGACCTGATGAGACAGCACGTGGTCATCCTCCAAGGCATGCAACGGATCCTGGCCCAGAAGGACCAGGAGGACGCTCAGGGGCTGTGTCTGCATTTGTAAGATTTTGAGCAAAAACTTGCCGCCTGTCTATACTGGCCGCGAGTTCTTGCGCAAGAACTATGATGGCCATCGGAGCTTTCTTGCGCAAGAGAGCGTCTACACCGGCACGGATGCTTTTGCGCAAAAGCACATCTCTTGCACAAAAGTACATGCCAGTGTAGACGCTCTCTTGCACAAATACTTTAACGCAAAAACTCTTGCGTTAAAAGTATTTGTGCAAAATCTTGCCAATGTAGATGTAGACAGGGTGTGTCTAGACTACAGGGTTTTTTCAAAAAAAGTGGCCTTTTTTTGAAAAATCTTCCCCTGCATCTAAACTGCTGCCATGTTCTTTTGAAAGTAAATCGAAAGACCATGGCTGGTTTTTTAACTATGGAAAACCTTGTTTTACGAGGAATAACGCCTTTTTTCAAAAATGCTCTTTCAAAAAAAGGCACTATGTATTGCAAACTGTGCTTTTTCGAAAGCAAGCATCCCGACTGTCTCGGTGCTCTCTTTTGAAAAAGTGGCTTGCTTTTTCCAAAGTACCGGTTGTAGTCTAGATGCTCTTTCGAAAGAGGCTTGCAGTCTAGATGGGACCCAAATATGGGCTCAGATGGTGCAGCAGAGCCAAAACATGTGTGCTACCATATATGAAATGACGGCACACCCAGCAACTGTCCCTGTCCCTGTCCCTGTCCCCGCTGCTCCCACTGCCCTCCCTGCTCCAGCTTCTCCTGTTGTCCCAGGCCCCACCCACCCCCCGAGGTTGCCGAGGTCCTGAGACCTGAGGTGGCACTTCCAGCTGCACCACGCACCACTCCCAGCCCTGAATCCCCCTCCTCCTTGGCCCTATCCAGGGAAGAAAAGGAGGAGTTGCACTATATGTAAGAGAGCACTATGACTGCTCTGAACTCCAGTATAAAGAGGGAGAAAAACCTGTTGAGAGTCTATGGGTTAAGTTTAAAGGAGCAAACAACAGCAGTGATGTTGTGGTTGGTGTCTGCTACAAGCCACCGAATCAGGTGGATGAGGTAGATGAGGCTTTCTTCGGACACCTGAGAGAAGCTTCCAGAACTCAGGCCCTGGTTCTTGTGGGGGACTTTAATCACCCTGACATCTGTTGGGAAACCAAAATGGCAGTACACAGGCAATTCAGGAAGTTTTTGGACAATATTGGGGATAACTTCTTGACCCAAGTGCTGAAGGATCCAACCAGGGGCCATGCGCAGCTTGACCGTCTGCTCACAAACAGGGAGAAACTAATAGGGGAAGTAGAGGTGGGTGACAACCTTGGAGGCAGTGATAATGAGATGGTAGATTTCAGGATCCTGACCAAAGGAAGAAAAGAGAGTAGTAAAATACACACTTTGGACTTCAAAAAAGCAGATTTTGACTCCCTCAGAGACCTGATGGGCAGAATCCCCTGGGATGCTAACATGAAGGGGAAAGGAGTCCAGGACAGCTGGCAGTATTTTAAAGAAGCCTTATTGAAGGCACAGAAAGTAACCATCCCGACACGTAGCAAGAGAGGCAAACATGGTAGGAGACCGGATTGGCTTACAGGGGAGATCCTTGGTAAACTTAAGCCCAAAAAGGAAGCTTACAAAAAGTGGAAACTTGGACAAATGACCAGGGAGAGCTATAAATGTATAGCTCAAGAATGCCGGGGGGTTATCAGGAAGGCGAAAGCGGAAATGGAATTGCGATTGGCTACGGATGTGAAGGATAACAAGAAAGGTTTCTACAGGCATGTTAATAATAAGAAAGTGGTCAGACAGGGTGTGCGGCCCTTACTGGATGAAGGAGGTAACCTAGTGGCAGATGATGTGGGGAAAGCTGAAGTACTCAATGCTTTCTTTGCCTCTGTATTCACGGACAAGGTGGGCTCCCGGACTAATGCGCTAAATGACACAAGATGGGATGAAGATGGACAGCCCTTGGTGGGTAAAGAACAGGTTAGGAACTATTTAGAAAAGCTAAACGTACACAAATCCATAGGTCCAGACTTAATGCATCCGAGGGTGCCGAAGGAGTTGGCAAATGTCATTGAGGAGTCTTTGGCCATTATCTTTGAAAAGTCGTGGAGGTCGGGAGAAATCCCGGATGATTGGAAAAAGGCAAATGTAGTGCCCATCTTCAAAAAAGGGAAGAAGGACGATCCAGGGAACTATAGGCTGGTCAGTCTTACCTCGGTTCCTGGAAAAATCATGGAAGCGATCCTTAAGGAATCCATTTTGCGGTACTTGGAAGAGAGGAAACTGATTAGGAATAGTCAGCATGGATTCACAAAGGGCAAGTCATGCCTGACCAATCTGATTAGCTTCTATGATGAGGTAACTGGCTCTGTGGACGTGGGAAAGTCAGTGGATGTGATATACTTGACTTTAGCAAGGCTTTTGATACCGTCTCCCACAATATTCTTGCCAGCAAGTTAAGGGAATGTGGATTGGATAAATGAACGGTAAGATGGATAGAAAGATGGCTAGAGGGCCGGGCCCAGCGGGTAGTGATCAATGGCTCAATGTCAGGATGGTGGTTGGTTTCTAGCGGAGTGCCCCAAGGTTTGGTTCTAGGACCGGTTTTGTTCAATATCTTTATTAATGACCTGGATGAGGGGATGGATTGCACCCTCAGCAAGTTTGCAGATGATACTAAGCTAGGGGGAGAAGTAGATACGCTTGAGGGCAGAGAGAGGGTCCAGAGTGACTTAGACAAATTGGAGGATTGGGCCACAAGAAATCTGATGAGGTTCAACAAGACGGAAGAATCCAAAGCATAGTTACAAGCTGGGGACCAACCAGCTAAGTAGTAGTTCTGCAGAAAAGGACCTGGGGGTTACAGTGGATAAGAAGCTGGATATGAGTCAACAGTGTGCCCTTGTAGCCAAAAAGGCTAATGGCATATTAGGTTGCATTAAGAGGAGCATTGCCAGCAGATCCAGAGATGTCATTATTCCCCTTTATTCGGCTTTGGTGAGGCCACATCTGGAGTATTGTGTCCAATTCTGGGCCCCCCACTACAAAAAGGATGTGGACACATTGGAGAGAGTCCAGCAGAGGGCAACCAAAATGATTAGGGGGCTGGAGCATATGACTTATGAGGAGAGGCTGAGGGAGTTGGGTCTGTTTAGTCTGCAGAAGATAGGAGTGAGGGGGGATTTGATAGCAACCTTCAACTTCCTGAAGGGAGGTTCCAAAGAGGCTGGAGAGAGGCTGTTCTCAGTAGTGACAGATGGCAGAACAAGGAGCAATGGTCTCAAGTTGTGGTGGGAGAGGTCCAGGTTGGATATTAGGAAAAACTATTTCACTAGGAGGGCAGTGAAGCACTGGGATGGGTTCCCTAGGGAAGTAGTGGAGTCTCCATCCCTAGAGGAGTTTAAGTCTTGGCTTGACAAAGCCCTGGCCGGGTTGATTTAGTTGGGATTGGTCCTGCCTAGAGCAGAGGGCTGGACTTGATGACCTCCTGAGGTCTTTTCCAGCTCTATGGTTCTATGATTCTATGATTCTAGGTTCTGAATCCTGCTCCTCCCTAGTTACTTTTATTATGGACAAAATACAAAGTTCTTGGTTTTCAACACAAAACTGGTATCTGTACTGATATCAAGGAAGGGGGGAAGGGAAAGATTGTTGTGGGAAAGGCAGAGAGGGGCAAGGCACAGGCCTCTAGTGGGGGGGGGGGGTCATGGGGAGAGTTGATGGGGTCTTTCAAAGAAACTCTCCCTCAGAGCTTCCCAGATGTGCACCCTCATTTGATGGGCCTGATGGATGGCAGCTGTGCACGGCGCATTCCACATGGATACAGGCCCTGTTTAGGTGGGTATTAAATTGGTCCCTGCTGAGGTCCAGGTGGCAGGTGTATAGCTTCATCAGCCATGGCATGAGGAGTAGGCCACATCCCCCATGATGCACAGTGGCATCTATGTTATACCAAATAAAAGCAAGCAGGATCTTATGAGGGGGATAAGGCAAAAAGCCACGTTTATTGTAAAGATAATAATAAAAAATGAAGAAAAGATAGAAGCAAACAACGTTGTTTAACTACTTAACCCTTATACATATAAACATTCATTCATCCATTTATTCAGGTTCTGTGTATTTGTTATAGTTACCAGCCTGGAAGTTGCTTGTGACAGAAAAATGGCCAGGTATTCTGTACACAAGTGATGGTAGTGGGGAGCGAAGTCCTGATCAGATGTGCATCTGAAGCTCCTGGTAGGCTGGCAGCAGAACCTTGGACTCTGATTCCATCGTTTTTTAGTCCAGTTCTTATAGGAATTTTTTCCTATGCCAGTCTATGGAAATTGCTGCATCATGCTGATGTCTCCAGGGTGGCTGCCAGGTGCTTGACAGTGACCTTCAGTATTTGACACCTTTTGGTTGCACTGGCACCTGACGCCTTTTTCAGCCCTTTGTTGCTGTATTCTCAGGCTGGCACCTCTCAGAACCATTCACTCATCATCCAAGCACTCCGGGTACGTCTACACTACAGCGCTAGTTCGAACTAACTTAGTTCGAATTAGTTAATTCGAACTAAGCTAGTTCGAACTAACGCGTCTAGAACTAAAAACTAGTTCGAACTAGCGTTTTGCTAGTTCGAACTAGCAAGTCCACATTGAGTGGACTCTGAACAGGGCTTAAGGATGGCCGGAAGCAGTGCCGGCAGGGCATAAAAGGAGGACTTAGAGCATGGAGATGCTGTCTCAGGCTAGCCGAGGGCTGCGCTTAAAGGGTCCCGACCCCCACCCCGGAAACACAGTTCTAAGGGGTGCCCCGCTTACAAAGAAGTTCTGGCTTGGAGTGCCCTGAGTGCCCACACTGGGCACATCACACCACTCGGCCATCAGCCCGGCTGCACTTGCCGCAGGCTGCCATCTGGGGAGAGGGAGTAATTGGGGGGCTGCAGGAGAGCTTCCACCCCCAGAAGCCCGCAGAGCCAGCCCAGTCCTCCCCATCGGGGGCTCGTACCCCATTCCTCCCTCACCTCCTTCCCTAGCCCCCCTTCTTATTGATGTACAAAATAAAGATAACGTTTCTTCCAATATTGACTCTGTCTTTATTGAACAAAACTGGGGGAGACTGGGAAAAGGAGGTGGGAGAGGGGAAGAGAAAGGCTGGGAGAGGGGAGGGCAACTAACATGATCAGGGGTTGGGAACAGGTCCCAGATGAAGAGAGGCTACAGAGACTGGGACTGTTCAGCTTAGACAAGAGGAGACGGAGGGGGGACAGGATAGAGGTCTCTAAAAGCAGGGGTTGGGTGGAGAGGGTGCATTCATAAAAGTTCTTCCTGAGTTCCCCTAAAGAAGGACTAGAGGACACCAAAGGAAAGGACTGGGTAGCAGGCTTGAAACTAGTAAGAGAAAGTTGTTGTTGTTGTTGACCAAGCAAAGAGTTAACCTGTGGAACTCCTTGCTGCAGGAGGCTGTGAAGGCTACAACTAGAACAGAGTTTAAAGGGAAGGGAGATCAAGTCATGGAGGTTGGGTCCATGGAGTCCTATTAGCCAGAGGGTAGGAGTGGTGTCCCTGCCCAAAGTTTGTGGAAGGCTGGAGAGGGATGGCACGAGACAAATGGCTTGGTCATTGTCTTCGGTCCATCCCCTCCAGGGTCCCTAGGGTTGGCCGCTGTTGGCAGACAGGCTACTGGGCTAGATGGACCTTTGGTCTGACCCAGTACGGCCATTGTAAGCTCAGGGCTCAGTGTCGGGGGTCTCAGTGGACCCCCTTGATTTTCATGCACACCTGCTCCTGGGTGGCCAGGCTGGCAGCTCTCCTGCCCTAGACCGCCACTTTCCTGTGCCTAGTGCGGAGATCGTGGACGAGGTCCACGATGTCCGCACTAGCCCAGGAAGGTGCCCGCCTCTTGCGGTCCAGGGCAAGCTCCCGGGAGCCGCCAGCCTGGTCCCGGCAAGAGGGGGTGGGCTGGGGGGCATCGGGTGGGTGGCTCTGTGCCGTGCCAGGTGCAGGGTCTGCTAGCTGGGTGCTGGCAGGCTTGCACCTGGCACGGGCACCGTAGCCAGCCCGTGCCCCTTTAAGGGGTCCGGGGCCGGGAGGGGGGCATAGAGTTTCCCTGGTGTTGGCCAGAGTGGCCACCAGGGAAACCTGGGGAGGGCTAGCCTCCCACTAGTTCGAACTAAAGGGCTACACAGCCCTTAGTTCGAACTAGCTTGTTCGAACTAGGCGTTAGTCCTCGTAAAATGAGGTTTACCTAGTTCGAATTAAGCGCTCCGCTAGTTCGATTCAAATTCGAACTAGCGGAGCGCTAGTGTAGCGGCTATTAAAGTTAGTTCGAACTAACGTCCGTTAGTTCGAACTAACTTTGTAGTGTAGACATACCATCCCTCTCTTACATACATTCCTTAATTAATGTTTCCCATACAATATTTTTGTATAATAATAACTTTACATATCTCAGAGTTGTAGTTACAAAAAGTTTCTGGATGGTATTGCTTAAAACATTCTCTGAGTGCTGAATAAAGTTACAATGTTTTAAAGAGAACAGGCGTTAAGTAAGTAATAATGCCCTTAGTCAATTACAGGGCTTGGCTCCCATAGCAGAGTTAGTGGATTGACAGTGCATTGTTACAATGTATCTCTGCAATGTCAATTTCAAGCAGCCCCTTGCACAAGCTTGAGCATGCCCTGGAGCACAGAGGGGGGGCTGTTTCTGGCTACATAGGATTCTATTCTTAACAGTTCTAAATTACATAACCTAATACATTATATTCTAAAGGGGCAATAATAATGATAAATCTAAACATTTAACAATCTTAACAAATAATAATAATAATAAGAAGAAGAATTAATAATAAATCTAAACACTTTAAGTTGTGGGGAACAAATTATGGGGAGTCACTTTCATTTGGGGGAATCATTTTCAATATATGAATATGTTATCCCTACATCTGCACATCCCCAACCTGACAGTCACGCTGGGGGAAGAATGTGCCAACCTCCAGCTAGTGGTAGAGGCTGGAATTCCTGAAAATGTGTGCATCGTGAGCTCTGCCCAACCACCCAACAAAAATGTCCATGAACTGTCCATGGTGGTAGACCAGGGCCTGCAGCACCATGCAGAAATAGCCCTTGCAGTTGATGTATTGGGCGGCTCGATGCTGTGGTGCATGCATGGGAATATGGGTTCCATCTATGGCCCCACAGCAGGTGGGGAAGCCCAGGGTGGCAAATCTGGCCATGATGGGGTCCAGGTCTCCCAAGCAGATGACCCTGTATAGCAGGATGGAGTTAGGCCTTCACCACCTGCAGAAGGAGACAAAGAAATACAGAAAACAGAGAATGAGAGGGGGTGCCTGAGCCCTTGGGAGGTTCTGGAGTCCCTCTTCCTCCTTTCCCCCTCAAACACCGCAGGAGCCACCCCCTATGAGTCGTCCCCCACCCCCTGCAGGGCTGTGTGAGGGCGGGATGGCACATCCCCCCCAGGGATGGGACTTTCCCTCCACTCCCAGCCCACCCCCCCACAGCCTCGCACCCCTTTCCCTAGGGTCCCCTTTTCCAAGACTTCTCTCCCCCCCCCAGAGATTCTGAGAACACCTTACTTCCATGAGGAGGGTCCGGACAGTGGACTTTCCCATGCCAAACTACTTGCCCATAGACCACTAACTGTCTGGGGTGGCGAGCTTCCAGACAGCGATGGTGACCCACTTGTCCAGGGGGATGGCGGGTCGTATCTGGGTATCCTGTCAATGGAGGGCAGGGGCAAGCCAGGCACACAGCTCCATGAAGGTGGCCTTCCTCATACGAAAGTTATGGAGCCATTGCTGGTTGTCCCACCACTCCATGACCAGCTGGTCGCACCAGTCGGAACTGGTGTCCAGCCTCCAAAACCGTCTCTTCACTGTGGGATGCAGTTGCCAGGGCCTTGCTCCGCACACAGGGAGAGGGTCTCAGTGATGAGCTCGGTGTCGAGCTCGTGCAGGGCCAGGAAGCAGCCTGCACAAACAGAAGCTGCAGCAGTGTGGGGCCATCGCATGCCCACAGGCAGCTTCGGCTCCATGGCAAAGAGTATGCTGTGGTGTCCAAAAGCCGGGCAAGCAGAGCACACACTGCAAAAGCTTTGCTGTCCCTCGGAGAGGTAGGCAAGCAAGCAGCGGGGTCCCTTTAAGCACATGTCTCAGCTAGCCTTAGGCAACAGCACCCAGAAGCAACTACTGGTAAACCTCATTGCAGGAGGAATAACAGCTAATTCAATGTAGGGCTTTAATTTGGAATCCCGTTTCACTGCCGCGTGTAGACGCGGGCAGTTACTTCGGCCTAGTCAATTTCTAAAATGGCGACTGGACGGGAACATGCTAATGAAACGCGGGATATTTAAATCCTGCGCTTCATTTGCAATTTCGGTCACCCTCATTAGCCTCCCTAGATCGAACTAGGGGGCTAGTGTAGACATACCCTTCCAGAAAAGCTTATTCCAAAAGAAGCTTGCAGTCTAGACGTAGCCCTAAAGTCCATTGCTTTCAATGGATGTTAGAAGGCTAAATACCTTTATGGATCTGGGCCCTACTCCTACAAAATGATCCACACAGATAGATCTGTGTGTCTGCATTCATGTCAATGGTACTCTACACAGACACAATGAAAGATTAAGGAGTAAAGGATATTTATTTGTGATATATCTCTTCAGACACGCACATACATGCCTGCATACACAGTAGCCCAACAGTTAGTTTGTTCTTTTAAAGAAATGATGTGACACACATAAGGCTGACTCAAAGGCAGGGACTCATAAAAACGTGTAGTGATATATGCCTGTCAACTTGTACAACTATAATCATTAGGAAATACAACTTAAACCAGTTTTATTTCCTAACATGCAGCGCACATGTAGGCAGGGAATAGCAAGCACTTTGAAATGTATCCACACACTTGCTGAGCTGTCTATGGAGAGCGACAGTCTACATCCATAAACTCCAAGGCTGGCATGTCGGATCCAAAGCAATGAGCAAAAGTCTTAGTGTCATCAACTTCCACAGATGTCAGTGGGAGCTACAGATACTGAGAGCTTCTCAGCACAGTATGATTAACTATGTGTGTGGCCAACTTTAGCAGGATTTTGTTTTGTTTAGTTTTGTTTTTCCTCCAAGCCCTAGCTCTTGGATTCATGATTATGTACAACTCAGTTTTTGCCTTCAAAAAGTAAGTTTCTATCCGTCATGATTACAGAGAAGTTTAAAATATGACATGAGTTCACCCAAATGACTCAGAATCCAGAAAACAGTCCAAAAATAATATTTTTTTAAAAAACCTCATGATTTTTAAGCCAAAT
Source organism: Pelodiscus sinensis (assembly GCF_052426305.1). Classification (NCBI taxonomy): domain Eukaryota; kingdom Metazoa; phylum Chordata; order Testudines; family Trionychidae; genus Pelodiscus; species Pelodiscus sinensis. The sequence goes on along the minus strand of NC_143077.1, from coordinate 18,760,516 downwards.
GAATGACTTTTTTCAGGCCTGACCTGAGATATTTGTTATGCTTGGGTTTAGAAATATTAATAACATGTTAGAAGTAATTTATATGCTGGGCTCTTGCAGTGCATTAGAAAGCCTGATGAGTGCTATCCCACGAGAAGTACTGTTTTCCAACTGAACAGGGGAGAGGATCTGTGGGATCACGTGAGGATTACTTGTATTCCCTCCCTCTGGGGTATCTGGTGTTGGCCACTGTTGGCAGACAAGATACTGGGTTAGATGCACCTTTGGTCTGACCCAGTCTGGCCATTCCTTTGTTCGTATCAAGCACCCATGCTGAGTGAGAATGTGAATGGAGCAGACAGGGTATGTCTACTAGGGATGTTAAAAGTTGATTAAATAGGTAACTATGTGACCACTGAAAATCTCATGGGCAACATGCTGCATGCTCTTAAATAAGCATTATATTGCTGAGCCCACAGCGATGCCTCCCTGAGAGCAGGCCTGTCAGCCCCTGCTGGCCTGGCTCCCAGGGAAGTGGTTTCCCTGCCACAGTGAAGCTACATCCCTGGGAACTGCCTACATCCCTAATGTCTTCACCAGTGGCCTCCAACCTTTTTATGCACAAGAACATTTTTTAAGTATTAGGGCAACTCCCACCCTACCCCTGAGGCTCCACAGACTTCATTCCCCGCTCTCTCCATCACTTGCTCTCCCCACACACACACTTTCATTAGGCTGGGACAGGGGGTGCAGGCTCCAGGCTGGACCCAAGAGTTCTGGGAGCAGGAGGGGGTAAGAGATGCAAGCTCTGGGAGGGAAACTGGGTGCAGGAAAGGGGCTCTAGGCTGGAGCACAGTGGTAGGGTGCAGGTGAGGTATAGAGTACTGAGCAAACACCCAGGCCAAGGAGAAAGTCTCTGAATGCTTATGGGAAGCAAGGCTTTGCATTCCCCCCCTCAGTGACCCCTAGCATGCAGGACAGCTGCCTCCCAGGCTGGAGGCCCAAGGAAAAAGCCTGTGTGGGTGGGCGCACAACAGGGCTTGGTGCAGTAATTTGCTTGACCACAAGCCCTCTCATGGGGTGGTCTCGGCTACTGCCTAACTCCATCTGCACTGCTAGCCAAGGCAGCACCTTCTCCTCAGTGCGCACAGGCTCCAGCCTCAACTCCCCTGGGCAGCTGGATAGCCAATCTGTTATAATCTCCACTCCCTCCCCATCCTATCATTCCAGACTCCCTGCTGAATGCACAGGGGCAATCCCATCCCCTGAGTCTGTGGGGGCCGTTCTCAGACAAACACCTTCCTGCTGGCCAGATCCACCATATGCCACAGCAGCTGGATCAGCTCTTATCAGATCCCAATCTAGACCCCCCAGCATCAGCAGTCTTCCTGGACAAGATCACAGAGTAGTTAGGAAGGGAGGAGGGAGAAGCCTGTGGTAATAGCAGCAGCAGAAGGCAGCAAATTGACGGTGGAGACAGCTAAAAGTGGGAGAAAGCACCAGCAAATGGGTGACAGGGCAGGAGCAGAGGTGGCAGCAGCAGGAAGGATGAACATTAGATGGGTCCCAAGAGAAGGGGGAGGAAAGAAATAGCAAAAGAGAGGGATAAATGGATGAGAGGCAGCAGGAGACAGAGGAGCCAATAGCATGGGCAAGGGCCAGCAGTACTTGGTAGGAGAAGGCACTTCTAGCAAATGGCAAAGTTGTTTATGAGATCAACATGTCTTCTAGTGCCCAAAGGAGCTCAGCTGAGACCTGGCCATCCAGGCTCTCGCTCTGCATGGTCATTGCAAATGGCCCTTCTCCCTGCTGGAGAAATGTGAACAGCTCTGACACCGCTGTGTGATCATTAAATACTGCCAATGCTGTTCTCTCCTGGGACTCTAGGGGTATGTCTACACTACCCTCCTAGTTCGAACTAGGAGGGTACCGTAGGCATACCGCACTTGCAAATGAAGCCCGGGCTTTGAATTTCCTGGGCTTCATTTGCATAAGCCGGGCGCCGACATTTTAAAATCCCGGCTCGTTCGAACCCCGTGCCGCGCGGCACGGACTAGGTAGTTCGGACTAGGCTTCCTAGTCCGAATTACCGTTACTCCTCGTGGCCACAACTTCACAGAGTGAGGGAAAGTGAAGGGGGAAACTGAGGTTCCAGGCTTCCCATAGACCAGACTTATTTTTCTGGAGTTCTGGAGTTAGTGGATTAGACTCTGGCGTAGGGATAAAAATAAGGCTTCAGAGGTAGGTACCTTATCCACTGTGACACTGAAGGAGCCCTCCAACCTCCCTACCTTCAGGGCCCCCTTTATCCTTCCTGTGTTCAAGGGTGCCAGGTTCGTTCTCTGTGACACTGGTGGTGGCTGTCCCCAAGGGGACAGTGTGTGAGACAAGACTCCCAGCAAGTAGGATAGGGACAGGGTGCAGGATCTGGGAGGTAGCTGGGGTGCAGAAGCAGGCTGGGAGTAGGGTTTCTGGCCAGTTGGAGGGAGCAAGAACGAGGGAGGGTGCAGTGTGTGGCCAGGAGAGAGGGTTAAAGAACAAAGGAGGGTGTCGGAGTAAGCTGGGGATGCTGGGTGTTGGTGGGGAGGTAAATGACAGGATTAGGGTGTAAGTGAGGGGGTCTGGACATGAGGGGGAACCTTACCCGGCTTCGTGCTCCCTTGCAGCAATGGCTGCAGCCACGCTGTCCTTGCTGCCCCAGAGGGAGGCCCTGCTTCTGCGGGCCACGTGGTTCCGCAGGCCGGAGACACTGCGGCTGTGGCCATGCGATCCAGGGCTGACCCCGAGGCACTGCAGCCACAGGCCACCCCAGAGGCTGGAGGTGCCACTGCCGCAGCCACGCGGCCGGACCCCGGGTACCACCTGCCACAGAGGCACCATGGCCTGGGGCTGGCCCAGGAGGTGCCACTGTCATGGCTACACAGCAGGCCCTACAGGCTGCCCCAGAGGCACTGCAGTCACATGGCCCGGGGCCAGCCCCAGAGGTGCCACTACTGCGGATACATGGCCTGGGGCTCGCCCTGGAGTCACTGCTACCACAATGATGTGACCCAGGGCTGGCCCTGAAGGTGCTGCTACTGTGTCTTAGGGCTGGCCTGGAGGCACCACTACTGCAGCCAGGCCGCCCGGGTCCAGCCCTGGAGGTGCCGTGGTATCAGCGTCTCCATCCTCCGGAGCCAACCCCAGACTGTGTGGCCGCAGAAGCAGTGTCTCCTGGGCTGGCCCCTGGCTGCCTGGCTGCGGTAGCAATGCTTCCAGGCTGGCCCTAGAGAGGTGCTGGAGTCCTGGCGCTGCCTCCTCTCCGGTGGCAGTGTGGGGCATGTAGGGGCTCAGCTGAGCTCCTCCCCATCATGAGTCCTGTAATTAGGAGGAGGGGTCTGTAATTGCCTCGCGGGCCGGATCAAAGCCCAAAGCGAGCTGGATCCAGCCCGCTGAGAGACTTTTGTCCACCCCGATCTAAAGAATAGCCACATCTCCTGAATAGGAGTGAAACCCTTATGAATTTGTAGACAAAAGACATTTTCTGTGAAAAATCCCTTTTTGTGAAAAATGTGATGTAATTGAGAGTCCAGCTTTCCATGAATAATTAGATTAGAGAGAAGTTTTTGACCTGCCCTAGTGAAAATGAATAGCCATTCAACATTTGAGGGCACATGTAGGCTGTGTCTGCATTGGCACGATCTTGCGCCAAAGTGGCCGCTTTTGCGCAAAAACGTGCTGCCTGTCTACACTGGAGGGGAGTTCTTGTGCAAGAACACGGACGTTCTAATGTGAGAAATCGGGGCTTCTTGTGCAAGAACTGTGATGCTCCTGCTCAGGAATAAGCCCTTTTGCACAACTGTTCTTGCGCAAGAGGCCAGTGTAGACAGGAAACATGAATTTCTTGCGCAAGAAAGCTCAATGGCTAAAATGGCCATCGGAGCTTTCTTGCGCGAGAGAGCGTCTACACTGGCACGGATGCTCTTGTGCAAAGGCACATGCCAGTGTAGACGCTCTCTTGCGTAAATACTTTAAGATTGAAAAATGTATATTTAGTTGTGATTAGGTTATTTTTCTTTGTTTTGTTGTTTGGTTAAACTCTGTGCTAAGCCCATGTGCCTCCCTCCTCCCCCTCCCCCCGACACACACACACACACACACACGCTATATCTAATCTGCACCCAGAGATATTATTTTTCTCTATGTTATACTTTGTTTTTCTCAGTTGCTCTGTAACATCTAGCAACCAAGTAGTCTTTATTAGTATATCTGGGTATGTCTACACTACAACGCTAGTTCGAACTAACTTAGTTCGAATTAGTTAATTCGAACTAAGCTAATTCGAACTAATGCGTCTAGAACTAAAAACTAGTTCGAATTAGCGTTTTGCTAATTCGAACTAGCAAGTCCACATTGAGTGGACTCTAAACAGGGCTTAAGGATGGCCGGAAGCAGTGCCGGCAGGGCATCAGAAGAGGACTTAGAGCATGGAGATGCTGTCTCAGGCTAGCCGAGGGCTGCGCTTAAAGGGTCCCGACCCCCACCCCGGACAGACAGTTCTCAGGGGTGCCCTGCTTGAAAACCAGTCCTGGCTTGGATTGCCCGGAGTACCCACACTGGGCACATCACACCACTCGGCCATCAGCCCGGCTGCACTTGCCGCAGGCTGCCATCTGGGGAGAGGGGGCAATCGGGGGGCTGCAGGAGAGCTTCCACCCCCAGAAGCCCGCAGAGCCAGCCCAGTCCTCCCCATCGGGGGCTCGTACCCCATTCCTCCCTCACCTCCTTCCACTTACCCTTCCCTAGCCCCCCTTCCTGATGTACAAAATAAAGATAACGTTTCTTCCAACATTGACTCTATCTTTATTGAACAAAACTGGGGGAGACTGGGAAAAGGAGGTGGGAGAGGGGAAGAGAAAGGCTGGGAGAGGGGAGGGCAACTAACATGATCAGGGGTTGGGAACAGGTCCCAGATGAAGAGAGGCTACAGAGACTGGGACTGTTCAGCTTAGACAAGAGGAGACGGAGGGGGGACAGGATAGAGGTCTCTAAAAGCAGGGGTTGGGTGGAGAGGGTGCATTCATAAAAGTTCTTCCTGAGTTCCCCTAAAGAAGGACTAGAGGACACCAAAGGAAAGGACTGGGTAGCAGGCTTGAAACTAGTAAGAGAAAGTTGTTGTTGTTGTTGACCAAGCAAAGAGTTAACCTGTGGAACTCCTTGCTGCAGGAGGCTGTGAAGGCTACAACTAGAACAGAGTTTAAAGGGAAGGGAGATCAAGTCATGGAGGTTGGGTCCATGGAGTAGTCTTAGCCAGGGGGTAGGAGTGGTGTCCCTGCCCAAAGTTTGTGGAAGGCTGGAGAGGGATGGCACGAGACAAATGGCTTGGTCACTGGCTTCGGTCCATCCCCTCCAGGGTCCCTAGTGTTGGCCGCTGTCGGGAGAAAGGCTACTGGGCTAGATGGACCTTTGGTCTGACCCAGGACGGCCATTGTAAGCTCAGGGCTCAGGGTCGGGGGTCTCAGTGGACCCCCTTGATTTTCATGCACACCTGCTCCTGGGTGGCCAGGCTGGCAGCTCTCCTGCCCTAGCCGGCCACTTTCCTGTGACCTAGTGCGGAGGTCGTGGACGAGGTCCACGATGTCCGCACTAGCCCAGGTGGGTGCCCGCCTCTTGCGGTCCCAGGCAAGCTCCCGGGAGCCGCCAGCCTGGTCCCGGGAAGAGAGGGTGGGCTGGGGGGCATCGGGTGGGTGGCTCTGTGCCGTGCCAGGTGCAGGGTCTGCCGGGTGGGTACTGGCAGGCTTGCACCTGGCACGGGCACCGTAGCCAGCCCGTGCCCCTTTAAGGGGTCCGGGGCCGGGAGGGGGGCATAGAGTTTCCCTGGTGTTGGCCAGAGTGGCCACCAGGGAAACCTGGGGAGGGCTAGCCTCCCACTAGTTCGCATTAAGGGGCTACACAGCCCTTAATTCGAACTAGTAAGTTCGAACTAGGCTTAATCCTCGTAAAATGAGGTTTTCCTAGTTCGAACTATTCGCTCCGCTAGTTCGATTCAAATTCGAACTAGCGGAGCGCTAGTGTAGTGGCTAGGAATGTTAGTTCGAACTCACGTCCGTTAGTTCAAACTAACATTGTAGTGTAGACATACCCTCTTTTAGTTTTGTTAATAAAAACAACTTTTTGAAGGCGACGCTATGATTCTTGTATCCTAGAAAGCAGCAGGAGGTCTGTGTACGCAAGCCTAGACTGAGAGGTCATCTAGCAGAGATTACAATTTGTTTTCTGTTTCTTTTCCAAGCTCTCTTGGCGGAAAAGAGTTTGGGGATACCCCCTTGGAAGAACTCAAAGCCTAAGAAGAAAGGTGGGTTTTTTATTCACTTGGCAGAGGCAGCCACCTCCCAAGGTGCAGGGATCTGTGACCTCAAGGAAGCTGGTTTTTAGTTGTAAGCAGAATGCTGTTAAGGCAAGGTCTTTAAGGTCTCTGGCAGGTCTGTACCTTCTGCACTCTGAATGCCAGAGTGGGGAACAGAGTTGACCACCCTCCCCCTCCAATGGCAACAGCCTCCCTGCTCTCTGCCTCCAGGCTGCGCTGACACCCCAGAAGCATCTGAGCCCAGCCCGGCCTGACCCCATGGGCCTGGCGTGGGGAGCTGGGCCCAGGGACACCCCAGGGGTGGGATCCAGCTGAGTGCCAGGTCCCAGCTCTCCCCAGGGAACGCCGCCGCCCTGCAGCCTGGGGCCTGGGTGGGGAAGCAGGGACCCGGGGAAGGATTTAGGCCCCGGGGACAGTAACTGGCCATGAGCTCCCAGGGCACCGCGGGGCAGCTGGGCCGATGGGCCCCTGGGCTGTGTAACGAGGGGGCAGGGAGCAGGCACGGGGGGGGGGATTTCCCCAGCCTGAGGCCTTGGGGAGGCCGATCCTGGATCATGCGCCCGGCTCTGGCCCCGTTTCAAAGGCTGCTGGCAAAGTGCAGCGTGGGCAGGGCAGGGCCCTCTGCTGCTAGAGGGGATTTGCCGACTCCCTGGGCTTCCTTGGCTCCATTTTCTCCCACCCCCTGCGAGTTAGCCCAGGCTCTCACACACTCACCGAGCAGCAAGAGGAACAGAGACAGGAGCATCGGGGCTGCGGCAGGAACCGAGAGGGTGGAAATGGCCAAACGACGTCGGCTTCTGACGAGACCAGGAAGGGACAATCTGCAGTCGCTGTCTGCTCCGACCTGCCCCCCGCTGCCCCTCTGGGCTCCCAGCAGAAAGCCCCCCTCCCCGTGCAGAGTCTCTGCCAGCCCCTCAGGGCTGGGCTGGGAACCCAGATGCTGTCGCTGCTCTGATCCTCGTCAGGGCGTACGGGGAGGGAGCAGAGATGCCGCGGCCCTTCTGCTCTGCCCCGTCCTCTCCTCGTGTCTGATCGTCACTGTTCTTCATTTCCTGTCCTCTACATACCCCACCACCACCCACATCTTTATTTAGCGCCGGAAGCCTGAGAATCAAACACGTGTAGTTACAGGACTCAGCGAAAGCTACCATGTTAGATGTAGTCCTGGCCTCGCGGGAAGGTTTAACATGAACTACACTGAACTCATACATAGAGCTCAAAGTGCTGTATCAGGGAAACAGGTGGGGAAACTGAGGCACGGGAAGGTGGGAACGGGAGTGTCCTGAAGTCACCCAGCAGGACAGAGCCAAGAATAGAAGTCAAGTCTTTGTCTATACATTCAGCATTAAAACACTGAGCGCACGGGGTGATTTTTTACACCTCTAAGCAATGTTCCCTCTAATTATTTTCATTTGTGTGCGCCATAAATATTGTTATGTGCACTGAGGTATGTGTGGATATGCATCACCGGTGGCAACACCTATTCCCGGCTATGGGCACTGTGCTCCTCAGCTGGGCTGCATGTAAATGAAGGGTAGCGGTGGTCGGAGACTCTCTTCTAAGGGGGACGGAGGTGCCCATCTGTCGCCCTGACATTTCATCCCAGGAGGTATGCTGTCTGCCGGGGGCCGTATCCAAGATGTTACGGAGGCATTGTCAAGGATTATCCGGCCCTCTGACTACTACCCCATGCTACTCATCCATGTGGGCACAAATGATACTGAGAGGTGTGACACTGAGCGGATCAAGAGTAACTACAGGACACTGGGGGTATGTCTAGACTACAGGCTTTTGTCGACAGAAGTTTTGCCAACAGATACTGTGGACAAAGCTTCTGTCAACAAAGAGCGTCCAGACTACTTACAGTTCTGTTGACAAAGCAGGCTGCAATAACGCCTTCTATTGACAGAACTCTGTTGACAAAAGGTGTTATTCCCTGTAGAATGAGACCGCCTTGGCTTAACCACGAGATCTTGCATGATCTAAAAATAAAAAAGGAGTCATATAAAAATGGAAACTAGGACAACTAACAAAGGATGAATATAGGCAAACAACACAGGAATGCAAGGGCAAGATTAGAAAGGCAAAGGCACAAAATGAGTTCAAACTAGCTACGGGAATAAAGGGAAACAAGATGACTTTTTATGAATACATTAGGATGAAGAGGAAGCCTAAGGACAGGGTAGGCCCACTGGTCAGTGAGGAGAAACAGTAACAGGAATGGCAGAGATGCTTAATGACTGCTTTGTTTCGGTCTTCACTGAGAAGTCTGAAGGAATGCCTAACATAGTGAATGCTAGTGGGAAGGGGGTAGTTTTAGAAGATAAAATAAAAAAAGAACAAGTTAAAAATCACCTAGAAAAGTTAGTTGACTGCAAGTCACCAGGGCCTGATGAAATTTATCCTAGAATACTCAAGGAGCTGATAGAGCTGAGCCTCTAGCTATCATCTTTGGAAAATCATGGGAGACAGGAGAGATTCCAGAAGACTGGAAAAGGGCAAATATAGTGCCCATTTATAAAAAGGGAAATAAGAACAACCCAGGAAACTACAGACCAGTTAGCTTAACTTCTGTGCTATGGAAGATAGTGGAGCAAGTAATTAAGGAAATCGTCTGTAAACACTTGGAAGGTGGCAAGGTGATAGGGAACAGCCAGCATGGATTTGTAAAGAACAAATCATGTCAAATCAATCTGATAGCTTTCTTTGATAGGATAACGAGTCTTGTAGATAAGGGAGAAGCGGTAGATGTGGTAAACCTAGACTTTAGTAAGGTGTTTGATATGGTCTCACATGATATTCTTATCAATAAACTAGGCAAATACAACTTAGATGAGGCTACTATAAGGTGGGTGCATAACTGGCTGAATAACCGTACTCAGGGTATGTCTACACTACAAAATTAATTCGAACTAACAGACGTTAGTTCGAATTAACTTTGATAGGCGCTACACAGGCAAACTGCTAGTTCGAACTTAATTCTAACTAGCAGAGCGCTTAATTCGAACTAGGTAAACCTCATTCTACGAGGACTAACGCCTAGTTCGAATTAACTAGTTCGAATTAAGGGCTGTGTAGCCACTTAATTCGAACTAGTGGGAGGCTAGCCCTCCCCAGCTTTCCCTGGTGGCCACTCTGGGCAACACCAGGGAAACTCGTCTGCCCCCCCTCCTGGCCCCGGAGCCCTTAAAGGGGCATGGTCTGGCTACGGTGCCCGTGCCAGATGCAAGCCTGCCAGCACCCAGACAGCAGACCCTTCACCTGGCACGGCACGAACCAGCTATCCACTGCCACCCAGCCCTCCCCCTCTTCCCGGGACCAGGCTGGCAGCTCCCGGGAGCCTGCTCGGGTCCGCAAGAGGCGGGCGCCCACCTGGTCTAGTGCGGAGATTGTGGACCTCATCCACAACGTCCGCAGTAGGCACAGGAAAGTGGCCGTCTAGGGCAGGAGAGCTGCCAGCCTGGCCACCCAGGAGCAGGTTTGCATGAAAATCAAGGTGGTCCAGTGAGACCCCCGACCCTGAGCCCTGAGCTTAGAATGACCGTACTGGGTCAGACCAAAGGTCCATCTAGCCTAATAGCCTGTCTGCTGACAGCGGCCAACACTAGGTACTCTGGAGGGGATGGACCGAAACAATGATCAAGCCACTTGTCTCGCGCCATCCATTTCCAGCCTTCCACAAACAGAGGGCAGGGACACCATTTCTACCCCCTGGCTAATAGCACTCCATGGACCCAACCTCCATGGCTTTATCTCACTTCTCTTTAAACTCTGATAGAAATGTAGCCGTGTTAGTCTGGGGTAGCTGAAGCAAAATGCAGGACAATGTAGCACTTTAAAGACTAACAAGATGGTTTATTAGATGATGAGCTTTCGTGGGCCAGACCCACTTCCTCAGATCAGGTGGGTCTGGCCCACGAAAGCTCATCATCTAATAAACCATCTTGTTAGTCTTTAAACTCTGTTCTAGTTCTAGCCTTCAGAGCCTCCTGCAGCAAGGAGTTCCACAGGTTGACTATTTGCTTTGTGAAGAAGAACTTTCTGTTGTTAGTTTGAAGCCTGCTACCCATTCATTTCATTTGGTGTCCTCTAGTCCTTCTATTATGGGAACTAATGAAGAACTTCTCTTTATGCACCCTTTCCACACCACTCATGCTTTTATAGACCTCTACCATATCCCCCCTCAGTCTCCTCTTTTCTAAGCTGAAAAGTCCCAGTCTCTGTAGCTTTTCTTCATATGAGACCTGTTCCAAACCCCTGATCATTTTAGTTGCCCTCCCCTCTCCCACCCTCTCTCTTCCCCTCTCCCACTTCCTTTTCCCAGTCTCGCCGAGTTTTGTTCAATAAAGAGAGTTTCTATTTTTGAACACGTGTCCTTTATTTTGTACATCAGGAAGGGGAGCTAGGGAGGGGTAAGTGGAAGGAGGTGAGGGAGGAATGGGGTACGAGCCCCCGATGGGGAGGACTGGGGTGGCTCTGTGGGCTCCTCGGGGTGGAAGCTCTCCTGCAGCCCCCCGATTGACCCCCTCCCTGGATGGCAGCCTGCGGCAAGTGCAGCTGGGCTGATGGCCGAGTGCTGTGATGTGCCGAGTGTGGGCACTCAGGGCAATCCAAGCCAGGACTGCTTTGCTGTCCCTCATCGAGTTAGACAAGCAAGCGGGGAACCCCTGAGAACTGTCTGTCCGGGGTGGGGGTTGGGTCCCTTTAAGCACAGCCGTCGGCTAGCCTGAGACATTCCTGAGTCCTAACCTGATGCCCTGCCGGCACTGCTTCCAGCCATCCTTAACCCTTGTTCAGGATCCACTCAATGCGGACTTGCTAGTTCAAATTAGCAAAATGCTAATTCGAACTAGTTTTAGGTCTAGATGCACTAGTTCGAATTAGCTTAGTTCAAATTAACTAATTCAAATTAAGTTAGTTTGAATTAGTGCTGTAGTGTAGACATACCCACAGAGAGCAGTTATTAATGGTTCACAATCCTGCTGGTAAGGTATAACAAGCGGGGTTTCTCAGGGGTCCGTTTTGGGACCGGCTCTGTTCAATATCTTCATCAACGATTAAGATATTGGCATAGAAAGTACGCTTTTTAAGTTTGCAGATGATACCAAGCTGGGAGGGGTTGCGACCGCTCTGGAGAATAGGGTCATAATTCAAAATGATCTAGACAAATTGGAGAAATGGTCTAAGGTAAACAGGATGACAAATGCAAAGTGCTCCACTTACGAAGGGTCTACTATAAGGTGGGTGCATAACAATCAGTTTCACACATACAGAATGGGGAGCGACTGTCTAGGAAGGAGTACGGCAGAAAGGGATTTATGGATTATAGTGGACCACAAGCTGAATATGAGTCAGCAGTGTGATGCTGTTGCAAAAAAAGCAAACATTATTCTGGGAACAGGTGTATTGTGAGCAAGACACGAGAAGTAATTCTTCCGCTCTACTCTGCGCTGGTTAGTCTTCAGTTGGAGTATCGTGTCCAGTTCTGGGAACCACATTTGAAGAAAGATGTGGAGAAAATGGAGAGGGTCCAGAGAAGAGCAAGAAGCATGATTAAAGGTCTAGAGAACATGACATATGAAGGAAAGCTGAAAGAGCTGGGTTTGTTTAGGTTAGAAAACAGAGAAGATTGAGGGGGGACATGATAGCTGTTTTCAGGTATCTAAAAGGGTGTCATAAGGAGGCGGGAGAAAACTTGTTCATCTTGGCCTCTGGGGATAGGACAAGAAGCAATGGGCTTAAACTGCAGCAAGAGAGGTTTAGGTTGGACATTAGGAAAAAGTTCCTAACTATCAGGGTAGTCAAGCAGCAGGAGTGACATCAAGGGAGCTGGTTCCTTTGTGTGACAGGTCCCCTCTGTCTTCTCGGCCCTGCTGGTGACAAGTCCCGGTGGCTCTTTGGCTCTGAGTGGCTGTTTGGAGGTTGTGGGAAGAAGAAGCATTTTAATCATCCAATAAGGCTCCTGCAGGCTGTGAGACTCAGCCAGGGCAATGGATGGGGGCGGGGGGCTGCTGCTTGGCTCTCTTGTTCCTGGTGGGGGCTCTCCTGAGAGCGTTGAAAGATGTGAGGGTGGAAGGGGGATGGGTCCCTGCGAGGGGCGTGTGGGGCCCAACCTGCCCTGGGTCCCTGACATGGGGGGCGCGTGACCCCTACTGGCCGCTGGAGTCACCCTGGTCCCTTCCCTCCCGCACAGAGCCCCCCTGCGCCTCGGCGGAGAGCTGCTGGGAGCTGGTGGACTCCCGGGTGGAGGAAGTCGCCTTTTATGACATCGAAGAGCAGCTCCACACCCGGGACACGGTAGGAACCTTCTCCACACGGGGGGGACCCGAGTGTGTCCGGCCCCTTCCCAGCACGTCCCCCCCCCTGGAAGGGGCTTGTCCCTGGGGATCCCCCTGAGGCTCCTTCTCCTGCATGACATGGGGCCCCCAAACTGGGGGCTCTTGTCATGCAGCAGCTGGGCCCCCCACAAGCCTCCCCTCCTAGCCTGCAAACCTGCCGCCATGTGACATGGGCCCTGGTGCCATGCATGGAGAGGACGCAATGGGGGGCACCTGGGTTTGCTGCCTCTTATGCCATAGTTCAGCGGTGATGATGGCTTAATGCCTGGAGCTAAGCGTGTTTTCTCTGTGTGTGAATTGAATCAACCAAGTTCAAAAGGAAACGGAAACAAGATAAATTCGATCCTGTGCCCCCAGTAGGTTACCAATGAGGAGAGACCCAGGGACTTACTCATGCCCCACAGATACCCTGCCCCCAAGTGGCCAGTGGGTGAGTGGCCAGGTCCCTAGCAAGGGATGGGACACGGGCTGTGTTTGTGCTGCTGCTGGCTAGAGAGCAGGAGAAAGCTGGGGGCCAGGAAGGTTTGATTCTGATCCTGGCTCTGGGAGGCGAGTGGGGACTAGTGGTTAGAGTCGAGGGCCTGGCAGGCAGGACTCCTGAGTGTTGCCAGCAGAGGTCGCCATAGGGCAGAAGAAGGGGTTGAGAGAAATGGGACGGGAGCTGCAGGGCAATAAGGGCTGGGAGGGAGATGAGCCGAGGACAGTGCTGAGAGAGGGGGGAAGGGGTTTGAGAGCAGACAGGATGGGGCAGAAAGGACGGAGATTTGAGGGGACATGGGAAGGGGCAGCAGGGCGGAGGTTTGGGGGGAGATGGAGGAAGGTCCAGCGGGGGCCACAGACATTGTTGGAAGGGGGTGGCGAGAGGGGGGATGGGAACGGGTCCCCCCTCACCGAGTCAGGGTCAGCGGATGGGGTGTGGGGATTTGTTTTCCCTCCAAAACTCCAGCTGAGCTGGGGCAACTCTGTCCGGTGGGGGGGGGGGAACAAGGGGCAGGCGACACCCCCCATGGCCATGGGGCAGATACACACTGACACACTCATGAACGGGGAACGCTGGTGCCCCCCAGCCAGGTGGGGGGAGTTTCCATTGTCCCCTCTTCCCTTCCCCCCTCAGCACCTGCTCCCTTTATCCCCGCTCTCCCCCCATATTCCCCTCCCCCCAGTGGGCACCATTTCCCTGAGGGGAGGGGGACAATGGTGGCAGCCATCGTAGCTGAGGGCGGGGGATCGGCATTGAAAGGACACGGGGGGAGGATGGCCAGTGGTGGCCGGGGGGCCCTGGTTTTCCTGGGCGGCAATTGGAAGGCAAACTTTGCGGGTACGACCCCCACACAAGGACTCACCCCCGCCTGTCCCTGGATGGGGGTGAGCGGAGTCAGCCCGGCTCCCCGTCCTGCTGGAGTCGCCCGAGCAGAGACGCTTGTTTGTTTCCACAGGAGCCGGGCTCCGGGGAGGTGGCTCCGGTGCTTTTCACTCTCTGTGTGGACAGCAAGGGCTGTGGCTGACCCTGCTCCCAGTGTAAGCGGGGGAAAGGCCCTCGTAACCCCAGCAAGGCTGGGCCAGGATCCCTGGAGGCGCGACCCCCCAGTCTTGTCCTGGGCACTTAGCACAGGGGCAGGGAGTCCCCAGCTTGGGGTGGTCTCTGTGCTCCGGATGCTTCCCGACCACAGCTCGTTACATAGAGCTCAGGGCAAACACAATTTATTAAACAGCAATTAATTAAAAAATAGAGGAAAGAGGGGGAGGTGAAAGGAAACAAGTGACCGCCCTGTGGGTACAGGGACACCACAAAGAGCCATCTCGGCAAGGGAAAGGAAGTTCACAATCTGTTTCTCACACGTGCCAGGCCCTGGCCGTGCTGCGCTGACACCCCACGGTGACCATCGTACCTCAGAGCAGCCCCCGGCAGCCCGTGTTCCCCACAGCGACAGAGCCGGGCTGGGCTGGGTACAAAGTGTTGTGCTAGCAGGGCCAGCTCAACCATACAGGCGAATTAGACGTCGCCTTGGGAGCCAGGCTTCCTGGGGCACCAAATTAAACAGAAGAGATTTTGTCTGTATTTCAAATATCTTCACGTGTGTGATCTCCTCTGAACAAAGTGTCAAACATTGTACCTGTCAAACAGCGCCACGTGGCCATGTCAGAAGCTGAGCTGCTTATAGCGCCTAGAGGAGCACAGTGGGGTACGTCAATCCAGTTAAAACGTGGCCGGGCACAGTTTGAAAAGAGCCACGCCGAGGTCTGCTGACTGGCAGCTCAGTTGGTTTCAGTAGCCCAGTGCTGGCCAGTCACACAGCTCGGTCCGTGTTGCTCGCTCCTTAGCGAAGGCCGGTCAGCCACCCGCAGCAGCTGTTTGCCGTGAGACGAGCCGTGATCCCGAAGGCGCTGTGCCCATGAGAATCGTGTCTTGTGCTGGACTTCAAACGTCTGGGAAGAGGTTTTATCCAGATTGTAAAAGGAGCATCACAAGCACTTGGAACATTTCTTGTCGACTACTGCAGTTAAAGTAGCAGTAAGGCCGGTTTCCTTTCTCTCTACGGCAATGGTCCATAACAGACATTCTGCCCTATTGTTTAATTGTTAAATAGTTTAAAAACAGTTCTCAATGAATGCTGATATGATAAAAGAAATGAGAACTTACCAGCTGTATGGCACTGAGGTGGCATCGCATGCACGGTAACATGCCCAGAAAGATGTCAGTAAAATAGAGAGCTACACGCTCAATTGTAAAGTCGTCACTTTTCTCTTGCCTTATGTTATTTATTTCCTCCATATTCCATCATTCTTACTAATCCTTTTGTTGATAGCCCTGCCCAGAAACACTGGGTGCAACTCAAAATGGTTAGAACGCAAAGGTTTATGTTGAGCCAGGTGGTGTGGGGCCAAAAAGCTTGAGAGCCGCTGCTCTGGGATGTGCCCTGCAGCCTCAGGGGGAGGGGAGGTCACCTCCTCTGAAGCTGGGTTGGGGGAGAGGGAAGAGGTTTCTGCTGTAGGGCTCCCTAAAGCTGGCCCTGGCCTCTGTCACGTGGTGGTGGGGGGGGTGTCTCTGTGTTTCCGATGTGACTTGAGGTATCGCCCCTTCCTGACAGCACGTCCCTGCCCCCAAAAGTGGGAGCTGGAAAAAAAACTGTAAAGAGTCTCTGAGGAGCAGGGATATGTGCGTGTGGGGGAGACCCCCAGACACCCGGGCACAGAAAGGGCAGCTCCCCTGGGCCCTGACTGGGCTCTCATCGCCCAGCCATCCTCACCACTGCCCTACTTCTGTCCTGCTCCTCACCCCCACCCTCCGCTGTTCCCATCCCCTGTTCTCCTCCATCTCCTCCCCCTTCCCTCCTCCTTCTCCTCCCCATTTCTACCTGCCCAGCTCTCTGCCCATCCCCATCCTCTCCCTCCTCCCCATCTGTCCCCCTCTTATGTGAGGGGCTTTGCTGGAAATGTCCCTTCCCCCCCCAGCCAGGGAGATCTCCCCTCCGGGAACAATTCACCCCCCCCATCTCGCTCCCTCCCCTCCACATTGTTTCCTCCATTCCCCACAGTTGAAAATTGAGTTCCCCCGTCCCCTCAGGTGACAGTCGGGCTCCTCCATCCCCTCAGGTGACAGTTGGGCTCCCCCATATGCAGCTGCCTAGGTAAGTGCCCCCCAGCCCGGCACCCACATCCCCTCCCCCACTGCCTGTCCCAGGCGACCACCTGAACCTGCGTCCCCCTTTCCCCAGGTCACAGCTCCCTCCCTGACCCTGCACCCCCCCCCGATACCCCTCCCCCAGGCCAGACTCCTCTCTGGCACCCTGTGACGGCGCGTTGGGGTCCCCCGCCTCCTGCACCCCCGTAATGGCACGAACAGACTCCACCAGCCGGTAGAATAGAGGTGGTTTATTGCTTCTTCAGGATACAGCACAGCACAGATGTCATCAGGCTACAGGGCAGGTCTAGGATGCCTCAGCCCCCCTTGATATAGGGAAGGGGGTCTCGGCTTCTAAACCCCCCAGCCTGTAGCTGAGGCTGCTTCCTCCATGCTCCCAGACAGAAACTAAATAACTCTCCTCCAGCTCTGCCCCCCAGCCAGGGCAGGCTTCCACCCCCTCCCTGCACCCAGGATCCTACCCTAAACTCCCTTCTGCACCCAACCACCCCGTCCCAGACCCCAAACCCCTCGGTAGAAATGTGGCCCTTGATCAGTTACCAAAATGCCCCCCCATTAAAAATTATTGACAAATGTTTTTTCAAATGTTGTTTAATCAGAGTTTAAATCCAGTTCTATACAATTAGGAGGGTTGGGGAGAGGGGGACGCAGCTGCTGGCTCCTCAGCTCCCTCACTGGCTGTCTTCCTGCTGCAAGGGAAGCAGAATCCGTCACATTCATCCCTGGGGACTCAGGGGTACTGGGCCCCCCCAGCATTTCCCCCTCCTCCCCCCTGCGCTGAGACTTGTTCTGCTCTCTGGTCACCCCCCGTCAGGCCCGCAGGGTGAGCTTCTGACCCACCCAGCAGGGACGTGGGGTGGGGGCAGCATGAGGAAAGGGGCGGGGGACTCCCTGAGGGGATGGGAAGGAGACCCTGGCCCTGCCCCGCTCTCCTGCATCTGCTCCGGCTGCTCACCATGTATCCCAGGAGCTGATGGGCCTGCCCATGCAGGGCGTGGGCCAGGACCAGCCCGGCCTGGCTGGGGCGCCTCAGGGGGGAGCGGGCAGCGAGCAGAGCCTTGTCTAAAAAGCAGTTCTCCTGCTCTGGCGTGAAGAGCTGCCCAAAGACCTGAAATCAAGAGCACGGGAGGTTTCAGCTGACGGCCCAGAGCCCGGCCCCAACTCCTGGGGCTAAAACAGCTTCCTCCTTCTGCAAACTCCCTTCCAGACCCTGCACCCAGACGCTCTCCTCACCCTGCACCCCAACCCCTGCCCCAGGTCACACCTTCCTCCTGCCCCCAAGACCCTCCCAGACCTCACCCCCCTCCGCACAACAGAGCAGCCCTAGGCCACTGGCCAACATCTTGGAGCGACCTCCATCAAAAAGTGTTGCCCCCCCCCGCCCTGCTTCCCCTCCTACGGGAGATCCGGGGCAAGGTGCGGCGCTGCCCCTAGGAAGCGCCGCCCCTTTGAAACGCCGGGACAGCGTCACAAAGGGGCAGCGCCGCCCTGTCCACGGCTCGAATAGTCGAGGGAAAATGCATCGACCATTCGATCAGCGACTCCCCGCTCCCACCCCGCGTCCTACCCGCACGAGGGCCCCAGCCAGCCCCACCCCCGAGCCCTGCCCTGCCCTGGCAGCGCGTCCTTACCTCTCCCACCCGCACGGTGTTGCTGTGCGCCAGGACCCATCTCTCCTTATAGTAGTGCCTGCACCACAGGTCCTCTGCCTGGTGGATGTTGAGGCCTGCAAGAGACAAACCAGGGTGATTCTGCTGGCAGGTCTGAGCCCTTCCCCTCCCACGGGTCCCTGCAGGCATCCCTGGGCAAATGGAGGGGCACAGGGGGCAGAAGGGGAACACAGAGGGACGCATCCCCCCTTGGGCCAGTCTGGGGGAAAAGGGCTGGGTCCCCTCCCCCCGCCGCCGGCACCCTCAGGGTGTCCCTGGGGCCCAGGTCCCGGCTGGGTTCCTTACCCCTGTGGTGCAGGAGGAGTCGGTACAGGCTGTGCACCCCCTTCCGGGCCAGCCGGCTGACGTCTTCGGATGGGTCCGAAATAAAAAGGCCCAGCTGGGCCACGTGGTGACCCATCCTCGGCCAGTCGGCGGAGTTCTGAGGGGAGAGAAGAGGGGGGGTCCCTCAGCATCCTGGGGCTGCACGTCCCATGCTAACGGCCGCCGAGGCGGTTCTGAGCTCGGGGACGGACAGAGACACCTCCCGGGGCGGGGCGGGGCGGGGCGGGGCCGGCCTTGCGAGGAGACAACCCTGAGCAATGGCCCCGACTGAAGGGTCACTCCGGGGGTGGAACAAGGGGATCCACTGACGGCCACTCCCCAGTCTGGGGCCCAGGTGCCCCCCGGAAAGGCCCAGGGTCGCCCCTCCCCGGGGAAAGGAGAACGCGGCCCATTCCCGGCCCATTCCCAGCTCTGCCTCCCGGGGACGCTCCCAGCCCCGCGCCCTGCAGCCCCAGACCCCCCGGCTCCGAGGTCACTTACCTCAAACCCCGGGAGGGTGGTGGCGACTCCCAGCAGGGCCGTGGTGCTGCCAAGGGCCCTGGCTCGCTCCTGGGGCAGGCGGGACTCCAGCCACGGGCTCAGGTGCTGGGGGGGAAAGAGGCAGGTCAGGACCCGTAGGGAGGCGCCGGTTCTGGGCAGAGCCTGGGGCTCCTCTCAGACTGTGCCCCCCCACCCCCAGCCACTGACACAGCTCCTCTCTCGGCCCCCGAGGAAGCAGGGCCAATGGCCCCGTCCCCCCCACGGGGCTCACCTCCATGATCAGCTGCAGCCTGGCGGTGTCTGGGGACTCGGCGAGGAGGCTTGCCAGTAGGGCCTGGAGGTCGACGGGAAGGGCCCGGATGAACTGCTGCAAGACAAGGGGGAGCCCTGGGTCAGAGGGGGGTTGGGGAATCCAGGCCACCCGCTGGCCCCGGGGTGCAGCCTTGAGCAGGGTCTGAGCCGCCTCGCAGAGCAGGGAGGAGCCCAGGCTGGGCATGGAAGGGACGGGCCCCCAGGGAGAGCAACGGGAAACCTGGAGGGAAGGATCCAAACCTGCAGCTTCTTCTCTCCCTCTGCCCCCACCCCCACTCCTCTCTGGAGCTCCAGCCCAGCCCGGGAGCAGGGCCCGGAGGGACGTACCTGTGTGTGGATGGGCTCCTGCTGCCAGTCCCCAGACACAGTCTGTCCCACGGCCGCCCTCAGCAGGGGGCTCAGGAGCTGGGCCTGTAGGGGAGGCTGCAAGGTGCTGGCAGGAGAGAGGGGCAGAGACTGTTCATTCAGCAGCAGGGCTGTGTCCAGACTCAGGGGGTTTTTCGGGAAAAGTAGCCTTTTTCCGAAAAAACATCACCTGCGTCTAGACTGCAGTCGCGTTCTTTCGAAATTAAATCGAAAGAACGCGGCTTTTCTTTCCACGGCGGTAAACCTCATTTCACGAGGAAGAACGCCTTCTTTGGAAAGTGCTTCTTTCGAACGAAGGCGTTCTTGAATGGAACTAGGGCTTCTTCGAAAGAGAGCATCCAGACTCACTGGGTGCTCCCTTTCGAAAGAGGCTTGCAGTCTAGACATAGCCCAGGAGACAGAGACTTTCCCACTCCCTGGTCAGGGGATCTGCTCTGGGGGGGAGTCGGCGGGGGGGGGGGGTCGGTACCTGAGGCTGCAGGCGGCGTTGAGGCAGTCGGCCAAGACCAGTGCGGGGGGGGAGTCCTCCATGATCTCCTGTGAGACCCAAGGAGACAAAGGGGCGTGTGAGGCTGGGGCCCCCAAGAGACGCTCACACGGCCAGCGCCCCCACCCAGCAGGATCCAACCCCACTGCCTCCCGCTGGCCTGTAGCCCCCCTGCCCGGCACAGGGCCCCTCCCAGCACCCCCCTCCCAAACCGGGACCAGCTCAATCCTTGTCCCCAGGCCGTCTCCTGCCCCTCACTGCCCTGGTGACCAGCCTCTGAACCTCCTCATCCCTGCTCCCCAGGCGCATCCTCAGCAGCCCGCTCTGCTAACCTTCCAGCTCCCCCCCCATGGCCCGGGGAGACCCCTCCCTGTTCCGAATCCCCCTCCCTGTCCAGCACCCCAGACCTGCCCCATTTCTGTGTCCCTCCCTCCTCCAGCATCCCCACCCACCCTCCCCATGTCCACCTCCCCCTCCCCCTCCAGCACTCCTGGCCCCACCCATCCAATTTCCAGCACCCCCACCCGCCGCCATGGCCCAGGCAGACCCCTGTCCACCCCAGGTATCCCCTCCCCTCCTCCCGGCCGCCGCGACTCGCTCACCACGATCCTGGCCATCATGGTGTCCTTGCAGCAGCGCGGCGCCAGGGTGTCCTCGCCCCTTTGGAGGGCGGCGAGGCAGGCGGGGGGGACGGCCAGGAGGAACCGCTGCAGGGCGGCTGGGCTCTGCACCCCAGAGAGAGTCTGTGAGCCTGGGGCCTGCCTGCCCCCCACGGACAGCTGCAGGGCTCAGGCCTCCCAGGAGTGGAGGTGGGAGCTGCCGGTTGTCCAAGCACCCACACTCCCCCCCCAACTGCTTCCTCAGGCTTGTGGGGGCCCAGCTGGTGCATGACAAGAGACCTCAGCTTGGGGGGCCCAGGTCATGCAGGAAAAGGGGCCCCAGGGGGATCCCCAGGGACAAGCCCCTCCCGGAGGGGGGGACGTGCTGGGAAGGGGCCGGACAATCTCGGGTCCCCCCCGTGTGGAGAAGGTTCCTACCGTGTCCCGGGTGTGGAGCTGCTCTTCAATATCATAGATGGCCCCTTCCTCCACCCGGGAGTCCATCCGCTCCTGGC
This sequence comes from Pelodiscus sinensis, assembly GCF_052426305.1. NCBI lineage: Eukaryota > Metazoa > Chordata > Testudines > Trionychidae > Pelodiscus > Pelodiscus sinensis. Next base: position 18,739,457 of record NC_143077.1, on the reverse strand, counting down.
AGAGCTCCGCCGAGGCGCAGGGGGGCTCTGTGCGGGAGGGAAGGGACCAGGGTGACTCCAGCGGCCAGCAGGGGTCACGCGCCCCCATGTCAGGGACCCAGGGCAGCTTGGGCCCCACACGCCCCTCGCAGGGACCCATCCCCCTTCCACCCTCACATCTGCCAACGCCCTCAGCAGAGCCCCCACCAGGAACAAGAGAGCCAAGCAGCAGCTCCCGCCCCCATCCATTGCCCTGGCTGCGGGGCAGACACTGGGGCTGCCCCCCCGTGTACTGGGTGAGCCCCTGGGCCCAGCATGTTCACGGCCCCTCACCTGGGTCTGAGCGGCTGCAGGAGGTGGCCCGGCTGCAGCTGGAGGCCCAGGCGCTGCTGCTCACTGAGCTGGACCCACAGCTGCAGGGGCTGGTGCGGAGAGGCTGGGGGCTCCCGGAGACTGGCAGGTCCCCGGGGGCCGGGCAGGGCGATGCCCCCTGGTGGTAATGGGGGCTGGGCTCCTGGGGCAGGTGTTTCTCTCCACAGAGGAGGCCCCAGAGCCACCCTACCCGGCTGCCCCGCTGGGCTGGGTCCCGCCTTCCCAGCCGCCTCTGGAGCCAGGTCCGGAGGGGCCTGGCCGGTGGGCGAGTCGCCCCGAGCTGGTGGGATTCAGCTTCCCCGCCCGCGGGGACGGAGGAGCTGCTTCCCACCGGCCCTGGGGCCATCTTCAGGGCTTTCCGGAACCACAGCCTGATGTGTTTGGCCATGCTGCAAATGAGGGGAGCAAAGGGGAGCTTGGGGCGCAGCCTGCAGAGCGAAATCCAGGGGTTCCAGCTCCCCAGAGCGACTGCCCCCAGCCCCCAAATGGCCCCTTGCTTATCGGCTCGGTCTTGCACAGGCACTTCTGGCCCTTGACCGAGGGCTGGGCCTGCCTGGAACCCAGCCGGCCCCGGGCGGGATCCAAACCCCTGGGGGCTCTTACCTTCTGCAAAACGCTGTCCGGATGTGGAACTCACAGAGGACAAAGCAACTGTGAGCAGGAGACGCACCAGAGCTAAAGCAACCGGGGGTCTCCAAAGTCCCCTGGGCCCGCCCCCCCCTTTTCTCAGCCTGAGATGTGGGTTCCTCTGTGAGGTCACCACCTCCCCACCTGCCCTTTGCCTGATCTGCTGAGGGCTGCCCAAAGCCCCTGTGAGGTCACTGCCCCCCCCCACCTCACCCTGCCAGGCAAATGTCCTGCCTCTGGCCACCCCTCTGGGAAGTTGGAGCCATTCCTAGGGGTCCCCCCCACTCCCTGACTGGGCATCCTGCAGCCAGCAGCTCCAGTAGCCCCATAGGCTGCTCCCTGCCCTACGCTGCAGACTTCTTGCACAAGAACTGTTTCACACCGGAGTTCTTGCGCAAAAGGTCTCGTGCAAGAGCACCTCCACCCTGCCATGTGCTTTTGCACAAGAGTGTCCATGGCATTGTGAACGCTTTCTCGTGCAAGAAAGCTCTGATGACCATTTTAGCCATAAAAGTGTCTTGCTCAAGAAGCCCCTGGTGCCCGTCCACGCTGCCTTCTTGCACAACAGCTCTTGCACAAAAGGGGCTTATTCCTCGTGGGGAGAGGAATAACTCCTGTGCAAGAAGCCCTCTTTTCTGATGCTTTCCTGCAAATTTACTTGCACAAGAATTCACGTGCAGTGTAGACGCGCCACAAGTTTTTGCACAAGAACAGCTGTTCTTGAGCAAAATGCCTGCAGTGCAGACGTGGCCTTGGTGTCACCCAGCACTGGACTTCCTGGCCAGGAGCAAGAGTTAGAGCCTCCCACTCGCCCCGCTGCCTCTCACGGGCTCCCGTCCGGCCCCAGCCCTGGGCTTTGCCCTAGCGCATCCCAGCAAGGCCTCTGGCCTGCACTAGACCCATTGACATGTGGAGAATCCACCACTGCCCTGGGGCGCTTTTGTCTATGGGACTCGGACTCACAGCTGAGCATGGAGCCCGATTTTAGTTCGAACTAGCGGGGTAGTGTAGACATACCCCCTGAGACTCACTGGTGCTGGCTCACCCCCTGTCCTGCTCGTGGCTCCGTTGTCCTCCTCCCCACAGCCCCCCCCCAGCTCTAAATGCTGCTCACATCAGTTCCCCTTCCCCGTGGCCAGGCCCTGCAGGGCTCTGGGGGCTGGTTTGCTGCCCTCAGCCCTGCAGTAGCCTGCTCCCCAGTTTGCAGCCCCTCCCATCATGCGTGGGGTCTCCTGGTACCGGAGGGAGGACGGGGGCAGACCAGGAAGGTTAATTTGATGTTGCAGCGGCAGGAAGAGGAGGGGTGGCGCAGAGGAGCTGTCAGTACATTATCCCAATACGCCATCCCAGTGCAGGCGTCGCACTCAGCTCTACCTGCAGAGGAGTCTCTATCTGCGGTGAGCAGAAAGGGGGTCTAGGACACACACACAAGTAGCCCCAGAACCACGCAGGAGCAGAGTCGTTCTGCGAAAGGGAGAGGTTTATTGGGTCTGCGAGGGTGGCCGTAGGGGGGTGTCGTGTGTGTGCCACTCATCTCCGTCTGGGCAGCGGCACCGGTCGGGCTCACAACTGGGCACAGGACCCGACCACGGCACCATCGATCTCCAGTGTATCGATCTGCTGGAAGCCGCGGCAGAGCTGAATTGCAGAACGGCTGCCCATTGGCAAAGACCTTGAAATGCTGGTTCCTGCAGCCGATGGAGAGGAACCCACTCCTCCTGGGGGGAGGAGCAGCCAAGAGAGGGACCCACTCAGACCGGTCTGGCAGCGTGACGTAGTGGAACCAGCGCTGCCTAGGTAGCGTTTTACCTCCCCCCAGTCTGCTTCTGAGACCGAGTTTCCCCCTCTGCCCCATGGGCTAACAACAAGGCACTTTACAAACATTCTCTGTGTCATCGGCATTGTATGAAGGGGGAAACTGAGGCATGGAGCGGCATCTGATTTATATAGCTCAACCCAGTTGTGACGTAGTGGGGGTACCGGGCTGGTTTCTATGCTGCTGGCTCTGGGGGAACCCCCACTGGCTGCTGTGGGTACCACGACCCAGCAAAACAGGATGAGTCACTATGCAAACCAGTGGCCAGACACCCCCCATGGAGAGGAACAAAGGAAGGTGGAATGCTGCCTTGGCTGGGGGGCAGGGCTGGAAGTGAGGGAGTTGGTTGCTGGCTGTCGGAGGGCATGGAGGAGAGCCTAGGGAGAGGAGCTGGAGTTTAGGGGCCCAGTCTCCCCCATCTCAAGGGGGCCTGAGGCATCCTAGCCCAGTTCCTGTGACCAGATTACATCTGTGCTGCGCTGTGCTGGAGGAGCAATAAACCACCCTCAATTCCACTGGCTGGTGCAGTCTGTTTGCGCCATTTCGGGGTGCAGGAGACGGGGGACCCCAACGCGCCGTCACACTGGTGTCAGAAGTGGGATGCACTGCACCCCGTGGATGGAGCTTCCAGCGGCAAGCGACAAGGCGCAGTAGAGGCAAGAGCCCTGGAGCCAGGCGTACTGGAGACAGAGCGAAGCGGTTCCTGGGAATCGTGGGGCGCTGCAGCACTAGACTGGTGAGTCTGCACCGAGGGGCCCAGCGGGCAGATGGCCTACGCCCGACTCTTGAAGGCAGAGCTGGTGGGGCTGTGCAGAGAGAGGGGCTTGCCTGTGCGGAAAGCAGCCAAGGCCCAGCTGATTACCCAGCTGGAAGAGAATGACCAGCCACAGGGCCAGGATCTTGTCCCCAGGGGAAGCAGCCAGACCCCCCCTGAGAGTGTGTCAGGCTCAGAGAGGGGGAGGAGCGCTGGAACCCAACGGAGAGATGAGACAGCGTCTCCCGGGAGGCCTGCAAGTAGCCCATCTAGGGCAGGGGCCAGCCCAGCGGAGCTGCGGCGCCTGGAGATCCAGCTGCGGATCAGGGAATTGGAAGTAGAGGACCGAGAGAGGGAGCGCCAAGATCGAGAGAGGCAGCGACAGCATGAGCTGGCCATGGCAGAGCGGAGAACCGGCGGGGCACCGGCTGCGCCAAGTGCGGATGGGCCCCAGGGTCCCAGGACTGCCAGACGCTTGGAGAGGCTCGTGGTGGCCCAATTGAAGGACATGGGCGACATAGACGGGTTCCTCAGCTCCTTTGAGAGGGCCTGTGGACTGCAACGGGTTCCCCCAGCTGACTGGCTGCAGGAGCTCATCCCCGCACTGAGCCAGGAGGCGGCCGGAGTGCTCAGTCAGCTGGAGGACCTACAGCCAGGGGATTACAACCGAGTCAAGGAGGCCCTGCTGCACAAGTTCGGGCTGACCCCCGAGATATACAGGAAGAAGTTCCGGGGGGTACAGAAAGGGCCACGGGAGACCTATGTGGACCTGGCCTCCCGCCTGGCGCAATACTGCCGCAAGTGGGTGTCTGGAGTTGGAGCCCAGACCGCAGAGGAGCTGCTCAAGCTGGTCATGATGGAGCAGTTCTATGAAGCGTGCCCACCCAAACTGAGGCTGTGGCTCAAGGACCGGAGACCAGAGAACCCCCAGGAGGCCGGGAGACTGGCGGATGAGTTCACGGAGAGCCGGTCCGGGTGTGAACGGGAGTCCCGGAGAGAAAGGGAACCGCGCAGAGACCGGATCTCGGCTGAGCGACGGAGGGAGTCAACTACGGGGCGAGACCAAGGAACAGGTCGTCTGCGCCCCAGAGAACCAGCCAGGGCCTGGACAGAGACAGCCCAAAGCCTAACTTGCCAGCGCTGTGGGCAAAAAGGCCACAAGAGGGCTCAGTGCACCAGGTCCCAGGACCGGGGACTTTCCAGGGTTAACTGGCTGGGGCGGGAGGAAGGGCAGGCTGCCCCAGAGGCAGGGGCTGGCAGGCAAACCTCAGCTCAGAGAGAGGGGAAGGATGCTCAGTGCACCTCCCCTGGGAGGTCTGATTCTCAGGAGGCGGATTCCTCCGTGTACCGGGTGGGGGCAGGACGGCCCCTGCGGAGCGAGTGCCTCATACCCCTGGAGGTGGATGGTAGGAAGGTGACGGGCTTCTGGGACACGGGGGCGGAGGTGACTCTGGCCCGATCTGACATAGTGGCCCAGGAGCGGATACTACCCCACGCGCAGCTGACCCTGAAGGGCATAGACGGGTCCCCGTTTAAGGTGCCTGTAGCCAGGGTGCATCTGAAATGGGGGGCGAAGGAAGGCCTCAAGGAAGTGGGGGTGCACCCGCACTTGCCCACCGAGGTGCTGATGGGGAACGACCTAGAGGAGTGGCCCCATGAATCCCAGCGGGCTCTAGTCACTACCCGGAGCCAGAGCCAGCGGGGGGCTGACAACGTGGGTCCAGGGAAGGACTCCTGGCAGCGTCCTCAGGGTCCCATCCCAGTGGACACGGGGTCCAGCCAGGCTGGGACTCCGGACCTAGGCAGAGGTGGGGGACAGGTCCCGATCCCTGCCTCAGCAGCTGAATTCCAGGCTGAGGTGCAGGCAGACCCCTCCTTGCAGAGGCTGAGGGACCAGGCTGGCCTCCGTGCAGCTCAGCCCCGGGGGAGAGGTGGCCAGGAGAGATTCCTGCGGGAGCGTGGGCTCCTGTTCCGTGAGTGGCTCCCCCCCAGGAAGGCGAGGGCATGGAGGGTAGAGCGGCAGCTGGTCGTCCCCCGAAAGTATCGCCTCAAGCTGCTGTATTTGGCCCACGATGTCCCCGTTGGGGGCCACCGGGGGATCCGGAGCACCCGGCTGAAGCTGCTCCAGCACTTCTATTGGCCGGGAATCTTTACAGCCGTGCAGCGGTACTGCCGGTCCTGTGACTCCTGCCAGAGGGGCGGGAAGGCCCAAGACAGGAGGAACGCGGCTTGGGGGTCTCTACCCCAGATAGACCCTCTGGGCTTGCTGAGAGAGTTATGGGAGGGGAAGTCCTCCCTGGATGGAGCATCGGGGGTGGAAGCCGCCCTGGCTGTCCAGAGAAGGCTCGCTGGGCTCATGGCCCCGGCCCGAGAGACCCCGGCCAGAGATCAAGGCCAGCCGAAGGGTGGGTGTGACCCCCGAGGACAGGCCTGGGCCAGTCACCCTGGAGCGGGGCGGCGAGTGGACAGAGGGAAGCCAATTCATGTGGGGCCTCGCCACGGCCGGCCCGAGTTAAGGGGAGCACCCATGTCCCCGGGGCGGGTTCCCACGCAGAGGACCCGAACTTCCCTAGGTCACGAGCGGAGTGACCCTGCTCAGTTCGCTCTCGGAGGGGGGAGAACTGTGACGTAGTGGGGGTACCGGGCTGGTTTCTATGCTGCTGGCTCTGGGGGAACCCCCACTGGCTGCTGTGGGTACCACGACCCAGCAAAACAGGATGAGTCACTATGCAAACCAGTGGCCAGACACCCCCCATGGAGAGGAACAAAGGAAGGTGGAATGCTGCCTTGGCTGGGGGGCAGGGCTGGAAGTGAGGGAGTTGGTTGCTGGCTGTCGGAGGGCATGGAGGAGAGCCTAGGGAGAGGAGCTGGAGTTTAGGGGCCCAGTCTCCCCCATCTCAAGGGGGCCTGAGGCATCCTAGCCCAGTTCCTGTGACCAGATTACATCTGTGCTGCGCTGTGCTGGAGGAGCAATAAACCACCCTCAATTCCACTGGCTGGTGCAGTCTGTTTGCGCCATTTCGGGGTGCAGGAGACGGGGGACCCCAACGCGCCGTCACACCAGTCCCCACCCCTCTCGGTCTGCAGGAAAAGAAGCCAAGTGCTCTTGTTCCCACTACTCCTCCATTCCCCTGCTTCCACCTGATGTCAAATACACAAAGCTCACTACTTCTTCTTTCCTGCACTTAAGCCAAGCAGATCAGGATGGGGAGGAGACATGAGGGAGCCCCCAGGCTCTTGCTCTCTCTCGCACATACACACACATATATTACTTTAGAAAATGCCAGGTGTGAGCTAGAGGAGAATCTCCATTAACTGTTAGCACTATAGGGCATATGATACATACATAAAGCATTTACAGTCCATCCAGCAGAGGGCAACAATACACCCCGCACACATGTAGCTCCCCCTCCTTTTCCAAATGCCCCAAGATTTAAACTACTGGAGACTACCCATTAGCTGCTAGTTGTATAGGAACTATGGGTATGTCTACACTACAAAGTTAATTCGAACTAACAGCCGTTAGTTGGAATTAACTTTCATAGGTGCTACACATACAAACCGCTAGTTTGGACTTAATTCGAACTAGGTAAACTTCATTCTACCAGGAGTAACGCCAAATTCGAATTCAGTAGTTGGAATTAAGGGCTGTGTAGCCACTTAATTCGAAGTAGCTGGAGGCCAGCCCTCCCCAGGTTCCCCTGGTGGCTGCTCTGGGCCAAAGCAGGAAAACTCCTCTCCTCTCCCCAGCCCTGGGGCCCTTAAAGGGGTAGACTCTGGCCAGACGGCACTTGCCAGAGCCAGCCCTGCCAGCAGTCTCTGCCCCGAACCAGGGGCTGCAGGATGAGCCAGGCAGCCAGTGCCAGCGAGCCGTCCCCCCGCCCAGTCCCCCAGCACCCAGGGGCCAGCCAGGGGCCGTAGATGGCGCGCACCCTCCTGGTCTAGTGTGGAGGTCATGGACCTCATTGAGGTTTGGGGGCAGGGCCCCAGCGTCCATGATCTCTGTACTAGGAGGAGGAACGTGGCCGTCTACGGGCGCATAGCGGCCGCCATGGCCCGAAAGGGACACAGGCCACCCAGGAGCAGGCGAATCCTGGTGTTCTGGCTGTGGGGGAAAAAGACAGCCACAAGATGGCGTTTGGAGTCACACGGGCGAGTCGCCTGTCCAAGCGGGACCGAGTCCCTTCCAAAGAGAAACCATGGCAGCCATGCAAGTCCAAGGCTGCACAGGAAACCTCAGGAGCTGCGACTGGGGCTCAGTTCGCGCGGCCACGCTTCCCAGGGGAGGCATGAGACAGGCCCAGAGGTCTGCGCAGCAAACAGGCCCGCAGGAGGGAGGCGGCTAAGAACCCGCGCGGCTCGTGCGTTTCTCCCTCTCAGCTGGCGTAGAGGCGGGAGGGGAACGACACCTGCCCGGCTGGAGCTTTTGCGCTTGGGCTCGGGGCTTAAGCCCCGAGGCCGAGGCCCCGGCGCGGTTGCTGGGAGACGGGCTCCTGTGGCACGGCACGGCCCCTGAACCTTGCCGGCCACAAGGTGACCTCACCGAGGCCGAGAGGGATGGCTTGGAGGTGGCAAAAGGGAGCCCGCTAGCAAGCGCCAGGAGGCCGAGCGTAGCCACGTCCCCGGGTGGGCTCGAATCACCATCCTTTCGGTTAACAGCCGAACGCGCTGACCCATTGCGCCACAGAGACCTCGAAGGGCTTTCCGAAACGCTGCCTAGCAGCCTGCTCCTCTGCCTGGCCGTGCCAGTGCAGCCCAGGTGCTAGAGTGGATTGCGGGCAGTCTAGCCCCAAGGGAGCAGAGTGGCGCAGCGGAAGCGTGCTGGGCCCATAACCCAGAGGTCGATGGATCGAAACCATCCTCTGCTACGTGTGGGCGGGCCTCTTTTGACTCCGCGCCTTCACTCCAGGCTGCAAGTAGCTAAAGGCCAGGCCAGGATGCCGCCTGCGGGGAAGCTCTCGGCAGCCCCCCGCTTCCTGTGTGGGAGGCACGGAGGCCTCCTCTTCTGTCCTCAGGCAACAGGGCTTCCTCCTGCCCTTTTCCCACCCACAAGGGCCGCCGGGACCCGCTCAGGGAGCGCGCCAGGGAGGCTCTCCAGACGCTCGTGGAACAAAGCACTTCTGGACCACGCTACCCAGAGCCTTCATTCAGGCCTAGACAAAACGCCTAGACAAAGAGCTGCCACAGCATCAACACTGGCCTTGCTCTACTACTCCCAGGCACGCCAAACCCCTCACAAAGAGAACTTCTGCCTTCGCCATACTGCTCAACAACAGGACACGCGAGCAATTCCCTCCGACGCGCCGCTTCTCCCGCATCGCCACCACCCACGCTCTTTAGGCACACGCCGGCTGACCAAAACCCATCTCATCCCATCAAAAGCTTCTGCCCAGCCCGAGAGGACCAGCTACGTTCCCGGCTCAATTCATCCCTTACAGTCAGAGCCAAAAATCACCAGCTGACGGTCCTTCAGAATCCTCAATGGAAAGGGGGAGAGGGAATTGTGGGAGCACGGGCAGCACTCGCCACGGTCTCGGTTGAGGCTTGCAGCAGTCATGGAAGAGAGAGCTGGCTTCGGTCAAGTCTCGGGAGTACGGCCACGGCTTGGACGGGTCCTTCAGTCCTTGGCTCAGAGCTTCGGTTGGTAGCCCACATCCTCCCGAGGTAAAAAAGCAGGAGGGCTTTCCTTCCAGGGCCTTTTGCATCTTCTGCCGTGGGAGGCGAATCCTGGTGTTCTGGCTGTGGGGGAAAAAGACAGCCACAAGATGGCGTTTGGAGTCACACGGGCGAGTCGCCTGTCCAAGCGGGACCGAGTCCCTTCCAAAGAGAAACCATGGCAGCCATGCAAGTCCAAGGCTGCACAGGAAACCTCAGGAGCTGCGACTGGGGCTCAGTTCGCGCGGCCACGCTTCCCAGGGGAGGCATGAGACAGGCCCAGAGGTCTGCGCAGCAAACAGGCCCGCAGGAGGGAGGCGGCTAAGAACCCGCGCGGCTCGTGCGTTTCTCCCTCTCAGCTGGCGTAGAGGCGGGAGGGGAACGACACCTGCCCGGCTGGAGCTTTTGCGCTTGGGCTCGGGGCTTAAGCCCCGAGGCCGAGGCCCCGGCGCGGTTGCTGGGAGACGGGCTCCTGTGGCACGGCACGGCCCCTGAACCTTGCCGGCCACAAGGTGACCTCACCGAGGCCGAGAGGGATGGCTTGGAGGTGGCAAAAGGGAGCCCGCTAGCAAGCGCCAGGAGGCCGAGCGTAGCCACGTCCCCGGGTGGGCTCGAATCACCATCCTTTCGGTTAACAGCCGAACGCGCTGACCCATTGCGCCACAGAGACCTCGAAGGGCTTTCCGAAACGCTGCCTAGCAGCCTGCTCCTCTCCCTGGCCGTGCCAGTGCAGCCCAGGTGCTAGAGTGGATTGCGGGCAGTCTATCCCAAAGGGAGCAGAGTGGCGCAGCGGAAGCGTGCTGGGCCCATAACCCAGAGGTCGATGGATCGAAACCATCCTCTGCTACGTGTGGGCCGGCCTCTTTTGACTCCGCGCCTTCACTCCAGGCTGCAAGTAGCTAAAGGCCAGGCCAGGATGCCGCCTGCGGGGAAGCTCTCGGCAGCCCCCCGCTTCCTGTGTGGGAGGCACGGAGGCCTCCTCTTCTGTCCTCAGGCAACAGGGCTTCCTCCTGCCCTTTTCCCACCCACAAGGGCCGCCGGGACCCGCTCAGGGAGCGCGCCAGGGAGGCTCTCCAGACGCTCGTGGAACAAAGCACTTCTGGACCACGCTACCCAGAGCCTTCATTCAGGCCTAGACAAAACGCCTAGACAAAGAGCTGCCACAGCATCAACACTGGCCTTGCTCTACTACTCCCAGGCACGCCAAACCCCTCACAAAGAGAACTTCTGCCTTCGCCATACTGCTCAACAACAGGACACGCGAGCAATTCCCTCCGACGCGCCGCTTCTCCCGCATCGCCACCACCCACGCTCTTTAGGCACACGCCGGCTGACCAAAACCCATCTCATCCCATCAAAAGCTTCTGCCCAGCCCAAGAGGACCAGCTACGTTCCCGGCTCAATTCATCCCTTACAGTCAGAGCCAAAAATCACCAGCTGACGGTCCTTCAGAATCCTCAATGGAAAGGGGGAGAGGGAATTGTGGGAGCACGGGCAGCACTCGCCACGGTCTCGGTTGAGGCTTGCAGCAGTCATGGAAGAGAGAGCTGGCTTCGGTCAAGTCTCGGGAGTACGGCCACGGCTTGGACGGGTCCTTCAGTCCTTGGCTCAGAGCTTCGGTTGGTAGCCCACATCCTCCCGAGGTAAAAAAGCAGGAGGGCTTTCCTTCCAGGGCCTTTTGCATCTTCTGCCGTGGGAGGCGAATCCTGGTGTTCTGGCTGTGGGGGAAAAAGACAGCCACAAGATGGCGTTTGGAGTCACACGGGCGAGTCGCCTGTCCAAGCGGGACCGAGTCCCTTCCAAAGAGAAACCATGGCAGCCATGCAAGTCCAAGGCTGCACAGGAAACCTCAGGAGCTGCGACTGGGGCTCAGTTCGCGCCGCCACGCTTCCCAGGGGAGGCATGAGACAGGCCCAGAGGTCTGCGCAGCAAACAGGCCCGCAGGAGGGAGGCGGCTAAGAACCCGCGCGGCTCGTGCGTTTCTCCCTCTCAGCTGGCGTAGAGGCGGGAGGGGAACGACACCTGCCCGGCTGGAGCTTTCGCGCTTGGGCTCGGGGCTTAAGCCCCGAGGCCGAGGCCCCGGCGCGGTTGCTGGGAGACGGGCTCCCGTGGCACGGCACGGCCCCTGAACCTTGCCGGCCACAAGGTGACCTCACCGAGGCCGAGAGGGATGGCTTGGAGGTGGCAAAAGGGAGCCCGCTAGCAAGCGCCAGGAGGCCGAGCGTAGCCACGTCCCCGGGTGGGCTCGAATCACCATCCTTTTGGTTAACAGCCGAACGCGCTGACCCATTGCGCCACAGAGACCTCGAAGGGCTTTCCGAAACGCTGCCTAGCAGCCTGCTCCTCTGCCTGGCCGTGCCAGTGCAGCCCAGGTGCTAGAGTGGATTGCGGGCAGTCTATCCCAAAGGGAGCAGAGTGGTGCAGCGGAAGTGTGCTGGGCCCATAACCCAGAGGTCGATGGATCGAAACCATCCTCTGCTACGTGTGGGCCGGCCTCTTTTGACTCCGCGCCTTCACTCCAGGCTGCAAGTAGCTAAAGGCCAGGCCAGGATGCCGCCTGCGGGGAAGCTCTCGGCAGCCCCCCGCTTCCTGTGTGGGAGGCACGGAGGCCTCCTCTTCTGTCCTCAGGCAACAGGGCTTCCTCCTGCCCTTTTCCCACCCACAAGGGCCGCCGGGACCCGCTCAGGGAGCGCGCCAGGGAGGCTCTCCAGACGCTCGTGGAACAAAGCACTTCTGGACCACGCTACCCAGAGCCTTCATTCAGGCCTAGACAAAACGCCTAGACAAAGAGCTGCCACAGCATCAACACTGGCCTTGCTCTACTACTCCCAGGCACGCCAAACCCCTCACAAAGAGAACTTCTGCCTTCGCCATACTGCTCAACAACAGGACACGCGAGCAATTCCCTCCGACGCGCCGCTTCTCCCGCATCGCCACCACCCACGCTCTTTAGGCACACGCCGGCTGACCAAAACCCATCTCATCCCATCAAAAGCTTCTGCCCAGCCCAAGAGGACCAGCTACGTTCCCGGCTCAATTCATCCCTTACAGTCTGTCACGTTGCTGAATTGGAGGGAAGCAGCCAGATCGCTGCTACACTCCTAGGTGGGGGTGTTGGCCCCAGAAATTGGTATGGGGGGGCCATGTGGGGTATTGAATGGGAGCTTATTGTTTGTTAATCTTATGTACACTATTTATGTGAGTATATAATGTGTATGTGTGTAGGTAGGAATCTGTGATCTGTGTGGAAGCTGAATATTTCTGTGAATGTGTTAAGCATGGCTATGGACAGGCTGAGTAGCAAAGCCTTGTGGAACAATGACTCTCAATAGGCTATGGACACACCCAAAGAATGGGATTTGTCACCTGAGGGCAGCCAGCAGGAAACATAGAGATTGGCCTCTGACCAGGTGACCTGCTGCATACAAGAAGAGGCCAGGAAGGAGTATAAAGAGGCCATGTGGTCGAGGCCATTTTGTTCTCAGCTCAGCACTTCATCCCAGAGGCAGCACTGCAGGGATTGAAGAGCCCGGAAGACCTGTGAACCCATCCTGATCGTAGGATGTGCAATAAGGACTTTTAACCAGCAGCTGCAACATCTCTGCTAGAGCCTGCATCGAGGACTGGGAGATTCGGTGCATGTAACGTACTGTACTTTAATAACCTTACTCTCAGGCTTTTCTTTCTTGTAATAATAAACCTTTAGATATAGATTCTAAAGGATTGGCCCAGCGTGATTTGTGGGTAAGGTCCAGAGGGTAAATTGACCAGGGATCTGTGGCTGGTTTCTTGGAACCGGACGGAACTTGTTCGGGGTAGGTGGGATTGGGTGCTAGGACCCCCCACCCGTGTATGAGGCCCGGGGCCATCTGGGGCACGGATATTGCTGGGGTGTCGGAGGGGTTTTGCTCGGGAGGCTTCAGGCAGGCTGCTGAAGCGCTCTGTGAGACTGGTTTGTGGCCTGTGTGGAGAGGTCGTCAGTCGGGGGCTGTAAGGAACCCCGGATTTGAGCAATTCGCCCTGAGCGGACGCCCTAAGCTGTGGCCAGATACGGCCCGGTCCGTCACAGTGGCGTAGTCGGCAGGATCCACAGATCTTGGTCAATTGAGCTTTGGGATCTGGACCCCACGCTGTCTAAATTTGATTTTTGGTGTTGAGAGTTTGGTTGATTAAAGAGCCGCTGCAATGAACCCGGAATTATATGAGAGTCTGAGCAAAAGTACTCTGAAGGATTTGTGCTTGGGGAGAGGCATTGCCTTTAGGAAAAGGGCCTCTAAACTAGATCTGGTAGTGCTGTTATTAACCAGAGATGTGGATGAAAAGGAGCAGAAGCAAGCCAAGGAGGCTGCTGAAAGAAGGCGGAAGGCAGATGAAGAAATTGCTAAGAGAAAGCAGGAGATGGATCTGGAACTTGAGATGAGAAAAGCAGAACATGCAGAGAGAATGGCAGAGCATGCAAAGAAGATGGCCCTAGCCAGGGAGGAAAATGCTAGACTTGACCTCCAGCTTAAGAGACTAAAAGAACAAGAGGGTTCGATGTGTAACTCTGTGGGTAGGCGGTGTGCTTATGATATGGCAGACGTATTTTACCCAGCCGATGTGAAAACCCAACCCCAAAGCATGTGTAAATGCAAACCTTTTGTGTTACCTGTAGCTAGCAGGGAGGTTTGGGAAGGGGGTGCATGTGGGTATGAAAAGTTTCCTGGAGCTGGTCAGTCTCCCTGTAACCAAGGGGAAAGTGTCTCTACATGTGTGCCTGTGGCAGATGCCTGTGTGTCTGTGCAGGGGGGCAGTGAGCCTGTGGGTGAGGGCCCGTCTGATGCCTCAGAGGTGAGGCTGGAATCGGAATCAGAACCAGGGCAGGAAGAGCCCAGAAGTCAGGGAAATGTTTCTCTGGGGCAGCCTGGAGTGGCTGGCCAGAGTGAAGTTTTAGTTGAGGAGTTGGTGGCTGGTGAGGTTTGTGGAATTGAACCTGCACAAGCTGAAAGTGATTTGTGTGAAGAAGCACAGTGTGTGCAAGCTGGCAATTTGGCTGGTGGAAGTAGCAGTGGGGCAGTAAAGGAAGCTGTCCCAGTGGCTAGCTATATGCCTGAGATTAGCCAGGGGTGTTGGGACAAGGGAGAAGCTGTCTCTGGTTGTCTGGCTGTGTGTGGGGAAGAGTTTCTTCCTATGTCTGCGGAAGGTGCCCCACAGCCTGTGAAGGCTGAGAGCAGTGTGGTTGTCCCAGAGTTGGGTCTGGATATGGCTAAGGCCCAGGAAGGGGGTGACCCAAGGTTTGTGTCTGCTGGGAGAGGGATGAGGTGACTCACGTAGAGACAGTCAGTGTTTTACCAGAACCCCAGAGACCAGACAGTGGTGACCCTGATATTGTGCCTGATGCTGCTGTGTTGCTGGCAGAGGGGGGAGCTACTCGGTGGGAGCAGGGAGACCCCTTAGCCCGGGCACAAGGAGAGAATGAGGGCGTGTTAACTCTGGTGCCTAATGATGGTGTGGACGTTTACAGCCATCTAGAGAGCTGCACAGGGAGTGAAGATGCCTCTGACCCTGTCTCTTGTGGGTCTGTCTATGTGCCTGAGAGGGGATTATCTGTGAATCCACCTGAGGGGCCAGAGATAACTCAGGGACTATGGGAAGTGCAGGAGGAATTGGTTGGGGCTCAGCAGGGCAATGCTACTGCAGAGCCAGGGAAGGGTGAACGGCTGCTTAAGGAATCTCATAGGGAGGAGAGTCCTGGCAGTGCTTGTAGAGGTGACAGGGCCTTGCTGGGAGAAGGCATTCAGGAGAAAGCTCTGCCTGTAAACGGCAGCAGCTTCTTGTGTGAGGCACTTGTTTTGGTGCCGGACAGACAGAATTTGTCTGTTAACAGTGACTCCAATGACTTGGGTTTAGGGAAACCCAGTGTGGATGGTGTTGGAGAATTCTCAGAGGGACTGAGGGTTGTTCCAGATGAGGCAGGAACATCCAGAGAACTGGAGCAGGCTGCTAACCCAGTGACTGTGGGTGACCAGCTTGCTGGGAAGTCAGTGTGTGTGGGACAGGATTGTTCCCAGGTGAATGAGGAGAGTGGGAACTTAGTGTCTCAGATTCAGGAGAAGGACTGTGTAGCCAAGTATGCAGAGCAGAACAGCTGTGTGGTCACTCTCTCTAGGATGCAGGAGATGGCAGTTATGCTCCCATCTCTGGACACTGTGGACACTCATACTCAATCAGGGAGGTTGATATCTGGTTCCATGTGGAAACAGAGGTTGGAGAGGGACAGAGGAGAGACTTGGGAGTCTACAGCTTACTGCTGTTACCCCACTGAGTGGGGGAAGGGGGAGAATTCCAGGGCCATTGTGAGCCAGGGAGTCACGCCCAGCCAGCCCTTTGTCTTGGTCTGGCCAGAGGTTTCAGGCCTGGAGCCCAGAGGACAAGGGGGAGGGGCAGGACTTGCTTTGACAAAGAAGATTTGCAGGTTGAACCTGAAGGGAAAAAACTGCAATGGTGTGGGGCCAGAGAAGGGGCATGATGGGGAATGTCAGTATACACCTGATATAGGATTGTTTTTCTTACTGATGTTAATTCTTGTAACCAATGTATTATTGTTGCAGAGAATTGTAACGGTATACAATGTGCATGAGCTTATGAAAATACCATGTAATCTGTCTGGAGATGTACCAAACGACAGACGGTATGTAAGGGGACATTGTAATGTTGCTCTTTCATGGTTAACACTTGTAACTGGTTTTGGAACTTCTTACAGGACAAAAAGGGTTCCAGCCAGAAGGTCCTGTGTAAGAAGGAAACTGAGGCACACCACCATTTTGACGGGGGAGGCCTGTGATGCCCTCAGTGATGTTACTGGCATCACTTCCTGCATCAATTTTGCGTTGGGGGTGTCACGTTGCTGAATTGGAGGGAAGCAGCCAGATCGCTGCTGCACCCCTAGGTGGGGGTGTTGGCCCCAGAAATTGGTATGGGGGGGCCATGTGGGGTATTGAATGGGAGCTTATTGTTTGTTAATCTTATGTACACTATTTATGTGAGTATATAATGTCTATGTGTGTAGGTAGGAATCTGTGATCTGTGTGGAAGCTGAATATTTCTGTGAATGTGTTAAGCATGGCTATGGACAGGCTGAGTAGCAAAGCCCTGTGGAACAATGACTCTCAATAGGCTATGGACACACCCAAAGAATGGGATTTGTCACCTGAGGGCAGCCAGCAGGAAACATAGAGATTGGCCTCTGACCAGGTGACCTGCTGCATACAAGAAGAGGCCAGGAAGGAGTATAAAGAGGCCATGTGGTCGAGGCCATTTTGTTCTCAGCTCAGCACTTCATCCCAGAGGCAGCACTGCAGGGATTGAAGAGCCCGGAAGACCTGTGAACCCATCCTGATCGTAGGATGTGCAATAAGGACTTTTAACCAGCAGCTGCAACATCTCTGCTAGAGCCTGCATCGAGGACTGGGAGATTCGGTGCATGTAACGTACTGTACTTTAATAACCTTACTCTCAGGCTTTTCTTTCTTGTAATAATAAACCTTTAGATATAGATTCTAAAGGATTGGCCCAGCGTGATTTGTGGGTAAGGTCCAGAGGGTAAATTGACCAGGGATCTGTGGCTGGTTTCTTGGAACCGGACAGAACTTGTTCGGGGTAGGTGGGATTGGGTGCTAGGACCCCCCACCCGTGTATGAGGCCCGGGGCCATCTGGGGCACGGATATTGCTGGGGTGTCGGAGGGGTTTTGCTCGGGAGGCTTCAGGCAGGCTGCTGAAGCGCTCTGTGAGACTGGTTTGTGGCCTGTGTGGAGAGGTCGCCAGTCGGGGGCTGTAAGGAACCCCGGATTTGAGCAATTCGCCCTGAGCGGACGCCCTAAGCTGTGCCCAGATACGGCCCGGTCCGTCACACAGTCAGAGCCAAAAATCACCAGCTGACGGTCCTTCAGAATCCTCAATGGAAAGGGGGAGAGGGAATTGTGGGAGCACGGGCAGCACTCGCCACGGTCTCGGTTGAGGCTTGCAGCAGTCATGGAAGAGAGAGCTGGCTTCGGTCAAGTCTCGGGAGTACGGCCACGGCTTGGACGGGTCCTTCAGTCCTTGGCTCAGAGCTTCGGTTGGTAGCCCACATCCTCCCGAGGTAAAAAAGCAGGAGGGCTTTCCTTCCAGGGCCTTTTGCATCTTCTGCCGTGGGAGGCGAATCCTGGTGTTCTGGCTGTGGGGGAAAAAGACAGCCACAAGATGGCCTTTGGAGTCACACGGGCGAGTCGCCTGTCCAAGCGGGACCGAGTCCCTTCCAAAGAGAAACCATGGCAGCCATGCAAGTCCAAGGCTGCACAGGAAACCTCAGGAGCTGCGACTGGGGCTCAGTTCGCGCCGCCACGCTTCCCAGGGGAGGCATGAGACAGGCCCAGAGGTCTGCGCAGCAAACAGGCCTGCAGGAGGGAGGCGGCTAAGAACCCGCGCGGCTCGTGCGTTTCTCCCTCTCAGCTGGCGTAGAGGCGGGAGGGGAGCGACACCTGCCCGGCTGGAGCTTTCGCGCTTGGGCTCGGGGCTTAAGCCCCGAGGCCGAGGCCCCGGCGCGGTTGCTGGGAGACGGGCTCCTGTGGCACGGCACGGCCCCTGAACCTTGCCGGCCACAAGGTGACCTCACCGAGGCCGAGAGGGTTGGCTTGGAGGTGGCAAAAGGGAGCCCGCTAGCAAGCGCCAGGAGGCCGAGCGTAGCCACGTCCCCGGGTGGGCTCGAACCACCATCCTTTCGGTTAACAGCCGAACGCGCTAACACATTGCGCCACAGAGACCTCGAAGGGCTTTCCGAAACGCTGCCTAGCAGCCTGCTCCTCTGCCTGGCCGTGCCAGTGCAGCCCAGGTGCTAGAGTGGATTGCGGGCAGTCTATCCCAAAGGGAGCAGAGTGGCGCAGCGGAAGCGTGCTGGGCCCATAACCCAGAGGTCGATGGATCGAAACCATCCTCTGCTACGTGTGGGCCAGCCTCTTTTGACTCCGCGCCTTCACTCCAGGCTGCAAGTAGCTAAAGGCCAGGCCAGGATGCCGCCTGCGGGGAAGCTCTCCGCAGCCCCCCGCTTCCTGTGTGGGAGGCACGGAGGCCTCCTCTTCTGTCCTCAGGCAACAGGGCTTCCTCCTGCCCTTTTCCCACCCACAAGGGCCGCCGGGACCCGCTCAGGGAGCGCGCCAGGGAGGCTCTCCAGACGCTCGTGGAACAAAGCACTTCTGGACCACGCTACCCAGAGCCTTCATTCAGGCCTAGACAAAACGCCTAGACAAAGAGCTGCCACAGCATCAACACTGGCCTTGCTCTACTACTCCCAGGCACGCCAAACCCCTCACAAAGAGAACTTCTGCCTTCGCCATACTGCTCAACAACAGGACACGCGAGCAATTCCCTCCGACGCGCCGCTTCTCCCGCATCGCCACCACCCACGCTCTTTAGGCACACGCCGGCTGACCAAAACCCATCTCATCCCATCAAAAGCTTCTGCCCAGCCCAAGAGGACCAGCTACGTTCCCGGCTCAATTCATCCCTTACAGTCAGAGCCAAAAATCACCAGCTGACGGTCCTTCAGAATCCTCAATGGAAAGGGGGAGAGGGAATTGTGGGAGCACTCGCCACGTTCTTGGTTGAGGCTTGCAGCAGTCATGGAAGAGAGAGCTGGCTTCGGTCAAGTCTCGGGAGTACGGCCACGGCTTGGACGGGTCCTTCAGTCCTTGGCTCAGAGCTTCGGTTGGTAGCCCACATCCTCCCGAGGTAAAAAAGCAGGAGGGCTTTCCTTCCAGGGCCTTTTGCATCTTCTGCCGTGGGAGGCGAATCCTGGTGTTCTGGCTGTGGGGGAAAAAGACAGCCACAAGATGGCGTTTGGAGTCACACGGGCGAGTCGCCTGTCCAAGCGGGACCGAGTCCCTTCCAAAGAGAAACCATGGCAGCCATGCAAGTCCAAGGCTGCACAGGAAACCTCAGGAGCTGCGACTGGGGCTCAGTTCGCGCGGCCACGCTTCCCAGGGGAGGCATGAGACAGGCCCAGAGGTCTGCGCAGCAAACAGGCCCGCAGGAGGGAGGCGGCTAAGAACCCGCGCGGCTCGTGCGTTTCTCCCTCTCAGCTGGCGTAGAGGCGGGAGGGGAGCGACACCTGCCCGGCTGGAGCTTTCGCGCTTGGGCTCGGGGCTTAAGCCCTGAGGCCGAGGCCCCGGCGCGGTTGCTGGGAGACGGGCTCCTGTGGCACGGCACGGCCCCTGAACCTTGCCGGCCACAAGGTGACCTCACCGAGGCCGAGAGGGATGGCTTGGAGGTGGCAAAAGGGAGCCCGCTAGCAAGCGCCAGGAGGCCGAGCGTAGCCACGTCCCTGGGTGGGCTCGAACCACCACCCTTTCGGTTAACAGCCGAACGCGCTGACCCATTGCGCCACAGAGACCTCGAAGGGCTTTCCGAAACGCTGCCTAGCAGCCTGCTCCTCTGCCTGGCCGTGCCAGTGCAGCCCAGGTGCTAGAGTGGATTGCGGGCAGTCTAGCCCCAAGGGAGCAGAGTGGCGCAGCGGAAGCGTGCTGGGCCCATAACCCAGAGGTCGATGGATCGAAACCATCCTCTGCTACGTGTGGGCCGGCCTCTTTTGACTCCGCGCCTTCACTCCAGGCTGCAAGTAGCTAAAGGCCAGGCCAGGATGCCGCCTGCGGGGAAGCTCTCGGCAGCCCCCCGCTTCCTGTGTGGGAGGCACGGAGGCCTCCTCTTCTGTCCTCAGGCAACAGGGCTTCCTCCTGCCCTTTTCCCACCCACAAGGGCCGCCGGGACCCGCTCAGGGAGCGCGCCAGGGAGGCTCTCCAGACGCTCGTGGAACAAAGCACTTCTGGACCACGCTACCCAGAGCCTTCATTCAGGCCTAGACAAAACGCCTAGACAGAGAGCTGCCACAGCATCAACACTGGCCTTGCTCTACTACTCCCAGGCACGCCAAACCCCTCACAAAGAGAACTTCTGCCTTCGCCATACTGCTCAACAACAGGACACGCGAGCAATTCCCTCCGACGCGCCGCTTCTCCCGCATCGCCACCACCCACGCTCTTTAGGCACACGCCGGCTGACCAAAACCCATCTCATCCCATCAAAAGCTTCTGCCCAGCCCAAGAGGACCAGCTACGTTCCCGGCTCAATTCATCCCTTACAGTCAGAGCCAAAAATCACCAGCTGACGGTCCTTCAGAATCCTCAATGGAAAGGGGGAGAGGGAATTGTGGGAGCACTTGCCACGGTCTCGGTTGAGGCTTGCAGCAGTCATGGAAGAGAGAGCTGGCTTCGGTCAAGTCTCGGGAGTACGGCCACGGCTTGGACGGGTCCTTCAGTCCTTGGCTCAGAGCTTCGGTTGGTAGCCCACATCCTCCCGAGGTAAAAAAGCAGGAGGGCTTTCCTTCCAGGGCCTTTTGCATCTTCTGCCGTGGGAGGCGAATCCTGGTGTTCTGGCTGTGGGGGAAAAAGACAGCCACAAGATGGCGTTTGGAGTCACACGGGCGAGTCGCCTGTCCAAGCGGGACCGAGTCCCTTCCAAAGAGAAACCATGGCAGCCATGCAAGTCCAAGGCTGCACAGGAAACCTCAGGAGCTGCGACTGGGGCTCAGTTCGCGCGGCCACGCTTCCCAGGGGAGGCATGAGACAGGCCCAGAGGTCTGCGCAGCAAACAGGCCCGCAGGAGGGAGGCGGCTAAGAACCCGCGCGGCTCGTGCGTTTCTCCCTCTCAGCTGGCGTAGAGGCGGGAGGGGAACGACACCTGCCCGGCTGGAGCTTTCGCGCTTGGGCTCGGGGCTTAAGCCCCGAGGCCGAGGCCCTGGCGCGGTTGCTGGGAGACGGGCTCCTGTGGCACGGCACGGCCCCTGAACCTTGCCGGCCACAAGGTGACCTCACCGAGGCCGAGAGGGATGGCTTGGAGGTGGCAAAAGGGAGCCCGCTAGCAAGCGCCAGGAGGCCGAGCGTAGCCACGTCCCTGGGTGGGCTCGAACCACCATCCTTTCGGTTAACAGCCGAACGCGCTGACCCATTGCGCCACAGAGACCTCGAAGGGCTTTCCAAAACGCTGCCTAGCAGCCTGCTCCTCTGCCTGGCCGTGCCAGTGCAGCCCAGGTGCTAGAGTGGATTGCAGGCAGTCTAGCCCAAAGGGAGCAGAGTGGCGCAGCGGAAGCGTGCTGGGCCCATAACCCAGAGGTCGATGGATCGAAACCATCCTCTGCTACATGTGGGCCGGCCTCTTTTGACTCCGCGCCTTCACTCCAGGCTGCAAGTAGCTAAAGGCCAGGCCAGGATGCCGCCTGCGGGGAAGCTCTCGGCAGCCCCCCGCTTCCTGTGTGGGAGGCAAGGAGGCCTCCTCTTCTGTCCTCAGGCAACAGGGCTTCCTCCTGCCCTTTTCCCACCCACAAGGGCCACCGGGACCCGCTCAGGGAGCGCGCCAGGGAGGCTCTCCAGACGCTCGTGGAACAAAGCACTTCTGGACCACGCTACCCAGAGCCTTCATTCAGGCCTAGACAAAACGCCTAGACAAAGAGCTGCCACAGCATCAACACTGGCCTTGCTCTACTACTCCCAGGCACGCCAAACCCCTCACAAAGAGAACTTCTGCCTTCGCCATACTGCTCAACAACAGGACACGCGAGCAATTCCCTCCGACGCGCCGCTTCTCCCGCATCGCCACCACCCACGCTCTTTAGGCACACGCCGGCTGACCAAAACCCATCTCATCCCATCAAAAGCTTCTGCCCAGCCCAAGAGGACCAGCTACGTTCCCGGCTCAATTCATCCCTTACAGTCAGAGCCAAAAATCACCAGCTGACGGTCCTTCAGAATCCTCAATGGAAAGGGGGACAGGGAATTGTGGGAGCACGGGCAGCACTCGCCACGGTCTCGGTTGAGGCTTGCAGCAGTCATGGAAGAGAGAGCTGGCTTCGGTCAAGTCTCGGGAGTACGGCCACGGCTTGGACGGGTCCTTCAGTCCTTGGCTCAGAGCTTCGGTTGGTAGCCCACATCCTCCCGAGGTAAAAAAGCAGGAGGGCTTTCCTTCCAGGGCCTTTTGCATCTTCTGCCGTGGGAGGCGAATCCTGGTGTTCTGGCTGTGGGGGAAAAAGACAGCCACAAGATGGCGTTTGGAGTCACACGGGCGAGTCGCCTGTCCAAGCGGGACCGAGTCCCTTCCAAAGAGAAACCATGGCAGCCATGCAAGTCCAAGGCTGCACAGGAAACCTCAGGAGCTGCGACTGGGGCTCAGTTCGCGCGGCCACGCTTCCCAGGGGAGGCATGAGACAGGCCCAGAGGTCTGCGCAGCAAACAGGCCCGCAGGAGGGAGGCGGCTAAGAACCCGCGCGGCTCGTGCGTTTCTCCCTCTCAGCTGGCGTAGAGGCGGGAGGGGAACGACACCTGCCCGGCTGGAGCTTTCGCGCTTGGGCTCGGGGCTTAAGCCCCGAGGCCGAGGCCCTGGCGCGGTTGCTGGGAGACGGGCTCCTGTGGCACGGCACGGCCCCTGAACCTTGCCGGCCACAAGGTGACCTCACCGAGGCCGAGAGGGATGGCTTGGAGGTGGCAAAAGGGAGCCCGCTAGCAAGCGCCAGGAGGCCGAGCGTAGCCACGTCCCTGGGTGGGCTCGAACCACCATCCTTTCGGTTAACAGCCGAACGCGCTGACCCATTGCGCCACAGAGACCTCGAAGGGCTTTCCAAAACGCTGCCTAGCAGCCTGCTCCTCTGCCTGGCCGTGCCAGTGCAGCCCAGGTGCTAGAGTGGATTGCGGGCAGTCTAGCCCAAAGGGAGCAGAGTGGCGCAGCGGAAGCGTGCTGGGCCCATAACCCAGAGGTCGATGGATTGAAACCATCCTCTGCTACATGTGGGCCGGCCTCTTTTGACTCCGCGCCTTCACTCCAGGCTGCAAGTAGCTAAAGGCCAGGCCAGGATGCCGCCTGCGGGGAAGCTCTCGGCAGCCCCCCGCTTCCTGTGTGGGAGGCAAGGAGGCCTCCTCTTCTGTCCTCAGGCAACAGGGCTTCCTCCTGCCCTTTTCCCACCCACAAGGGCCGCCGGGACCCGCTCAGGGAGCGCGCCAGGGAGGCTCTCCAGACGCTCGTGGAACAAAGCACTTCTGGACCACGCTACCCAGAGCCTTCATTCAGGCCTAGACAAAACGCCTAGACAAAGAGCTGCCACAGCATCAACACTGGCCTTGCTCTACTACTCCCAGGCACGCCAAACCCCTCACAAAGAGAACTTCTGCCTTCGCCATACTGCTCAACAACAGGACACGCGAGCAATTCCCTCCGACGCGCCGCTTCTCCCGCATCGCCACCACCCACGCTCTTTAGGCACACGCCGGCTGACCAAAACCCATCTCATCCCATCAAAAGCTTCTGCCCAGCCCAAGAGGACCAGCTACGTTCCCGGCTCAATTCATCCCTTACAGTCAGAGCCAAAAATCACCAGCTGACGGTCCTTCAGAATCCTCAATGGAAAGGGGGAGAGGGAATTGTGGGAGCACGGGCAGCACTCGCCACGTTCTCGGTTGAGGCTTGCAGCAGTCATGGAAGAGAGAGCTGGCTTCGGTCAAGTCTCGGGAGTACGGCCACGGCTTGGACGGGTCCTTCAGTCCTTGGCTCAGAGCTTCGGTTGGTAGCCCACATCCTCCCGAGGTAAAAAAGCAGGAGGGCTTTCCTTCCAGGGCCTTTTGCATCTTCTGCCGTGGGAGGCGAATCCTGGTGTTCTGGCTGTGGGGGAAAAAGACAGCCACAAGATGGCGTTTGGAGTCACACGGGCGAGTCGCCTGTCCAAGCGGGACCGAGTCCCTTCCAAAGAGAAACCATGGCAGCCATGCAAGTCCAAGGCTGCACAGGAAACCTCAGGAGCTGCGACTGGGGCTCAGTTCGCGCGGCCACGCTTCCCAGGGGAGGCATGAGACAGGCCCAGAGGTCTGCGCAGCAAACAGGCCCGCAGGAGGGAGGCGGCTAAGAACCCGCGCGGCTCGTGCGTTTCTCCCTCTCAGCTGGCGTAGAGGCGGGAGGGGAACGACACCTGCCCGGCTGGAGCTTTCGCGCTTGGGCTCGGGGCTTAAGCCCCGAGGCCGAGGCCCCGGCGCGGTTGCTGGGAGACGGGCTCCTGTGGCACGGCACGGCCCCTGAACCTTGCCGGCCACAAGGTGACCTCACCGAGGCCGAGAGGGATGGCTTGGAGGTGGCAAAAGGGAGCCCGCTAGCAAGCGCCAGGAGGCCGAGCGTAGCCACGTCCCTGGGTGGCCTCGAACCACCATCCTTTCGGTTAACAGCCAAACGCGCTGACCCATTGCGCCACAGAGACCTCGAAGGGCTTTCCGAAACGCTGCCTAGCAGCCTGCTCCTCTGCCTGGCCGTGCCAGTGCAGCCCAGGTGCTAGAGTGGATTGCGGGCAGTCTAGCCCCAAGGGAGCAGAGTGGCGCAGCGGAAGTGTGCTGGGCCCATAACCCAGAGGTCGATGGATCGAAACCATCCTCTGCTACGTGTGGGCCGGCCTCTTTTGACTCCGCGCCTTCACTCCAGGCTGCAAGTAGCTAAAGGCCAGGCCAGGATGCCGCCTGCGGGGAAGCTCTCGGCAGCCCCCCGCTTCCTGTGTGGGAGGCACGGAGGCCTCCTCTTCTGTCCTCAGGCAACAGGGCTTCCTCCTGCCCTTTTCCCACCCACAAGGGCCGCCGGGACCCGCTCAGGGAGCGCGCCAGGGAGGCTCTCCAGACGCTCGTGGAACAAAGCACTTCTGGACCACTCTACCCAGAGCCTTCATTCAGGCCTAGACAAAACGCCTAGACAAAGAGCTGCCACAGCATCAACACTGGCCTTGCTCTACTACTCCCAGGCACGCCAAACCCCTCACAAAGAGAACTTCTGCCTTCGCCATACTGCTCAACAACAGGACACGCGAGCAATTCCCTCCGACGCGCCGCTTCTCCCGCATCGCCACCACCCACGCTCTTTAGGCACACGCCGGCTGACCAAAACCCATCTCATCCCATCAAAAGCTTCTGCCCAGCCCAAGAGGACCAGCTACGTTCCCGGCTCAATTCATCCCTTACAGTCAGAGCCAAAAATCACCAGCTGACGGTCCTTCAGTATCCTCAGTGGAAAGGGGGAGAGGGAATTGTGGGAGCACTCGCCACGTTCTCGGTTGAGGCTTGCAGCAGTCATGGAAGAGAGAGCTGGCTTCGGTCAAGTCTCGGGAGTACGGCCACGGCTTGGACGGGTCCTTCAGTCCTTGGCTCAGAGCTTCGGTTGGTAGCCCACATCCTCCCGAGGTAAAAAAGCAGGAGGGCTTTCCTTCCAGGGCCTTTTGCATCTTCTGCCGTGGGAGCACCTGAAAGTAAAACAGCTGCGGCAGGCGTACGCCATGGCCACCAGGGGCGGCGCCGCAGCAGGGGTGCCACCTGCCCCTACTTCCCTGCCCTCGACCGACTCTTGGGGGGCGGGGCGGTCCATGCCAGCCCGGGAGGCAGCGAGCCGGGACTGGAGGGCCCTGACCTGGGCACACCGGAGGGGCCACCACAAGGAGTTCCAGCACTGGAGTCGGCAGGGTCATCCAGGGAGACCGTACCGGGGAAGTAGTTCCAATTAAGTAGTTCGGGGGAGGAGGCGGGAGGGAGACCAGGGACCGCGCACGTGGGCCATGCCTCCCACGGATCACACAGACACCTGTGCACGTGCAAGCACATGCCATGCCACGCTCCAGCTGCGTGACACCCAGGGGCCGTGGCCCAATAGGCACATGCATGTCTGAAGAGACCTGACATGCTCCTGACCCTGGGGCGGTACCACAACTTCACGAGTTTTGCTTACAACACACCTGTTGATACAACCTAGAATCATATTTGCTTTTTTTGCAACAGCATCACACTGTTGACTCATATTCAACTTGTGGTCCACTGTGACCCCTAGATCCCTTTCCACCATGCTCCTTCCTAGACAGTCGCATCCCATCTTGTATGTATGGAACTGATTGTTCCTTCCTAAGTGGAGCACTTTGCATTTCTCTTTATTAAACCTCATCCTGTTTTCCTCTGACCATTTCACTAACTTGCTAAGGTCATTTTGAATTATGTCCCTCTCCTCCAAAGAAGTTGCAACCCCACCCAGTTTGGT
Organism: Pelodiscus sinensis; assembly: GCF_052426305.1. NCBI lineage: Eukaryota > Metazoa > Chordata > Testudines > Trionychidae > Pelodiscus > Pelodiscus sinensis. Next base: position 18,713,150 of record NC_143077.1, on the reverse strand, counting down.
ATCATCTGCAAACTTAATAAGCGTACTCTCTATCCCAATATCTACATCATTGATGAAGATATTGAACAGTACGGGTCCCAAAACAGACCCTTGAGGAACTCCACTTGTTATCCCTTTCCAGCAGGATTTAGAACCGTTAACAACAACTCTCTGACTACGGTTATCCAGCCAATTATGCACCCACCTTATCGTGGCCCTATCTAAGTTATATTTGCCTAGTTTATCAATAAGAATATCATGCGAGACCGTATCAAATGCCTTACTAAAGTCTAGGTATATGACATCCACCGCTTCTCCCTTATCCACAAGGCTCGTTATCCTATCAAAGAAAGCTATCAGATTAGTTTGGCATGACTTGTTCTTCACAAACCCATGCTGGCTATTCCCTATCACTTTATTACCTTCCAAGTGTTTGCATATGATTTCCTTAATTACCTGCTCCATTATCTTCCCTGGGACAGACGTTAAACTGACCGGTCTGTAGTTTCCTGGGTTGTTCTTATTCCCCTTTTTATAGATGGGCACAATATTTGCCCTTTTCCAGTCTTCTGGAATCTCCCCTGTCTGCCATGATTTTTCAAAAATCATAGCTAAAGGCTCAGATAGCTCCTCTATCAGCTCCTTGAGTATCCTGGGATGCATTTCATCAGGACCTGGTGAACAGTGGGATGGGGAATGTGGGAGTATGGGGAGCTCAGGGCGGGGGATGAGGAGTGTGAGGATGTGGGGGAGCTCAGGGCAGGGGGTGGGGAGTGTGGGAGGATGGGGAGCTCAGGGAAGGGGTATGGTGGAGCTCAGGACAGGGGGCTGGGGAGTGTATGGGAGTGGGGAGCTCAGGGCAGGGAGTCCAGGAGTGAGGGGGGGCGTAGTGCAGGGATTGTGGTGCAGGAGTCAGGGGTAGGTGGGGGGGGGGGTGTTTGGAGGCTCAGGGCAGGGGACTGGGAGTGCAGCCACTACACTACTTGGCCACCAGATCCCTGGAGTACACTGTGGCTGTGCAGCCCAGCGTGCTGACAGCACCCAAAGCCCCGCCCCCAGCCCGCCAGGCTTAGTGGGGCACCCCAGAGCGGCTTCCTATCGCCCTTGTCTAGCACAACATGGACAGTTGGTTCCCACTACCGTGATCTCCTGGGAGACTGAGACACCATTCTGCCAGGACGGCCCAAGCTGCTGAGGGAAATTGCCCCCCACCATCCCGTCTGTCCAGGTCCCTCTGCCTCTGGGTTTGTTCTTCAAGGGCCAGACGCGTGGGGCTGGGACTGTCCTTGTTCTGTGTTTGCAGAGTGCCCAGCAGAATGGCTCCTGCTTCACCCCTGGCCTAGAAATAACCAGACCAGGCAGTTTGGGGAGGGAAGAACCAGGGAAGGGAAGGTTTGGGGCCGGGGGCTAAGAGGCGGGGCTGGGAGGCAGGGCTGGGGTGGAGATGCAGATGTAGGGAGTTGGGGTGGAGGCTGGAAGAAATGGAACTCAAGGAGCTGGAAGGGTTGGTGAAGGATGGAGTAAAGGGAGGGGGGCCAGGCTACTGGACATGGAGGTGCCAGCCACAGGAGGGAGGAAGAGACGTTTGTTTGACAGGACCCCAGGGATTTGGGAGCGAGGAACAGTGGGAGGGGAGTGGGAAACATTTGGGGAGAGGAACCTTTGGGAGACCTGGTGGTGAGGAGGGCGGCAGTCAATGGGAGAGGAGACAAAAAGGAGCAGGTGCTGCCTGGGTCCAAGGAGGTGGGGAGAGATGGGGTCTGGGTGTCACGAGTACCAGAGTTAGCTGCACCTCCGTCCTACTCCCTACCTGGTATCTCTGCCCCCTCCCTCCCGAACTTTCCTTCTGCATGTCTCTGGGCCTCTCTGTCAGTGCCAGAGGGGATCCCTTCCCCCCCACCCCCCCATGGCTGGATTCTTCCCTTCCCGAGACATGCAGTCACCATCTCAGTGGGGTGGGAGCCCTTTGATGCTTCGCCTGCGTGTTCCCAGCCGAGAAGGGGCGGCTAATCCCGCAGAAGCAGAGCCCTGCACTTTTGAGTACCTGGACCCAGGGTTTTGCTGCTTTATAGCGGGTGGGGTTAAAATAACGGAACGTCTCTTGTCCCACCAATCCCCCAGGACTCACCCCTCTTCTCTGCATTGCGCAGCGTCCGGGGGATACCGCCCCGCGGGGACACTCATGCCCGTGTCCAAGGGGCTGTCCCGTAGCCTATGTCAGTGTGAAAAGCATTAAAGGACCCTGCCCCAGAGGGAGAGCGTCTCTGGGGGCGTTGTCCCCGGATGACTGCAGTGCTTTGTCCACACCAGAGTAGTGAGAGGCAGCCGCAGCCAGGGTTGCCAGATGGTCAATAAAAATACCAGACATACTTGCCATTGCATCACAACCTAGAGTACATCTTATTTAGAAAATTGAGATATTTTCTCAATTTATCTCCTGGACATAAAGCTCAAATACTGGACTGTCCGGTTCAAACGGGACACCTGGCAACCCTAGCCGCAGCCCCTGCCCGGAAAAGCTCCCAAGCTAAGCACCTGGGGGATTTAGGAGCACCAAGCAGTGGGCACAAAGCACAGTCACACACTTGTGCTCCCAACTCCCTTAGGGCTTTGAAAATGCTCCCCTTAGACGAGTTAGAATCAGTGTCCCCGTTTCACAGACGGGAGCTGAGGCCCACTCAGGGGAGTGGCAGGGCCAAGGGCTCTGCAGCAGACCTGGGACTTGAACCTCAGTCTCCCAGAAGTTCCACAACCAGCCCGCTCTGCTTTGCTAAAGGAGCAGGCGGGACTGTTTGTGCAGGAGGAGGAGCTGGGCTGGCTGGCTGGCTGGGTGGGGCAGGCCACAGCAGGGCTCAGCCCTTGGCCTGGCTGAGAGCGAGGAGAGGCCTGCAGGCTGAGGGGCAGTGTGACGGACTGGGCCGTGTCTGGGCACAGCTGAGGGCTTCCGCTCAGGGCGAATTGCTCAACTTCAGGGCTCCTTACAGTCCCCAGACTGGTTACCTCTCCAAACAGGCCACAAACCAGTCTCACAGAGCGCTTCAGCTGCCTGCCTGAAGCCTCACGAGCAAAACCCCTCCGGCACCCCAGCAATATCCATGCCCCCGATGGCCCCGGGCCTCATACACCGGTGGGGGTCCTAGCACCCAATCCCACCTACCCCGAACAAGTTCTGTCTGGTCCCAAGAAACCAGCCACAGATCCCTGGTCAATTTACCCTCTGGATCTTACCCACAAATCATGCTGAGCCAATCCTTTAGCATCTAACACCTAAAGGTTTATTATTACAATAAAGAAAAGCATGAGAGTAAGGTTGTTAAAGGAATAGTATGTTACATGCACCGAATCTCCCAGTTCTCGATGCAGCCTCTAGCAGAGATGTTACAGCTGCTGGTTTAAGAGTTCTTGTTGCACATCCTAGGGTCAGGATGGGTTCACAGGTCTCTCGGGCTCTTCGATCCCTGCAATGCTGCCTCTGGGATGAAGTGCTGAGCTGAGAACCAAGATGGCATCGACCACATGGCCTATTTATCCCTCCTTCCTGGCCTCTTCTTGGCTGCAGGAGATCACCTGGTCCTCAGCCTCTCTCTGCTGGCCGCTCTTAGGTGTCCGCCCTCATGCTTTAGGTGTGTCCTTGGCCCATTCAGTGCCATTGTCCCACAGGGCCTCGCTAATTAGCATGTCCACAGGCCGGGCTCTGCCCAATGCTCAACCACATGCAGAGAAATATTCAGGATCCACACAGACAACAGATTCCTAACTACACACACAGACGTTATACAACCACATAAATAGCTTACATAGGACTATCAGATAATAAGCTTCTATTCAGCACCCCACATGGCCCCCTTTTCTACCATTTTCTGGGGCCAACACCCCCACCTATGGGTGCAGCAGTGATCTGGCTGCTCCCCTCAAGATCCAGTAATGTGACAGGCAGTGACTGGAGGAGCTGCCTGGGCATAGACTGTAACCCAGGGGCCCACAGTGCAGCAATCATCAGCAGTGTCTGTGTCTCCCCAGCCCCCATTCAGAGCTGAGTACAGGTACCTCCCCAGCCCCCTCCCCACCCCCGTCTCCTGCTCACAGCAGGTCAATAGGGTTCTCCCATTCTTGGGCCTCTGGTTCCCATGCAGCTGCTCCCAACAGGAGTCCCTTGCAGCCCGGCAGGCTGGGGCAGGCCCCATCTCTCCAGCACCAAGGTGATGACGGATACAGACACCAGGAGGAGCGAGACGAGGGTGCAGCCAATGGCCTAGCGGGCAGGAGATGTGGCCGGCCCTGCAAATGGAAAGGACCTGGTGACAGTCGGGTGCAAAGTGGCAAATGGCTCTGCAGTGCCAGCACTAGGCACAGAGCAGCTGCCGTGTAGAGACCTTGGGTGAGTGCCCAGAGGGCTAGATCTACAGGGGATCATGCTGCAGGGGGCATGTTCCCCCGACAGGAGGCCGAAGTGACAGAGGCTGTTGGGGACTCTCCTCCCTTTGCCCAGGTGGTGTTGGAGGAGCAGGGAAGGACCCAGGTTTGCTCAGGCTGCACCAGGACTTGGTGCAAAGGCCTGACAGGAGCCAGCAACGGACACAGCAGCCCAGACCCTCTCGCCTCTCCCCAGTATGGCTGGCAGCTCACAGGGGCGACCCCGCCCTGGGCACGAGGCCTTGGCACCGGCTGTGGGCTCAGGAGGGGGCGGACATGGGACATAAGCGATGCCGAAGGGAGGGGTGTGGGCATTAGAGGCCACTACCATTGCTCCGCCCCCTTCCCCGCACCTACCCCTGCCCCTGTTCTGAGGCCACGCCCCCACTCATTCCACTCCCCCCTCCCTCTGCTGCTTGGGCTCCCCCACCCTCACTCAGGTTCGCTGGCCTGAGGCTGGGGTTACGGTGCAGGATGGCTGGGGAGTGGGGCGCGGGAGAGGCTGCGGGTTGCAGGCTCTGGGACAGGTTCAGGGCAGCGATGGGAGTTTGGGTGCAGACTCAGAGGCAGTTAACTGTGGGAGGAGGATCCAACAGGAGGCTGGGGTTTGGGGTGGGGGGTGTCTACCCCAGCTGCCTGAGAGATACTAGACTGACTCTGGTTTCCTTGTGTCTCCCCGGCTGGGCTCTCACTCCCACTTCTCCTCTCAGGGTCCCTGCCGGCTCCCCTGCTCTATCTGAATGCGTCCCTGGCGCCTCCAACCCCCCGCAAGCCTCACGAATGTGGCCCCGACTGAGACATCTCACTCCCCTGGCACTCCAGCCCCAGCACAGATTAACTCTCCTGGGTTCCAGGGAGAGTGGCATTTGCGGGTCCCTCTCAATCTGAGGGGGGGCCAAAAATGAGGGATCCCCGAACCTCAGTCCTCCCTGTCCCTTCCCCTCACCTCAGTGAGGCTTGTGGGTTTTGGAAGAAGGGTTTTTGTATTTTGCTTTTCTCGTGTGTGGTCCCCAACTGGTTTTTCTGGGGGTCAGTGGCCCTGGAGACAAAAAAGGTTCCTCATCCCTGCCTTTAAGAAAGAAAACTTTGAAACCCTTTGTGGTAGACAGAAATTAACATTTGACCTTATTGAAAATGAAGTTTCCTAAAGTTAAAACACCTAATCTGTGTAAACATTCAAATTAAACCAGTCACCCAAGCTCCAGCAGTAGCACAATGGCGCCGCGTGATGATGCAATGGACGGTGCGCACCCAGGCTCCTCCCCTCAGCTCTCTTCTGCACCCAACCGCCCCGTCCCAGACCCCAAACTCCTCGGTAGAAATGTGGCCCTTGACCACTTGCCAAAATGCCCCCCCCCCATTAAAAATTATTGACAAAGCCTGATCCAAATGTTTTTTGAAACGTTATTTAATCCGAATTTAAATACATTCTATACAATTGGGAGGGCTGGGGGGAGGGGGACACAGCTGCTGGCTCCTCAGCTCCTTGTGCTCTCACTGGCTGTCTTCCTGCTGCAAGGGAAGCAGAATCCGTCACATTCATCCCTGGGGACTCAGGGGTACTGGGCCCCCCCAGCATTTCCCCCCTCCTCCCCCCTGCGCTGAGACTTGTTCTGCTCTCTGGTCACCCCCGTCAGGCCCGCAGGGTGAGCTTCTGACCCACCCAGCAGGGACGTGGGGTGGGGGCAGCATGAGGAAAGGGGCGGGGGACTCCCTGAGGGGATGGGAAGGAGACCCTGGCCCTGCCCCGCTCTCCTGCATCTGCTCCGGCTGCTCACCATGTATCCCAGGAGCTGATGGGCCTGCCCATGCAGGGCGTGGGCCAGGACCAGCCCGGCCTGGCTGGGGCGCCTCAGGGGGGAGCGGGCAGCGAGCAGAGCCTTGTCTAAAAAGCAGTTCTCCTGCTCTGGCGTGAAGAGCTGCCCAAAGACCTGAAATCAAGAGCACGGGAGGTTTCAGCTGACGGCCCAGAGCCCGGCCCCAACTCCTGGGGCTAAAACAGCTTCCTCCTTCTGCAAACTCCCTTCCAGACCCTGCACCCAGACGCTCTCCTCACCCTGCACCCTAACCCCTGCCCCAGGTCACACCTTCCTCCTGCCCCCAAGACCCTCCCAGACCTCACCCCCTCCGCACAACAGAGCAGCCCTAGGCCACTGGCCAACATCTTGGAGCGACCTCCATCAAAAAGTGTTGCCCCCCCCGCCCTGCTTCCCCTCCTACGGGAGATCCGGGGCAAGGTGCGGCGCTGCCCCTAGGAAGCGCCGCCCCTTTGAAACGCCGGGACAGCGTCACAAAGGGGCAGCGCCGCCCTGTCCACGGCTCGAATAGTCGAGGGAAAATGCATCGACCATTCGATCAGCGACTCCCCGCTCCCACCCCGCGTCCTACCCGCACGAGGGCCCCAGCCAGCCCCACCCCCGAGCCCTGCCCTGCCCTGGCAGCGCGTCCTTACCTCTCCCACCCGCACGGTGTTGCTGTGCGCCAGGACCCATCTCTCCTTATAGTAGTGCCTGCACCACAGGTCCTCTGCCTGGTGGATGTTGAGGCCTGCAAGAGACAAACCAGGGTGATTCTGCTGGCAGGTCTGAGCCCTTCCCCTCCCACGGGTCCCTGCAGGCATCCCTGGGCAAATGGAGGGGCACAGGGGGCAGAAGGGGAACACAGAGGGACGCATCCCCCCTTGGGCCAGTCTGGGGGAAAAGGGCTGGGTCCCCTCCCCCCGCCGCCGGCACCCTCAGGGTGTCCCTGGGGCCCAGGTCCCGGCTGGGTTCCTTACCCCTGTGGTGCAGGAGGAGTCGGTACAGGCTGTGCACCCCCTTCCGGGCCAGCCGGCTGACGTCTTCGGATGGGTCCGAAATAAAAAGGCCCAGCTGGGCCACGTGGTGACCCATCCTCGGCCAGTCGGCGGAGTTCTGAGGGGAGAGAAGAGGGGGGGTCCCTCAGCATCCTGGGGCTGCACGTCCCATGCTAACGGCCGCCGAGGCGGTTCTGAGCTCGGGGACGGACAGAGACACCTCCCGGGGCGGGGCGGGGCGGGGCGGGGCCGGCCTTGCGAGGAGACAACCCTGAGCAATGGCCCCGACTGAAGGGTCACTCCGGGGGTGGAACAAGGGGATCCACTGACGGCCACTCCCCAGTCTGGGGCCCAGGTGCCCCCCGGAAAGGCCCAGGGTCGCCCCTCCCCGGGGAAAGGAGAACGCGGCCCATTCCCGGCCCATTCCCAGCTCTGCCTCCCGGGGACGCTCCCAGCCCCGCGCCCTGCAGCCCCAGACCCCCCGGCTCCGAGGTCACTTACCTCAAACCCCGGGAGGGTGGTGGCGACTCCCAGCAGGGCCGTGGTGCTGCCAAGGGCCCTGGCTCGCTCCTGGGGCAGGCGGGACTCCAGCCACGGGCTCAGGTGCTGGGGGGGAAAGAGGCAGGTCAGGACCCGTAGGGAGGCGCCGGTTCTGGGCAGAGCCTGGGGCTCCTCTCAGACTGTGCCCCCCCCCCCCCCAGCCACTGACACAGCTCCTCTCTCGGCCCCCCGAGGAAGCAGGGACAATGGCCCCGTCCCCCCCACGGGGCTCACCTCCATGATCAGCTGCAGCCTGGCGGTGTCTGGGGACTCGGCGAGGAGGCTTGCCAGTAGGGCCTGGAGGTCGACGGGAAGGGCCCGGATGAACTGCTGCAAGACAAGGGGGAGCCCCGGGTCAGAGGGGGGTTGGGGAATCCAGGCCACCCGCTGGCCCCGGGGTGCAGCCTTGAGCAGGGTCTGAGCCGCCTCGCAGAGCAGGGAGGAGCCCAGGCTGGGCATGGAAGGGACGGGCCCCCAGGGAGAGCAACGGGAAACCTGGAGGGAAGGATCCAAACCTGCAGCTTCTTCTCTCCCTCTGCCCCCACCCCCACTCCTCTCTGGAGCTCCAGCCCAGCCCGGGAGCAGGGCCCGGAGGGACGTACCTGTGTGTGGATGGGCTCCTGCTGCCAGTCCCCAGACACAGTCTGTCCCACGGCCGCCCTCAGCAGGGGGCTCAGGAGCTGGGCCTGTAGGGGAGGCTGCAAGGTGCTGGCAGGAGAGAGGGGCAGAGACTGTTCATTCAGCAGCAGGGCTGTGTCCAGACTGAGGGGTTTTTTCGGGAAAAGTAGCCTTTTTCCGAAAAAACATCACCTGCGTCTAGACTGCAGTCGCGTTCTTTCGAAATTAAATCGAAAGAACGCGGCTTTTCTTTCCACGGCGGTAAACCTCATTTCACGAGGAAGAACGCCTTCTTTGGAAAGTGCTTCTTTCGAACGAAGGCGTTCTTGAATGGAACTAGGGCTTCTTCGAAAGAGAGCATCCAGACTCACTGGGTGCTCTCTTTCGAAAGAGGCTTGCAGTCTAGACATAGCCCAGGAGACAGAGACTTTCCCACTCCCTGGTCAGGGGATCTGCTCTGGGGGAGTCGGCGGGGGGGGGTCGGTACCTGAGGCTGCAGGCGGCGTTGAGGCAGTCGGCCAAGACCAGTGGGGGGGGGGAGTCCTCCATGATCTCCTGTGAGACCCAAGGAGACAAAGGGGCGTGTGAGGCTGGGGCCCCCAAGAGACGCTCACACGGCCAGCGCCCCCACCCAGCAGGATCCAACCCCACTGCCTCCCGCTGGCCTGTAGCCCCCCTGCCCGGCACAGGGCCCCTCCCAGCACCCCCCTCCCAAACCGGGACCAGCTCAATCCTTGTCCCCAGGCCGTCTCCTGCCCCTCACTGCCCTGGTGACCAGCCTCTGAACCTCCTCCTCCCTGCTCCCCAGGCGCATCCTCAGCAGCCCGCTCTGCTAACCTTCCAGCTCCCCCCCCCATGGCCCGGGGAGACCCCTCCCTGTTCCGAATCCCCCTCCCTGTCCAGCACCCCAGACCTGCCCCATTTCTGTGTCCCTCCCTCCTCCAGCATCCCCACCCACCCTCCCCATGTCCACCTCCCCCTCCCCCTCCAGCACTCCTGGCCCCACCCATCCCATTTCCAGCACCCCCACCCGCCGCCATGGCCCAGGCAGACCCCTGTCCACCCCACGTATCCCCTCCCCTCCTCCCGGCCGCCGCGACTCGCTCACCACGATCCTGGCCATCATGGTGTCCTTGCAGCAGCGCGGCGCCAGGGTGTCCTCGCCCCTTTGGAGGGCGGCGAGGCAGGCGGGGGGGACGGCCAGGAGGAACCGCTGCAGGGCGGCTGGGCTCTGCACCCCAGAGAGAGTCTGTGAGCCTGGGGCCTGCCTGCCCCCCACGGACAGCTGCAGGGCTCAGGCCTCCCAGGAGTGGAGGTGGGAGCTGCCGGTTGTCCAAGCACCCACACTCCCCCCCCAACTGCTTCCTCAGGCTTGTGGGGGCCCAGCTGGTGCATGACAAGAGACCTCAGCTTGGGGGGCCCAGGTCATGCAGGAGAAGGGGCCCCAGGGGGATCCCCAGGGACAAGCCCCTCCCGGAGGGGGGGACGTGCTGGGAAGGGGCCGGACAATCTCGGGTCCCCCCCGTGTGGAGAAGGTTCCTACCGTGTCCCGGGTGTGGAGCTGCTCTTCAATATCATAGATGGCCCCTTCCTCCACCCGGGAGTCCATCCGCTCCTGGCAGAGCTCCGCCGAGGCGCAGGGGGGCTCTGTGCGGGAGGGAAGGGACCAGGGTGACTCCAGCGGCCAGCAGGGGTCACGCGCCCCCATGTCAGGGACCCAGGGCAGCTTGGGCCCCACACGCCCCTCGCAGGGACCCATCCCCCTTCCACCCTCACATCTGCCAACGCCCTCAGCAGAGCCCCCGCCAGGAACAAGAGAGCCAAGCAGCAGCTCTCGCCCCCATCCATTGCCCTGGCTGCGGGGCAGACACTGGGGCTGCCCCCCCCGTGTACTGGGTGAGCCCCTGGGCCCAGCATGTTCACGGCCCCTCACCTGGGTCTGAGCGGCTGCAGGAGGTGGCCCGGCTGCAGCTGGAGGCCCAGGCGCTGCTGCTCACTGAGCTGGACCCACAGCTGCAGGGGCTGGTGCGGAGAGGCTGGGGGCTCCCGGAGACTGGCAGGTCCCCGGGGGCCGGGCAGGGCGATGCCCCCTGGTGGTAATGGGGGCTGGGCTCCTGGGGCAGGTGTTTCTCTCCACAGAGGAGGCCCCAGAGCCACCCTACCCGGCTGCCCCGCTGGGCTGGGTCCCGCCTTCCCAGCCGCCTCTGGAGCCAGGTCCGGAGGGGCCTGGCCGGTGGGCGAGTCGCCCCAAGCTGGTGGGAATCAGCTTCCCCGCCCGCGGGGACAGAGGAGCTGCTTCCCACCGGCCCTGGGGCCATCTTCAGGGCTTTCCGGAACCACAGCCTGATGTGTTTGGCCATGCTGCAAATGAGGGGAGCAAAGGGGAGCTTGGGGCGCAGCCTGCAGAGCGAAATCCAGGGGTTCCAGCTCCCCAGAGCGACTGCCCCCAGCCCCCAAATGGCCCCTTGCTTATCGGCTCGGTCTTGCACAGGCACTGCAAGGACCTGAGTCTCCTGCCCATCAACAGCCCCTGCTCGGCCAATCAGGGGAGAGTCTAAGGTGTGTGTGGGGGGGGGGGGGTGGAGCGTTCTCCCCAAAGACACCGGCATAGACCTGGTCCAGCCCCACCTCCCCAGTCCCCACAATGGGGGCTGCATCCCCTGCCCCACGGCTCCTGCAAACCACCCCCCCTCCTTCAGCTAGTCTGTTGGGTCACAAGCTGGGGGGGCAGCAGGGGAAGGTCACAGAAGAGGCAAGAACAGAGCAGAAATGTGGGCGTCATGGAGGAAAAGGGAAACCAACCAGGAGAAAGCCCCAGTGGCGCTAAGGACACAGCCCAGGTGAGGAATCACCTTCTGGCCCTTGACCGAGGGCTGGGCCTGCCTGGAACCCAGCCGGCCCCGGGCGGGATCCAAACCCCTGGGGGCTCTTACCTTCTGCAAAACGCTGTCCGGATGTGGAACTCACAGAGGACAAAGCAACTGTGAGCAGGAGACGCACCAGAGCTAAAGCAACCGGGGGTCTCCAAAGTCCCCTGGGCCCGCCCCCCCCTTTTCTCAGCCTGAGATGTGGGTTCCTCTGTGAGGTCACCACCTCCCCACCTGCCCTTTGCCTGATCTGCTGAGGGCTGCCCAAAGCCCCTGTGAGGTCACTGCCCCCCCCCACCTCACCCTGCCAGGCAAATGTCCTGCCTCTGGCCACCCCTCTGGGAAGTTGGAGCCATTCCTAGGGGTCCCCCCCACTCCCTGACTGGGCATCCTGCAGCCAGCAGCTCCAGTAGCCCCATAGGCTGCTCCCTGCCCTACACTGCAGGCTTCTTGCACAAGAACTGTTTCACACCGGAGTTCTTGCGCAAAAGGTCTCGTGCAAGAGCACCTCCACCCTGCCATGTGCTTTTGCACAAGAGTGTCCGTGGCACTGTGAACGCTTTCTCGTGCAAGAAAGCTCTGATGACCATTTTAGCCATAAAAGTGTCTTGCTCAAGAAGCCCCTGGTGCCCGTCCACGCTGCCTTCTTGCACAACAGCTCTTGCACAAAAGGGGCTTATTCCTCGTGGGGAGAGGAATAACTCCTGTGCAAGAAGCCCTCTTTTCTGATGCTTTACTGCAAATTTACTTGCACAAGAATTCACGTGCAGTGTAGACGCGCCACAAGTTTTTGCACAAGAACAGTTGTTCTTGAGCAAAATGCCTGCAGTGCAGACGTGGCCTTGGTGTCACCCAGCACTGGACTTCCTGGCCAGGAGCAAGAGTTAGAGCCTCCCACTCGCCCCGCTGCCTCTCACGGGCTCCCGTCCGGCCCCAGCCCTGGGCTTTGCCCTAGCGCATCCCAGCAAGGCCTCTGGCCTGCACTAGACCCATTGACATGTGGAGACTCCACCACTGCCCTGGGGCGCTTTTGTCTATGGGACTCGGACTCACAGCTGAGCATGGAGCCTGATTTCTCCCAGGACTTGGGCTCTTTCCTGGCCAGGCCCTGGAACTGGTTCCACCTTTGTCTGCCAGGGACCGATACTGTCTCTCCAGGGAGGCCCTGCAGTGCAGGCACCTTCCTTTCCCCCCTCGGGAGCAGTCATTGTTCTGCACCCCACAAAGCAGTGGGGGGCTCCTGGCTGCCCCAGCTCCAATCTCTGAGCTTCTCTCTCAACGGGGGCCAGGCCTGGAGGCTCTAGTCCCCCTGGGTATGTATTTCTACACTACCCCGCTAGTTTGAACTAGGGGGGTAATGTATGCATACCGAACTTGCTAATGAAGCCCGGGATTTGAATTTCCCGGGCTTCATTAGCATAAAGCCGGCGCCGCCATTTTTAAAAGCCGGCTAGTGCGAACCCCTCCCATCATGCGTGGGGTCTCCTGGTACCGGAGGGAGGACGGGGGCAGACCAGGAAGGTTAATTTGATGTTGCAGCGGCAGGAAGAGGAGGGGTGGCGCAGAGGAGCTGTCAGTACATTATCCCAATACGCCATCCCAGTGCAGGCGTCGCACTCAGCTCTACCTGCGCTGAGCAGAAAGGGGGTCTAGGACACACACACAAGTAGCCCCAGAACCACGCAGGAGCAGAGTCGTTCTGCGAAAGGGAGAGGTTTATTGGGTCTGCGAGGGCGGCCGTAGGGGGGTGTCGTGTGTGTGCCACTCATCTCCGTCTGGGCAGCGGCACCGGTCGGGCTCACAACTGGGCACAGGACCCGACCACGGCACCATCGATCTCCAGTGTATCGATCTGCTGGAAGCCGCGGCAGAGCTGAATTGCAGAACGGCTGCCCATTGGCAAAGACCTTGAAATGCTGGTTCCTGCAGCCGATGGAGAGGAACCCACTCCTCCTGGGGGGAGGAGCAGCCAAGAGAGGGACCCACTCAGACCGGTCTGGCAGCGTGACGTAGTGGAACCAGCGCTGCCTAGGTAGGGTTTTACCTCCCCCCAGTCTGCTTCTGAGACCGAGTTTCCCCCTCTGCCCCATGGGCTAACAACAAGGCACTTTACAAACATTCTCTGTGTCATCGGCATTGTATGAAGGGGGAAACTGAGGCATGGAGCGGCATCTGATTTATATAGCTCAACCCAGTCCCCACCCCTCTCGGTCTGCAGGAAAAGAAGCCAAGTGCTTTTGTTCCCACCAGTCCTCCATTCCCCTGCTTCCACCTGATGTCAAATACACAAAGCTCACTACTTCTTCTTTCCTGCACTTAAGCCAAGCAGATCAGGATGGGGAGGAGACATGAGGGAGCCCCCAGGCTCTTGCTCTCTCTCGCACATACACACACATATATTACTTTAGAAAATGCCAGGTGTGAGCTAGAGGAGAATCTCCATTAACTGTTAGCACTATAGGGCATATGATACATACATAAAGCATTTACAGTCCATCCAGCAGAGGGCAACAATACACCCCGGACACATGTAGCTCCCCCTCCTTTTCCAAATGCCCCAAGATTTAAACTACTGGAGACTACCCATTAGCTGCTAGTTGTATAGGAACTATGGGTATGTCTACACTACAAAGTTAATTCGAACTAACAGCCGTTAGTTGGAAGTAACTTTCATAGGTGCTACACATACAAACCGCTAGTTTGGACTTAATTCGAACTAGGTAAACTTCATTCTACCAGGAGTAACGCCAAATTCGAATTCAGTAGTTGGAATTAAGGGCTGTGTAGCCACTTAATTCGAAGTAGCTGGAGCCCAGCCCTCCCCAGGTTCCCCTGGTGGCTGCTCTGGGCCAAAGCAGGAAAACTCCTCTCCTCTCCCCAGCCCTGGGGCCCTTAAAGGGGTAGACTCTGGCCAGACGGCACTTGCCAGAGCCAGCCCTGCCAGCAGTCTCTGCCCCGAGCCGGCGGCTGCAGGATGAGCCAGGCAGCCAGTGCCAGCGAGCCGTCCCCCCGCCCAGTCCCCCAGCACCCAGGGGCCAGCCAGGGGCCGTAGATGGCGCGCACCCTCCTGGTCTAGTGTGGAGGTCATGGACCTCATTGAGGTTTGGGGGCAGGGCCCCAGCGTCCATGATCTCTGTACTAGGAGCAGGAACGTGGCCGTCTACGGGCGCATAGCGGCCGCCATGGCCCGAAAGGGACACAGGCCACCCAGGAGCAGGCGAATCCTGGTGTTCTGGCTGTGGGGGAAAAAGACAGCCACAAGATGGCGTTTGGAGTCACACGGGCGAGTCGCCTGTCCAAGCGGGACCGAGTCCCTTCCAAAGAGAAACCATGGCAGCCATGCAAGTCCAAGGCTGCACAGGAAACCTCAGGAGCTGCGACTGGGGCTCAGTTCGCGCGGCCACGCTTCCCAGGGGAGGCATGAGACAGGCCCAGAGGTCTGCGCAGCAAACAGGCCCGCAGGAGGGAGGCGGCTAAGAACCCGCGCGGCTCGTGCGTTTCTCCCTCTCAGCTGGCGTAGAGGCGGGAGGGGAGCGACACCTGCCCGGCTGGAGCTTTCGCGCTTGGGCTCGGGGCTTAAGCCCTGAGGCCGAGGCCCCGGCGCGGTTGTTGGGAGACGGGCTCCTGTGGCACGGCACGGCCCCTGAACCTTGCCGGCCACAAGGTGACCTCACCGAGGCCGAGAGGGATGGCTTGGAGGTGGCAAAAGGGAGCCCTCTAGCAAGCGCCAGGAGGCCGAGCATAGCCACGTCCCGGGGTGGGCTCAAACCACCATCCTTTCGGTTAACAGCCGAACACGCTGACCCATTGCGCCACAGATACCTCGAAGGGCTTTCCGAAACGCTGCCTAGCAGCCTGCTCCTCTGCCTGGCCGTGCCAGTGCAGCCCAGGTGCTAGAGTGGATTGCGGGCAGTCTAGCCCCAAGGGAGCAGAGTGGCGCAGCGGAAGCGTGCTGGGCCCATACCCCAGAGGTCGATGGATCGAAACCATCCTCTGCTACGTGTGGGCCGGCCTCTTTTGACTCCGCGCCTTCACTCCAGGCTGCAAGTAGCTAAAGGCCAGGCCAGGATGCCGCCTGCGGGGAAGCTCTCGGCAGCCCCCCGCTTCCTGTGTGGGAGGCACGGAGGCCTCCTCTTCTGTCCTCAGGCAACAGGGCTTCCTCCTGCCCTTTTCCCACCCACAAGGGCCGCCGGGACCCGCTCAGGGAGCGCGCCAGGGAGGCTCTCCAGACGCTCGTGGAACAAAGCACTTCTGGACCACGCTACCCAGAGCCTTCATTCAGGCCTAGACAAAACGCCTAGACAAAGAGCTGCCACAGCATCAACACTGGCCTTGCTCTACTACTCCCAGGCACGCCAAACCCCTCACAAAGAGAACTTCTGCCTTCGCCATACTGCTCAACAACAGGACACGCGAGCAATTCCCTCCGACGCGCCGCTTCTCCCGCATCGCCACCACCCACGCTCTTTAGGCACACGCCGGCTGACCAAAACCCATCTCATCCCATCAAAAACTTCTGCCCAGCCCAAGAGGACCAGCTACGTTCCCGGCTCAATTCATCCCTTACAGTCAGAGCCAAAAATCACCAGCTGACGGTCCTTCAGAATCCTCAATGGAAAGGGGGAGAGGGAATTGTGGGAGCACTCTCCACGTTCTCGGTTGAGGCTTGCAGCAGTCATGGAAGAGAGAGCTGGCTTCGGTCAAGTCTCGGGAGTACGGCCACGGCTTGGACGGGTCCTTCAGTCCTTGGCTCAGAGCTTCGGTTGGTAGCCCACATCCTCCCGAGGTAAAAAAGCAGGAGGGCTTTCCTTCCAGGGCCTTTTGCATCTTCTGCCGTGGGAGGCGAATCCTGGTGTTCTGGCTGTGGGGGAAAAAGACAGCCACAAGATGGCGTTTGGAGTCACACGGGCGAGTCGCCTGTCCAAGCGGGACCGAGTCCCTTCCAAAGAGAAACCATGGCAGCCATGCAAGTCCAAGGCTGCACAGGAAACCTCAGGAGCTGCGACTGGGGCTCAGTTCGCGCGGCCACGCTTCCCAGGGGAGGCATGAGACAGGCCCAGAGGTCTGCGCAGCAAACAGGCCCGCAGGAGGGAGGCGGCTAAGAACCCGCGCGGCTCGTGCGTTTCTCCCTCTCAGCTGGCGTAGAGGCGGGAGGGGAACGACACCTGCCCGGCTGGAGCTTTCGCGCTTGGGCTCGGGGCTTAAGCCCCGAGGCCGAGGCCCCGGCGCGGTTGCTGGGAGACGGGCTCCCGTGGCACGGCACGGCCCCTGAACCTTGCCGGCCACAAGGTGACCTCACCGAGGCCGAGAGGGATGGCTTGGAGGTGGCAAAAGGGAGCCCTCTAGCAAGCGCCAGGAGGCCGAGCGTAGCCACGTCCCCGGGTGGGCTCGAACCACCATCCTTTCGGTTAACAGCCGAACGCGCTGACCCATTGCGCCACAGAGACCTCGAAGGGCTTTCCGAAACGCTGCCTAGCAGCCTGCTCCTCTGCCTGGCCGTGCCAGTGCAGCCCAGGTGCTAGAGTGGATTGCGGGCAGTTTAGCCCCAAGGGAGCAGAGTGGCGCAGCGGAAGCGTGCTGGGCCCATAACCCAGAGGTCGATGGATCGAAACCATCCTCTGCTACGTGTGGGCCGGCCTCTTTTGACTCCGCGCCTTCACTCCAGGCTGCAAGTAGCTAAAGGCCAGGCCAGGATGCCGCCTGAGGGGAAGCTCTCGGCAGCCCCCTGCTTCCTGTGTGGGAGGCACGGAGGCCTCCTCTTCTGTCCTCAGGCAACAGGGCTTCCTCCTGCCCTTTTCCCACCCACAAGGGCCTCCGGGACCCGCTCAGGGAGCGCGCCAGGGAGGCTCTCCAGACGCTCGTGGAACAAAGCACTTCTGGACCACGCTACCCAGAGCCTTCATTCAGGCCTAGACAAAACGCCTAGACAAAGAGCTGCCACAGCATCAACACTGGCCTTGCTCTACTACTCCCAGGCACGCCAAACCCCTCACAAAGAGAACTTCTGCCTTCGCCATACTGCTCAACAACAGGACACGCGAGCAATTCCCTCCGACGCGCCGCTTCTCCCGCATCGCCACCACCCACGCTCTTTAGGCACACGCCGGCTGACCAAAACCCATCTCATCCCATCAAAAGCTTCTGCCCAGCCCAAGAGGACCAGCTACGTTCCCGGCTCAATTCATCCCTTACAGTCAGAGCCAAAAATCACCAGCTGACGGTCCTTCAGAATCCTCAATGGAAAGGGGGAGAGGGAATTGTGGGAGCACGGGCAGCACTCGCCACGGTCTCGGTTGAGGCTTGCAGCAGTCATGGAAGAGAGAGCTGGCTTCGGTCAAGTCTCGGGAGTACGGCCACGGCTTGGACGGGTCCTTCAGTCCTTGGCTCAGAGCTTCGGTTGGTAGCCCACATCCTCCCGAGGTAAAAAAGCAGGAGGGCTTTCCTTCCAGGGCCTTTTGCATCTTCTGCCGTGGGAGGCGAATCCTGGTGTTCTGGCTGTGGGGGAAAAAGACAGCCACAAGATGGCGTTTGGAGTCACACGGGCGAGTCGCCTGTCCAAGCGGGACCGAGTCCCTTCCAAAGAGAAACCATGGCAGCCATGCAAGTCCAAGGCTGCACAGGAAACCTCAGGAGCTGCGACTGGGGCTCAGTTCGCGCGGCCACGCTTCCCAGGGGAGGCATGAGACAGGCCCAGAGGTCTGCGCAGCAAACAGGCCCGCAGGAGGGAGGCGGCTAAGAACCCGCGCGGCTCGTGCGTTTCTCCCTCTCAGCTGGCGTAGAGGCGGGAGGGGAACGACACCTGCCCGGCTGGAGCTTTCGCGCTTGGGCTCGGGGCTTAAGCCCCGAGGCCGAGGCCCCGGTGCGGTTGCTGGGAGACGGGCTCCCGTGGCACGGCACGGCCCCTGAACCTTGCCGGCCACAAGGTGACCTCACCGAGGCCGAGGGATGGCTTGGAGGTGGCAAAAGGGAGCCCGCTAGCAAGCGCCAGGAGGCCGAGCGTAGCCACGTCCCCGGGTGGGCTCGAACCACCATCCTTTCGGTTAACAGCCGAACGCGCTGACCCATTGCGCCACAGAGACCTCGAAGGGCTTTCCGAAACGCTGCCTAGCAGCCTGCTCCTCTGGCTGGCCGTGCCAGTGCAGCCCAGGTGCTAGAGTGGATTGCGGGCAGTCTAGCCCCAAGGGAGCAGAGTGGCGCAGCGGAAGCGTGCTGGGCCCATAACCCAGAGGTCGATGGATCGAAACCATCCTCTGCTACGTGTAGGCCGTCTTCTTTTGACTCCACGCCTTCACTCCAGGCTGCAAGTAGCTAAAGGCCAGGCCAGGATGCCGCCTGCGGGGAAGCTCTCGGCAGCCCCCCGCTTCCTGTGTGGGAGGCACGGAGGCCTCCTCTTCTGTCCTCAGGCAACAGGGCTTCCTCCTGCCCTTTTCCCACCCACAAGGGCCGCCGGGACCCGCTCAGGGAGCGCGCCAGGGAGGCTCTCCAGACGCTCGTGGAACAAAGCACTTCTGGACCACGCTACCCAGAGCCTTCATTCAGGCCTAGACAAAACGCCTAGACAAAGAGCTGCCACAGCATCAACACTGGCCTTGCTCTACTACTCCCAGGCACGCCAAACCCCTCACAAAGAGAACTTCTGCCTTCGCCATACTGCTCAACAACAGGACACGCGAGCAATTCCCTCCGACGCGCCGCTTCTCCCGCATCGCCACCACCCACGCTCTTTAGGCACACGCCGGCTGACCAAAACCCATCTCATCCCATCAAAAGCTTCTGCCCAGCCCAAGAGGACCAGCTACGTTCCCGGCTCAATTCATCCCTTACAGTCAGAGCCAAAAATCACCAGCTGACGGTCCTTCAGAATCCTCAATGGAAAGGGGGAGAGGGAATTGTGGCAGCACGGGCAGCACTCGCCACGTTCTCGGTTGAGGCTTGCAGCAGTCATGGAAGAGAGAGCTGGCTTCGGTCAAGTCTCGGGAGTACGGCCACGGCTTGGACGGGTCCTTCAGTCCTTGGCTCAGAGCTTCGGTTGGTAGCCCACATCCTCCCGAGGTAAAAAAGCAGGAGGGCTTTCCTTCCAGGGCCTTTTGCATCTTCTGCCGTGGGAGGCGAATCCTGGTGTTCTGGCTGTGGGGGAAAAAGACAGCCACAAGATGGCGTTTGGAGTCACACGGGCGAGTCGCCTGTCCAAGCGGGACCGAGTCCCTTCCAAAGAGAAACCATGGCAGCCATGCAAGTCCAAGGCTGCACAGGAAACCTCAGGAGCTGCGACTGGGGCTCAGTTCGCGCGGCCACGCTTCCCAGGGGAGGCATGAGACAGGCCCAGAGGTCTGCGCAGCAAACAGGCCCGCAGGAGGGAGGCGGCTAAGAACCCGCGCGGCTCGTGCGTTTCTCCCTCTCAGCTGGCGTAGAGGCGGGAGGGGAACGACACCTGCCCGGCTGGAGCTTTCGCGCTTGGGCTCGGGGCTTAAGCCCCGAGGCCGAGGCCCCGGTGCGGTTGCTGGGAGACGGGCTCCCGTGGCACGGCACGGCCCCTGAACCTTGCCGGCCACAAGGTGACCTCACCGAGGCCGAGAGGGATGGCTTGGAGGTGGCAAAAGGGAGCCCGCTAGCAAGCGCCAGGAGGCCGAGCGTAGCCACGTCCCCGGGTGGGCTCGAACCACCATCCTTTCGGTTAACAGCTGAACGCGCTGACCCATTGCGCCACAGAGACCTCGAAGTGCTTTCCGAAACGATGCCTAGCAGCCTGCTCCTCTGCCTGGCCGTGCCAGTGCAGCCCAGGTGCTAGAGTGGATTGCGGGCAGTCTAGCCCAAAGGGAGCAGAGTGGCGCAGCGGAAGCGTGCTGGGCCCATAACCCAGAGGTCGATGGATCGAAACCATCCTCTGCTATGTGTGGGCCAGCCTCTTTTGACTCCGCGCCTTCACTCCAGGCTGCAAGTAGCTAAAGGCCAGGCCAGGATGCCGCCTGCGGGGAAGCTCTCGGCAGCCCCCCGCTTCCTGTGTGGGAGGCACGGAGGCCTCCTCTTCTGTCCTCAGGCAACAGGGCTTCCTCCTGCCCTTTTCCCACCCACAAGGGCCGCCGGGACCCGCTCAGGGAGCGCGCCAGGGAGGCTCTCCAGACGCTCGTGGAACAAAGCACTTCTGGACCACGCTACCCAGAGCCTTCATTCAGGCCTAGACAAAACGCCTAGACAAAGAGCTGCCACAGCATCAACACTGGCCTTGCTCTACTACTCCCAGGCACGCCAAACCCCTCACAAAGAGAACTTCTGCCTTCGCCATACTGCTCAACAACAGGACACGCGAGCAATTCCCTCCGACGCGCCGCTTCTCCCGCATCGCCACCACCCACGCTCTTTAGGCACACGCCGGCTGACCAAAACCCATCTCATCCCATCAAAAGCTTCTGCCCAGCCCAAGAGGACCAGCTACGTTCCCGGCTCAATTCATCCCTTACAGTCAGAGCCAAAAATCACCAGCTGACGGTCCTTCAGAATCCTCAATGGAAAGGGGGAGAGGGAATTGTGGGAGCACGGGCAGCACTCGCCACGTTCTCGGTTGAGGCTTGCAGCAGTCATGGAAGAGAGAGCTGGCTTCGGTCAAGTCTCGGGAGTACGGCCACGGCTTGGACGGGTCCTTCAGTCCTTGGCTCAGAGCTTCGGTTGGTAGCCCACATCCTCCCGAGGTAAAAAAGCAGGAGGGCTTTCCTTCCAGGGCCTTTTGCATCTTCTGCCGTGGGAGGCGAATCCTGGTGTTCTGGCTGTGGGGGAAAAAGACAGCCACAAGATGGCGTTTGGAGTCACACGGGCGAGTCGCCTGTCCAAGCGGGACCGAGTCCCTTCCAAAGAGAAACCATGGCAGCCATGCAAGTCCAAGGCTGCACAGGAAACCTCAGGAGCTGCGACTGGGGCTCAGTTCGCGCGGCCACGCTTCCCAGGGGAGGCATGAGACAGGCCCAGAGGTCTGCGCAGCAAACAGGCCCGCAGGAGGGAGGCGGCTAAGAACCCGCGCGGCTCGTGCGTTTCTCCCTCTCAGCTGGCGTAGAGGCGGGAGGGGAACGACACCTGCCCGGCTGGAGCTTTCGCGCTTGGGCTCGGGGCTTAAGCCCCGAGGCCGAGGCCCCGGTGCGGTTGCTGGGAGACGGGCTCCCGTGGCACGGCACGGCCCCTGAACCTTGCCGGCCACAAGGTGACCTCACCGAGGCCGAGAGGGATGGCTTGGAGGTGGCAAAAGGGAGCCCGCTAGCAAGCGCCAGGAGGCCGAGCGTAGCCACGTCCGCGGGTGGGCTCGAACCACCATCCTTTCGGTTAACAGCCGAACGCGCTGACCCATTGCGCCACAGAGACCTCAAAGGGGTTTCCGAAACGCTGCCTAGCAGCCTGCTCCTCTGGCTGGCCGTGCCAGTGCAGCCCAGGTGCTAGAGTGGATTGCGGGCAGTCTAGCCCCAAGGGAGCAGAGTGGCGCAGCGGAAGCGTGCTGGGCCCATAACCCAGAGGTCGATGGATCGAAACCATCCTCTGCTACGTGTGGGCCGTCTTCTTTTGACTCCGCGCCTTCACTCCAGGCTGCAAGTAGCTAAAGGCCAGGCCAGGATGCCGCCTGCGGGGAAGCTCTCGGCAGCCCCCCGCTTCCTGTGTGGGAGGCACGGAGGCCTCCTCTTCTGTCCTCAGGCAACAGGGCTTCCTCCTGCCCTTTTCCCACCCACAAGGGCCGCCGGGACCCGCTCAGGGAGCGCGCCAGGGAGGCTCTCCAGACGCTCGTGGAACAAAGCACTTCTGGACCACGCTACCCAGAGCCTTCATTCAGGCCTAGACAAAACGCCTAGACAAAGAGCTGCCACAGCATCAACACTGGCCTTGCTCTACTACTCCCAGGCACGCCAAACCCCTCACAAAGAGAACTTCTGCCTTCGCCATACTGCTCAACAACAGGACACGCGAGCAATTCCCTCCGACGCGCCGCTTCTCCCGCATCGCCACCACCCACGCTCTTTAGGCACACGCCGGCTGACCAAAACCCATCTCATCCCATCAAAAGCTTCTGCCCAGCCCAAGAGGACCAGCTACGTTCCCGGCTCAATTCATCCCTTACAGTCAGAGCCAAAAATCACCAGCTGACGGTCCTTCAGAATCCTCAATGGAAAGGGGGAGAGGGAATTGTGGCAGCACGGGCAGCACTCGCCACGTTCTCGGTTGAGGCTTGCAGCAGTCATGGAAGAGAGAGCTGGCTTCGGTCAAGTCTCGGGAGTACGGCCACGGCTTGGACGGGTCCTTCAGTCCTTGGCTCAGAGCTTCGGTTGGTAGCCCACATCCTCCCGAGGTAAAAAAGCAGGAGGGCTTTCCTTCCAGGGCCTTTTGCATCTTCTGCCGTGGGAGGCGAATCCTGGTGTTCTGGCTGTGGGGGAAAAAGACAGCCACAAGATGGCGTTTGGAGTCACACGGGCGAGTCGCCTGTCCAAGCGGGACCGAGTCCCTTCCAAAGAGAAACCATGGCAGCCATGCAAGTCCAAGGCTGCACAGGAAACCTCAGGAGCTGCGACTGGGGCTCAGTTCGCGCGGCCACGCTTCCCAGGGGAGGCATGAGACAGGCCCAGAGGTCTGCGCAGCAAACAGGCCCGCAGGAGGGAGGCGGCTAAGAACCCGCGCGGCTCGTGCGTTTCTCCCTCTCAGCTGGCGTAGAGGCGGGAGGGGAGCGACACCTGCCCGGCTGGAGCTTTCGCGCTTGGGCTCGGGGCTTAAGCCCTGAGGCCGAGGCCCCGGCGCGGTTGCTGGGAGACGGGCTCCTGTGGCACGGCACGGCCCCTGAACCTTGCCGGCCACAAGGTGACCTCACCGAGGCCGAGAGGGATGGCTTGGAGGTGGCAAAAGGGAGCCCGCTAGCAAGCGCCAGGAGGCCGAGCGTAGCCACGTCCCCGGGTGGGCTCGAACCACCATCCTTTCGGTTAACAGCCGAACGCGCTGACCCATTGCGCCACAGAGACCTCGAAGGGCTTTCCGAAACGCTGCCTAGCAGCCTGCTCCTCTGCCTGGCCGTGCCAGTGCAGCCCAGGTGCTAGAGTGGATTGCGGGCAGTCTAGCCCCAAGGGAGCAGAGTGGCGCAGCGGAAGCGTGCTGGGCCCATAACCCAGAGGTCGATGGATCGAAACCATCCTCTGCTACGTGTGGGCCGTCCTCTTTTGACTCCGCGCCTTCACTCCAGGCTGCAAGTAGCTAAAGGCCAGGCCAGGATGCCGCCTGCGGGGAAGCTCTCGGCAGCCCCCCGCTTCCTGTGTGGGAGGCATGGAGGCCTCCTCTTCTGTCCTCAGGCAACAGGGCTTCCTCCTGCCCTTTTCCCACCCACAAGGGCCGCCGGGACCCGCTCAGGGAGCGCGCCAGGGAGGCTCTCCAGACGCTCGTGGAACAAAGCACTTCTGGACCACGCTACCCAGAGCCTTCATTCAGGCCTAGACAAAACGCCTAGACAAAGAGCTGCCACAGCATCAACACTGGCCTTGCTCTACTACTCCCAGGCACGCCAAACCCCTCACAAAGAGAACTTCTGCCTTCGCCATACTGCTCAACAACAGGACACACGAGCAATTCCCTCCGACGCGCCGCTTCTCCCGCATCGCCACCACCCACGCTCTTTAGGCACACGCCGGCTGACCAAAACCCATCTCATCCCATCAAAAGCTTCTGCCCAGCCCAAGAGGACCAGCTACGTTCCCGGCTCAATTCATCCCTTACAGTCAGAGCCAAAAATCACCAGCTGACGGTCCTTCAGAATCCTCAATGGAAAGGGGGAGAGGGAATTGTGGGAGCACTCGCCACGTTCTCGGTTGAGGCTTGCAGCAGTCATGGAAGAGAGAGCTGGCTTCGGTCAAGTCTCGGGAGTACGGCCACGGCTTGGACGGGTCCTTCAGTCCTTGGCTCAGAGCTTCGGTTGGTAGCCCACATCCTCCCGAGGTAAAAAAGCAGGAGGGCTTTCCTTCCAGGGCCTTTTGCATCTTCTGCCGTGGGAGGCGAATCCTGGTGTTCTGGCTGTGGGGGAAAAAGACAGCCACAAGATGGCGTTTGGAGTCACACGGGCGAGTCGCCTGTCCAAGCGGGACAGAGTCCCTTCCAAAGAGAAACCATGGCAGCCATGCAAGTCCAAGGCTGCACAGGAAACCTCAGGAGCTGCGACTGGGGCTCAGTTCGCGCGGCCACGCTTCCCAGGGGAGGCATGAGACAGGCCCAGAGGTCTGCGCAGCAAACAGGCCCGCAGGAGGGAGGCGGCTAAGAACCCGCGCGGCTCGTGCGTTTCTCCCTCTCAGCTGGCGTAGAGGCGGGAGGGGAACGAAACCTGCCCGGCTGGAGCTTTCGCGCTTGGGCTCGGGGCTTAAGCCCCGAGGCCGAGGCCCCGGCGCGGTTGCTGGGAGACGGGCTCCTGTGGCACGGCACGGCCCCTGAACCTTGCCGGCCACAAGGTGACCTCACCGAGGCCGAGAGGGATGGCTTGGAGGTGGCAAAAGGGAGCCCGCTAGCAAGCGCCAGGAGGCCGAGCGTAGCCACGTCCCCAGGTGGGCTCGAACCACCATCCTTTCGGTTAACAGCCGAACGCGCTGACCCATTGCGCCACAGAGACCTCAAAGGGCTTTCCGAAACGCTGCCTAGCAGCCTGCTCCTCTGCCTGGCCGTGCCAGTGCAGCCCAGGTGCTAGAGTGGATTGCGGGCAGTCTAGCCCCAAGGGAGCAGAGTGGCGCAGCGGAAGCGTGCTGGGCCCATAACCCAGAGGTCGATGGATCGAAACCATCCTCTGCTACGTGTGGGCCGGCCTCTTTTGACTCCGCGCCTTCACTCCAGGCTGCAAGTAGCTAAAGGCCAGGCCAGGATGCCGCCTGCGGGGAAGCTCTCGGCAGCCCCCCGCTTCCTGTGTGGGAGGCACGGAGGCCTCCTCTTCTGTCCTCAGGCAACAGGGCTTCCTCCTGCCCTTTTCCCACCCACAAGGGCCGCCGGGACCCGCTCAGGGAGCGCGCCAGGGAGGCTCTCCAGACGCTCGTGGAACAAAGCACTTCTGGACCACGCTACCCAGAGCCTTCATTCAGGCCTAGACAAAACGCCTAGACAAAGAGCTGCCACAGCATCAACACTGGCCTTGCTCTACTACTCCCAGGCACGCCAAACCCCTCACAAAGAGAACTTCTGCCTTCGCCATACTGCTCAACAACAGGACACGCGAGCAATTCCCTCCGACGCGCCGCTTCTCCCGCATCGCCACCACCCACGCTCTTTAGGCACACGCCGGCTGACCAAAACCCATCTCATCCCATCAAAAGCTTCTGCCCAGCCCAAGAGGACCAGCTACGTTCCCGGCTCAATTCATCCCTTACAGTCAGAGCCAAAAATCACCAGCTGACGGTCCTTCAGAATCCTCAATGGAAAGGGGGAGAGGGAATTGTGGGAGCACTGGCAGCACTCGCCACGTTCTCGGTTGAGGCTTGCAGCAGTCATGGAAGAGAGAGCTGGCTTCGGTCAAGTCTCGGGAGTACGGCAACGGCTTGGACGGGTCCTTCAGTCCTTGGCTCAGAGCTTCGGTTGGTAGCCCACATCCTCCCGAGGTAAAAAAGCAGGAGGGCTTTCCTTCCAGGGCCTTTTGCATCTTCTGCCGTGGGAGGCGAATCCTGGTGTTCTGGCTGTGGGGGAAAAAGACAGCCACAAGATGGCGTTTGGAGTCACACGGGCGAGTCGCCTGTCCAAGCGGGACCGAGTCCCTTCCAAAGAGAAACCATGGCAGCCATGCAAGTCCAAGGCTGCACAGGAAACCTCAGGAGCTGCGACTGGGGCTCAGTTCGCGCGGCCACGCTTCCCAGGGGAGGCATGAGACAGGCCCAGAGGTCTGCGCAGCAAACAGGCCCGCAGGAGGGAGGCGGCTAAGAACCCGCGCGGCTCGTGCGTTTCTCCCTCTCAGCTGGCGTAGAGGCGGGAGGGGAACGACACCTGCCCGGCTGGAGCTTTCGCGCTTGGGCTCGGGGCTTAAGCCCCGAGGCCGAGGCCCCGGCGCGGTTGCTGGGAGACGGGCTCCCGTGGCACGGCACGGCCCCTGAACCTTGCCGGCCACAAGGTGACCTCACCGAGGCCGAGAGGGATGGCTTGGAGGTGGCAAAAGGGAGCCCGCTAGCAAGCGCCAGGAGGCCGAGCGTAGCCACGTCCGTGGGTGGGCTCGAACCACCATCCTTTCGGTTAACAGCTGAACGCGCTGACCCATTTCGCCACAGAGACCTCGAAGTGCTTTCCGAAACGCTGCCTAGCAGCCTGCTCCTCTGCCTGGCCGTGCCAGTGCAGCCCAGGTGCTAGAGTGGATTGCGGGCAGTCTAGCCCCAAGGGAGCAGAGTGGCGCAGCGGAAGCGTGCTGGGCCCATAACCCAGAGGTTGATGGATCGAAACCATCCTCTGCTACGTGTGGGCCAGCCTCTTTTGACTCCGCGCCTTCACTCCAGGCTGCAAGTAGCTAAAGGCCAGGCCAGGATGCCGCCTGCGGGGAAGCTCTCGGCAGCCCCCCGCTTCCTGTGTGGGAGGCACGGAGGCCTCCTCTTCTGTCCTCAGGCAACAGGGCTTCCTCCTGCCCTTTTCCCACCCACAAGGGCCGCCGGGACCCGCTCAGGGAGCGCGCCAGGGAGGCTCTCCAGACGCTCGTGGAACAAAGCACTTCTGGACCACGCTACCCAGAGCCTTCATTCAGGCCTAGACAAAACGCCTAGACAAAGAGCTGCCACAGCATCAACACTGGCCTTGCTCTACTACTCCCAGGCACGCCAAACCCCTCACAAAGAGAACTTCTGCCTTCGCCATACTGCTCAACAACAGGACACGCGAGCAATTCCCTCCGACGCGCCGCTTCTCCCGCATCGCCACCACCCACGCTCTTTAGGCACACGCCGGCTGACCAAAACCCATCTCATCCCATCAAAAGCTTCTGCCCAGCCCAAGAGGACCAGCTACGTTCCCGGCTCAATTCATCCCTTACAGTCAGAGCCAAAAATCACCAGCTGACGGTCCTTCAGAATCCTCAATGGAAAGGCGGAGAGGGAATTGTGGGAGCACGGGCAGCACTCGCCACGTTCTCGGTTGAGGCTTGCAGCAGTCATGGAAGAGAGAGCTGGCTTCGGTCAAGTCTCGGGAGTACGGCCACGGCTTGGACGGGTCCTTCAGTCCTTGGCTCAGAGCTTCGGTTGGTAGCCCACATCCTCCCGAGGTAAAAAAGCAGGAGGGCTTTCCTTCCAGGGCCTTTTGCATCTTCTGCCGTGGGAGGCGAATCCTGGTGTTCTGGCTGTGGGGGAAAAAGACAGCCACAAGATGGCGTTTGGAGTCACACGGGCGAGTCGCCTGTCCAAGCGGGACCGAGTCCCTTCCAAAGAGAAACCATGGCAGCCATGCAAGTCCAAGGCTGCACAGGAAACCTCAGGAGCTGCGACTGGGGCTCAGTTCGCGCGGCCACGCTTCCCAGGGGAGGCATGAGACAGGCCCAGAGGTCTGCGCAGCAAACAGGCCCGCAGGAGGGAGGCGGCTAAGAACCCGCGCGGCTCGTGCGTTTCTCCCTCTCAGCTGGCGTAGAGGCGGGAGGGGAACGACACCTGCCCGGCTGGAGCTTCCGCGCTTGGGCTCGGGGCTTAAGCCCTGAGGCCGAGGCCCCGGCGCGGTTGCTGGGAGACGGGCTCCAGTGGCACGGCACGGCCCCTGAACCTTGCCGGCCACAAGGTGACCTCACCGAGGCCGAGAGGGATGGCTTGGAGGTGGCAAAAGGGAGCCCGCTAGCAAGCGCCAGGAGGCCGAGCGTAGCCACGTCCCCGGGTGGGCTCGAACCACCATCCTTTCGGTTAACAGCCAAACGCGCTGACCCATTGCGCCACAGAGACCTCGAAGGGCTTTCCGAAACGCTGCCTAGCAGCCTGCTCCTCTGCCTGGCCGTGCCAGTGCAGCCCAGGTGCTAGAGTGGATTGCGGGCAGTCTAGCCCCAAGGGAGCAGAGTGGCGCAGCGGAAGCGTGCTGGGCCCATAACCCAGAGGTCGATGGATCGAAACCATCCTCTGCTACGTGTGGGCCGGCCTCTTTTGACTCCGCGCCTTCACTCCAGGCTGCAAGTAGCTAAAGGCCAGGCCAGGATGCCGCCTGCGGGGAAGCTCTCGGCAGCCCCCCGCTTCCTGTGTGGGAGGCACGGAGGCCTCCTCTTCTGTCCTCAGGCAACAGGGCTTCCTCCTGCCCTTTTCCCACCCACAAGGGCCGCCGGGACCCGCTCAGGGAGCGCGCCAGGGAGGCTCTCCAGACGCTCGTGGAACAAAGCACTTCTGGACCACGCTACCCAGAGCCTTCATTCAGGCCTAGACAAAACGCCTAGACAAAGAGCTGCCACAGCATCAACACTGGCCTTGCTCTACTACTCCCAGGCACGCCAAACCCCTCACAAAGAGAACTTCTGCCTTCGCCATACTGCTCAACAACAGGACACGCGAGCAATTCCCTCCGACGCGCCGCTTCTCCCGCATCGCCACCACCCACGCTCTTTAGGCACACGCCGGCTGACCAAAACCCATCTCATCCCATCAAAAGCTTCTGCCCAGCCCAAGAGGACCAGCTACGTTCCCGGCTCAATTCATCCCTTACAGTCAGAGCCAAAAATCACCAGCTGACGGTCCTTCAGAATCCTCAATGGAAAGGCGGAGAGGGAATTGTGGGAGCACGGGCAGCACTCGCCACGTTCTCGGTTGAGGCTTGCAGCAGTCATGGAAGAGAGAGCTGGCTTCGGTCAAGTCTCGGGAGTACGGCCACGGCTTGGACGGGTCCTTCAGTCCTTGGCTCAGAGCTTCGGTTGGTAGCCCACATCCTCCCGAGGTAAAAAAGCAGGAGGGCTTTCCTTCCAGGGCCTTTTGCATCTTCTGCCGTGGGAGGCGAATCCTGGTGTTCTGGCTGTGGGGGAAAAAGACAGCCACAAGATGGCGTTTGGAGTCACACGGGCGAGTCGCCTGTCCAAGCGGGACCGAGTCCCTTCCAAAGAGAAACCATGGCAGCCATGCAAGTCCAAGGCTGCACAGGAAACCTCAGGAGCTGCGACTGGGGCTCAGTTCGCGCGGCCACGCTTCCCAGGGGAGGCATGAGACAGGCCCAGAGGTCTGCGCAGCAAACAGGCCCGCAGGAGGGAGGCGGCTAAGAACCCGCGCGGCTCGTGCGTTTCTCCCTCTCAGCTGGCGTAGAGGCGGGAGGGGAACGACACCTGCCCGGCTGGAGCTTCCGCGCTTGGGCTCGGGGCTTAAGCCCTGAGGCCGAGGCCCCGGCGCGGTTGCTGGGAGACGGGCTCCAGTGGCACGGCACGGCCCCTGAACCTTGCCGGCCACAAGGTGACCTCACCGAGGCCGAGAGGGATGGCTTGGAGGTGGCAAAAGGGAGCCCGCTAGCAAGCGCCAGGAGGCCGAGCGTAGCCACGTCCCCGGGTGGGCTCGAACCACCATCCTTTCGGTTAACAGCCAAACGCGCTGACCCATTGCGCCACAGAGACCTCGAAGGGCTTTCCGAAACGCTGCCTAGCAGCCTGCTCCTCTGCCTGGCCGTGCCAGTGCAGCCCAGGTGCTAGAGTGGATTGCGGGCAGTCTAGCCCCAAGGGAGCAGAGTGGCGCAGCGGAAGCGTGCTGGGCCCATAACCCAGAGGTCGATGGATCGAAACCATCCTCTGCTACGTGTGGGCCGGCCTCTTTTGACTCCGCGCCTTCACTCCAGGCTGCAAGTAGCTAAAGGCCAGGCCAGGATGCCGCCTGCGGGGAAGCTCTCGGCAGCCCCCCGCTTCCTGTGTGGGAGGCACGGAGGCCTCCTCTTCTGTCCTCAGGCAACAGGGCTTCCTCCTGCCCTTTTCCCACCCACAAGGGCCGCCGGGACCCGCTCAGGGAGCGCGCCAGGGAGGCTCTCCAGACGCTCGTGGAACAAAGCACTTCTGGACCACGCTACCCAGAGCCTTCATTCAGGCCTAGACAAAACGCCTAGACAAAGAGCTGCCACAGCATCAACACTGGCCTTGCTCTACTACTCCCAGGCACGCCAAACCCCTCACAAAGAGAACTTCTGCCTTCGCCATACTGCTCAACAACAGGACACGCGAGCAATTCCCTCCGACGCGCCGCTTCTCCCGCATCGCCACCACCCACGCTCTTTAGGCACACGCCGGCTGACCAAAACCCATCTCATCCCATCAAAAGCTTCTGCCCAGCCCAAGAGGACCAGCTACGTTCCCGGCTCAATTCATCCCTTACAGTCAGAGCCAAAAATCACCAGCTGACGGTCCTTCAGAATCCTCAATGGAAAGGCGGAGAGGGAATTGTGGGAGCACGGGCAGCACTCGCCACGTTCTCGGTTGAGGCTTGCAGCAGTCATGGAAGAGAGAGCTGGCTTCGGTCAAGTCTCGGGAGTACGGCCACGGCTTGGACGGGTCCTTCAGTCCTTGGCTCAGAGCTTCGGTTGGTAGCCCACATCCTCCCGAGGTAAAAAAGCAGGAGGGCTTTCCTTCCAGGGCCTTTTGCATCTTCTGCCGTGGGAGGCGAATCCTGGTGTTCTGGCTGTGGGGGAAAAAGACAGCCACAAGATGGCGTTTGGAGTCACACGGGCGAGTCGCCTGTCCAAGCGGGACCGAGTCCCTTCCAAAGAGAAACCATGGCAGCCATGCAAGTCCAAGGCTGCACAGGAAACCTCAGGAGCTGCGACTGGGGCTCAGTTCGCGCGGCCACGCTTCCCAGGGGAGGCATGAGACAGGCCCAGAGGTCTGCGCAGCAAACAGGCCCGCAGGAGGGAGGCGGCTAAGAACCCGCGCGGCTCGTGCGTTTCTCCCTCTCAGCTGGCGTAGAGGCGGGAGGGGAACGACACCTGCCCGGCTGGAGCTTCCGCGCTTGGGCTCGGGGCTTAAGCCCTGAGGCCGAGGCCCCGGCGCGGTTGCTGGGAGACGGGCTCCAGTGGCACGGCACGGCCCCTGAACCTTGCCGGCCACAAGGTGACCTCACCGAGGCCGAGAGGGATGGCTTGGAGGTGGCAAAAGGGAGCCCGCTAGCAAGCGCCAGGAGGCCGAGCGTAGCCACGTCCCCGGGTGGGCTCGAACCACCATCCTTTCGGTTAACAGCCAAACGCGCTGACCCATTGCGCCACAGAGACCTCGAAGGGCTTTCCGAAACGCTGCCTAGCAGCCTGCTCCTCTGCCTGGCCGTGCCAGTGCAGCCCAGGTGCTAGAGTGGATTGCGGGCAGTCTAGCCCCAAGGGAGCAGAGTGGTGCAGCGGAAGCGTGCTGGGCCCATAACCCAGAGGTCGATGGATCGAAACCATCCTCTGCTACGTGTGGGCCGGCCTCTTTTGACTCCGCGCCTTCACTCCAGGCTGCAAGTAGCTAAAGGCCAGGCCAGGATGCCGCCTGCGGGGAAGCTCTCGGCAGCCCCCCGCTTCCTGTGTGGGAGGCACGGAGGCCTCCTCTTCTGTCCTCAGGCAACAGGGCTTCCTCCTGCCCTTTTCCCACCCACAAGGGCCGCCGGGACCCGCTCAGGGAGCGCGCCAGGGAGGCTCTCCAGACGCTCGTGGAACAAAGCACTTCTGGACCACGCTACCCAGAGCCTTCATTCAGGCCTAGACAAAACGCCTAGACAAAGAGCTGCCACAGCATCAACACTGGCCTTGCTCTACTACTCCCAGGCACGCCAAACCCCTCACAAAGAGAACTTCTGCCTTCGCCATACTGCTCAACAACAGGACACGCGAGCAATTCCCTCCGACGCGCCGCTTCTCCCGCATCGCCACCACCCACGCTCTTTAGGCACACGCCGGCTGACCAAAACCCATCTCATCCCATCAAAAGCTTCTGCCCAGCCCAAGAGGACCAGCTACGTTCCCGGCTCAATTCATCCCTTACAGTCAGAGCCAAAAATCACCAGCTGACGGTCCTTCAGAATCCTCAATGGAAAGGCGGAGAGGGAATTGTGGGAGCACGGGCAGCACTCGCCACGTTCTCGGTTGAGGCTTGCAGCAGTCATGGAAGAGAGAGCTGGCTTCGGTCAAGTCTCGGGAGTACGGCCACGGCTTGGACGGGTCCTTCAGTCCTTGGCTCAGAGCTTCGGTTGGTAGCCCACATCCTCCCGAGGTAAAAAAGCAGGAGGGCTTTCCTTCCAGGGCCTTTTGCATCTTCTGCCGTGGGAGGCGAATCCTGGTGTTCTGGCTGTGGGGGAAAAAGACAGCCACAAGATGGCGTTTGGAGTCACACGGGCGAGTCGCCTGTCCAAGCGGGACCGAGTCCCTTCCAAAGAGAAACCATGGCAGCCATGCAAGTCCAAGGCTGCACAGGAAACCTCAGGAGCTGCGACTGGGGCTCAGTTCGCGCGGCCACGCTTCCCAGGGGAGGCATGAGACAGGCCCAGAGGTCTGCGCAGCAAACAGGCCCGCAGGAGGGAGGCGGCTAAGAACCCGCGCGGCTCGTGCGTTTCTCCCTCTCAGCTGGCGTAGAGGCGGGAGGGGAACGACACCTGCCCGGCTGGAGCTTCCGCGCTTGGGCTCGGGGCTTAAGCCCTGAGGCCGAGGCCCCGGCGCGGTTGCTGGGAGACGGGCTCCAGTGGCACGGCACGGCCCCTGAACCTTGCCGGCCACAAGGTGACCTCACCGAGGCCGAGAGGGATGGCTTGGAGGTGGCAAAAGGGAGCCCGCTAGCAAGCGCCAGGAGGCCGAGCGTAGCCACGTCCCCGGGTGGGCTCGAACCACCATCCTTTCGGTTAACAGCCAAACGCGCTGACCCATTGCGCCACAGAGACCTCGAAGGGCTTTCCGAAACGCTGCCTAGCAGCCTGCTCCTCTGCCTGGCCGTGCCAGTGCAGCCCAGGTGCTAGAGTGGATTGCGGGCAGTCTAGCCCCAAGGGAGCAGAGTGGCGCAGCGGAAGCGTGCTGGGCCCATAACCCAGAGGTCGATGGATCGAAACCATCCTC
The DNA here is from genome assembly GCF_052426305.1 of Pelodiscus sinensis. NCBI lineage: Eukaryota > Metazoa > Chordata > Testudines > Trionychidae > Pelodiscus > Pelodiscus sinensis. The sequence goes on along the minus strand of NC_143077.1, from coordinate 18,679,991 downwards.
TGCTACGTGTGGGCCGGCCTCTTTTGACTCCGCGCCTTCACTCCAGGCTGCAAGTAGCTAAAGGCCAGGCCAGGATGCCGCCTGCGGGGAAGCTCTCGGCAGCCCCCCGCTTCCTGTGTGGGAGGCACGGAGGCCTCCTCTTCTGTCCTCAGGCAACAGGGCTTCCTCCTGCCCTTTTCCCACCCACAAGGGCCGCCGGGACCCGCTCAGGGAGCGCGCCAGGGAGGCTCTCCAGACGCTCGTGGAACAAAGCACTTCTGGACCACGCTACCCAGAGCCTTCATTCAGGCCTAGACAAAACGCCTAGACAAAGAGCTGCCACAGCATCAACACTGGCCTTGCTCTACTACTCCCAGGCACGCCAAACCCCTCACAAAGAGAACTTCTGCCTTCGCCATACTGCTCAACAACAGGACACGCGAGCAATTCCCTCCGACGCGCCGCTTCTCCCGCATCGCCACCACCCACGCTCTTTAGGCACACGCCGGCTGACCAAAACCCATCTCATCCCATCAAAAGCTTCTGCCCAGCCCAAGAGGACCAGCTACGTTCCCGGCTCAATTCATCCCTTACAGTCAGAGCCAAAAATCACCAGCTGACGGTCCTTCAGAATCCTCAATGGAAAGGGGGAGAGGGAATTGTGGCAGCACGGGCAGCACTCGCCACGTTCTCGGTTGAGGCTTGCAGCAGTCATGGAAGAGAGAGCTGGCTTCGGTCAAGTCTCGGGAGTACGGCCACGGCTTGGACGGGTCCTTCAGTCCTTGGCTCAGAGCTTCGGTTGGTAGCCCACATCCTCCCGAGGTAAAAAAGCAGGAGGGCTTTCCTTCCAGGGCCTTTTGCATCTTCTGCCGTGGGAGGCGAATCCTGGTGTTCTGGCTGTGGGGGAAAAAGACAGCCACAAGATGGCGTTTGGAGTCACACGGGCGAGTCGCCTGTCCAAGCGGGACCGAGTCCCTTCCAAAGAGAAACCATGGCAGCCATGCAAGTCCAAGGCTGCACAGGAAACCTCAGGAGCTGCGACTGGGGCTCAGTTCGCGCGGCCACGCTTCCCAGGGGAGGCATGAGACAGGCCCAGAGGTCTGCGCAGCAAACAGGCCCGCAGGAGGGAGGCGGCTAAGAACCCGCGCGGCTCGTGCGTTTCTCCCTCTCAGCTGGCGTAGAGGCGGGAGGGGAACGACACCTGCCCGGCTGGAGCTTTCGCGCTTGGGCTCGGGGCTTAAGCCCCGAGGCCGAGGCCCCGGCGCGGTTGCTGGGAGACGGGCTCCCGTGGCACGGCACGGCCCCTGAACCTTGCCGGCCACAAGGTGACCTCACCGAGGCCGAGAGGGATGGCTTGGAGGTGGCAAAAGGGAGCCCGCTAGCAAGCGCCAGGAGGCCGAGCGTAGCCACGTCCCCGGGTGGGCTCGAACCACCATCCTTTCGGTTAACAGCCGAACACGCTGACCCATTGCGCCACAGAGACCTCGAAGGGCTTTCCGAAACGCTGCCTAGCAGCCTGCTCCTCTGGCTGGCCGTGCCAGTGCAGCCCAGGTGCTAGAGTGGATTGCGGGCAGTCTAGCCCCAAGGGAGCAGAGTGGCGCAGCGGAAGCGTGCTGGGCCCATAACCCAGAGGTCGATGGATCGAAACCATCCTCTGCTACGTGTGGGCCGTCTTCTTTTGACTCCGCGCCTTCACTCCAGGCTGCAAGTAGCTAAAGGCCAGGCCAGGATGCCGCCTGCGGGGAAGCTCTCGGCAGCCCCCCGCTTCCTGTGTGGGAGGCACGGAGGCCTCCTCTTCTGTCCTCAGGCAACAGGGCTTCCTCCTGCCCTTTTCCCACCCACAAGGGCCGCCGGGACCCGCTCAGGGAGCGCGCCAGGGAGGCTCTCCAGACGCTCGTGGAACAAAGCACTTCTGGACCACGCTACCCAGAGCCTTCATTCAGGCCTAGACAAAACGCCTAGACAAAGAGCTGCCACAGCATCAACACTGGCCTTGCTCTACTACTCCCAGGCACGCCAAACCCCTCACAAAGAGAACTTCTGCCTTCGCCATACTGCTCAACAACAGGACACGCGAGCAATTCCCTCCGACGCGCCGCTTCTCCCGCATCGCCACCACCCACGCTCTTTAGGCACACGCCGGCTGACCAAAACCCATCTCATCCCATCAAAAGCTTCTGCCCAGCCCAAGAGGACCAGCTACGTTCCCGGCTCAATTCATCCCTTACAGTCAGAGCCAAAAATCACCAGCTGACGGTCCTTCAGAATCCTCAATGGAAAGGCGGAGAGGGAATTGTGGGAGCACGGGCAGCACTCGCCACGTTCTCGGTTGAGGCTTGCAGCAGTCATGGAAGAGAGAGCTGGCTTCGGTCAAGTCTCGGGAGTACGGCCACGGCTTGGACGGGTCCTTCAGTCCTTGGCTCAGAGCTTCGGTTGGTAGCCCACATCCTCCCGAGGTAAAAAAGCAGGAGGGCTTTCCTTCCAGGGCCTTTTGCATCTTCTGCCGTGGGAGGCGAATCCTGGTGTTCTGGCTGTGGGGGAAAAAGACAGCCACAAGATGGCGTTTGGAGTCACACGGGCGAGTCGCCTGTCCAAGCGGGACCGAGTCCCTTCCAAAGAGAAACCATGGCAGCCATGCAAGTCCAAGGCTGCACAGGAAACCTCAGGAGCTGCGACTGGGGCTCAGTTCGCGCGGCCACGCTTCCCAGGGGAGGCATGAGACAGGCCCAGAGGTCTGCGCAGCAAACAGGCCCGCAGGAGGGAGGCGGCTAAGAACCCGCGCGGCTCGTGCGTTTCTCCCTCTCAGCTGGCGTAGAGGCGGGAGGGGAACGACACCTGCCCGGCTGGAGCTTTCGCGCTTGGGCTCGGGGCTTAAGCCCCGAGGCCGAGGCCCCGGCGCGGTTGCTGGGAGACGGGCTCCTGTGGCACGGCACGGCCCCTGAACCTTGCCGGCCACAAGGTGACCTCACCGAGGCCGAGAGGGATGGCTTGGAGGTGGCAAAAGGGAGCCCGCTAGCAAGCGCCAGGAGGCCGAGCGTAGCCACGTCCCCGGGTGGGCTCGAACCACCATCCTTTCGGTTAACAGCCGAACGCGCTGACCCATTGCGCCACAGAGACCTCAAAGGGGTTTCCGAAACGCTGCCTAGCAGCCTGCTCCTCTGCCTGGCCGTGCCAGTGCAGCCCAGGTGCTAGAGTAGATTGCGGGCAGTCTAGCCCCAAGGGAGCAGAGTGGCGCAGCGGAAGCGTGCTGGGCCCATAACCCAGAGGTCGATGGATCGAAGCCATCCTCTGCTACGTGTGGGCCAGCCTCTTTTGACTCCACGCCTTCACTGCAGGCTGCAAGTAGCTAAAGGCCAGGCCAGGATGCCGCCTGCGGGGAAGCTCTCGGCAGCCCCCCGCTTCCTGTGTGGGAGGCACGGAGGCCTCCTCTTCTGTCCTCAGGCAACAGGGCTTCCTCCTGCCCTTTTCCCACCCACAAGGGCCGCCGGGACCCGCTCAGGGAGCGCGCCAGGGAGGCTCTCCAGACGCTCGTGGAACAAAGCACTTCTGGACCACGCTACCCAGAGCCTTCATTCAGGCCTAGACAAAACGCCTAGACAAAGAGCTGCCACAGCATCAACACTGGCCTTGCTCTACTACTCCCAGGCACGCCAAACCCCTCACAAAGAGAACTTCTGCCTTCGCCATACTGCTCAACAACAGGACACGCGAGCAATTCCCTCCGACGCGCCGCTTCTCCCGCATCGCCACCACCCACGCTCTTTAGGCACACGCCGGCTGACCAAAACCCATCTCATCCCATCAAAAGCTTCTGGCCAGCCCAAGAGGACCAGCTACGTTCCCGGCTCAATTCATCCCTTACAGTCAGAGCCAAAAATCACCAGCTGACGGTCCTTCAGAATCCTCAATGGAAAGGGGGAGAGGGAATTGTGGGAGCACTCGCCACGGTCTCGGTTGAGGCTTGCAGCAGTCATGGAAGAGAGAGCTGGCTTCGGTCAAGTCTCGGGAGTACGGCCACGGCTTGGACGGGTCCTTCAGTCCTTGGCTCAGAGCTTCGGTTGGTAGCCCACATCCTCCCGAGGTAAAAAAGCAGGAGGGCTTTCCTTCCAGGGCCTTTTGCATCTTCTGCCGTGGGAGGCGAATCCTGGTGTTCTGGCTGTGGGGGAAAAAGACAGCCACAAGATGGCGTTTGGAGTCACACGGGCGAGTCGCCTGTCCAAGCGGGACCGAGTCCCTTCCAAAGAGAAACCATGGCAGCCATGCAAGTCCAAGGCTGCACAGGAAACCTCAGGAGCTGCGACTGGGGCTCAGTTCGCGCGGCCACGCTTCCCAGGGGAGGCATGAGACAGGCCCAGAGGTCTGCGCAGCAAACAGGCCCGCAGGAGGGAGGCGGCTAAGAACCCGCGCGGCTCGTGCGTTTCTCCCTCTCAGCTGGCGTAGAGGCGGGAGGGGAGCGACACCTGCCCGGCTGGAGCTTTCGCGCTTGGGCTCGGGGCTTAAGCCCTGAGGCCGAGGCCCCGGCGCGGTTGCTGGGAGACGGGCTCCTGTGGCACGGCACGGCCCCTGAACCTTGCCGGCCACAAGGTGACCTCACCGAGGCCGAGAGGGATGGCTTGGAGGTGGCAAAAGGGAGCCCGCTAGCAAGCGCCAGGAGGCCGAGCGTAGCCACGTCGCCGGGTGGGCTCGAACCACCATCCTTTCGGTTAACAGCCGAACGCGCTGACCCATTGCGCCACAGAGACCTCGAAGGGCTTTCCGAAACGCGGCCTAGCAGCCTGCTCCTCTGGCTGGCCGTGCCAGTGCAGCCCAGGTGCTAGAGTGGATTGCGGGCAGTCTAGCCCCAAGGGAGCAGAGTGGCGCAGCGGAAGCGTGCTGGGCCCATAACCCAGAGGTCGATGGATCGAAACCATCCTCTGCTACGTGTGGGCCGTCTTCTTTTGACTCCGCGCCTTCACTCCAGGCTGCAAGTAGCTAAAGGCCAGGCCAGGATGCCGCCTGCGGGGAAGCTCTCGGCAGCCCCCCGCTTCCTGTGTGGGAGGCACGGAGGCCTCCTCTTCTGTCCTCAGGCAACAGGGCTTCCTCCTGCCCTTTTCCCACCCACAAGGGCCGCCGGGACCCGCTCAGGGAGCGCGCCAGGGAGGCTCTCCAGACGCTCGTGGAACAAAGCACTTCTGGACCACGCTACCCAGAGCCTTCATTCAGGCCTAGACAAAACGCCTAGACAAAGAGCTGCCACAGCATCAACACTGGCCTTGCTCTACTACTCCCAGGCACGCCAAACCCCTCACAAAGAGAACTTCTGCCTTCGCCATACTGCTCAACAACAGGACACGCGAGCAATTCCCTCCGACGCGCCGCTTCTCCCGCATCGCCACCACCCACGCTCTTTAGGCACACGCCGGCTGACCAAAACCCATCTCATCCCATCAAAAGCTTCTGCCCAGCCCAAGAGGACCAGCTACGTTCCCGGCTCAATTCATCCCTTACAGTCAGAGCCAAAAATCACCAGCTGACGGTCCTTCAGAATCCTCAATGGAAAGGGGGAGAGGGAATTGTGGGAGCACGGGCAGCACTCGCCACGTTCTCGGTTGAGGCTTGCAGCAGTCATGGAAGAGAGAGCTGGCTTCGGTCAAGTCTCGGGAGTACGGCCACGGCTTGGACGGGTCCTTCAGTCCTTGGCTCAGAGCTTCGGTTGGTAGCCCACATCCTCCCGAGGTAAAAAAGCAGGAGGGCTTTCCTTCCAGGGCCTTTTGCATCTTCTGCCGTGGGAGGCGAATCCTGGTGTTCTGGCTGTGGGGGAAAAAGACAGCCACAAGATGGCGTTTGGAGTCACACGGGCGAGTCGCCTGTCCAAGCGGGACCGAGTCCCTTCCAAAGAGAAACCATGGCAGCCATGCAAGTCCAAGGCTGCACAGGAAACCTCAGGAGCTGCGACTGGGGCTCAGTTCGCGCGGCCACGCTTCCCAGGGGAGGCATGAGACAGGCCCAGAGGTCTGCGCAGCAAACAGGCCCGCAGGAGGGAGGCGGCTAAGAACCCGCGCGGCTCGTGCGTTTCTCCCTCTCAGCTGGCGTAGAGGCGGGAGGGGAACGACACCTGCCCGGCTGGAGCTTTCGCGCTTGGGCTCGGGGCTTAAGCCCCGAGGCCGAGGCCCCGGCGCGGTTGCTGGGAGACGGGCTCCTGTGGCACGGCACGGCCCCTGAACCTTGCCGGCCACAAGGTGACCTCACCGAGGCCGAGAGGGATGGCTTGGAGGTGGCAAAAGGGAGCCCGCTAGCAAGCGCCAGGAGGCCGAGCGTAGCCACGTCCCCGGGTGGGTTCGAACCACCATCCTTTCGGTTAACAGCCGAACGCGCTGACCCATTGCGCCACAGAGACCTCGAAGGGGTTTCCGAAACGCTGCCTAGCAGCCTGCTCCTCTGCCTGGCCGTGCCAGTGCAGCCCAGGTGCTAGAGTAGATTGCGGGCAGTCTAGCCCCAAGGGAGCAGAGTGGCGCAGTGGAAGCGTGCTGGGCCCATAACCCAGAGGTCGATGGATCGAAGCCATCCTCTGCTACGTGTGGGCCAGCCTCTTTTGACTCCACGCCTTCACTGCAGGCTGCAAGTAGCTAAAGGCCAGGCCAGGATGCCGCCTGCGGGGAAGCTCTCGGCAGCCCCCCGCTTCCTGTGTGGGAGGCACGGAGGCCTCCTCTTCTGTCCTCAGGCAACAGGGCTTCCTCCTGCCCTTTTCCCACCCACAAGGGCCGCCGGGACCCGCTCAGGGAGCGCGCCAGGGAGGCTCTCCAGACGCTCGTGGAACAAAGCACTTCTGGACCACGCTACCCAGAGCCTTCATTCAGGCCTAGACAAAACGCCTAGACAGAGAGCTGCCACAGCATCAACACTGGCCTTGCTCTACTACTCCCAGGCACGCCAAACCCCTCACAAAGAGAACTTCTGCCTTCGCCATACTGCTCAACAACAGGACACGCGAGCAATTCCCTCCGACGCGCCGCTTCTCCCGCATCGCCACCACCCACGCTCTTTAGGCACACGCCGGCTGACCAAAACCCATCTCATCCCATCAAAAGCTTCTGGCCAGCCCAAGAGGACCAGCTACGTTCCCGGCTCAATTCATCCCTTACAGTCAGAGCCAAAAATCACCAGCTGACGGTCCTTCAGAATCCTCAATGGAAAGGGGGAGAGGGAATTGTGGGAGCACTCGCCACGGTCTCGGTTGAGGCTTGCAGCAGTCATGGAAGAGAGAGCTGGCTTCGGTCAAGTCTCGGGAGTACGGCCACGGCTTGGACGGGTCCTTCAGTCCTTGGCTCAGAGCTTCGGTTGGTAGCCCACATCCTCCCGAGGTAAAAAAGCAGGAGGGCTTTCCTTCCAGGGCCTTTTGCATCTTCTGCCGTGGGAGGCGAATCCTGGTGTTCTGGCTGTGGGGGAAAAAGACAGCCACAAGATGGCGTTTGGAGTCACACGGGCGAGTCGCCTGTCCAAGCGGGACCGAGTCCCTTCCAAAGAGAAACCATGGCAGCCATGCAAGTCCAAGGCTGCACAGGAAACCTCAGGAGCTGCGACTGGGGCTCAGTTCGCGCGGCCACGCTTCCCAGGGGAGGCATGAGACAGGCCCAGAGGTCTGCGCAGCAAACAGGCCCGCAGGAGGGAGGCGGCTAAGAACCCGCGCGGCTCGTGCGTTTCTCCCTCTCAGCTGGCGTAGAGGCGGGAGGGGAGCGACACCTGCCCGGCTGGAGCTTTCGCGCTTGGGCTCGGGGCTTAAGCCCTGAGGCCGAGGCCCCGGCGCGGTTGCTGGGAGACGGGCTCCTGTGGCACGGCACGGCCCCTGAACCTTGCCGGCCACAAGGTGACCTCACCGAGGCCGAGAGGGATGGCTTGGAGGTGGCAAAAGGGAGCCCGCTAGCAAGCGCCAGGAGGCCGAGCGTAGCCACGTCGCCGGGTGGGCTCGAACCACCATCCTTTCGGTTAACAGCCGAACGCGCTGACCCATTGCGCCACAGAGACCTCGAAGGGCTTTCCGAAACGCGGCCTAGCAGCCTGCTCCTCTGGCTGGCCGTGCCAGTGCAGCCCAGGTGCTAGAGTGGATTGCGGGCAGTCTAGCCCCAAGGGAGCAGAGTGGCGCAGCGGAAGCGTGCTGGGCCCATAACCCAGAGGTCGATGGATCGAAACCATCCTCTGCTACGTGTGGGCCGTCTTCTTTTGACTCCGCGCCTTCACTCCAGGCTGCAAGTAGCTAAAGGCCAGGCCAGGATGCCGCCTGCGGGGAAGCTCTCGGCAGCCCCCCGCTTCCTGTGTGGGAGGCACGGAGGCCTCCTCTTCTGTCCTCAGGCAACAGGGCTTCCTCCTGCCCTTTTCCCACCCACAAGGGCCGCCGGGACCCGCTCAGGGAGCGCGCCAGGGAGGCTCTCCAGACGCTCGTGGAACAAAGCACTTCTGGACCACGCTACCCAGAGCCTTCATTCAGGCCTAGACAAAACGCCTAGACAAAGAGCTGCCACAGCATCAACACTGGCCTTGCTCTACTACTCCCAGGCACGCCAAACCCCTCACAAAGAGAACTTCTGCCTTCGCCATACTGCTCAACAACAGGACACGCGAGCAATTCCCTCCGACGCGCCGCTTCTCCCGCATCGCCACCACCCACGCTCTTTAGGCACACGCCGGCTGACCAAAACCCATCTCATCCCATCAAAAGCTTCTGCCCAGCCCAAGAGGACCAGCTACGTTCCCGGCTCAATTCATCCCTTACAGTCAGAGCCAAAAATCACCAGCTGACGGTCCTTCAGAATCCTCAATGGAAAGGGGGAGAGGGAATTGTGGGAGCACGGGCAGCACTCGCCACGTTCTCGGTTGAGGCTTGCAGCAGTCATGGAAGAGAGAGCTGGCTTCGGTCAAGTCTCGGGAGTACGGCCACGGCTTGGACGGGTCCTTCAGTCCTTGGCTCAGAGCTTCGGTTGGTAGCCCACATCCTCCCGAGGTAAAAAAGCAGGAGGGCTTTCCTTCCAGGGCCTTTTGCATCTTCTGCCGTGGGAGGCGAATCCTGGTGTTCTGGCTGTGGGGGAAAAAGACAGCCACAAGATGGCGTTTGGAGTCACACGGGCGAGTCGCCTGTCCAAGCGGGACCGAGTCCCTTCCAAAGAGAAACCATGGCAGCCATGCAAGTCCAAGGCTGCACAGGAAACCTCAGGAGCTGCGACTGGGGCTCAGTTCGCGCGGCCACGCTTCCCAGGGGAGGCATGAGACAGGCCCAGAGGTCTGCGCAGCAAACAGGCCCGCAGGAGGGAGGCGGCTAAGAACCCGCGCGGCTCGTGCGTTTCTCCCTCTCAGCTGGCGTAGAGGCGGGAGGGGAACGACACCTGCCCGGCTGGAGCTTTCGCGCTTGGGCTCGGGGCTTAAGCCCCGAGGCCGAGGCCCCGGCGCGGTTGCTGGGAGACGGGCTCCCGTGGCACGGCACGGCCCCTGAACCTTGCTGGCCACAAGGTGACCTCACCGAGGCCGAGAGGGATGGCTTGGAGGTGGCAAAAGGGAGCCCGCTAGCAAGCGCCAGGAGGCCGAGCGTAGCCACGTCCCCGGGTGGGCTCGAACCACCATCCTTTCGGTTAACAGCCGAACGCACTGACCCATTGCGCCACAGAGACCTTGAAGGGCTTTCCGAAACGCTGCCTAGCAGCCTGCTCCTCTGCCTGGCCGTGCCAGTGCAGCCCAGGTGCTAGAGTGGATTGCGGGCAGTTTAGCCCCAAGGGAGCAGAGTGGCGCAGCGGAAGCGTGCTGGGCCCATAACCCAGAGGTCGATGGATCGAAACCATCCTCTGCTACGTGTGGGCCGGCCTCTTTTGACTCCGCGCCTTCACTCCAGGCTGCAAGTAGCTAAAGGCCAGGCCGGGATGCCGCCTGCGGGGAAGCTCTCGGCAGCCCCCCGCTTCCTGTGTGGGAGGCACGGAGGCCTCCTCTTCTGTCCTCAGGCAACAGGGCTTCCTCCTGCCCTTTTCCCACCCACAAGGGCCGCCGGGACCCGCTCAGGGAGCGCGCCAGGGAGGCTCTCCAGACGCTCGTGGAACAAAGCACTTCTGGACCACGCTACCCAGAGCCTTCATTCAGGCCTAGACAAAACGCCTAGACAAAGAGCTGCCACAGCATCAACACTGGCCTTGCTCTACTACTCCCAGGCACGCCAAACCCCTCACAAAGAGAACTTCTGCCTTCGCCATACTGCTCAACAACAGGACACGCGAGCAATTCCCTCCGACGCGCCGCTTCTCCCGCATCGCCACCACCCACGCTCTTTAGGCACACGCCGGCTGACCAAAACCCATCTCATCCCATCAAAAGCTTCTGCCCAGCCCAAGAGGACCAGCTACGTTCCCGGCTCAATTCATCCCTTACAGTCAGAGCCAAAAATCACCAGCTGACGGTCCTTCAGAATCCTCAATGGAAAGGGGGAGAGGGAATTGTGGCAGCACTCGCCACGTTCTCGGTTGAGGCTTGCAGCAGTCATGGAAGAGAGAGCTGGCTTCGGTCAAGTCTCGGGAGTATGGCCACGGCTTGGACGGGTCCTTCAGTCCTTGGCTCAGAGCTTCGGTTGGTAGCCCACATCCTCCCGAGGTAAAAAAGCAGGAGGGCTTTCCTTCCAGGGCCTTTTGCATCTTCTGCCGTGGGAGGCGAATCCTGGTGTTCTGGCTGTGGGGGAAAAAGACAGCCACAAGATGGCGTTTGGAGTCACACGGGCGAGTCGCCTGTCCAAGCGGGACCGAGTCCCTTCCAAAGAGAAACCATGGCAGCCATGCAAGTCCAAGGCTGCACAGGAAACCTCAGGAGCTGCGACTGGGGCTCAGTTCGCGCGGCCACGCTTCCCAGGGGAGGCATGAGACAGGCCCAGAGGTCTGCGCAGCAAACAGGCCCGCAGGAGGGAGGCGGCTAAGAACCCGCGCGGCTCGTGCGTTTCTCCCTCTCAGCTGGCGTAGAGGCGGGAGGGGAACGACACCTGCCCGGCTGGAGCTTTTGCGCTTGGGCTCGGGGCTTAAGCCCCGAGGTCGAGGCCCCGGCGCGGTTGCTGGGATACGGGCTCCTGTGGCACGGCACGGCCCCTGAACCTTGCAGGCCACAAGGTGACCTCACCGAGGCCGAGAGGGATGGCTTGGAGGTGGCAAAAGGGAGCCCGCTAGCAAGCGCCAGGAGGCCGAGCGTAGCCACGTCCCTGGGTGGGCTCGAACCACCATCCTTTCGGTTAACAGCCAAACGCGCTGACCCATTGCGCCACAGAGACCTCGAAGGGGTTTCCGAAACGCTGCCTAGCAGCCTGCTCCTCTGCCTGGCCGTGCCAGTGCAGCCCAGGTGCTAGAGTGGATTGCGGGCAGTCTAGCCTCAAGGGAGCAGAGTGGCGCAGCGGAAGCGTGCTGGGCCCATAACTCAGAGGTCGATGGATCGAAACCATCCTCTGCTACGTGTGGGCCGGCCTCTTTTGACTCCGCGCCTTCACTCCAGGCTGCAAGTAGCTAAAGGCCAGGCCAGGATGCCGCCTGCGGGGAAGCTCTCGGCAGCCCCCCGCTTCCTGTGTGGGAGGCACGGAGGCCTCCTCTTCTGTCCTCAGGCAACAGGGCTTCCTCCTGCCCTTTTCCCACCCACAAGGGCCGCCGGGACCCGCTCAGGGAGCGCGCCAGGGAGGCTCTCCAGACGCTCGTGGAACAAAGCACTTCTGGACCACGCTACCCAGAGCCTTCATTCAGGCCTAGACAAAACGCCTAGACAAAGAGCTGCCACAGCATCAACACTGGCCTTGCTCTACTACTCCCAGGCACGCCAAACCCCTCACAAAGAGAACTTCTGCCTTCGCCATACTGCTCAACAACAGGACACGCGAGCAATTCCCTCCGACGCGCCGCTTCTCCCGCATCGCCACCACCCACGCTCTTTAGGCACACGCCGGCTGACCAAAACCCATCTCATCCCATCAAAAGCTTCTGCCCAGCCCAAGAGGACCAGCTACGTTCCCGGCTCAATTCATCCCTTACAGTCAGAGCCAAAAATCACCAGCTGACGGTCCTTCAGAATCCTCAATGGAAAGGCGGAGAGGGAATTGTGGGAGCACGGGCAGCACTCGCCACGTTCTCGGTTGAGGCTTGCAGCAGTCATGGAAGAGAGAGCTGGCTTCGGTCAAGTCTCGGGAGTACGGCCACGGCTTGGACGGGTCCTTCAGTCCTTGGCTCAGAGCTTCGGTTGGTAGCCCACATCCTCCCGAGGTAAAAAAGCAGGAGGGCTTTCCTTCCAGGGCCTTTTGCATCTTCTGCCGTGGGAGCACCTGAAAGTAAAACAGCTGCGGCAGGCGTACGCCATGGCCACCTGGGGCGGCGCCGCAGCAGGGGCTGCCACCTGCCCCTACTTCCCTGCCCTCGACCGACTCTTGGGGGGCGGGGCGGTCCGTGCCAGCCCGGGAGGCAGCGAGCCGGGACTGGAGGGCCCTGACCTGGGCACACCGGAGGGGCCACCACAAGGAGTTCCAGCACTGGAGTCGGCAGGGTCATCCAGGGAGACCGTACCGGGGAAGTAGTTCCAATTAAGTAGTTCGGGGGAGGAGGCGGGAGGGAGACCAGGGACCGCGCACATGGGCCATGCCTCCCACGGATCACACAGACACCTGTGCACGTGCAAGCACATGCCATGCCACGCTCCAGCTGCGTGACACCCAGGGGCCGTGGCCCAATAGGCACATGCATGTCTGAAGAGACCTGACATGCTCCTGACCCTGGGGCGGTACCACAACTTCACGAGTTTTGCTTACAACACACCTGTTGATACAACCTAGAATCATATTTGCTTTTTTTGCAACAGCATCACACTGTTGACTCATATTCAACTTGTGGTCCACTGTGACCCCTAGATCTCTTTCCACCATGCTCCTTCCTAGACAGTCGCATCCCATCTTGTATGTATGGAACTGATTGTTCCTTCCTAAGTGGAGCACTTTGCATTTCTCTTTATTAAACCTCATCCTGTTTACCTCTGACCATTTCCCTAACTTGCTACGGTCATTTTGAATTATGTCCCTCTCCTCCAAAGAAGTTGCAACCCCACCCAGTTTGGTATCATCTGCAAACTTAATAAGCGTACTCTCTATCCCAATATCTACATCATTGATGAAGATATTGAACAGTACGGGTCCCAAAACAGACCCTTGAAGAACTCCACTTGTTATCCCTTTCCAGCAGGATTTAGGACCGTTAACAACAACTCTCTGACTACGGTTATCCAACCAATTATGCACCCACCTTATCGTGGCCCTATCTAAGTTATAGTTGCCTAGTTTATCAATAAGAATATCATGCGAGACCGTATCAAATGCCTTACTAAAGTCTAGGTATATGACATCCACCGCTTCTCCCTTATCCACAAGGCTCGTTATCCTATCAAAGAAAGCTATCAGATTAGTTTGGCATGACTTGTTCTTCACAAACCCATGCTGGCTATTCCCTATCACTTTATTACCTTCCAAGTGTTTGCATATGATTTCCTTAATTACCTGCTCCATTATCTTCCCTGGGACAGACGTTAAACTGACCGGTCTGTAGTTTCCTGGGTTGTTCTTATTCCCCTTTTTATAGATGGGCACAATATTTGCCCTTTTCCAGTCTTCTGGAATCTCCCCTGTCTGCCATGATTTTTCAAAAATCATAGCTAAAGGCTCAGATAGCTCCTCTATCAGCTCCTTGAGTATCCTGGGATGCATTTCATCAGGACCTGGTGAACAGTGGGATGGGGAATGTGGGAGTATGGGGAGCTCAGGGCGGGGGATGAGGAGTGTGAGGATGTGGGGGAGCTCAGGACAGGGGGCTGGGGAGTGTATGGGTGTGGGGAGCTCAGGGCAGGGAGTCCAGGAGTGAGGGGGGGGCGCAGTGCAGGGATTGTGGTGCAGGAGTCAGGGGTAGGTGGGGGGGGGTGTTTGGAGGCTCAGGGCAGGGGACTGGGAGTGCAGCCACTACACTACTTGGCCACCAGATCCCTGGAGTACACTGTGGCTGTGCAGCCCAGCGTGCTGACAGCACCCAAAGCCCTGCCCCCAGCCCGCCAGGCTTTGTGGGGCACCCCAGAGCGGCTTCCTATCGCCCTTGTCTAGCACAACATGGACAGTTGGTTCCCACTACCGTGATCTCCTAGGAGACTGAGACACCATTCTTCCAGGACGGCCCAAGCTGCTGAGGGAAATTGCCCCTCACCATCCTGTCTGTCCAGGTCCCTCTGCCTCTGGGTTTGTTCTTCAAGGGCCAGACGTGTGGGGCTGGGACTGTCCTTGTTCTGTGTTTGCAGAGTGCCCAGCAGAATGAGTGGATGTCATATACCTAGATCTTACCCACAAATCATGCTGAGCCAATCCTTTAGCATCTAACACCTAAAGGTTTATTATTACAATAAAGAAAAGCATGAGAGTAAGGTTGTTAAAGGAATAGTATGTTACATGCACCGAATCTCCCAGTTCTCGATGCAGCCTCTAGCAGAGATGTTACAGCTGCTGGTTTAAGAGTTCTTGTTGCACATCCTAGGGTCAGGATGGGTTCACAGGTCTCTCGGGCTCTTCGATCCCTGCAATGCTGCCTCTGGGATGAAGTGCTGAGCTGAGAACCAAGATGGCATCGACCACATGGCCTATTTATCCCTCCTTCCTGGCCTCTTCTTGGCTGCAGGAGATCACCTGGTCCTCAGCCTCTCTCTGCTGGCCGCTCTTAGGTGTCCGCCCTCATGCTTTAGGTGTGTCCTTGGCCCATTCAGTGCCATTGTCCCACAGGGCCTCGCTAATTAGCATGTCCACAGGCCGGGCTCTGCCCAATGCTCAACCACATGCAGAGAAATATTCAGGATCCACACAGACTACAGATTCCTAACTACACACACAGACGTTATACAACCACATAAATAGCTTACATAGGACTATCAGATAATAAGCTTCTATTCAGCACCCCACATGGCCCCCTTTTCTACCATTTTCTGGGGCCAACACCCCCACCTATGGGTGCAGCAGTGATCTGGCTGCTCCCCTCAAGATCCAGTAATGTGACAGGCAGTGACTGGAGGAGCTGCCTGGGCATAGACTGTAACCCAGGGGCCCACAGTGCAGCAATCATCAGCAGTGTCTGTGTCTCCCCAGCCCCCATTCAGAGCTGAGTACAGGTACCTCCCCAGCCCCCTCCCCACCCCCGTCTCCTGCTCACAGCAGGTCAATAGGGTTCTCCCATTCTTGGGCCTCTGGTTCCCATGCAGCTGCTCCCAACAGGAGTCCCTTGCAGCCCGCCAGGCTGGGGCAGGCCCCATCTCTCCAGCACCAAGGTGATGACGGATACAGACACCAGGAGGAGCGAGACGAGGGTGCAGCCAATGGCCTAGCGGGCAGGAGATGTGGCCGGCCCTGCAAATGGAAAGGACCTGGTGACAGTCGGGTGCAAAGTGGCAAATGGCTCTGCAGTGCCAGCACTAGGCACAGAGCAGCTGCCGTGTAGAGACCTTGGGTGAGTGCCCAGAGGGCTAGATCTACAGGGGATCATGCTGCAGGGGGCATGTTCCCCCGACAGGAGGCCGAAGTGACAGAGGCTGTTGGGGACTCTCCTCCCTTTGCCCAGGTGGTGTTGGAGGAGCAGGGAAGGACCCAGGTTTGCTCAGGCTGCACCAGGACTTGGTGCAAAGGCCTGACAGGAGCCAGCAACGGACACAGCAGCCCAGACCCTCTCGCCTCTCCCCAGTATGGCTGGCAGCTCACAGGGGCGACCCCGCCCTGGGCACGAGGCCTTGGCACCGGCTGTGGGCTCAGGAGGGGGCGGACATGGGACATAAGCGATGCCGAAGGGAGGGGTGTGGGCATTAGAGGCCACTACCATTGCTCCGCCCCCTTCCCCGCACCTACCCCTGCCCCTGTTCTGAGGCCACGCCCCCACTCATTCCACTCCCCCCTCCCTCTGCTGCTTGGGCTCCCCCACCCTCACTCAGGTTCGCTGGCCTGAGGCTGGGGTTACGGTGCAGGATGGCTGGGGAGTGGGGCGCGGGAGAGGCTGCGGGTTGCAGGCTCTGGGACAGGTTCAGGGCAGCGATGGGAGTTTGGGTGCAGACTCAGAGGCAGTTAACTGTGGGAGGAGGATCCAACAGGAGGCTGGGGTTTGGGGTGGGGGGTGTCTACCCCAGCTGCCTGAGAGATACTAGACTGACTCTGGTTTCCTTGTGTCTCCCCGGCTGGGCTCTCACTCCCACTTCTCCTCTCAGGGTCCCTGCCGGCTCCCCTGCTCTATCTGAATGCGTCCCTGGCGCCTCCACCCCCCCCAAGCCTCACGAATGTGGCCCCGACTGAGACATATCACTCCCCTGGCACTCCAGCCCCAGCACAGATTAACTCTCCTGGGTTCCAGGGAGAGTGGCATTTGCGGGTCCCTCTCAATCTGAGGGGGGGCCAAAAATGAGGGATCCCCGAACCTCAGTCCTCCCTGTCCCTTCCCCTCACCTCAGTGAGGCTTGTGGGTTTTGGAAGAAGGGTTTTTGTATTTTGCTTTTCTCGTGTGTGGTCCCCAACTGGTTTTTCTGGGGGTCAGTGGCCCTGGAGACAAAAAAGGTTCCTCATCCCTGCCTTTAAGAAAGAAAACTTTGAAACCCTTTGTGGTAGACAGAAATTAACATTTGACCTTATTGAAAATGAAGTTTCCTAAAGTTAAAACACCTAATCTGTGTAAACATTCAAATTAAACCAGTCACCCAAGCTCCAGCACTAGCACAATGGCGCCGCGTGATGATGCAATGGACGGTGCGCACCCAGGCTCCTCCCCTCAGCTCTCTTCTGCACCCAACCGCCCCGTCCCA
Source organism: Pelodiscus sinensis (assembly GCF_052426305.1). NCBI lineage: Eukaryota > Metazoa > Chordata > Testudines > Trionychidae > Pelodiscus > Pelodiscus sinensis. The sequence goes on along the minus strand of NC_143077.1, from coordinate 18,663,191 downwards.
GACCCCAAACTCCTCGGTAGAAATGTGGCCCTTGACCACTTGCCAAAATGCCCCCCCCCCCATTAAAAATTATTGACAAAGCCTGATCCAAATGGTTTTTGAAACGTTATTTAATCCGAATTTAAATACATTCTATACAATTGGGAGGGTTGGGGGGAGGGGGACGCAGCTGCTGGCTCCTCAGCTCCTTGTGCTCTCACTGGCTGTCTTCCTGCTGCAAGGGAAGCAGAATCCGTCACATTCATCCCTGGGGACTCAGGGGTACTGGGCCCCCCCAGCATTTCCACCCTCCTCCCCCCTGCGCTGAGACTTGTTCTGCTCTCTGGTCACCCCCCGTCAGGCCCGCAGGGTGAGCTTCTGACCCACCCAGCAGGGACGTGGGGTGGGGGCAGCATGAGGAAAGGGGCGGGGGACTCCCTGAGGGGATGGGAAGGAGACCCTGGCCCTGCCCCGCTCTCCTGCATCTGCTCCGGCTGCTCACCATGTATCCCAGGAGCTGATGGGCCTGCCCATGCAGGGCGTGGGCCAGGACCAGCCCGGCCTGGCTGGGGCGCCTCAGGGGGGAGCGGGCAGCGAGCAGAGCCTTGTCTAAAAAGCAGTTCTCCTGCTCTGGCGTGAAGAGCTGCCCAAAGACCTGAAATCAAGAGCACGGGAGGTTTCAGCTGACGGCCCAGAGCCCGGCCCCAACTCCTGGGGCTAAAACAGCTTCCTCCTTCTGCAAACTCCCTTCCAGACCCTGCACCCAGACGCTCTCCTCACCCTGCACCCTAACCCCTGCCCCAGGTCACACCTTCCTCCTGCCCCCAAGACCCTCCCAGACCTCACCCCCTCCGCACAACAGAGCAGCCCTAGGCCACTGGCCAACATCTTGGAGCGACCTCCATCAAAAAGTGTTGCCCCCCCGCCCTGCTTCCCCTCCTACGGGAGATCCGGGGCAAGGTGCGGCGCTGCCCCTAGGAAGCGCCGCCCCTTTGAAACGCCGGGACAGCGTCACAAAGGGGCAGCGCCGCCCTGTCCACGGCTCGAATAGTCGAGGGAAAATGCATCGACCATTCGATCAGCGACTCCCCGCTCCCACCCCGCGTCCTACCCGCACGAGGGCCCCAGCCAGCCCCACCCCCGAGCCCTGCCCTGCCCTGGCAGCGCGTCCTTACCTCTCCCACCCGCACGGTGTTGCTGTGCGCCAGGACCCATCTCTCCTTATAGTAGTGCCTGCACCACAGGTCCTCTGCCTGGTGGATGTTGAGGCCTGCAAGAGACAAACCAGGGTGATTCTGCTGGCAGGTCTGAGCCCTTCCCCTCCCACGGGTCCCTGCAGGCATCCCTGGGCAAATGGAGGGGCACAGGGGGCAGAAGGGGAACACAGAGGGACGCATCCCCCCTTGGGCCAGTCTGGGGGAAAGGGCTGGGTCCCCTCCCCCCGCCGCCGGCACCCTCAGGGTGTCCCTGGGGCCCAGGTCCCGGCTGGGTTCCTTACCCCTGTGGTGCAGGAGGAGTCGGTACAGGCTGTGCACCCCCTTCCGGGCCAGCCGGCTGACGTCTTCGGATGGGTCCGAAATAAAAAGGCCCAGCTGGGCCACGTGGTGACCCATCCTCGGCCAGTCGGCGGAGTTCTGAGGGGAGAGAAGAGGGGGGGTCCCTCAGCATCCTGGGGCTGCACGTCCCATGCTAACGGCCGCCGAGGTGGTTCTGAGCTCGGGGACGGACAGAGACACCTCCCGGGGCGGGGCGGGGCGGGGCGGGGCCGGCCTTGCGAGGAGACAACCCTGAGCAATGGCCCCGACTGAAGGGTCACTCCGGGGGTGGAACAAGGGGATCCACTGACGGCCACTCCCCAGTCTGGGGCCCAGGTGCCCCCCGGAAAGGCCCAGGGTCGCCCCTCCCCGGGGAAAGGAGAACGCGGCCCATTCCTGGCCCATTCCCAGCTCTGCCTCCCGGGGACGCTCCCAGCCCCGCGCCCTGCAGCCCCAGACCCCCCGGCTCCGAGGTCACTTACCTCAAACCCCGGGAGGGTGGTGGCGACTCCCAGCAGGGCCGTGGTGCTGCCAAGGGCCCTGGCTCGCTCCTGGGGCAGGCGGGACTCCAGCCACGGGCTCAGGTGCTGGGGGGGAAAGAGGCAGGTCAGGACCCGTAGGGAGGCGCCGGTTCTGGGCAGAGCCTGGGGCTCCTCTCAGACTGTGCCCCCCCCCCCCTGGCCACTGACACAGCTCCTCTCTCGGCCCCCCGAGGAAGCAGGGACAATGGCCCCGTCCCCCCCACGGGGCTCACCTCCATGATCAGCTGCAGCCTGGCGGTGTCTGGGGACTCGGCGAGGAGGCTTGCCAGTAGGGCCTGGAGGTCGACGGGAGGGGCCCGGATGAACTGCTGCAAGACAAGGGGGAGCCCTGGGTCAGAGGGGGGTTGGGGAATCCAGGCCACCCGCTGGCTCCGGGGTGCAGCCTTGAGCAGGGTCTGAGCCGCCTCGCAGAGCAGGGAGGAGCCCAGGCTGGGCATGGAAGGGACGGGCCCCCAGGGAGAGCAACGGGAAACCTGGAGGGAAGGATCCAAACCTGCAGCTTCTTCTCTCCCTCTGCCCCCCTGCCCCCACTCCTCTCTGGAGCTCCAGCCCAGCCCGGGAGCAGGGCCCGGAGGGACGTACCTGTGTGTGGATGGGCTCCTGCTGCCAGTCCCCAGACACAGTCTGTCCCACGGCCGCCCTCAGCAGGGGGCTCAGGAGCTGGGCCTGTAGGGGAGGCTGCAAGGTGCTGGCAGGAGAGAGGGGCAGAGACTGTTCATTCAGCAGCAGGGCTGTGTCCAGACTCAGGGGGTTTTTCGGGAAAAGTAGCCTTTTTCCGAAAAAACATCACCTGCGTCTAGACTGCAGTCGCGTTCTTTCGAAATTAAATCGAAAGAACGCGGCTTTTCTTTCCACGGCGGTAAACCTCATTTCACGAGGAAGAACGCCTTCTTTGGAAAGTGCTTCTTTCGAACGAAGGCGTTCTTGAATGGAACTAGGGCTTCTTCGAAAGAGAGCATCCAGACTCACTGGGTGCTCTCTTTCGAAAGAGGCTTGCAGTCTAGACATAGCCCAGGAGACAGAGACTTTCCCACTCCCTGGTCAGGGGATCTGCTCTGGGGGGGAGTCGGCGGGGGGGGTCGGTACCTGAGGCTGCAGGCGGCGTTGAGGCAGTCGGCCAAGACCAGTGGGGGGGGGGAGTCCTCCATGATCTCCTGTGAGACCCAAGGAGACAAAGGGGCGTGTGAGGCTGGGGCCCCCAAGAGACGCTCACACGGCCAGCGCCCCCACCCAGCAGGATCCAACCCCACTGCCTCCCGCTGGCCTGTAGCCCCCCTGCCCGGCACAGGGCCCCTCCCAGCACCCCCCTCCCAAACCGGGACCAGCTCAATCCTTGTCCCCAGGCCGTCTCCTGCCCCTCACTGCCCTGGTGACCAGCCTCTGAACCTCCTCATCCCTGCTCCCCAGGCGCATCCTCAGCAGCCCGCTCTGCTAACCTTCCAGCTCCCCCCCCCCCCATGGCCCGGGGAGACCCCTCCCTGTTCCGAATCCCCCTCCCTGTCCAGCACCCCAGACCTGCCCCATTTCTGTGTCCCTCCCTCCTCCAGCATCCCCGCCCACCCTCCCCATGTCCACCTCCCCCTCCCCCTCCAGCACTCCTGGCCCCACCCATCCCATTTCCAGCACCCCCACCCGCCGCCATGGCCCAGGCAGACCCCTGTCCACCCCACATATCCCCTCCCCTCCTCCCGGCCGCCGCGACTCGCTCACCACGATCCTGGCCATCATGGTGTCCTTGCAGCAGCGCGGCGCCAGGGTGTCCTCGCCCCTTTGGAGGGCGGCGAGGCAGGCGGGGGGGACGGCCAGGAGGAACCGCTGCAGGGCGGCTGGGCTCTGCACCCCAGAGAGAGTCTGTGAGCCTGGGGCCTGCCTGCCCCCCACGGACAGCTGCAGGGCTCAGGCCTCCCAGGAGTGGAGGTGGGAGCTGCCGGTTGTCCAAGCACCCACACTCCCCCCCCAACTGCTTCCTCAGGCTTGTGGGGGCCCAGCTGGTGCATGACAAGAGACCTCAGCTTGGGGGGCCCAGGTCATGCAGGAGAAGGGGCCCCAGGGGGATCCCCAGGGACAAGCCCCTCCCGGAGGGGGGGACGTGCTGGGAAGGGGCCGGACAATCTCGGGTCCCCCCCGTGTGGAGAAGGTTCCTACCGTGTCCCGGGTGTGGAGCTGCTCTTCAATATCATAGATGGCCCCTTCCTCCACCCGGGAGTCCATCCGCTCCTGGCAGAGCTCCGCCGAGGCGCAGGGGGGCTCTGTGCGGGAGGGAAGGGACCAGGGTGACTCCAGCGGCCAGCAGGGGTCACGCGCCCCCATGTCAGGGACCCAGGGCAGCTTGGGCCCCACACGCCCCTCGCAGGGACCCATCCCCCTTCCACCCTCACATCTGCCAACGCCCTCAGCAGAGCCCCCGCCAGGAACAAGAGAGCCAAGCAGCAGCTCCCGCCCCCATCCATTGCCCTGGCTGCGGGGCAGACACTGGGGCTGCCCCCCCGTGTACTGGGTGAGCCCCTGGGCCCAGCATGTTCACGGCCCCTCACCTGGGTCTGAGCGGCTGCAGGAGGTGGCCCGGCTGCAGCTGGAGGCCCAGGCGCTGCTGCTCACTGAGCTGGACCCACAGCTGCAGGGGCTGGTGCGGAGAGGCTGGGGGCTCCCGGAGACTGGCAGGTCCCCGGGGGCCGGGCAGGGCGATGCCCCCTGGTGGTAATGGGGGCTGGGCTCCTGGGGCAGGTGTTTCTCTCCACAGAGGAGGCCCCAGAGCCACCCTACCCGGCTGCCCCGCTGGGCTGGGTCCCGCCTTCCCAGCCGCCTCTGGAGCCAGGTCCGGAGGGGCCTGGCCGGTGGGCGAGTCGCCCCGAGCTGGTGGGATTCAGCTTCCCCGCCCGCGGGGACGGAGGAGCTGCTTCCCACCGGCCCTGGGGCCATCTTCAGGGCTTTCCGGAACCACAGCCTGATGTGTTTGGCCATGCTGCAAATGAGGGGAGCAAAGGGGAGCTTGGGGCGCAGCCTGCAGAGCGAAATCCAGGGGTTCCAGCTCCCCAGAGCGACTGCCCCCAGCCCCCAAATGGCCCCTTGCTTATCGGCTCGGTCTTGCACAGGCACTGCAAGGACCTGAGTCTCCTGCCCATCAACAGCCCCTGCTCGGCCAATCAGGGGAGAGTCTAAGGTGTGTGGGGGGGGGGGGTGTGTGGAGCCTTCTCCCCAAAGACACCGGCATAGACCTGGTCCAGCCCCACCTCCCCAGTCCCCACAATGGGGGCTGCATCCCCCGCCCCACGGCTCCTGCAAACCACCCCCCCTCCTTCAGCTAGTCTGTTGGGTCACAAGCTGGGGGGGCAGCAGGGGAAGGTCACAGAAGAGGCAAGAACAGAGCAGAAATGTGGGCGGGATGGAGGAAAAGGGAAACCAACCAGGAGAAAGCCCCAGTGGCGCTAAGGACACAGCCCAGGTGAGGAATCACCTTCTGGCCCTTGACCGAGGGCTGGGCCTGCCTGGAACCCAGCCGGCCCCGGGCGGGATCCAAACCCCTGGGGGCTCTTACCTTCTGCAAAACGCTGTCCGGATGTGGAACTCACAGAGGACAAAGCAACTGTGAGCAGGAGACGCACCAGAGCTAAAGCAACCGGGGGTCTCCAAAGTCCCCTGGGCCCGCCCCCCCCTTTTCTCAGCCTGAGATGTGGGTTCCTCTGTGAGGTCACCACCTCCCCACCTGCCCTTTGCCTGATCTGCTGAGGGCTGCCCAAAGCCCCTGTGAGGTCACTGCCCCCCCCACCTCACCCTGCCAGGCAAATGTCCTGCCTCTGGCCACCCCTCTGGGAAGTTGGAGCCATTCCTAGGGGTCCCCCCCACTCCCTGACTGGGCATCCTGCAGCCAGCAGCTCCAGTAGCCCCATAGGCTGCTCCCTGCCCTACACTGCAGGCTTCTTGCACAAGAACTGTTTCACACCGGAGTTCTTGCGCAAAAGGTCTCGTGCAAGAGCACCTCCACCCTGCCATGTGCTTTTGCACAAGAGTGTCCATGGCACTGTGAACGCTTTCTCGTGCAAGAAAGCTCTGATGACCATTTTAGCCATAAAAGTGTCTTGCTCAAGAAGCCCCTGGTGCCCGTCCACGCTGCCTTCTTGCACAACAGCTCTTGCACAAAAGGGGCTTATTCCTCGTGGGGAGAGGAATAACTCCTGTGCAAGAAGCCCTCTTTTCTGATGCTTTACTGCAAATTTACTTGCACAAGAATTCACGTGCAGTGTAGACGCGCCACAAGTTTTTGCACAAGAACAGTTGTTCTTGGGCAAAATGCCCGCACTGCAGCCGCAATGTGTACGTTAGGCATGTCCACTGGGAGCAGAGGAGAGGGTAGAGGAGTGGGGTCCTGGGATGGGCATGTTAATGTGGGGTTCACCCTTGGCTCACTCTGCACCTTTTGGGTGACCCTGCCTTGTTCTGTGCCTCAGTTTCCCCCCACTGCACCATGGGACCAGGGACTCTGCCCCACCTCGGTGTGCTTGGATGCAGTCAGGCCAGTCTGTGACAATTATAAAATTGTCAGACATATGGATGAACATAATTTGTTGGGGAAAGTCAACATGGTGTCTGTAAAGGGAAATCATGCCTTACTAATAGCGAGAGTTCTTTGAGGGAGTCAACTATCATGTGGTCAAGGGGGATCCAGTGGAGATAGTGCATTTAGATTTCCAGAAAGCCTCTGACAAGGTCCCTCACCCAAGGTTCTTAAGTAAAGCATGTTGTCATGGGAGAATAGGCTCGGCTTATGGTCTCCCCATAACCCTCCTGCAGCTGGTTCTGCCGCATCCAGCCGCTCAGACCCATACCCTCCCCATTGGACACATGCCTCAGTTTCCCTCCAATGGGCACATGCCCTGGTCTCAGATCTCCCCACAGGCGCATGCCCCTGGCTCTCTGCAATACTCACCGAGGAAAAGGATGGTGAGAGCAGATCCCATAATGGGACAGTGAAGGGTACCACCGATCCCCTAATGCGCAGCTCCACCCCTCCTCAAATAAGGTACTCAGCTGGTGGTTGCAGCTACAGGAAGTCAATAATATTTCATCTCTTCTGGTATCCCTTGCCTCTTATCGGCAGGCGACATCTCGTGCAATCACAGTTAATTAGAGGTCTTTGCAAAACCGAGGAAATGATCAGCCTGGCTCAGTGTCCTGCAGCTCCAGCTTGTCCGTATCCCTGTGGGGAGAAAGGGAAGTCTCCTCTGTCTGTGGGGAGCCAGGAGACCACAGGTTCTGAAATTCAATCATTGACTGACCATTATTTCCATGACGATTCCCCTCCCCCTTTCTTTGTTTCTAGATCCAAGTGGTTGGTGACTCATGTAAATAAAATCAGGAAGTGATCATGCAATTAAAGGAAGCTGTTGTGAGGCCTGTTAGTGAAGGGACAGAGTTAAGGGTGTTTAGGGAACAGTAAGTGGCATTTCCTGGCTTTGGAGGCTTTGATTCTTTAAAGCCTCCTGCTCAGCTTGCAAACCTGCCCACGTGCAACACAGGCCCTGGCACCATGCGAGGAATGGGCATGAAGGGGAACACCTGGGTTCACTGCCCCTTGCACCATAGCTGAGCGGTGTTGGCGGCTTTACACTGTAGTGCTTGGTTCTAAGGGTCTTTAGTCAGCCTGTGAATTAAATCAGCCAGGTTCAAAAGAAAATGGGAGCAAGAGAAATTCCATTCAACCCAATGGGTCACCAACCAGGAGAGACTCAGGGACTTTCGCATGTGCCACATAAACCTTGCCCACTGAGCTGCCAGTGGGTGTGTGGCTAGGCCCCTAGAGAGGGACATAAGCTGTGTTTGTGCAGCTGCTGGCTACCTGGCAGGAGTAAGCTAGTAGTCAGGCACATTTGGCCCTGGTCCCAGCTCTGGGAGGGGAGTGGGGACTAAGGGTTAGAGGAGGAGGTTGGGAACTAGGACTCCCATGTAACAGCTAAGAACCAAGCCCTTTCTGTTTGCAGATCCTGGTTGGGCCTGGGCAGCCCTTAGACCTGCTGTGGGGAGCCAGGCTCATAAGCCTCCCCCAGCAACACACAGACAGCCCCTTCCCTCCCCCTCTCCCCCCCCCCCCCCCGCCATCTGCAGAACGATACGGATGCTGAGAGCATCTCTGGGCAGGCTCAGCTGAAGGGACTTGCCCCAGGCCAGGTGTTCCCCTCCCTTGGAGACCAACATCATTCCCCTTCTCATGGGCCCACAGGTCACATCCACACTTGGCCCGTTGGCCCTGGGGGAACCCGCTTCAGGGCGACAGCCCCTTCTCGTATGGTCCTTGGGGCCACACACTCCTGGGGGGCACTAGAGCCCTTTATTTCCAACCTTCTACTGTGCTGCTTTCCATGGGAACCTCCCAACCAGCACACACAGGGACAAGGGCCGGCAATTCCTCCTGTGGCCGCTAGGTGGCGCTGCAGCCTTGCACTGCCCCATTCCCCAGAGAATCTGGATTTGTGCTGCTCTGATCTGGCCCCTCTGCATTTGATGGGATAAATGAGGCCCTGTTGCACTCGCGGCTGGCTGAGTCAGGCTATGTCTGCACTCGCCGCTTCTTGCCTGAGAAATATGCAAATGAGGCTAAGCGTGGAATATCGCCTAATGAGCCACCATTTTTGCAGAAGAGGCTCTTGCGCCAGAAGGAGCTGTCTGCACGGCCCCTTTTTGTGCAAGAAAAACCCTCTTGCGCGATGCTGTTACGCCGATTATTTTCAGGAATAACGGCATTGCGCAAGAGTGTAAAGCTGCAAAGTTGCCATCCCCACTCAGCTATGCAGGAAAGAGCAGCAAACCCATCACACCTGCTTTTCTCCCCATCACACCTGTTCTTCTCATGGTGCCAGGGCTCATGTTGCACATGGGCAGGATTGCAGGCTAAGCAGTAGGCTTTGAAAAGTCAAACTCTCCGGAACCAAGAAATGCCACTTACTGTTTCCCAAACACCCTTAACTCTGCCCCCTCATGCACATGCCTTATGACACCTTCCTTTAAATGGTCAGTCAAAGACTGAATTTCAGATCCTGTACACATCTGTGTCAAGGCTGTCCCCAACTCTGGCATGATGAATGCAGAAGTGGGTCCCTCAAAAGCACTCCAGAATCTTGCCTCTGCAGGCTCTGGTACAACACCTCCCCCTAAAAAAATCCTAATACCCAGATTTTGGGGAATCCGCTGCCATCACCCAAGTAAATCCAAGAAAACCAGGGAAGAGATCACTTGGGAAACCTCCTACCTAAGGTAAAACTCTCCCCATGCCCCAAGCTCTGTTTTACTTGGAGTTGGGAAAACAGGAGATTCACAGACAACAATGAACTCTGCCCTTGTAAGTAGGCACTGAGTCCTAAGGACACAACAATCAACCAATCCCGGTTAATTACAAGATACAACAATTCTTTATTATCAAAATAAAACTACAGTAGCAAGCACAGTAAAGTGGTTAGATGGAAAGAGCCACCTAATTGATAAACATACTCAGGGAAACCTCATGGGCTAAAACTTGGTTACAAAGAAAAAAGAAAAACACAATTAACAGCTTAGACATTATTTCCAAATCCCCAAACAAGGAAAACAACAAATCCTGACGGACTAGCTAAACTTTTCCCTACTTACACATTCTAAGAAATCCGTTCTTGGAGAGAGAATCATAGAATCATAGAATACTAGGGCTGGAAGGGACCCCGAGAGGTCATCGAGTCCTGTCCCCTGCCCCCTTGGCAGGACCAAATACTGTCTAGACCATCCCTGATAGACATTTATCTAACCTACTCTTAAATATCTCCAGAGATGGGGATTCCATAACCTCCCTGGGCAATTTATTCCAGTGTTTGACAACCCTGACAGTTAGGAACTTTTTCCTAATGTCCAACCTAAACCTCCCTTGCTGCAGTTTAAGCCCATTGCTTCTTGTTCTATCCCCAGAGGCCAAGATGAACAAGTTTTCTCCCTCCCCCTTATGACACACTTTCAGATACCTGAAAACGACTATCATGTCTCCTCTCAATCTTCTCTTTTCTAAACTAAACAAACCCAATTCTTTCAGCCTTCCTTCATAGGTCCTGTTCTCTAGACCTTTAATGAGTCTTGTTGCTCTTCTCTGGACCCTCTCCAATTTCTTCACATCTTTCTTGAAATGCGGTGCCCAGAACAGGACACAATACTCCAACTGAGGCCTAACCAGCGCAGAGTAGAGCAGAAGAATGACTTCTCATGTCTTGCTCACAACACACCTGTTAATGCATCTCAGAATCATGTTTGCTTTCTTTGCAACAGCATCACACTGCTGACTCATATTCAGCTTGTGGTCCACTATAACCCCTAGATCCCTTTCTGCCGTACTCCTTCCTAGACAGTCGCTTCCCGTTCTCCCATTTCCCTCAGTCTTGGAGGAGACTACTCTACCTCTCAAACACAGAAGAGAGAGAGAAAACCCCTGTTTTTCAGTTTGAATTTTCTACCCGCATTGTTATTGACTTACCACCTGATACTTGGCTAGCTACAGGGTTAACCCCTTAGTCACCAGACACTGGTCAGCACTGCTGATTATGACAACCCGGCTCCCAGCCTAGTGTACCCTCCCCAAAGAAGACGACCTCCCTCCTCCCTCCCCACAGAGACATGGACAAGCTGGGGCTGCTGGACATTTGGCCAGGCTGATGATTTCAGGGTTTCCTCGGTTTTGCAGAGACCTCTGGTAACTGTGACCACATGAGATTTTGCCTGCAGATGAGAAACAAGGGGTGGTGGATGCAGTGGAACTCCTTATTTGAGGCTGGGTGGAGCTGGGAAAAGGGGTGTGGCTGGTGCCCCTCACTGGCCCATTATGGCATCTGCTCTCACCATCGCCTTCCTCAGTGAGTATTGCAGATAGACAGGAGTGGACAGGGGGGATCTGAGACCAGGGGGTGGGCTCATTGGGGTGGGTCTGAGACCAGGGGGTGGGCCCATGGGGTGGGTCTGAGACCAGGGGGTGGGCCCATGGGGATGGGTCTGAGACCAGGGGGTGGGCCCATGGGGGTGGGTCTGAGACCAGGGGGTGGGCCCATGGGGGTGGGTCTGAGACCAGGGGGTGGGCCCATGAGGGTGGGTCTGAGACCAGGGGGTGCGCCCATTGGGGTGGGTCTGAGACCAGGGGGTGGGCCCAAGGGGATGGGTCTGAGACCAGGGGGTGGGCCCATGGGGGTGGGTCTGAGACCAGGGGGTGGGCCCATGGGGGTGGGTCTGAGACCAGGGGGTGCGCCCATGGGGGTGGGTCTGAGACCAGGGGGTGGGCCCATGGGGATGGGTCTGAGACCAGGGGGTGGGCCCATGGGGGTGGGTCTGAGACCAGGGGGTGGGCCCATGGGGGTGGGTCTGAGACCAGGGGGTGCGCCCATGGGGGTGGGTCTGAGACCAGGGGGTGGGCCCATGGGGATGGGTCTGAGACCAGGGGGTGGGCCCATTGGGGTGGGTCTGAGACCAGAGGGTGGGCCCATGGGGGTGGGTCTGAGACCAGGGGGTGGGCCCAAGGGGATGGGTCTGAGACCAGGGGGTGGGCCCATGGGGATGGGTCTGAGACCAGGGGGTGGGCCCATTGGGGTGGGTCTGAGACCGGGGGGGGCCCACAGGGAGAGGGGAGGGAATCTGAGACCAGCGCATGTACCCATGGGACTGAGGGTGAGGCATGACTGGGTGGGGCAGTACCAGATGCGGGCGGGGGAAGGGATTCAGGAGAGACCATAAGCTGAGCCTGTTCTCTGGGGGGTGTCACTGCATCACTCTCTGGGGACCATCCTCCCTGCCCCATTGATCTAGTGACTTCCTCTATGGAGGCAGAGGACAGGTGCTGACTGCGGCATACAGGATGGGTTTGGGGACAGGGCCCCCCGCTTAGTCTGCAGCGCTGGGGGGTCCAGTTCGGCATAGGTGAGTCCCTCAGCGCGGGGGTTGGGCTCCTGGGGTAGGGAGGGAAGAGAGTCACTATGTGTGTGAGTCAAAACCAGCACACAAACACACAGAGCCACACACCAGACAGTCCTGATCCCAGACAGCAGGGGGTATTCCTATGCAGTGAGGGGGTGCATGGTGCATTGGTGTGGGGTGAGGCAAGGCACAGAGCTGGGGAGTTTTGGGGGGCACTTACAAAGACATCTTGCAGTTTCCCTTGGCCCACGAGGGCATCTGTGGAACAAAGACACTCAGGGGCAGGGAGGGTGTGAGAAAGCCGGAATCTGTGGCTAGTTAGACAGGGTGTCTATACACCATGGGCTGAGCCAATTCCCTGGAGTGAGGATGGGACACAGGGACTGGGGCTGGTCAGTGTCCCTGGGATCGCAGGACACTGATCCCCTGTCTGTGGCAGGAGAAGCCCCTGTCTGTGGCAGGAGATGGCTGGAGAAGCCCCTGTCTGTGGCAGGTCCCATGGGACTGCAGTAGCTCCCCTGCCCATGGCCCCTGGTTAACTGGTTGCTTACTGGTTAACTGGTTAACCTTTCACATCCCTAATCCAAAGAACCCCTTGAAATGGGTTATACATTAAATGAGCTTTTTACTACCCTCGTCTCTCGTGACCATTTGGGGTGGTTCACATGCACCCTACGCAGCAGAACTGCCTCATCCATGAACGGGCCCTGGCTATGATTATGCAAAGGGCAAAAGAAGAGTCAAAATGGCTGCATTGCAACTCGTGGAGACATTTCTGCAGCATCAAACAGCACGTGGCAGCTTGCAACGTGGTGCCTCACGCGGGTATTGGCCTGAGGATAGCCCCTCCTTCAGAGGAGTCAAGTGGCCAAATCATCCACTCTGCAATAGACACAAAGGGAAATGAAAGTGCAGGCTGGCAAGCTACTGTGTACTGGGGGAAGAGATGAAATGTCTGCCTTCCCACGCTGTGTACTTTCACAGGCTGTCTGCCTTCCCACGCTGTGTGCTTTCACAGGCTGTCTGCCTTCCCACGCTGTGTGCTTTCACAGGCTGTCTGCCTTCCCACGCTGTGTACTTTCACAGGCTGTCTGCCTTCCCACGCTGTGTACTTTCACAGGCTGTCTGCCTTCCCACGCTGTGTACTTTCACAGGCTGTCTGCCTTCCCACGCTGTGTACTTTCACAGGCTGTCTGCCTTCCCACGCTGTGTACTTTCACAGGCTGTCTGCCTTCACACGCTGTGTACTTTCACAGGCTGTCTGCCTTCCCACGCTGTGTACTTTCACAGGCTGTCTGCCTTCCCACGCTGTGTACTTTCACAGGCTGTCTGCCTTCCCACGCTGTGTACTTTCACAGGCTGTCTGCCTTCCCACGCTGTGTGCTTTCACAGGCTGTCTGCCTTCCCACGCTGTGTACTTTCACAGGCTGTCTGCCTTCCCACGCTGTGTACCTTCACAGGCTGTCTGCCTTCCCACGCTGTGTACTTTCACAGGCTGTCTGCCTTCCCACGCTGTGTACTTTCACAGGCTGTCTGCCTTCCCACGCTGTGTACCTTCACAGGCTGTCTGCCTTCCCACGCTGTGTACTTTCACAGGCTGTCTGCCTTCCCACGCTGTGTACTTTCACAGGCTGTCTGCCTTCCCACGCTGTGTGCCTTCACAGGCTGTCTGCCTTCCCACGCTGTGTACTTTCACAGGCTGTCTGCCTTCCCACGCTGTGTGCTTTCACAGGCTGTCTGCCTTCCCACGCTGTGTACTTTCACAGGCTGTCTGCCTTCCCACGCTGTGTACTTTCACAGGCTGTCTGCCTTCCCACGCTGTGTACTTTCACAGGCTGTCTGCCTTCCCACGCTGTGTACTTTCACAGGCTGTCTGCCTTCCCACGCTGTGTACTTTCACAGGCTGTCTGCCTTCCCACGCTGTGTGCTTTCACAGGCTGTCTGCCTTCCCACGCTGTGTACTTTCACAGGCTGTCTGCCTTCCCACGCTGTGTACCTTCACAGGCTGTCTGCCTTCCCACGCTGTGTACTTTCACAGGCTGTCTGCCTTCCCACGCTGTGTACTTTCACAGGCTGTCTGCCTTCCCACGCTGTGTACTTTCACAGGCTGTCTGCCTTCCCACGCTGTGTACTTTCACAGGCTGTCTGCCTTCCCACGCTGTGTACTTTCACAGGCTGTCTGCCTTCCCACGCTGTGTGCTTTCACAGGCTGTCTGCCTTCCCACGCTGTGTACTTTCACAGGCTGTCTGCCTTCCCACGCTGTGTGCTTTCACAGGCTGTCTGCCTTCCCACGCTGTGTACTTTCACAGGCTGTCTGCCTTCCCACGCTGTGTGCTTTCACAGGCTGTCTGCCTTCCCACGCTGTGTGCTTTCACAGGCTGTCTGCCTTCCCACGCTGTGTACCTTCACAGGCTGTCTGCCTTCCCACGCTGTGTGCTTTCACAGGCTGTCTGCCTTCCCACGCTGTGTACTTTCACAGGCTGTCTGCCTTCCCACGCTGTGTACTTTCACAGGCTGTCTGCCTTCCCACGCTGTGTACTTTCACAGGCTGTCTGCCTTCACACAGTGTATGCTTGCACACGCTGTGGGCCTTCCCAAGATGTGTCCCTTCACACGCTGTGGGCCTTCACTGCTTATGTGCCTCATACTCCCTGTTTAGTGACGGACAGGCCTCGCACAGCAGGAGGTGAATGCACCCATTTCACAGCATCTTCTTCCAAGAAGCCCCACTGATTCCAAGGGGACTGCGTTAGTAGTGAGGGTTGCAGGCCACCCTTAGCAGGAAGGGCTGCAGCGTCTGGCCATCAGTCATAGCAATAGATGGCAGAGATGAGGAAAACGGCCTTCAGCATCTCCCAGATTGCGGCGCCTCGGGCACCATCTGAGGCACATTGCCCAGGGCTCTACGGCGCCGTGCGGGGCTCTGTCAGGGAATTAAAGGGGCTGGGGCTCTAGCCATGGCTACTGCCGCAAAAGCAGTGGTGACTGGAAGCCCTGCCCCTTTAAATTGCCAGACCCCAGGGCCTCTGTTACTGCCAGGTCAGCCGGTCTGATGGCTTTTATCTAGAGCTTCTCCTCCTTAGATCTGCAAGTGTAACCCACACAGCTAATGGGTGTGGTCACTGTCCCATGTCCTGGCACTTGGACCACGTACAGCATGCGATAAGAAGAAGGGAGCTCTACAGCCTGAGCTGAGCTCAAGAGCTGTGTCTACATTGGCATTGCGCAAAAACATGCTGCCTGTCTACACTGCCGGGGAGTTCTTGCGCAAGAACACTGACGTTCTAATGTGAGAAATCGGGGCTTCTTGCGCAAGAGCTATGATGCTCCCGCTCAGGAATAAGCCCTTTTGTGCAACTGTTCTTGCGCAAGAGGCCAGTGGAATCAGGCAACATGAATTTCTTGCGCAAGAAAGCCCAAAGGCTAAAATGGCCATCAGAGCTTTCTTGCTCAGAGAGAACATTTACACTGGCATGGATGCTCTTGTGCAAAAGCACATCTCTTGTGCAAAAGCACATGCCAGTGTAGACACTCTCCAGCCCCCACCGCATTAACAGTTTGATAGAATGTTAAACAGGAAAGATGGAAATTCTGATCTACTTGAAATCTGTGTTCTTCATGTACCATTTGCTCCAAAAAAGGCATAGCTAGTGGTTGAATGATCTGAATTAGTGGAGGCTTGGGAACAGATTGCTTACTCTTCTGAAGCAGATCTGTCACTCAGGGCTGGAATATGTTCCCAAAAGAAAAAAAAATCAGATACACAAAAAGGAAAACAAATCCAAAGAGTTTGCAACAGTGGAGCCCTGGGCTAGTGTTCTCAGAGAATCCATGTTAGAGGCCAAAATCTGAAAAAGGTGTGAGAGAGAAACATCATAGAAATTAACATTCACAGCAACTCAAGAGAACTACCTGAAATCCAGAGGGAATATAGGGTTGTTAACAAAAACCCTAGCTCATTTCATAGTCATGGCAACATCAGAGGGGTAGGCCAAAACTGAATGTTTTTTTAAGCACTGTTGTAGGAATTATTCTGTGGCCGTTCTCTGGCCTGTGCCATGCAGAACATCAGACTAGATCACATGTTAGAACCAGAGATAACCTGAATGGAAGTGCCTACATATATTTCAAAATACATCCCACAGATTCTTTTGAGGGAAGTATCAAAATATTTCATGTTGGCCTTTTCATTTGAACTGACATTCATGCGTGAAGTCACAAATACATGAGCTATGTATTCAACCCAAATATTTCACAAGAAAAAACAACAAAATCCGTTTTGGTCATGAGCTAAACTCATATTTTTCCCCAGATTTTTTGATTTGGCCACTGAATCCAAAAATCACTTCCTCAGTCATCTCTACATCTACCTGGTTGCAGGTGGTATTCTGATCATGCTCTCACAAGCAGCCCTACTGAATGCATTGAGAATATTCATGTGAATAAAACACGTTACGGGGGGAATGGTTTTATTCTCAGTATGTGTATTATTGCAAAAACATTTGACCAGCTTCTGCTCTTATAGCTTCTTCACATGGGGAGTCCTTCCAGAACAGTATTCCTGATTAACTCCACGTGTTTTAATGTTGATGAAGTTTTGTTTAAAAATTAGAAAAAATATGAGAAAACGTGGGAAAAATTCTATTTCAATATTTTGGGAAAGAAAAGTTTTAATTTTTTTCACTTCCAAATACATTTTTGTTTGGAAAGGTCCTTCCTTTTATATTAAAATCTCCCCCCCCCCTCCCCTCCAAAAAAGGTCTAAATCAAAAGGAAACAGTTTAATCTCTCTCTCTATATAAAAAAAATTTCCTATGGGATGACAGAGTGATGTGATGACACTGTATCCCACAGCCCCTCCTCTGCCCTCAGCTGCCCTACCTCCTCCTGCCCTCCCTAGTGCTCTGGCGGGCCGGAGCCATGTAACCTTTCCCCTCCCCATTCCTGGAGCCTCCAGGAGCCATGTATCCTCCCAGAAGGGAACCAGAGGCCTTCCCCTTGTGGGGGTGGGCCAGGATCCACATGCCCTCCCCCTTCACAGGGGAGGGGCCTGGGACCTGTGCACCCTCCTGGGGGAAGGAGGGGCAGAGCCACATTCCCTCCCACATCACGTGGGGTGATCTGGAAGTCATACACCCTCATCCCTCGCAGCCAGAGGGAGAGAGCCAGGTAGCCTTGGCCCAGGCCAACGCCCTGGTGGATGGAGGAAAAGAGCCGGGTCAGCCTTGACATAAGCCTCCAGTGGCCCAGCGGGAGAGCTGGGGCTGCCTACCCACAGTGATGGAGCTTGGTTAGTGTAGCGAGCAGGGTGCAAAGCCCTCTTGTTTAATCAAAATAAAAGTTTTCATTTCACCCCCCACATTCTTTTCTTCATTTTGTCTCATGGAAAATATTCAAAATTGTAGGTCGCGTGTCCTGATTTCTGGGTGAAATTCTTGGATAAGCTCTGAATGTTTTTGGGGGCAGAAAATCCATTTCCCCAGCCAGATGAGAGAATGAACCCCACGGGACAGACATTAGTCGTCTTGCTTAATGCGCTACTGGAAAATCCACGGGTACTGTCATGGGGTGGGTGGGATAAGAACCTACATAGATTAAAACAGCATCTCTAGGATGGGTCCAAACCAGAATGTCAAATGCAAATGCCTCTGCACTTTGGGGAAGCTTTAACTCCAACCTAAGCTGTGTGACCTAGGTCCCTCCTCAAAGGGGTTCGTACTTGCCAGGTGAGCTCACCAGTGCCATAAGGATGCAAGTCATCTGTTTCCCCAGCTGGCGAAAGACCTGCTGTCTGGTCTGTGCAAGGACCTACTGTTGTGCAGGTCACCGCTGTGTCTCCGCTGGGCTGTGAGCCCTGTGGAAAAAGGGCACATACGTTAGTGTGTAAATGAGTCTGTGAAGGCTGCAGAAGAGCTATATGGGCAAAGGCTAAAACGTGGGTGCAATCCCTCAGGAAATTGCCTGCAGTCGGGATTGTCTATAGAACTTCTGGATCTAAAACTGGGAGTTTGTGTAGCCTCAGCTAGTGGAAAGTAGATTTATTAACCAGGAGGGTGGTGTAACCCATGGGCTCTTGCAGCCGTCTGCAGAGGGCACGGGGGTATAAAAGTTACGGGGGTCCCATGGGACTGGTGTTTACCTTCTAGTTCACCAAACAGTGTCACATGAAAGTGTGTGTCACACCGGTCCTCATAATCTTCTCTAAATGTCTGTGCAGAGAATACGGAAGGAGGTATGTGTCTATTGGAAGTTGTGTTCTTTAGACCTTGTAGCTCAAGGCAAGGAGGTGGGAGATGCTTCTTTCCCTTGCTGACCATCGTGTGTCTTACAGTAGTACTCTATTCGCATAGTGAGTCACCTGTGCATGGAGAGAAGGCAGGGGGATAATTATGAGAATGATGTTAAAAGCGGGGGTGGGGTGGCTGCTTTACAGGTGAAGAATGAAGTACTCGACTGAGATATCTAGGAATGCAGAAAGATGCTCTAAGGTCCTTTACCAGGGGAAGGGGACAAAGTGCCAGTGGGTGTAGTTTCTATCTTGGTTAAAATGCAGTGAGAAGGACTTTGGCTGGTTTTGATGGACATGTAACCCTTTTTTCCAGCATTTCTGTCGGCTGCCATTGAATCTCTCTCCTTTGATAAATAAGCTCACAGGTGCTTTTCCCGTGAACTAAGTGCTGTGTACAATGCTGAGCTGTGTTCTCAGGTGTAACTATAAGCTGCTGGGTACTGGGCCTTTGGGATCTGGTAATTCTGTAAGTGGTTAAGATGCTGAATGTCACAGGGGCCCCACTCAGAGTACTCAGGTTTGGAGTTTGCCTGGCACTTGCCTCTCTGAGAAACACTGGAGCCCACATGGGTTGCCTGTGGCTGATAGGATCAGCCAGCTGACCCCTAGCAGGCAGAGAGAAGATTCCTCATGGTAATAGCAGGCATTAACGAGATGCCTTAGAACTCTGAGTAACCTGAGCATCGTCACAGGTGGTCTAATGACCTCTAGAGGGAGACAGAGGGCAGTAATGACCAGGTGTGGGTGATACAGGCAAAGAAGTTAGGGGAAATAAGAGCTTTTATAAGTTTATTGGGAGGAAAATGCAATAGATCCTTTAATAAATAGAATAATAGAATCATAGAACACTAGCACATCAAGAGATCATCAGGTCAAGTCCCTTGCCCTCACGGCAGGACCAAGGACTGTCTAGATCATCCCTGACAGGTGTCTGTCTAGCCTGCTCATAAACATGTCCAGTGATGGAGATTCCACAACCCGCCGAGGCAATTTATAAACAAGAGGGACAAAATTAATGTTTAATCAAAATGGCTGAGTCACTAAAGAACTTGTAAAACAACAAGTAGTCCTGAGGCACCTTAGAGACTAACAAAAATATATACACAGTAGCATGAACTTTCGTGGGCAAAACCCACTTCATCAGATGAGCTGTAAAGGAATAACAAAAACCCAGAAATGATAACAGAAAAAGAAAGGAAAGAAAGGTACCTGTCAATTGTAGGACCAGTGCTAACGAGGCTAAACAAATGGGCTGGAAGTGTCATATACTTAGCTTTTGATGTAAAAATGCAGGGTTAAAGGCAGTGGAGACTGGCTTTATAATGCCACATCCAGTTAATGTCAATGTCAAACCCAGGGAAACAGTGTCAAATTTACAAATGAAGATCAGTTCCGCACACTCTCTCTGTAATTGGCTGGTGAAATTCCTTTGTAGAAGAATGATTACTTTTACATCCAAGAATGAGCACCCAAGCAGGTTAAAAAGTTTCCCTATAGGTTTATATGTGTTACCATTTCTGATGTTTGATTTGTGTTCATTTATTCTTTGTCATAGAGACTGACCAGTTTGACCAATAGATATGGCAGAGCGGCAGTAACAACAAATGAGAAAGTAGTATCTCTGGGAGGAAATTAGTTATTAAAATTGAGACTGAGATTTTAAAAACATCTATGAGAGGTAGGAGAATTATTACTAACTTGCTCAGTCACTTCTGTAAATCATACTTCTTGAAGACAGTGGAAACATAGCAATAAGAAGGACAGCCTTCACATTTTCTGGTAAATCTGTTAGCTACAAAATGCTGGCTTAACTGCACAGTTCAGTTTCTTTCGTCCTGGCACTATGGTATGGTCAATAAACTAATAACTTTCACGCTTTCACTTACCTGAGTGCTGGCCCTGTCAAATCCAATGGTTGTGGAATCTGAGGAAAGAGACTGAATATATTAATATGAACTCTGCTTGCAATGCCAGGGAACTTGTGTTAATGCCAGAGCTGGTCAAAATGATGCTGCTACAACTTTTTAAAAAGCAATCTATATATAAATGACTGATCAATATGAAAATGGTTGCTGGAAATGTTCATTTTGGTCATTTCCCCCCATGTTTTAGATGAAAAGTTATTTTTATCTAGTGATATTAGATTTCAAAAATATTTCACCATTTTACCCATTTTTTGTTGAACCCCCTGTGAAAGTAGAAAGAATTATACTGTAAGAGAAAGATGAATTGTGCTGTAATAATTGAATAAGTTGAAGGAATTCTGTTTGTCTTTTAAGAGGAAGAAAAAAACGTATGTTAATGTTGATTGTAGGTATGCAGATCAAGGTGCTAGCCAATTTGGGCCTGAGTTTAACAGGAAGAGAAACATTAGGTGTTAGACAGAAAGCAATTCTAGATAATCAGGGAGATATAGCCAGGAGATTGCTGTGTGCTTGATATTGAAATGAAGATACTTAACCACACTAATAATGTGAAGTTTTGCCACACCCTTTGATCTTGTTAACTTGGCCTTTTGACTGTATAAAATCAAGGGGTTTGAACCTTGTATGGTACTCACATTTTCTGAATGCATTTTAGCAAAGCTTTGCTGAAATAAACAGAGCAGTCTGCCAAATCTGTGAGTCCTGTCTGACTTTGACAATTTGGAGGTTCTACCGAGATGGCAACCGTCTTCGCTGAGGCTGTGTGATCCCTGACTGTTTTGCAGGATGACCGTGGTAGCTGGCACCTGGGCATTTGGCCCGAGCGGTCCTCCGCCAGAACGGAAAGGTGCACAACCACAGCGAAGTCTACGCCATCGAACCTGTTGGTTCCTGCTCTGTTCTGGTAGGGATCCCGGGATCTAACATCAGGACTCTGGTCAGGTAATTATTTTGTCCGGACTGAGGACTGTCTTGTCTCTGTGTCTATCCGTCTTCCCTGTGGTGTGAGTGAGTCTGGGAGCCATCCCTGCCCGGGGACTGGCCGACCAAGGGGCTCCTGTCCCCGCGGTCTGCGTGACTGGAATCTGCACAATCGCAGCCGCACCGCACCTTGGATAAAATCCTTGGAGTGAACGCAAGGGCGATTGAGGCAGTAGCCTGTGGGCTTCTTTTGTGTGTTGCACTGGGCACCGCTCTGACGAACCCGAATTTCCTCCTTGTGTGATTGGTGTATGAAGTCCTCCTGTATGGGTAACTAGACGTCTAAGCAGGGATAGTTCCCTAAAGGGACCCTGGCTCAGTTTATATATTTTAGAAAGGGTCCGGACTCCTGTAAATTTCTGGAAAAATGATCTAGATTAACTCTGGGGGGATCCCAAAACTCAGTGGCCACTGTTAGGATCTTGGAACAAAGACCAAGTGGACGTCTTAAAAGACAAACTTGGCCTTCCCAAAACTAAATTGGCTAGAGGAGAGGTAGATTGCTTCATGCAGTGGTGGGACGAGGTAAATCTTAAATGAACTGAATCGAAGCTCGCCTCCCTTAAAAATTCTAATTATAAGAAAAAGCTTTATTGGAAACCTCCTCTCCCACCACCAGACCGAGTGCTTCCCTTTACCCCGTCCTCCAAGAAGACTCAGACCGGTCCCACTTGAAGCTATAAACCCTGGACCCACACGGAGCTCCACTCGATTTTAAAAGGTTTTCCAAAGCCCCAGGAAAACCCTACCAAATTTGCAGAGGAATTTTGCTAGTGTGCAATGCCTATGAACCCTCTGAAGCAGACCTCCTGCAACTGTGTAAACTACTCATAACCCCGTAAACAGCAACAAAGAAAAAAACCCGGGCAACTATCACACAGACTGACTGATGGTTTTTTTTGTTTGGTTGGTTGGTTTTTTTGGGGTTTTTTGGGATACAGCAACCAGGTAAAAATGGACAGGGCGCCCTGGCGCATGCGTTTGTTAATAGCCTCTTATCTGCTATTAGCAGTATGTTAAAGCAAATAAGTGTTGGATGGGAGGCCAAGACCATGGACAAATTGCAAGCAGTGGCAGAGCATTGCCACTGCACTCTAAAAAGAAAGAGAAGCAGTCCTCACAAAAGTTGATAGCTCTGCAAATACAGCATTATTCAGGGCAGGGCAGACAGTACTGGGAATGGGGAGGGTACCAAGAATGGGGATAAGGTCAGAGAAGGGGTCGTGGCACCGGGTTTTTGGGATTTAAAGGTTTCAGCTCCGGTCATATCCACCCTGTGGGAACAAGGCATTATTGTCCCCTGTTCCAGCCCCTGTAACACCCCTATCCTCCTCCCAGTTCGAAAAGCTGATGGTAAATCATGGCGGTTTGTTCAGGATCTTCAAGCTATTAACTGCATTGTTGTACCCACCTTTCCTGTAATCCCTAACCCAGCAACTAATCTGGCTTCTATCCTGCCAGATGCAACTCATTTTACTGATGTTGATCTGTGTTCTGCTTTCTTTTCTGTCCCGGTTCACCCTAAGTCCCAGTATCTTTTTGCCTTTTCTTACAAGGAGCAGCAGTATGCTTCCCAAGGGGTACACAGAAAGCCCGTCTTACTTTTCCCAAGCATTAGCCAAAGACCTTGTTGACCTGGTCTTCCCCTCTGGGTCCACATTGGTCCAATGTGTAAATGATCTACTCCTCTGTTCCCCTTCATTATCTGCCTCAGAAACTGACTCTTTAGTGCTTCTCACTGCCCCCCCCACCTTAGGGTTACCTGACTACTGTAAGCCTTTACCCTTTTCTGCCACGAGCAATCTGGTTGTGCACTTGGGGTTCTTACTCAGGAGCATGGTGGCAAAAATCGTCCAGTAGCTTATTTCTCTGCCACCTTGGATCCTGTTGCCCAAGGTCTACCCCCCTGTCTGCGTGCTGTGGCTGCCGCGGCACGCCTAATTGAAATGTCTGAGTCCCTTGTCCTCCGCTCTCCTGTTTCTCTCATGGTCCCTCACTGTATAGATACTCTCCTGCTACAATGTAATACAGCTCACCTTTCCTCCGCCCGCCTCACTTTTACTGCTTTCGGCTTCGCATATCACCATAAAGTGCTGTTCTCAGTTGAACCCTGCCACTCTCCTTCCTCTGTCTAATGACGGTGAACCCCACGACTGCCTTGCAAGTGTCTCTGCTGTCACCGTCTCATGCCCCGACCTTTCTGATGTCCCTCTCTCTAACTCCGACCTTGTGTTATTCACTGACGGTTCCTGCTTTAGAGATAGCCAAGGTCGTCTCCTCGCAGGATACGCTGTGGTATCACTCTCTGAAACCCTAGAAGCTGCGCCTTTACCTTCTGTCACCTCAGCACAAGTCGCTGAACTAGTTGCCCTAACCCGCGCTTGCTTTCTGGCTGAGGGACGCTCCGCCACCATTTATACTGATTCTCGATACGCTTTTGGGGTTGTACATGACTTTGGCACCCTCTGGCAAGCTCGGGGTTTCCTTACCTCTGCTGGTGCCCCTATCAAGAATGGCCCCTACATTGCTGCTCTCCTGTATGCACTCCCATCTGCATTAGCTATTGTTAAGTGCCCTGGTCACTCCACAGCAGATACTGATGTTGCTAAGGGTAATGCTGCCATAGAACCTTCCCCAGGTGCGTTTCTCGGTTCCCTTTCTGTTTCTGTACCACCGCAGTCCCTTTCGAAAGTCACCCTGCTCCAAGACTCTGCCTCAGAAACAGAAAAAGGCTCCTGGGTCGCCCAGGGTTGCTCTCTACACCCTGATTCCCTTTGGCGCCCCCTTATTGGTGCCTTTGTGGCCCCCTTTTCGCTCTACCCAGCTCTGGCCGCCCTGCTACACGGCGTTTCGCATGTCGGAAAGGAGGGGATGATCTCTGCTGTAACTAAGGCAGAATGGTGGGCCCCCCATTTCAGCTCTTTTGCAGCTCACCACTGTGCCGCCTGTACCACTTGCCAAAGCTACAATGTTGGCAAACCTGTAAAGGTAGCTCAAGGGTTCTGGGGCCTGCCCCAAGCACTGTTCTTGCATTGGCAGCTTGATTTTGTACAAATGCCTGTGTGTCAACTATATGAATTTAGTTTGGTTATGGTATGCTTATTTTCGGGTTGGATCGAAGTCTTTCCTTGTCGCAAAGCTGATTCGCTGTCTGTTGCCAAATGTTTGTTAAATCATATTATGCCTGCCAAAGAAACTCCTGCCACTCTGTCCAGTGACCGGGGTACACGTTTTACTGAACAACTTGTTCAGCACCTGGATCGTGTGTTACATGCCACACACCTGCTGCACTGTCCCTACCATCCCAAAGACATAAATTAAGTCCTTTTGAAATTGTTTATGTGAACAATGGCTCCCATTACTCCAGTCTCAGACTTGAACTTGACTCACAGTACACTCCTTCAGTACTGCAAGGGACTAATGCAAGCTGTAAGTCACTTCCATTCACAGGTTCGAGCCTCCTGGCCGACGGAACCCACCTCGGATGCCTGCCACACTCTCGAGACAGGTGATTGGGTCTACGTACGACACCACCAACGAAAACACGCCATGGAACCCCGGTGGAAGGGCCTGCATCAGGTGCTGCTCACTGCCCAGACGGCTGTTAAGTTATCCGGCATCGCAGCACGGATACAGGCTTCGCAGTGTAAGAAGGCACCATCCCCAGCGGACCAATCATCACCTCAGGACCATGCAGAGTCAATTTTGACTCCAGAAGAAGACGTAGAGGAACAGCCTGCAATACCTTACAACCTACGTTCGCGTAAGGATTGCCTGAAGCAGATGAGGACCAAAAGCAAGGCCCAAGAAGAAGCAGTAGTGAGCCTAGCGCCTGCTGCCTGGTGGACATAAAACCGTAACTGCGGTTCCCTCAGTGGAGGTTGTCAGAACCAAAAGGGTCTTGCCTCCAACATGTGCCTCTGGTGGGGCCTGTTCCTCGGCCACTGGTGTCTTAAGATCTGGGGAATCCACAATGACAATGACAATTCTTTTATCCACCAGCAAGTATGGATCGCTCAGACCCTTAATATCTCTAATTGCTGGGTCTGCAGCCACATTCCATCCCACTCACAAGCTGGTTCCTGTCTTGGCAATCCCACTTAATTCCCCAGGCCTCACCCGTTTAACAAGACATGGAACAGTAATGACACTTGGGAAGCAGTGGGAATAATTGTGGGAATAAATGTATCTAAACGGATAAGTGTGGAGGAGAAAAAAGGTCACTGGTGTTTGGTGTGTAATGGGACGGGGCTGAATCTGGGGAGGAGCAGTTGTCTCCAGCATATTGTAACATCAGTACAATCTTTAATGCCATGCACATAACACCACTCCCCGTAAGGAGAATCACCGTGTGCCCTTCGGGGGATATTACTCCTCCTTTGTAGACACCTATATGGCAAAGGGGTGCAACCGACCCTTCCCGGCTTTGATAGGGCATCATTGGGTCTGTGGAACAAAGGCCTATACCACATTACCAGTTAACTGGTCAGGTATCTGTTATCCCGCCCAACTCTTCCCACAATTCCGAGTGTTAGAGTCCTTCCCATGAGAACGCCTCCGTAATTTTAGGCGAAAAAGAAGGGACTTGTCGGATGCCCAATGGTGAATCACATAAGCCCTTTAACTTGGGAAGAGGCTATTGGTGGTTCCTTTGACCCACTTGGGGGAGTAATACATCATGCAAAAAGGCTTCTGAGGTTACAAACAGTAGTTAAAATCATGGAAAATGAAACTGGAAAAAGTTTAAGGGCCCTGGCCAAAGAAACAGGAGCGATCAGACAAGTGGTCCTCCAAAACCGTCAGGCATTGGATATAGTGCTGGCAGCAAAAGGAGGGACCTGTGCTCTCATTGGCAAAGAATGTTGTGTATATATACCAGACAACACCAATGATATAATAGTTCGCGCTAGCTACTTAAAAAAGATTGCATACCTTTCCAACGAAGAGCCAAGTTCCCTGTGAAAATGGCTAAGTAACTTGTCCAATTTCTCTGGCATAGGAAACTGGTTGTTTCAGGAAGCCCTGACTATCCTATTTGGAATCTTAATAATTTTTGTATGTTTTCAGTTAATCTCCTGTTGTATCCAAAACTGTGCAAGACATGTCACAGACATGTCCCCTCATCAGAGGGCTAATCTGATGATTTTAAATATCACTAATGAACAAAAAGACAAAGAACGGTTAATGCAAGGAACCCAGTAATTGTTGGTCATAGGCGAGGCTTGACCAAAAGGAGGGATTGTGAAAGTAGAAAGAATTATACTGTAGGAGAAAGATGAATTGTACTGTAATAATTGAATAAGTTGAAGGAATTCTGTTTGTCTTTTAAGAGGAAGAAAAAAACGTATGTTAATGTTGATTGTAGGTATGCAGATCAAGGTGCTAGCCAATTTGGGCCTGAGTTTAACAGGAAGAGAAACATTAGGTGTTAGACAGAAAGCAATTCTAGATAATCAGGGAGATATAGCCAGGAGATTGCTGTGTGCTTGATATTGAAATGAAGATACTTAACCACACTAATAATGTGAAGTTTTGCCACACCCTTTGATCTTGTTAACTTGGCCTTTTGACTGTATAAAATCAAGGGGTTTGAACCTTGTATGGTACTCACATTTTCTGAATGCATTTTAGCAAAGCTTTGCTGAAATAAACAGAGCAGTCTGCCAAATCTGTGAGTCCTGTCTGACTTTGACACTTCCCAGGGTGCCCTGGTGGCCACTCCAGCCTCAACCAAGATCACTCCTCTCCTTCCTCCCTCCCCGGAGCCTTTAGGGGTTGACTCTGGCCACAGTGTCTGTGCCAGTTCCAAGCCTGCCAGGCCAGAGCCAGCAGTCACTACCCCTGACCCAGTGGCCCCCAAACATGAGCCAGCAAAGACTGGCAGCCAGCCCTCCACCACTCGCCAGGAGCAGTCTGCCAGCTCCCAGGAGCCTGACAGGGGCTGGAGAAGGCGGGCGCCTTCCTGGTCCAGGGTGGAGATCATGGACCTTATTCAGGTTTGGGGGGATTGCCCCCAATGTCCATGATCTCTGCACTAGAGAGAGGAATGCGGCCATCAATGGCAGGATAGCTGCCAGCGTGGCACTAAAGGCCACATGTGAACCCAGGAGCAAGTTTGCATGAAAATCAAGTTGGTCTGGAGAGCCCCCCAACCCTGAGCCTTGACCTTCCCCTCCCCTTTCTTCCCCTTGCTTCCTCCCCCCAAGTTTTCCCCCTTCCCTCTCCCCCCTCTCTTCTCCCCTCTCCCGCCTCCTTTCCCCAGTCTCACCAGAGTTTCATTCTCCCCCCTCTCCCCCGGGGTTTTGTTAAATGAAGATAGTTTGTGTTCATGAAAATACGTGTATTTTATTTGACATCAGGAAGGGGGCTGAGGGAGAGGTAAGTGGAAGGACGTGAGGGAGGAATGAGGCACAAGCCCCCAGTGGGGCAGACCAGAGAGGCTCTGAGGGCTCCTCAGGATGGAAGCTCTCCCGCAGGGCCTCCTGGATACTGACAGCCCCCTGATGGACCTCTCAGATGGCAGCCTGCAGAAGGTTCAGACAGGTCCGCAGCAACGCGTCCACGAAAAGCACCAGAGTGCCCAGGGGCAGCTCTGGCTTCATGTTGCAGAGTGCTGTGATGTCCCGAGTGAAGGCAACCAGAGCACACAGAGACAAAATGGTTTCCTGTCCCTCATGGAGGTAGGCAAGCAAGCAGGGAAACCTGAGAACTGGCTGTCCAGGGGGGTGCCTTTAAGCACAGGCCTCAGGCAGCAGCCACACAAAGTAACTCCTGACCTGATGCCCTGCCGGACCTGGTTCTGTCCGGCCTTAAATGCGATTCACCGTCCACTCAGTGTGGACGCGCTATTTCGAAATAGCAAAACGCTATTTCAAAATGCATTTTGTGTGTAGACGCGCTATTTCGAAATAAGATATTTTGAAATAATGCTGTAGTGTAGACATACTCTGAAAGAAGAAATCAGGCCCCTGAGTAATTGAAACAGATACTTCAAAGAGTTTAATTGGAAACATGTGCACAGTAAATACAAACACTATATTATTTACAGGGGAGGGTTATTTACAGGTGACTGTTTGTGAGACACAGCATGGCCAGCACCTGAGAAATAAACTTACCGAGTCATCAGCATTTGTACAATGCCCCTTAATAAATATAATAACATGGGTTGGGATTAAGCTGCTGGATATGGAATGGAAAACAATGTCCAAAACAGGAAACACCACAAGATTAGGGGAACTCCTATTACCTAATATAGGGAATTATCAGAAAGTGTCAATTCAACAGGGGATCTCCACTGATCCCCTTCCCATATTCAGCCATCACAGGAAGATTCTCTCCCCATTGAGAACCACAGACAATGATATCCCAGACCCCCTCAGCCTTTTACCCTCCTTTGCTTACTGTTGTCTGGTGACTCCTCATAGGCCCAGAACCCAGGAGGGCAAGAGTAAAGTGCTGAGAGAGACTAGAAACCTAACTATTCAGGAAACTTTTGCTATGAGGTGGAGGATCATAGCCTCTAAATTTGGAGGACG
Organism: Pelodiscus sinensis; assembly: GCF_052426305.1. Classification (NCBI taxonomy): domain Eukaryota; kingdom Metazoa; phylum Chordata; order Testudines; family Trionychidae; genus Pelodiscus; species Pelodiscus sinensis. Next base: position 18,634,498 of record NC_143077.1, on the reverse strand, counting down.
AATGATATCTGCTGAGTACCTTCTTTGAAGGGCAGAGTGTTCTGAACTCCCAATAACATCAGAGGGAGTTTGAGGACACTCAGCAACTTATGGGACTGGACAATACAAGCACAGTTAAAGGCCCTGGATATCTAAAGGAAATCACCAAAATCCACAGTTAGATGCAAAATGCCAATTAAAGCCACCCTTAGTGAATTCCCCCGGCATGTGTAATCCCCTAAGTAGTATAAGGGCCCTACCATCAATCAAACGTTAGCCCTGCCCTCTGACCCCGGAAGTCCCGCCCCCTGACCGCCAGAATTCCCTTCTCCCCTGTCACCGGAAGTCCGGCCACTGGATGGTAGTACATCTGGGTCAAGAGGGACAGCTGACCGGGTGTCATGTGACCCCCGTTAGGCCCGTCCCCTGTCACCGGAAGTCCCGCCCTTGGGGGTAATACATCCGGGGTCAAGAGGGGCAGGTGAGCGGAAGTAAGGAGTGTCATGTGACCCCTCTAAGGACTCGCCCCGCCTCCCTCAACCAATCAGGAAGGGTTTTTCCCCTGTAGGACCGCCCCGCGAACCGCTTTGACCAATCGGGGGGGCAGTTCTGGGATCCGATGACTCGCCCAGCAGTGGGTCGTGTGACCCCTCTAAGAACTTGCCCCGCCTCCCTCTACCAATCAGGAGGGGGTTTTTCCCTGTAGGACCGCCCCGCGAACTCCTTTGACCAATTGGGGGGCAGTTTTGGGACCGGATGACCCGCCCAGCAGTGGGTTGTGTGACCCCTCTAAGAACTCGCCCCGCCTCCCTCTACCAATCAGGAGGGTTTTTTCTCTGTAGGACCGCCCCACGAATTGCTTTGACCAATCCGGAGAGTGCAGTTCCGGGACCCGTTGACCAGACCGGAGGCGGGTCGTGTGACCCCTCTAAGAGCTTCCCGTGACACCCTTTGCCAATCAGAGCATAGAACTTCCCCGTAAGTTCTAGCACCACACAAAAAAGGCCATCTTGTTCCAAGAGCGCGTGTTTCAGAGAGCGTGCAAACGCTGAGCGGAAACATGGCTTCTTTCACCAACTTTGTTTTGGTGCCGAGAAGAAAGCGCTACATCAGCGACAGTTCCGAGGAGGAAGGAGAAGTTGAAGGGAGCCCTTTGGCCCAGCCGCTGATGGATACACCAATATCTGACGCCGAAACCCAACCGCTCACGATGCAGCCAGACAAGCTAGATGGCCTGGAGGAAGAAGGTGCCCATGGCTCCCAGGAGTCGGACAAGACGCATGGAAAAGAAGCCAAATAGGTAAATGAAAGATCGAAGTTGGGGCATCATGGGGTTAGGAAACCGGGATTTTGAAAACTTTAAAAAAAAAATGACCAGAGCGTCTTACATTATTTCTTTCTGGCAATCTTTTGACAGCTTGATGATGCCTTTCTAGCTGACCGTCAGACCCGGGACAGCATTGCATCGGACGAGGAAGACGAACCGGGCCCACCTTGTTTTTGCTCAACACTGATACAAAGCATTGACGAGAACGCCAAGGATGATTCTGGTGTATCCAATAGCAGAGGGGGCAAAGGGCCCCTTTTCGCCTCTCCCTTGTCCTCGGAACTGTTGCTGATGTGGCGCTTTCTTCTCATGTGGTGGAAGGCCCTCGTCACCAAAACAAACTCCAAACTCCTGGTGGGGGTGGTGAAGGAGTCCATGTTTCCGCTCAGCGTTTGCACGCTCTCTGAAACACGCGCTCTTGGAACAAGATGGCCTCTTTAGTGTGGCGCTAGAACTTATGGGGAAGTGCTATGCTCTGATTGACAGAGGGTGTCACGGGAAGCTCTTAGAGGGGTCACACGACCAGCTTCCGGTCTGGTCAACGGGTCCCAGAACAGCACCCCCCGAATGGTGAAAGCGATTTGTGGGGTGGTCCTACAGGGAAAAAAACCCTCCTGATTGGTAGAGGGAGGCAGGGTGAGTTCTTAGAGGGGTCACACAACCCACTGCTGGGCGGGTCATCCCGTCCCGGAATTGCCCCTCCATTGGTCAAAGCGGTTCGCGGGGCGATCCTACGGGGAAAGCCCTTCCTGATTGGTAGAGGGAGGCGGGGCAAGTCCTTAGAGGGGTCACATGACACCCCTTACTTCCGGTCACCTGCCCCTCTTGACCCCGGATGTATTACCCCCAAGGGCGGGACTTCCGGTGACAGGGGACGGGCCTAATGGGGGTCACATGACATCCTTTTTAACTTCCGGTCACCTGTCCCTCTCGACCCGGATGTACTACCCTCCAGGGGCGGGACTGCCGGTGACAAGGGAGAAGGGACTTCCGGGGAGTCGGGGGGGTGGGGACTTCCGGATTCAGGGGGCGGGGCTAATGTTTGATTGATGGTAGGGCCCTTATACTACTCCCTTACCCCATGGAGAGCTAGCAGATATAGCGTTCAGTCACTGTAGCTGGCCGCATACCACCCATGTCTCGCTTCCCACCCAAGTATATGAGGTGCAAGCTGGAAACAGAAGCTGGCACAGACAGAGCACATTGTCCTCCAGCAATCCCCAGTGAAGCAATGGATGTGACAAGGTAGCAGGAGCTCTTTGTTCTATTTGTCTGTGCTTCATTCCCCGAGCACTCATCCAGGTCAGATGTCTCTTAGGACCTGAGTTGCCACCAGCTGGACAATGGGACTTGGGTCATTCTGTAGGACCTGGAGAGCTGGAATTACAGAGAATATGACTCACTTTTCATATAGTCACCTATGCCTGCAGTAGCTGGAGATTTAGTACCAGTGAGTACCAAGCTACAGAAGCTCTCTGTACAAACAAAGCTTTAGGTTCCTCCATTGGGATCCTTCCAAGCTCCAAACTGAGATGGAGGAGGGGGGAGAGGGGAGACCCTGACCCTACCAGAAACTCATCCAATTGGAAGGTGCTCCATTGACTCAATAGCTTCTGCTTTTAAGTTAGTTTACATCTCCTGACAGAAATAAATCTGATGGTGTGGAGTTTGGGGTAGCAAAAAGTGGCTCCCAGGGAGCCGATGGAGCCCAAAGAGTGGATGACACAGGTTGGGAAGAGGCATTGCCAGGATAGCCAGGAGATGCACTGACTTATATCACACTGGCTGCAGTTTCCTCCAGGTACGTCTACACCGCAAAGTTAATTCAAAATAACAGCTGTTATTTTGAATTAACTTTAATAGCATCTATACATGCAAACCGCTATTTCGAAATTAATTCGAAATAGCAGAGCGCTTAATTCAAATTTGGTAAACCTCATTCTACGAGGAGTAACACCAAATTTGAAATAGCTATTTCAAATTAAGTGCTGTGTAGACAATTAATTCAAAATAGGGGGCCTCCAGCCCTTCCCAGGGAGCCCTGGTGGCCACTCTGGGCACAACCAGGAAAACTTACTCTCCTCTCCCCCTGGCCCCAGAGCCATTAAAGGGATAGACCCTGGCCCGTGCCAGATCCAAGCCTACCAGCCAAGAGCCAGCAGTGGCCACCGGGGCCCCTGAGCCAGTAGCCACAAAACGTGAGCCAGCAAGGCACTGGCAGCCAACCCTCCACTGCTCCTCAGGAGCAGTCTGCCAGCACCCAGGAGCCTGACAGGGGCTGGAGAAGGCGGGTGCCTTCCTGGTCCAGGGTGGAGATCATGGACCTTATTCAGGTTTGGGAGGGATGCCCCAGCATCCATGATCTCCGCACTAGACAGAGGAACACGGCCGCCAATGGCAGGATAGCTGCCAGCCTGGCCACCAAAGGCCACATGCGAACCCAGGAGCAGGTTTGCAGACAATCAAGTTGGTGCGGTGAGACCCCCAACCTTGGGCCCTGATCTTCCCTTCTCCTTTCTTCCCTTTGCTTCTCCCTTCCAACTTCCTCCTCCCAGGTTTCACCCTCCCCTCTCCCACCCACTCTATTCCTCTCTCCCACCTCCTTTTCCCAGTCTCCCCAGAGGTTCACCCTGTTGTTCAATAAACCCAGTTTCTATTTTTGAACATACATGTCTTTTATTTGACATCAGGAAGGGAGGCTAGGGAGGAGTAAGTAGATGGACGTGAGGGAGGAATGGGGCACGAGCCCCCGGTGGGGAGGACCGGGGTGGCTCTGAGGGCTCCTCGGGGTGGACACTCTCCTGCAGGGCCTCCTGGATCCTGACAGCCCCCCGATGGACTCCCCGGACGGTAGCCTGCAGCAAGTGCAGCTGGGCTGATGGCAACAACCCTACGAGACGCACCGGTGTGCCCAGGGGCAGCTCTGGCTCCATGTGGCCGAGTGCTGTGGTGTCCCGAGTGCAGGCACTCAGGGCACTCCAAGACAGGACTGCTTTGCTGTCCCTCATCGGGGTAGACAAGCGAGCGGGGAACCCTGAGAACTGTCTGTTCGGGGTGGGGGTAGGGTCCCGTGAAGCACGGAGCTCAGTTAGCCTGAGGCAGCAGCCCCACACACTATGTCCTAACCTGATGCCCTGCCAGCACTGGTTCCGGCCAGCCTGAACTTCGGTTCAGGGTCCACTCAGTGTGGACGCGCTATTTCAAAATAACAAAATGCTATTTTGAAATAGGTTTTGTGTATAGATGCATAATTCGAATTAGCTTATTTCAAATTAACTATTTCGAATTAAGTTAACTTGAATTAACGCTGTAGTGTAGACGTACCTCTTTCAGAGCAGACTAAAGCTGAATCTGTCCTTTGATGTGTGGCTGATGCACTTCACACCTGTGGTATCAGTTACTGCTTGCTTGTCAGCTAAATTTCTTTATAACTCACTAATGAATGGGATTTCACCTGTATTTGTTACTTACAGGTCAACAGATGTTCCATGTCCAGCCATTTCATATTCTTGGTGTCCGTATGTTCCAGGATGATGCCTAAATAAGCAGTGTAAAATAAACATCAATAAAAAACCTTCTCTTGTTAAGTGCAAGGTGATAACATTGGCCCTTTGGCTTCTATTGTGGGTCTACGGTGAGTTGTAGGCAAGAAAATACTAGAAAAGTTTAGCGTCCACACTGAAGAGAATAAGAGAAAAAAATTAAGAATGTTTACATAAAACCTCATTTGCTTTAAACAATCTATGTTCCTCTTGCCACTGCTGTCAGTTAGTGGAGATATACTAGGATAGTGTATTAATCTAGTGGTGTGAACAAAGGGCTGGGGCCAGGAATAAGTGCGTACTAAGCAAGGATCTCACATGGATAAATTAATTAGGCCACAATGCTTGCCTGGCTTGCATGGGTGTGCTAAGGAAAGGATGGCACAGGGCCAAAGGGGAGGAATCTAGTGCTTCCTGGGCAAGGCAATCAGGAACCTGCAACAGCAGGCACTGTGTGGCGGTGGCCTGCCTACCTCCCAGTGATGAAGCACCAGTAAGGAACAGTGAACAACACTGAGCTTAGGTCTATAGTTTGAGTCCACACTAACTCTGACTACTAAAAATAGAGTGCAGGTCAGATGACAGAAGCAGTCGGAGGAGCTAGCCACCTTGAGAACAGACTTTTGGGTTTGGATGGGATCATCCTTGGAATAGTTAACCCCTCCTGCTACTCCTGCCACAGCTACTCTATTTTTAGCACACTAGTTTGATCGGAGAATAAACATACCCTACGTGACAGTGTGCCAGCCTCTGCTACTAAATGACTGCGCCATCTCAAAGCATTCAATTGCAAATTACAAATTCCTCCTAACACCACACTGGAGAAGTAGGAGAACATTAACATCTCCATTTATGCATGAGAAGTCACAGCACGGAGAGATTAATAGTAGCTCAGTGCTGCACACAGGGACTTTTTCTGTCTACCTCAAAGGGAATACCAAAAGGGACATGGCACACTTTCTCTCACCAGCTAACTTGGCTGCAGCTGCCCGGATCTCTTCCCAGCTGCTGCGGAAGTATCTGATGGTGGTTTTGTAAAAGTTCTCCAGTAGCTCAGCCTTCTCTTTGGCCTAGAGAAAATCAGGGACACATGAGCTCTCTCTGGCTAGAAATGCCCTTTGACTGCCAACACATGCCTTTACAAACCACAAGTAAACAGTCTGTGTTCCTCTTGCCACTGCTGTCAGTTATTGGACTCACTCAGACTTTTTTTTTTAATTTAAACAAGTAAATAGAAGAAAGGACAGGAGGCTGTGTAGAAGTGGGGAAAGTGGGAATCTAGGGCAGATTTACATTCCTCTCACCCTCAGTCCTGTATCCCACTCTAATAGGGTACGTCTACACTACAACGTTAATTCGAACTAACTTAGTTCGAATTACTTAATTCGAACTAAGCTAATTCAAACTAACGGATCTAGACTAAAAAACTAGTTCGAATTAGCATTTTACTAATTCGAACTAGCATGTCCACATTAAGTGGACCCTGAACCGGGCTTAAGGATGGCCGGAAGCAGTGCCGGCAGGGCATCAGAGGAGGACTTAGAGCGTGGAGATGCTGTCTCAGGCTAGCCGAGGGCTGTGCTTAAAGGGTCCCAACCCCCACCCCGGACAGACAGTTCTCAGGGGTGCCCCGCTTGCAAAGCAGTCTTGGCTTGGAGTGCCCGGAGTACCCACACTGGGCACATCACAGCACTTGGCCATCAGACCGGCTGCACTTGCCGCAGCCTGCCATCTGGGGAGATGGGGCAATTGGGGGGCTGCAGGAGAGCTTCCACCCCAAAAGCCCGCAGAGCCAGCCCAGTCCTCCCCATCGGGGGCGCGTACCCCATTCCTCCCTCAACTCCTTCCCCTTACCCTTCCCTAGCCCCTCTTCTTGATGTACAAAATAAAGGACAATTGTGTTCAAAAATGGAATCTGTCTTTATTGAACAAAACTGGGGGAGACTGGGAAAAGGGGGTGGGAGAGGGGAAGAGAGAGGGTGGCAGAGGGGAGGGCAACTAAAATGATCAGGGGTTGGGAACAGGTCTCATATGAAGAGAGGCTAAAGAGACTGGCACTGTTCAGCTTAGAAAAGAGGAGACGGAGGGGGGACAGGATAGAGGTCTCTAAAACCAGGAGTTGGGTGGAGAGGGTGCATACAGAAAAGTTCTTCATTAGTTCCCATAAAGAAGGACTAGAGGACACCAAAGGAAAGGAATGGGTAACAGGCTTCAAACTAGTAACAGAAAGTTGTTCTTCACAAAGCACAGAGTCAACCTGTGGAACTCCTTGCTGCAGGAGGCTGTGAAGGCTACAACTAGAACAGAGTTTAAAGGGAAGTGAGATCAAGCCATGGAGGTTGGGTCCATGGAGTGGTATTAGCCAGGGGGTAGGAGAGGTGTCCCTGCCCAAAGTTTGTGGAAGGCTGGAGAGGGATGGCACGAGACAAATGGCTTGGTCACTGTCTTCGGTCCATCCCCTCCAGGGTCCCTAGGGTTGGCCGCTGTCGGCAGACAGGCTACGGGATAGATGAACCTTTGGTCTGACCCAGGATGGCCATTGTATGCTCAGGGCTCAGGGTCGTGGGGTCTCAGTGGACCACCTTGATTTTCATGCACTCCTGCTCCTGGGTGGCCAGGCTGGCAGCTCTCCTGCCCTAGCCGGCCACCTTCCTGTGCCTAGTGTGGAGATCGTGGACGAGGTCCACGATGTCCGCACTAGCCCAGGAGGGAGCCCGCCTTTTGCGGTCCCGGGCAAGCTCCCAGGAACCGCCAGCCTGGTCCCGGGAAGAGGGGGAGGGCTGGGGGGCATCGGGTGGGTGGCTCGATCCGCACCAGGTGCAGGGTCTGCTGGCTGGGTGCTGGCAGGCTTGCACCTGGCACGGGCACCGTAGCCATCCCGTGCCCCTTTAAGGGGTCCGGGGCCGGGAGGGGGGCATAGAGTTTCCCTGGTGTTGGCCAGAGTGGCCACCAGGGAAACCTGGGGAGGGCTAGCCTCCCACTAGTTCGCATTAAGAGGCTACACAGCCCTTAATTCGAACTAGTAAATTTGAACTAGGCTTAATCCTCGTGGAATGAGGATTACCTAGTTCGAACTAAGCGCTCCGCTAGTTCGAATTAAATTCAAACTAACGGAGCGCTAGTGTAGCGCCTATGAAAGTTAGTTCGAACTAACGTCCGTTAGTTCAAACTAACTTTGTAGCGTAGACATACCCATAGATACTTACATTGCCCATCACACATTCCCCCTGCTTCTACATCACAAGCCTATGCTGTCAATAATCTCATATAATTCTATAGGTCACTCACAAGGTGTCTGCAGATATCCATCTGGAGCTCCTCAGGGTTCAGCTCGGTTCTGCAACTAAGATGCTCATTAAGTATAGTTTGGAGCCTCTTCAGTCCCAAAAATGGGGCACAGAGATGAAATGTAGCTCTGCACTCCTGAAAAAGAGGGTTGCACCATTGAATTGTTCCATAACACGTATTGTGCTCATTCAAATGGAACTCATGTCCTTGACTGCTCATCTACCCCAAGAATAAAAGGGATTCCCCTGAAGTAATAGACAGAAAATATGCCAGCATGACTTTAATAGGGGGAAAGGGATTCTACTTCTGGAGTATTGCATCCAATTCTGGGCACCCCATTACTTAAAACATGTTGATACATTGGAGAAAGTCCAACGGAGGGCAACAAAAATGATTAGGAGGCTGGAACACATGATTTACAAGGAGAGGCTGAGGGATTTGGGATTATTTAGTCTTCAGAAGAGAAGAGTGAGGGGAGCTTTGATAGAAGGCTTTAACTACCTGAAGGGGGATTTCAAAGAGGATGGAGAGAGGCTGTTCTCAGTGGTACTAGATGACTGAATGAGGAGCAATGGTCTCAAGTTACAGTGGGGGAGGTCTAGGTTGGATATTCGGAAAAACTATTTTACTAGGAAGGTGGTGAAGCACTGGAATGGGTTACCTAGGGAGGCAACGGAACCTCTAAATCTAGAGTTTTCAAGTCCTAGCTTGACAAAGCCCTGGCTGGGATTGTTTAGTTGTGGCTGGTCCTGTTTTGGGCAGGAGGTTGGACTCAGTGACCTCCTGAGGTCTCCTCCAAACCTATGGTTCTATGATTTTATAATACTGAAAACTGGAGATAGCAGCAATGTTTTTTCAGAACAGATGTAGCTATGAAAGCTGCTTCACTAGGCATAGCTGTGATCTTTCCTCTGTTGTGGGGAGGCAGGAACGTGGGGTGCAGAGATAGGCAGGAATGAACTCTTGGGATCAGACCCATGACCTATCCTGAACTCCAGTGAGACAACCCTGGCTGCTAAGGACCAGCCTGTCTGGGATTGACTCAAAAGGAGGGCAATGAACTGAGGGAAGAATTTAGGTCTCCACTGCAGGAAGGAATAGCAGAGCTCCCCTGGCAACAGGAGGAAGATTCTTTTTGCTTAGTATTTAAGTCACTGTCATTCTTACCATTGAAACTTCAGGGCTTGGATCTTGCAGGTGCAGCAGAAGCGTGACCCAGCTCTGTCTAACCTGCTTGGCAAAATAGTCCTTCCATTTTCTCTTTGCAGAGCCGGCCAGGATACCAAACAGGACAAAGGCCAATGCACGAAGAGTGTTGTCCTTCTATAGCCAAGAAAGCCACACAGGTTGGTAACGAAGAGATAACCACATCATGTATCTAGCACAGCTGTCTCTTCTACATTAGAGTAGAGTGATTCCAACTACAGAAGTTTAGAAGAACTGGAATTAATCACGTTTGGGCCAAATGTGTTGATTCTTCAAAATACTTTGAAGACAGTTCAATTTTGACAAAATTCTTCCAGAAGCCAAGTAGGGGTACTTGGTCAGCTTCTTGGTGACCCATCTAGCAGGCTAACTGAGATCTTGGGCTTCCTGGCCCTCACCTTCAGAACAGCCTGTCTGGCAGGCTGACAAGGAGCCAGGAAATGTGCACCCTGGCACCTCTAATTCCCAGTGTTTCCAGGTTCCCTGTCTCCAGCATAGTCTGCCAGTAGACTGCCCTCAGGCAAGGCTCCCAGTAGAGCTGGGTTGAGAATAGTATTACTGTTTCACAAAGAGATTTGAAATTTGGGCTGGGGGGTGTGTCCCCCAAATAGGAACAAAACCAAAATTTGAAATCTCAAACTTCTCTGCAAAATGGAATAATTTCAACCAGGTGACATAAAAATCGTATGGAGCAGGCCCAAAACAGTCTATTACACCCTGTATGCCCATTTTCCTTGTTATGCAGCTACCTAATCTAGTATTCATACTTCCTTTGCCATTCTCATTGGAAATAAAGATGAACAGAAGGGTGAGACTGAAGGAGCAGGGATGGCATCCTCATTTTCTTAATTCTCTGCTCCGCCATAAAACACATCTCTTCCCTAAGGCCTAAAATCACTTCATTCTGACATGAACAATGCCCAGTGAGGACACATCATGCATTGTAAATGGAGCCTCATCAATGTCAGCTGAACTGGGGTTGAAGGCTTCTGTTCACGTACATTATCGAAGTACTTCCGGATCTCTATGGTGAGGTCTCTGAAGGAAGAACCTATGTCCTTCCCTTTCAGCTCCTTCAGGACTTTGGCCAGTGCCTTCATGCATTCGACAATGATTTCAAAACTGAAAGTCTCTTCTAAAGTCCTGATCAGTGTCTCCAGAAGAAACTTCTTGTACTTTTTCACCTGTTCAGACATATGACATTAAAAAACACTTTCCACTAACCACATTTCTAATATGTTTTTTTAGCAATTATGAAGCAGTGGGAATTTCATCTGCCCCCTAGTGACCTATAGCTATATTTTACATCAGGTACTAGCTACAATAAGCCAAACTCTGTGCCATATTACACCTATGTAATCCTATTAGATTTCTAATTACTTAGATTTGAAGGCCAAAAGGGACCATTGTGACCTCCTTCACAACACAGAACCTCCCCAAAATAATGTCTGTTTGACTAGAGTACCTCTTTTAGAAAAACAGCCCATCTTGTTTTTAAAGTTGCTACTGATAGAGAACCCACCACAACCCTTGGTAAATGGTTCCAATGATTAAAATTACCATTAAAATGTATGCCTTACTAGCAGTCTGAATTAGTTTAGCTTCATTCCTCCCCCCCCCCCCCCATTGAATCTAAAGGCACATTTTCTAGCCCTTTGAAAATTCTTGTGACTCTTCTCCAATTTATCAGCATCCTTCTTGAATTGCAGGCATGATCCTGACATAGTATTCTAACAGTTCTCACACCAGTGCCATAAGCAGAGGTAAAATAACTTCTTTATTCTTATTCAGAATCCCTCTGTCTATGCCTCCGAGGATCACCTCAGCTCTTTTGGTCACAGCTTTGTACTGGGCGCTTACGTTCAGCTGATTATCTATCATGATTTGAGTTTTTTAGTGTCTCTGTTTCCTGGAATAGAATCTCTCTCATCTTGGAAGTATGGCCTACACTCTTCATTCCTAGGAGTATACATTTACATATGATCATATTAAGTACATATTGTTTCCTTATGCCCAGCTTACCAAGGGAACCAACCTGCTGTGTATTGACTGCAAAGAGGTTCCAGGGGTATGAGAGAGCAGAAGTTGGCCTAGTGCATTGTGCATGGCCTCTGTAAATCCTGAGCAATTGTTTCCTTTAGTTTCTCTAGTTATGCTGCATTGTATTCAGTATTCTATCTTACCTTCTCAGGTGCCCCATAGACTACATTTCCCAGGCCTCTTACAGCCATTCGACGGACAATCCAGTTATTGTCCTCTAACCTTTCTTCTAAGATGTGTAAGACAGACTTAATCAACCTCTTCTCCCTGAGTATGGGATCAGTCATTAGCTGAAAGAAAATCAACATGTCCATTAGCTCTAATATGTTCATTAAGATAGCGAATATAATTTGAGGAGACACGTAATACACTGTAATTTATTATTCTATACGAATGAGTACTGTGTTAAAAACATGGATTTTTCCTTTTAGGCACTATAATGGGTGATTGCTCATCCCTTGAGAGCCTCTCAGTGACTGCATTTGATACCACAGTCCTTTTCTCGCCCAGGTGCATCCTGCCAGTCGATCTTAGTGAGTCTTCCATGGCTCAGCCCTCTGGCCAAGTCCCAAAGTCCAAACAAATGCCTTTTAGGTCCTGTTGCCCTCACTAGGGTCTTCAGCCCCAACTCTGGACCCTTTATATTCTGTTCTTTGTTCAACCTCTCCATAAGCCCTGTCCCCTTGGGTGTGTCTAGACTACATGCCTCCTTCGACGGAGGCATGTAGATTAGCCAGATCGGAAGAGGGAAATGAAGCCGCGATTAAAATAATCGCGGCTTCATTTAAATTTAAATGACTGCCCCGATCTGCCGATCAGCTGTTTGTCGGCAGATCGGGGGAGTCTGGACGCGATGCCCCGACAAAGAAGCCTTTCTTCATCGACACAGGTAAGCCTCGTGAAACCAGGCTTACCTGTGTCGATGAAGAAAGGCTTCTTTGTCGGGGCATCGCGTCCAGACTCCCCCGATCTGCCGACAAACAGCTGATCGGCAGATCGGGGCAGCCATTTAAATTTAAATGAAGCCGCGATTATTTTAATCGCAGCTTCATTTCCCTCTTCCGATGTGGCTAATCTACATGCCTCCGTCGAAGGAGGCATGTAGTCTAGACACACCCCTTCATCGGGTTTATGCCACTGGGGAACCTGGGCCTGCCCACTACTCTTGGTTCCAACCTAGAAATAGCAGCGAGTCATTGCTTCATTTCAGTTCATTGCTACTTTTTCCTTGGGTTCTTCCTATGGGGCCACTTTCAGTTTCTCCCTCAAATTATATGTTTAAGGCTCGTAAGGACTCTCTCTCTGCAAATTCAGCTTCAGAAAATGCTGCCTGAAATAAACCCCTGTGAATTGGTTTGGCCAGAGAATAGCATCCTTTCTTGGCCCTCCACTTCCTGAAAGAAACTGACCTAATAAAGCCCTGTAGCTCCATATATCTGAGCCAGCTGGGCTCTGATTGGCAGCTTTCATGAGGCCTCTCTAGGCAGACCTTGAAAACCCACGTTTGTGACTCCTTTCCTAGGTGGGGTGTAGAAAGATTTTGGGGCACAAACAGATTCCTAGAACCACCAGATGAGCCTCTAAAATAGCGACTTAGCGTAAATGTGAAATATGACACAGACGTTATAGCAAGGCTGTGGAGAGGGAGGATGCTCCAGTAGTTAGCAGCCTAGGACTTAGGAGGTTCCAGTTCAATTTCCTGCACCCTCAAAGACTTCCTAGATGATGTTGGGCAAGTCACTTAGGCCTTCTGTGCATCAGTTTCCTCTTTGCAAAATGGGACTAATAGTGTTTCCCTGCCTCACAGGGGTATTGTAGGGATACATACTTTTAAAGAGTTTTGAGGCACTCAGATACTACATTATCATTTTGAAGTACTCAGATAATACAAGTTTCTAAAAGGATGTTTTAAGGAAGATGGAGAAAAATTGTTCTCCTTGGCCTCTAAGGATAGGATAAGAAGCAATGAGCTTAAATTACATCAAGGGAGGTTTAGGTTGGACAGCAGGAAAAACGTCCTGCCTGTCAGGGTGGTTAAACCCTGCAATAAATTGCCTCAGGAGGTTGTGGAATCTGCATCACTAGAAATATTTAAGAGCAGGTTAGACAAACACCTGTCAGGGATGATCTAGACTGTGCTTGGTCCTGCCGTGATGGCTGGGGATGGGACTCGAAGACCTCTCAAGATCCCTTCCAGTTCGAATGTTCTATGAATCTATTATTCTACATTAATGAGAATCTAAGATAGATGTTAATGTATTTGTATGTTGCTTATTTTATAGTATTAGGACACTAGATTCATTTAGAAGATTTGCTGAGCTAGACCAAAATCAGGAGCTGTTGGTTAGTATTAGCCCTAGGAATTGTCAGAAAAGGTCTAGTAACTCAAATTCTATGGCTACATCTACATTGGCATGATTTTGCGCAAAAGCAGCTGCCTGTCTACACTGGCGGGGAGTTCTTGCGCAAGAACACTGACATTCTAATGTCTAAAATCAGTGCTTCTTGCGCAAAAACTATGATGCTCCCGCTCAGGAAAAAGCCCTCCTGTGCAACTGTTCTTGCGCAAGAGGCCAGTGTAGACAGGCCACATTAATTTCTTGTGCAAGAAAGCCCAATGGCTTTCTTGCGCAAGAGAGCGTCTACACTGGCACGGATGATTTTGCACAAAAGCGCCTCTTAGCGCAACAGCACATGCCAGTGTAGACGCTCTCTTGCGCAAATATTCTAACGCAAAAACTCTCGCGTTAAAAGTATGGGTATGTCTACACTACAAAGTTAATTCGAACTAACAGCCGTTAGTTCGAATTAACTTTAATAGCGGCTATACATACAAACTGCTAGTTCGAATTTAAATCGAACTAGCGGAGCGCTTAATTTGAACTAGGTAAACCTCATTCTACGAGGAGTAACGCCTCGTTCGAATTAAGTAGTTCAAATTAAGGGCTGTGTAGCCACTTAATTCGAACTAGTTGGAGGCTAACCCTAATCAGGTTGCCCTGATGGCCACTCTGGGCCAAACCAGGGAAACTTTTCTGCCCCTCTCCCAGCCCCAGAGCCCTTAAAGGGGCACGGTTTGGCTACAGTGCCTGTGCCAGTGGCAAGCCTGCCAGCACCCAGCCAGCAGACCCTGCACCTGGCATGGCATGAGCCAGCCACCCGCTGCCACCCAGCCCTCCGCCTCTTCCCAGGACCAGGTTGGCGGCTCCTAGGAGCCTGCCCAGGGCCACAAGAGGCAGGCGCCCGCGTGGTCTAGTGCGGAGATCGTGGACATTATCGAGGTTTGGGGGGGGAGGCCTCCAGCGTCCACGACCTCCACACTAGGCACAGGAATGCAGCCGTCTAGGGCAGGATAGCTGCCAGCCTGGCCACCAAAGGCCACATCCAAATCCAGGAGCAGGTTTGCATGAAAATCAAGTTGTTCCAGTGAGACCCCCGACCCTGAGCCCTGCGCTTAGAACATAAGAACATAAGAATGGCCGTACTGGGTCAGACCAAAGGTCCATCTAGTCCAGTAGCCTGTCTGCCGACAGCGGCCAACACCAGGTACCCCAGAGGGGATGGACCGAAGACAATGACCAAGCGATTTGTCTCGTGCCATCCATCTTCAGCCTTCCACAAACAGAGGCCAGGGACACCATTCCTACCCCCTGGCTAATAGCACTCCACGGACCCAACCTCCATGAATTTATCTAACTTCTCTTTAAACTCTGTTATAGTTCTAGGCTTCACATCCTCCAGTGGCAAGGAGTTCCACAGGTTGACTATAAGAAGAACTTTGTGTGAAGAAGAACTTTCTTTTATTAGTTTTAAACCTGATGTCCATTCATTTCATTTGGTGTCCTCTAGTCCTTATATTATGGGAACTAATGAAGAACTTTTCTTTATGCACCCTCTCCACACCACTCATGATTTTATAGACCTCTATCATATCCCCCCTCAGTCTCCTCTTTTCTAAGCTGAAAAGTCCCAGTCTCTTTAGCCTCTCTTCATATGGGACCTGTTCCAAACCCCTAATCATTGTACTTGCCCTTTTCTGAACCCTTTCCAAGGCCATATCTTTTTTGAGGTGAGAAGACCACATCTGTACACAGTTCTGAAGATATGGCGTACCATAGGTTTATACTTCCCCTCCTCCTTCTTCCCCTGGCTTCCCCCTTCCAGCTCCCTCCTCCCAGGTTTCCACCTCCCCTCTCCCACCCTCTTTCTTCCCCTCTCCCACCTCCTTTTCCCAGTCCCCCAGAGGTTAACTCACCCCCCCCCCACCCCCAGTTTTGTTAAATAAAGAGAGTTTCTATTTTTGAACACGTGTCCTTTATTTTTTACATCAGGAAGAGGGGGCTCGGGAAGGGTAAGTGGAAGGAGGTGAGGGAGGAATGGGGCACGAGCCCCCGATGGGGAGGACTGGGGTGGCTCTGCGGGCTCCTCGGGGTGGAAGCTTTCCTGTAGGGCCTCCTGGATCCTGACAGCCCCCTGATTGACCTCCCCCAGATGGCAGCCTGCGGCAAGTGCAGCCGGGCTGATGGTCGAGTGCTGTAATGTGCCGAGTGTGGGCATTCAGGGCACTCCAAGACAGGACTGCTTTGCTGTCCCCATCGAGTTAGACAAGCAAGCGGGGAATCCTGAGAACTGTCTGTCCGGGGTGGGGGTCGGGTCCTTTTAAGCACAGCCCTCGGCTAGCCTGAGGAAGCAGCTCCACACCTTAAGTCCTAACCTGATGCCCTGACGGCACTGGTTCTGGCCAGCCTTGACTTCGGTTCAGGGTCCACTCAATGTGGACATGCTATTTCGAATTAGCAAAATGCTAATTCGAATTAGTTTTTAGGTCTAGATGCACTCATTTGAATTAGCTTATTTCGAATTAACTAATTCGAATTAAGTTAAATTGAATTAGTGCTGTAGGTTAGACATACCTTATTTGCGCAAAATCTTGCCAATGTAGACGTAGCCTATCTATATCTTTCTCACTCTCTCTTAACCAGCAACTAGAATAGGCAGCTAGGCCAGGCTAGTATAGACCCCAAAAATAACAAAGAGAAAATGATTAAGAAAGGTGTAATGAAGTTCCTTGTGAGATTTCCTTACAAAGGACACATTCTACTATCTAAAATGAATTCCTATGAAGTGAACTGTACAACTCCTCAGAGAAAGGTAAACAACAGATAACAGCCTAATGGTGCAACTGCTCATACCTGAGCAAAGAAAGCTGTGCTGGTGACTCGCTGATTTTCTGATGGGGAATTTACCCAGGGGAGGAGGCTCTGTATGATCTCCACTGTTATTAGTCCAGATCTTTGCAGAACACTGGAAGACAAAAGGAACCACTTATGGGGCAGACTGTGCACTTCAAAAGCTTAGCTGCTATGACCATACAACTCTAAAACCTACGCATGGAAGCTCTGTGTTTCTCACCCAGGACACCCCGCACAAAGCTATACCTGAAAGTTCCCTGTCAGTCACTCTATTTGTTGCCGATCCCTGAGGATGAAATGCTGTCTCCTAGATCTCTTACCTCACCAGCAAACACACCCCCTCGTGGTGAGTCTGCGGATTTTCAAGAAGCATCCAAGTTCTCTGCTTCCAGAGTGTTCTTATCAGCTTCTCATTCACAGCCTTGAGAAGCACAGCCTCTAATGCTTCAATAGAAAGCCTGGGGGAAAAGAGGCACAGAACTGTAGTAACCAATAGAAAGGCACAGCCTAAGCAGTCAGGAAACCCCAGTTACTTGTCAGGGCTGTTGTTCATTGACAGTTCATCCATTGACAGTGTCCTGGGGACCACTGTTTTTGGAAGGACTTAATTCCAGGAGGTATTTCAGTCTCATACATCTCATATTACTAGTGTTGCTATGGACAACATTTTGCAGTCACTTTCTCCTATCTGCAAGGCGTATGGGCACTAGCACAGTACAGTAATATGGAAAAAATTCACAATCAGACCCCAAAAGCTGGGACACAGAGAGATTAGTGATCACTAATGGATATTTTGGGGCCCTATCTCCAGCGAGATGTGACAGGGTGCTGAGAGCTTGTACTTGGGGTCAGCACTCTGGTAACTACTAGTACTAATTAGCTTCCCCAGAGAAAGCCTAATTGGATAGAAATGTACCTGATTGCCTGGCTAGAGTGGGGCTATAGAATCAACAAACCTATTATCCCATTAATAAGGAATCTGCCTAAAGGGACACACAGAGGAGTGTTTGAGGGAAACAGAGAGCAAAATGCTAGGAGAGCCTTTCAAAGGGAGTTCTCTGAATGGAAACACTTTCCCTCCATCTGGAGGAGGGACTAGAAAGCTGAGATATAATGTAACGGTGCTATGCATGGACAGGCGGATTAAAACACTGCACATAGTCTACACATCGGTATGTACAGACAAGAAAGTCTCAACACGGGCAACGACTCCTCCGAAGTTTGGAGAGTTTTATGACAGGAAATGGAAACCAGCCACAGAAGGTAGCGTTCTGCAAAGTGGGGCCTGAAAATAACCCTGATGTAGTTTTGGCTACCCTTAAAAGAGCAGCAGGTGGACCTGCGAGACACAGAGCAATGTGTGCCCTTCAACTGACACCACACAGCAGTGCGGATGGGAGGAGCTGCTGGTGCAGGACACTGGTTCCCAGGCATGACAGGGCCATGCGCCTCTCTGTTGGTCACAATGGCTCTTGGGAGCAGAGCCCTGTGGATGTGCAGAACCCAATGTCTATCTGCAGATCTCCGTGTCCAGGGGTAGATGTTTGTATTCGCGCAGGGCTCTAACCATTTTTTGCCTGTATTCTAACTCATTATCACTGACATCTCTGTTCTTTGATAATATACCAGTTCTTGTTTTCCCTATAAATACATCTAAGTGTTGTATGTTTTCCAGAGCTGAGTTCTAAAGTATAAGTGTAAGCAGGGGCTGAACTACTGCTTGCAATCAGCCAGCGAAAAGGAGAGACTACACCACATTTTGGGGGTGGGCATGCTCACTCAAATTGTTTAGCCCTGTAAGATAATTAACTGTTGATATGTAAATACAGGCCTGTCTGATAATTAACTGCTTCATGCTGGGATGGGGAAGGAATCTGGGGTGTGGTTATATAAATCCAATTCAGCCAGGGCTCATGGAGGACTGGTTGTCAGAATGGAATGTGATGTATTGTAACTAATTTGGCTGTTGTGGGGTCACAAACCATGCTACCCCTAAATGTAGGAACTGTAAAATATGACACCAGTGCTTGCAGGAGAGACACCATCATTGTAAGGGGTCTCAGATAAACAAGCCTCCCCCTTCCAGAGCTGAGTGAACTGAGTTGGGGACAAAGGGCTTGAGCCAGCCTGCTTCATGCCTGCCAGGTGTCAGCTGTAAGGCTGGTTCAACCTGTCTCTCTCCTCCCCCCCCCCCCCCGCCTTCTAAGGGTAGACCTAAAGCAGACTCCATTAGGAGTCTTTTTGTTATTCCAGTGGAAGCTGGAATCTTTTTGCCAGCCTAGGTGGTAGCTAAAGAGTTGAAATCACTAAGAGCTGAAGTCACTGGTTTGGCCTGGAGCCAGACCCATTGCGGCCAGCAGAGGGGCTGGTGGGAGAGACCAGAGGGTGGCCAGCAGGGCAGCTGGAGAGGAGCAGTGGCAGGCAGCCAGCAGAGCGGCTGGTGGAGCAGCAGACCACAAGAGCAGCACGAAGGTGGCATGGCCTCAGGCTCAATGGGTGGAGTCATCAGGGTGATGTGTCTGGGACTGTACTGACAGAGCTGTAAGTGGGGCGTTTGAAGTGGGGTATGGAGAAAGTTTGGGTAGGTGAATGGGACCCTTACATTGTTGGACTAGTGAGCCTGAGGGGCAAAGGACATTGCTCAATCCATTTGAGCTGGGATGGTTACTCGTGGGTTGGTTATGAACTCTGGCTGTGGTATTTTCCCAAGCTAATGCCATGTGACCTCTCTCTCTCTCTCTTTCATTAAAAGTTTCTTTTCTACACTCAGACTCTGTGCTTGCAAGTGGGGAAGCATTGCCTCTCAGAGGCGTCCAGAGGTGTGTGAATTTCCCAAGCTACTGAGTGGGGGCTCAAGACTGTTGTGTGTGAGATGGATGAAAAGGGAGTGTGTTTGTGTGTGTGTGTGGGGGGGTTATTTGTTGTGTGCTGAGCTTGTGTTTCTCTGTTTGGTTTAGTTTGGTGTTTGTTTGTTTGTTTGTTTGTTTGTTTGAAGGAGCTTCTAAAAGGTTTGAAATCTAGAAGCCTATGTTAATTGGCTGAGCCTCAGTCGGGGGAGGGGCTACCAGAGCTATATAAGCCTGTGAGTCCGCGAACAGGGAGCTTGGAGAGGGACTTTGGAGTGGGAGTTTAGAGGGCACTAGTGACTTCTGATCTTCTTTAAACCTAACTTTTATAATAATCTATATTCCAGAGATTTAATAAGCCCAGTTTTTACTTAAATTTATTCATAAAAAAATGGAGACAGAAGCCCAGCAGCAGAGTGGGGGCTATCCTGTTTATTACGTCGAGTGTAACATGTATGATTACCTGCCCTGTGGGCGAGTGGCGTATGTGTGCACCTGTTGCAAGGAGCTCCTGGCCCTCAGAGACCGAGTTCGGGCTTTGGAGGCCAGGGTGGCTGAACTGGAGGAGCTAACAGAGGTAGAGAGCTATGTTGATGAGACTTTCCAGGACACTGTAGTACTGTCCCACCTCCAGTCTGAGAGTCCCAGTGCTCTTAAGGAGGATGAAAGTCTCAAGGGAACAGAGAATTCAATGGGAGCAGAGGGAAACCATCCCGTAGTTGGGACCCTCCTTCCCGAGGATGTTGCGGTATCCTCTCGCACCAACGATACCTCTGAGGGGGAGGGAATGCCAGATGTTAGGAAGAGGCAGGTGTTAGTAGTGGGTGATTCGATCGTTAGAAACATAGATAGTTGGGTTTGTGATGACCAGGAGAACTGTATGGTCACTTGACTGCCTGGTGCAAAGGTTGCAGATCTCTCGAGGTATCTAGATAGACTTATGTCTAGTGCTGGGGAGGAGCCGGTGGTCGTGGTACATGTAGGTATCAATGACATAGGGAAGGGTAGGAGAGATGTCCTGGAGGCCAAATTTAGGTTGCTAGGAAAGAGACTGAAATCCAGGACCTCTATGGTGGCATTCTTGGAAATGCTTCCAGTTCCACGCGCAGGACCAGGTAGGCAGGCAAAGCTTCAGAGTCTCAATGCATGGATGAGACGATGGTGTAGGGAAGAGGGGTTTGGATTTATCAGGAACTGGGGACACTTTTGGGAGAGGGGGAGCCTATACAGGAAGGATGGGCTCCACCTAAACCAGGGTGGAACCAGACTACTGGCACTAAACATTAAAAGGCCGTAGAGCAGTTTTTAAACTAAGAGATGGGGGAACGCTGATTGGTGCGGAGATGCACGTACATCGCAGGGAGACTTCTCTTAGAGGAGAATCCGTTGATAGAGATTCTCTAAGCTGTAGTCAGAAAGAGAGGACAAAGAGACTGAGGCCTGAGGAGGCCTAGATAGTAGTGTTTGTGTTGCCAGAGCTTGGTGGTTTCAGGGAACTGACCTATAGCAAGCACAAACAAGACTTTCTCATATTAAAAGCAGGTGATGGTAAGGTGCCTCATAACCCTGAGAACTCCTGGGGAGTGTCACCCAAATGGACTGGGATTCTCTTTGTTTTGCTCCCTTTCTTCTAATTACCTGCAAGGGTTGCCCTCACATAGTTGTTGTCCTTTTCTGAATAACCTCCTTCGGCTGCTCATCCTGGGCAAAGGCATCTTTTGTCTTAGGGTTTGGCTGATCTGCTGCAGGAGAACAGTAAACAACTCCGGGAACAGCTCCTGCACAGTTTTGCTCAGCTGCAATGCTGACACCACTTCAAAGATGGCACATGTTGCCTGAAAGGAGAGCATGGTAAAAGAAGAGGTCTCTTCCTAACACTATCACACTCTCTCCCCTTCTGATACCTGCTGGACTAAATTCTCACTCCTGTCACTAACTTGATGAATGACCGAGAGCAATTCACTCCATGTGTGCCTTAGCGTCCCATATCTGTAAAAATGTGTACGACCTATCAAAGCATGTTGTGAGTTGTACAAAACATCTGCAAAGCACTGTAAGAAATCTGATTCAAAGACTTTCTAATTGCCAGATAGTATTAAGTGAATCAGCCACATACTCTAAATCTGCCATCTGTTGTTCCACAGAAAGCACAGCTGGAATCCAGGAAACAGGACTTCAGAAAAGAAGTGCCCATATGACAATATTATACCACTCATCTAGCTTTCCATCAGCATGTTTGTCACAAGGCAGAGAAATACATGTCTGTCGTCTAACTTACTGTGAGAGGTTCAGCAGCTGCTAAATGCAGGTCAGTTTTTGTCTCTGAGGTCATCCTTCCTTCTTGGCTTGTTGGAGTCTTTATTTTTTCTATTAGGACCTTCAGGACTTGAGGGGCGAGCAAGGGATCTGTCCCCAGAGATCTCCACAGCTCAGTGGTGTCACTGCAATTTAACATAAGTTATATGTGACCCCTGGAGACTTTTGTGGCTCTGACTATATGCATCATATTCAAGTAAAGAACACATTTTCTCCTTGACTATGATCAGGGCTCACCAACCGCGCTGTCCGGCGAACTGTGCATGCACAGATCGTTCTGCGCATGCACAGGTCGCCCGAACCCGGCTCTTCCAGGTTACAATCTACACGCCATGGGTGAGTAGATTGTATTATTTGTCAAGCCCTGCCTATGACGAGCAAGTTCAGAGTGCTGTCCTCCTTATATGGTCCTCATGTTTTACATATTGAGTTTCTAGTTACAGAACTAAGTTAAGTTACATTTCAGGTTACATTTCTACAGTGCATGACTATTTTGGGATCCTGGAGGTATCCCGAAATAGCTACCCCACATTTATACAAGCAGCCCGTTATTTTGAAATATTTTTCAAAATAATGGGCACACTATTTTGCCATCCCAAGAAACTTTGTTGCATGAGGGATAAGGGATGGCTTGAAATAGCGCATTATTTCGACATTTGGTGCTGTGTAGAAGCGCCACATTTCAAAATAGGCTATGCAAAATATGATACGCAATTTGCGGAGTGCAAATTGTGCATCTTATTTCAAGTTTAGGGTGCTGTATAGACACAACCCTAGTCTTACTGCACCATAACCATTAATGCTAGACTTCAGAAGGAAAGGACACAGAGCTCTAATCACAGTTCCTGTTTTCCTACTTCTCAGTAGATATGGAATCATGAGCATATGATGCCCAAAGATCTGGGGCCTGGGAGACAAGTTGAAGAAAGAAAAATGATCTTCCTACTAACTGGATGTACAACTACGAGAACAAATATTTGTGGCTAGCCCATGACCTCTTCACAAATGGCATTCCCTGGCCTCTATTTGCCAGAATGGGCATGTTCTGTTCACTCCCTATGGGGCACCTGGCATTGGCCACTGTCTGAAGACAGGATCCTGGGCTAGATGGACATTTGGTCTGACCCACTACAGCCGTTCTTATGTTCTTAGATTCCAGCACTGATGACTGATAATTCAGCTAGGGATGTTTGAATGAAATGATAGATATGCTTACCGCCCTGTCTTTAAGTACCAAGAATGACAACTCCATTCCAGCAGCCATACCCTTGCTGATACCAAAAGCCTGGTACCCTATCCTGGCTAATCAGCCAGGAATTTGGATTTGAAGCTTTCATGCTACCAGAAAACGAACAGTCACTGGCAATTTCCAGGGTGATGTTAGTTCAGGGGTCTGGAGAGGCAAAAATCCACTCCAGTGATGCCAGTAAAGGGAAGTCTTTAGGATGCCAAAGCAACTATTAATTAATGGAAACAGAATGAAACTTAATTTCTCCCTGCACCCACCTTGACATGGTCTTGGACCTTTCTGCAGAAAGACCCAAGCTATTAACCTTTAGGAATTATCTCAAACTGTCTGTGGCTTAAATGAAGCCTTACATCTTCCAGTGAAGCCGTGGGATCCATGGTTACCAAAATGAACACTGTAAGGAGCAGTATATACCTGTCCATCGGCAGACGTTTGATGAGGAGGCTGAAGATCACTGCCTCTAGGTGATGGTGAGCTAGAATGGACACTGACTCCACCAGGAACTGCCTCAAGCTACCCTGCTTGATGGTAGGCATATGAAGATATATTCTACTCAGGATATCTGGCACCTGGACAGAATAAAACCAGAAAAAATGTCCCTTTTCCATTCTCTCCATTCATTCTGCAGAACCAAAACGTTTATTTAGTCGTTTAGCAATTTGCTGTTCTTGTAGAAAATCCTCCCTTCAAAAAACAAGTATTTAGACATGGCTGCATAGATTTAACCCACAAAAATTATACATATCTCTGCCCATACCTGGCTGCAACACCGGGTTAAGACATGCTGAGGCCCGAAGCTATGTCAAGTTAAAGAGGCCTCATTGCATTTCCAAAAAAAACCATGTATTATTCTAACAGAAAGGAAAATGAAAATAGAAATAATAAAGTTATCTATCTATCTATCTATCTATCTATCTATCTATCTATCTATACATAGGCAAAGAGGCAAGTAAAAACTAGCAATTTTGGGGTATTTTTAGAGACCCCTCATTATCTGAGGCCCTAAGATGTAGTTCACTTAGCTTGTCTCTTGGGGCCGGATATCCTCTTTTTGCATTTTACTCGGAGTCTAATTTTTCCAAGCCTTTCATGGCTGGAAACTGTGACAACAAGATAGACAAATAATCAAGCATCTTCCTTTTCACTTGGGGTACGGTTACACTAGCTCGTTAGTTCGAGCTAGGTAGTGTAACGAGGGCAAGCAGAGTTGCAAATGAAGCCCAGGATTTAAATATCCTGGGCTTCATTTGCATGTTCCTGGGTGCTGCCATTTTAAAATCCCCCTTAATCCGAACACCGTGCCCGCGGCTACATGCGGCACGGAGTAGGTAGTTCTAATTAAAGATCCTAATTCCATGAGGAGTAACGGTAGTTCGAATTAGGATCTTTAATTTGAACTACCTAGTCCATGCCGCATGTAGCCGCGGGCACGGAGTTCGGAGTAAGGGGGATTTAAAAATGGTGGCGCCAGGGAACATGCAAATGAAGCCCGGGATATTTAAATCTCGGGCTTCATTTGCAACTCCGCTTGCCCTCATTACCCTACCTAGCTCGAACTAACGAGCTAGTGCAGATGTACCGTTAGATTATCTCTGTCTTCTGCTGTTGATTCCCCCATTGCCTGACTCAGGATAGGAACACAGATGGAATTAACTTCCAATCCCAGGGGGAGAAACAGCAAGACTTGTGTTCACTGCAAATGATGGCAAAGACCTGAAAGCCTGCAGGTTAGCCAGAAAAACCTCTCCAGCTTCTATTTTACCTCATCCAGCATGGCACCTCCACACTCCTTCAGGATGATCTTCATCCACAGACCGGCTGCTGTGGCACAGGAGGGACTAGCAGACAGCATACCATCCAGTATGGCCTCAATAAAATCTGTGGCTTGGTCAGAGGGAAAGTACTTACTAACCACCTGTGGACAGATCAAAACCAGGAAAGATTGCAATGATAGTCGGCTCCAGTACTTTTAAGAAAGGAGGCCTAAGAGCTGTATAGGAAAATAATGTATTCATCAGCAAATTGCTAATTGGGCTCATATCTGGCAAGGCAGTTGCAATTAAAATTTTCTCTGTAATCTTTCTAGCTACCACATCTCTATTCTACACTAATAATATCAGGTTAGATCTTAGGTTGTACAGTTAGCACAACATTGTATGGGACAAACAGGATGTAAATTTCCAGTTTATATTCTATGATGTACATGACATCTTTTCACAAAATATAAAAATATGCAAAGAGATGCATGCACACAAATATAGGTTCAGGTAAACACACAAGGTGACAAGACTGGTTTCTCAGCTTGATGTCCCGCTCACATATTTTCCCCCTGGATGGATGGATGGATGGATGGATGTGCGCACGCACATGCATGGGCATGTTCATGCAACTGTCTGGAATCTGTTTTTTACATGGCATTCATAGCATATACCTATGAAAAGCATGTTACTGATTACACATGAATGCCTCACTCCCATAGCTCGCTCCAAGTGTGGAAAGACATCACGAAAGCATAAAACAATCATGGAAACATAGAATACTAGGACTGGAAGGGACCTTGAGAGGTCATCGAGTCCAATCCCCTGCCCTCATGGCAGGACCAAATACTGTCTAGACCATCCCTGATAGACATTTATTTAACCTACTCTTAAATATCTCCAGAGACGGAGATTCCACAACCTCCCTGGGCAATTTATTCCAGTGTTTGACTACCCTGACAATTAGGAACTTTTTCCTAATGTCCAATCTAAATCTCCCTTGCTGCAGTTTAAGCCCATTGCTTCTTGTTCTATCCCCATAGGCCAAGATGAACAAGTTTTCTCCCTCCTCCTTATGGCACCCTTTTAGATATCTGAAAACTGCTATCATGTTCCCCCTCGATCTTCTCTTTTCTAAACTAAACAAACCTAATTCCTTCAGCCTTCCCTCATAGGTCATGTTCTCTAGACCTTTCATCATTCTCGTTGCTCTTCTCTGGACCCTCTACAATTTCTCCACATCTTTCTTGAAATGCGGTGCTCAGAACTGAACACAATACTCCAATTGAGGCCTAACCAGCGCAGAGTAGAGCAGAAGAATGACTTCTCATGTCTTGCTCACAACACCCCTGTTAATGCATCCCAGAATCATGTTTGCTTTCTTTGCAACGGCATCACACTGCTGACTCATATTCAACTTGTGGTCCACTATAACCCCTAGATCCCTTTCTGCCGTACTCCTTCCCAGACAGTCGCTTCCCATTCTGTATGTATGAATCTGATTGTTCCTTCCTAAGTGGAGAACTTGGCATTTGTCTTAAACTTCATCATATTTACCTCAGACCATTTCTCCAAGTCATTTTGAATTATGACCCTATCCTGCAGATTAGTCGCAACCCCTCCCAGCTTGGTATCATCTGCAAACTTAATAAGCGTACTTTCTATACCAATATCTAAATTGTTGATGAAGATATTGAACAAAGCCGGTCCCAAAACAGACCCCTGTGGAACCCCACTTGTTTGCCTTTCCAGCAGGATTGTGACCCATTAATAACTACTCTCTGAGTATGGTTATCCAGCCAGTTATGCACCCACCTTTTAGTAGCCCCATCTAAGTTGTAAATACCTAGTTTATTGATAAGAATATCATGCGAGACTGTATCAAATGCCTTACTAAAGTCTAGGTATACTATATCCACCACTTCTCCCTTATCCACAAGACTCGTTATCCTATCAAAGAAAACTATCAGATTGGTTTGACATGATTTGTTCTTTACAAATCCAGGCTGGCTGTTCCCTAGCACCTTGCCACTTTCCAAGTGTTTACAGACGATTTCTTTAATTACTTGCTCCATTATCTTCCCAGGCACAGAAGTTAAACTAACTGGTCTGTAGTTTCCTGGGTTGTTCTTATTTCCCTTTTTATAGATGGGCACTATATTTGCCCTTTTCCAGTCCTCTGGACAAGGGAAAATGAATGGTGCACAGCCACTAGAACAGTCACTTAGGGTACGTCTAGACTACAGGCTTCTGTCGACAAAGAGCGTCTAGACTACATTGAGTTCTGTCGACAAAGCAAGCTGCTTTGTCGACATGGCAGTGTAGTCTAGACGCAACCCTACAGGCAATAACACCATCTGTCGACAGAACTCTGTCGACAGAAGGTGTTATGCCTCGTAAAATGAGGTTTACCAGCGTCAACAAAACTGCTGAGTTCTGTCGACGTTATGTTGACAGAACTCAGCGGCAGTGTGGACGCAGGTATAGTTTTGTCGACAAAAGTCCACTTTTGTCGACAAAACCCTGTAGTCTAGACACACCCCTAGTGTCTGTTACCTTAGCCATTTTGCAAGATGCTTGAAACAGAGCCTCAGGGTCTGGAGTTGTTAGTGCCTCACGGAGACATCTCAGCTCCTCCTCTGCTGACCCCAGGTTTCTGCACTGACCTAGGATAGAGAAAAGGAGAAAAAGTATGGCAACATGTAATAAAACTGAACCTCTGATCCATAGATAATCATACAGGCGGATCTATGGGGGTATGTTATTACCAGCTGTGTGTGAAATTTTGGCCCCACTAAAGCCAATGACGAAATTCTTGTTGACTTTAATGGAGTTAGAATTTTACCATCAGGCTATGTGTGGACTATATCCCTTTTTCGGAAAAGGGATGTAAATTAGACGTATCGCAATTGCTAATGAAGTGGGGATTTAAATCTCCCCCACTTCATTAGCATAAAAATGGCTGCAGCTTTTTTCGGCACGGAGCTTTGCTGGAGAAAAGCGCCAGTCTAGATGCTGATCTTGTGGAAAATTAAGCCTTTCCCGAAAGATCCCTTATCCCTCCGAAAAAGGGATGTAGTCTAGACGTAGCCCCTATGTCTGAAAGTTAACAGTAATGGCATGTGATTCATTGTGATTCATACAGGATTAAACAGGCACTGTATTCTGTGTGGAGCATCTTTCTCTGTATATCTGGTTTCAGTAGCCACTCTGCTCTCAGTATTTAAATCTAATCTCTTAGTCAAGCACAACTCATGTAGATTGTTCTGAGGTTCTGATTTGGAGGAGAATCCCTCTACTGAACTCTCATTGTAAAAGAGATGGGGCTGACCAAAAGCTTAGGTAGGAAACCCAGGCTCTTCGCTCACTTCTAAATCATGAACTGTCTCTTTAAGGGAAAGCTGTCCTGCTCTGTCATCTCCCTCTCCCCACCCCACTCTGCAGAGGGGGGGACATATGGGCATATGGCAGGGGAGAGAGTGTGTGTGAGACAATGTGTGTGTGTGTGTGTGTGAGAGAGAGAGAGAGAGAGAGAGAGAGAGAGGGACATGCTGGCTGCCAGAGAAATCTTAGAAGCAGTGCACTGCCTCTTTAGATAGGCACTCCGTTACTCACCATACTTCAGACTGGAGCAGCACTATTGTATGTGTCCCTCTCCCCAAACTCTGCTCTGCAGAGATGATGACAGGGGCAAAGGGGTCACCCTGACTTCTGCACGCCTCCCTGCTCACCTCCCCTCCACACACCACTAGCAGCAGATAGGATGGAGCAAGGTCGGAGAGGGGCAGCTGAACACATGCTGCTGGCATGCTTGCTAATCAGCTGAGCGCTCCAGACAGAAATTCTGGGGAGAAGGGCAGATCTGGCCTGTGTGCTATATTTTGCCCACCCTCTAATATTTGCAGATTATTTATTATTTGTGCAGTTCTCTTCCAGCAATGTACTTACAAGGCCCCAATCATTCTGTTATATAAGTGTCGCTAACAAGACAGAAAGAATTACAGATGGAAAAAATGGTCATTACAACAATGAAAGAAAGTGAAGAGTTACTTACACCTGCTCATGGTCTCCTCACCTTGTATATTGAGAATACAGTTGATACAGTCAACCACCCACTGACGCGATGAGGTAATTGAAGCACAGGTATATGGTGCTAATAGCCCAATCAGATATCCAAAGTGATCAAAAGTTTCCTGAGGCTAATTAAAAAAGAATGAAGAATGAAAGTTCTCCGGCTATACTGGACATTATTTGCCTTCCTTATTGTGAACTCCATTACTGTACCTGGGTACGGCACATTGGAAAACATAATCCTTGTTGTACATGCAAATTGATGGGGTCTAAATTAGCTGTAGCACTCAAGAAAAATCTCAGAGTCATTGTGGATAGTCCTCTAAAAACATCTGTTCAACACGCAGCTGCAGTTAAAAATGCTAATGGTATGTTAGGAACCACTAGGAAAACGGATGAATAATAATATGATAAATAATAATAAATTAGCAATAGGGATATATTACCGACCACCTGACCAGGACAGCGATACTGACATTGAAATGCTGAGGGAGATTAGAGAGGCTACCAAAATAAAGAACTCTATAATAATGGGGGACTTTAATTACCCCCATATTGACTGGATACATGTCACCTCAGGAAGAGAAGCGGAGATAAAATTTCTCAATGGCTTAAATGACTGCTTCTTGGAGCAGCTGGTGCAGGAACCCACAAGGGGAGAGGCAATTCTTGATTTAGTCCTGAGTGGAGTGCAGGATCAGGGCCAGGATATAACCGTTACCGGACCGCTTGGGAATAGTGACCATAATATAATAACATTCAACATTCCTGTGGTGGGAAGAACACCTCAGCAGTCCAGCACCCTGGCATTTAATTTCAAAAAGGGGAATTACACCAAAAATGAGGAGGTTAGTTAAACAGAAATTAAAAGGCACAGTGACTAGAGCAAAGTCCCTGAAAGCTGCATGGAAACTTTTTAAAGACACCATAACAGGGGCCCAACTTAAATGTATACCCCAAATTAAAAAACATAGCAAGAGACCTAAAAAAGAGTCACCGTGGCTTAACCACCATGTAAAAGAAGCAGTGAGGGACAAAAAGGTATCTTTTCAGAAGTGGAAGTCCAATCCTAGTGAGATAAATAGAAAGGAACATAAACACTGTCAAATCAAGTGTAAAAATGTAATAAGAAAAGCAAAAAAAGATTTTGAGGAACAGCTAGCCAAAAACTCAAAAAGAAATAACAAAATGTTTTTTTAAGTACATTAGAAGCAGGAAGCCTGCTAAAAAACCTGAGGGTCCCTTAGATGATTGAGCTATAAAAGGAGCAATCAAGGACTATAAAGCCATTGCGGAGAAACTAAATGATTTCTTTGCTTCAGTCTTCACGGCTGAGGACGTTGGGGAGATTCCTGAATCTGCACCGTCCTTTGTGGGTGATGAATCTGAGGAACTGTCCCGGATTGAAGTGTCATTAGAGGAGGTTTTGGAACAAATAGAAAAACTTAATGTTAACAAATCTCCGGGACCGGATGGCATTCATCCAAGGGTTCTAAAAGAACTCAAATGGGAAATTGGTGAACTATTATCTGTAGTTTGTAACCTATCCTTTAAATCGGCTTCCGTACCTAATGACTGGAAGGTAGCTAACGTGACACCAATATTTAAAAAGGGCTCTAGAGGCGATCCTGACAATTACAGACCGGTAAGTCTAACTTCAGTACCGGGCAAATTAGTTGAAACAATAGTAAAGAATAAAATTGTGAAGCATGTAGAAGAGCATAATTTATTGGACAAAAGTCAACATGGTTTCTGTAAAAGGAAATCCTGTCTTACTAATCTGTTAGAGTTCTTTGAAGGGGTTAACAAACATGCAGACAAGGGGGATCCAGTAGTTATAGTATACTTGGATTTTCAGAAAGCCTTTGACAAGGTCCCTCACCAAAGGCTCTTGTGTAAATTACATGGCCATGGGATAAGAGGGAAGGTCCTTTCTTGGATTGAGAACTGGTTAAAAGACAGGAAACAAAGGGTAGGAATAAATGGTAAATTTTCAGATTGGAGAGGGGTAACTAGTGGTGTACCCCAAGGGTCAGTCCTGGGACCAATCCTTTTCAACTTATTCATAAATGCTCTGGAGAAAGGGGTAAGCAGTGAGGTAGTAAAGTTTGCAGATGATACAAAACTGTTTAGGATAGTCAAGACAGAAGCAGACTGTGAGGGACTCCAAAAAGATCTCACCAAACTGAGTGATTGGGCAACAAAATGGCAAATGAAATTTAATGTGGATAAATGTAAAGTAATGCACATCGGGAAAAATAACCCCAACTATACGTACAGTATGATGGGGGCTAATTTGGCTACGACAAATCAGGAAAGGGATCTTGGAGTTATCGTGGACAGTTCTCTGAAAACTTCCACGCAGTGTGCAGCGGCGGTCAAAAAGGCAAATAGGATGCTGGGAATTATTAAGAAAGGGATAGAAAATAGGACCCAGAATATCTTACTACCCCTGTATAAAACTATGGTACGCCCACATCTTGAATACTGTGTACAGATGTGGTCTCTTCACCTCAAAAAAGATATTTTGGCCTTTGAAAGGGTTCAGAAAAGGGCAACTAAACTGATTAGGGGTTTGGAACGGGTCCCATATGAGGAGAGGTTAAAGCGACTGGGACTTTTCAGTTTAGAAAAGAGGAGACTGGGGGGGGATATGATAGAGGTCTATAAAATCATGAGTGGTGTGGAGAGGGCTGATAAAGAAAAGTTATTTATTAGTTCCCTAAATAGAAGAACTAGAGGACACCAAATGAAATTAATGGGTAGCAGGTTTAAAACTAATAAAAGAAAGTTCTTCTTCACACAGCGTGTAGTCAACCTGTGGAACTCCTTGCCAGATCAGGCTGTGAAGGCTAGGACTATAATAGAGTTTAAAGAGAAGCTAGATAATTTCATGGAGGCTAGGTGCATGAAAGGCTATTAGCCAGGGGATAAAATGGTGTCCTTGGCCTCTGTTTGTCAGAGGCTGGAGAGGGATGGCAGGAGACAAATCGCTTGATCATTGTCTTCGGTCCAGCCTCTCTGGGGCACCTGGTGCTGGCCACTGTCGGTAGACAGGATACTGGGTTAGATGGACCTTTGGTCTGACCCAGTACGGCCGTTCTTATGTTCTTATGTTCTTATGTTCTTATCATGCCACTGTTTCAAATCCATGGTACACCCACACCTTGAATACTGCAAGCAATTGTAGTCCTCCAACTTAAATAAAGTTAGGTTATAATTGGAAAAAGTTCAGAGAAAAGCAACAAAAATGATATGGGATATGGGACAAGTCATACAAGGAGAAGTTAAAAGGACTGGGACCATTCATCTTAGAAAAGAGATGCTTACAGGGGGGTATGATAGAGCCATATAAGATGATCAGAGATGCATGATATGGGTGTCCCTATATCTCTGACTGCCTGGGGCTGGGACTGGACAACAGGGGAGAGATCACTCAACAATTGCCTTGTTCTGTTTGTTCCCTCTGATGCATATAACACCCACCACTGTCAGAAGACAGGATACATGAACCATTTGTCTGGGGGATCCAGAATGGCCATTCATGTTTTATGTTCTTATCTGATTAAATAGAAATAGAAATTCAACTTTAACAGCCTGAGAGTATAAGAATGCATCTATGACACTGACACAGCCAACCTATGTGTGACCCACAATAACTTAACAAGCGGCACTGCAATTGTATCAAGACAAGTCACTTATATGTTATTTCAAAGGGTGTGTCTAGACTACTGAGTTTTGTCGACAAAAGTGGACTTTTGTCGACACAACTATACCTGCATCTACACTACCGCTGAGTTCTGTCGACATAACGTCGACAGAACTCAGCAGTTTTGTCGACGCTGGTAAACCTCATTTTACGAGGCATAACACCTTCTGTCGACAGATTTCTGTCGACAGAAGGTGTTATTGCATGTAGGGTTGTGTCTAGACTACAGGGTTTTGTTGACAAAGCAGCTTGCTTTGTCAACAGAACTGAATGTGTCCAGACCCTCTTTGTCGACAGAAGTTTTGTCGACAGATACTGTCGACAAAACTTCTGTCGACAAAACCCTGTAGTCTAGACGAACCCAAAGAAAAGTCCTAGACTAGCGATCACCAACATCATGGATTTTGGTAATAGATATGAAAGGTAGATGTTATGTATTATTGTCTGTATTTATATCTTGCTAGAAGTTTAACATAACCAAATTAGCTTGTAGATTCCAATTCCTTTTCATGTCTTAATTGCCTTAATGATATGCAACTGTCTTCAGTTAACCTTAAGATCAAAGATATAAGACAGTACAAGAAAATATTTTTTACATTGCCTTCAGCTTAACTATCTGTGTTGTAATGGAAGACCACGATCGGCTAATTACCTTATGTGAATGACTATCACCCATTTACCAGTGTATGCATAGGAAATAGAAAATTAACTTCAAAACAAAGCACGACAGGAGATCTGCATGACCTATTCTTTCTCAGGGAGAGATCCTGCTTCGACAATTTCTGTGAGGAGGCTTGCCAACCGGCTAGAATAACTATAAAAGACAAGTTATGGGACTGATCTTCTCTCTCCAGTCTGCTTAAACTTTGAACAGGGGACGTGTAAGCCATAGGACATAGATCTTCCAAATAATTATTTGGAATAGTCTGGGAAATGCATGGAAAAACTAACAGCCTTTGCATCTAAACTGACTCTGGATGTTGACCGGTTAGCATGATTCCAGAGAGACTTTTACAAGCCAGCCGTTTATTCCACCATGGTTGTGATCCTGAACTATGAAAAGTGAAAGTCATTTTAACAAATATCTATCACTTAACCATTTGTAACTCTCTTCTTTTTCCTTTTAACAACAAATCTGATATTCGGTTATTAAGGATTGGCTGATATTTAGGGAAGACCTGTGATTCATATTAACCTAAGGATAAGTGTCTAGTCCTTTGTGATTGGTGATTATATTAGACTTAGTTGTCTAGATGGGAACCAAGGTCTGGAATGCCTAAAGGGTACTATTGTTTGGTATTTTGTTAACCAGAGTAGAAGCTCTTTTCTTACTGGTTTGGTGAATCTAATTATAAAATCACTCGTCTGGGGAACTGCCTGCCCTGTTTCTTACAGTCTGGCCTGAGTGCTGTCACAGCACTCTTATGGAAACCTTTCTCTTATGGAAGCAGAGGGATCTTAGTCACTTTGAGGCCCCAGCTGCAGGCCTAGTAGAATTTCTCATGCATTCACGTTGAATGTCAGATTTGATTTAAG
This sequence comes from Pelodiscus sinensis, assembly GCF_052426305.1. NCBI lineage: Eukaryota > Metazoa > Chordata > Testudines > Trionychidae > Pelodiscus > Pelodiscus sinensis. The sequence continues at coordinate 18,600,440 of NC_143077.1, read as the reverse complement.
TGGGGAAGTCAGCTCAAGGAAGAGTAGAACTATACTCACTGTGCTATTAACTATCTCCTGATAGGCAGTTAGCAGCCAGACACTGGCCTGCAAGGCCCTTCCTCTCTCCCACTCCTTCTCTGAACTGAGCCAGGTCTCTAGTAGCTGTTGGCAAAGCAGGAGAATGGACAAAGTTAGTACCAGAAAATCCCTCCCAAACGTTTCTTTTAAATAGGTTTGATTGTCACTAAAATCCCTCTCCAAAGCATTTAACTTCCATATAGCAAAAGATTTATATGTCTCCAAAAAGAGACCCTTGTATATACAAGTCCCAGGGACCAGATTCACCTCTGGTGTACGTAACTCCATCAAAGCCAAAGGAGTTACATGAGAGATGAGTCTGGCTCTGTGTATGTGAGGGCTTCTGTAGACTGTCTGATGGCAGCTGTCTAGCACATTGCATGCAGTTTGGGGTCCGGTGCTGTGTTCTCTTTCCTGGACAGCTTCTCCCATGCTGAGTGGCAAATGACAGAGAGGAGCAGAGAAGTCTCCCCAGCCCAGCTCCTTTTATAACTTTATTTTCATACCAACGTTGCACCTAACTCCCCTCCCCTCCGCTCTTCAAACTATTCTGTTTATGTCTGAAGAGCAGGAAGTCTTTGGTGAATGAGTTTCCATACACAGAGCTTAACTCAATACTAATTCATTCCTTTTACAAGAGGTGATCAGTTCTCACTGGTCCTCTTGAATTTGGTTACTGCACTGATGATTTTCTTTCCTGTCCATGTAGTGTTAACTATACTGGAAAAACTAGATCTCAGTCCACCACTGGCATAAAATGGAACAGCTCCCATGGATTTCAATGGGACACATTCCCACTTACTTCAGGAAAAAACTGATGCTTTCTCCCTAAAATTCACCCGCTGCGGAAAATTCCTCCACAACAGAAGCTTGAGCATCATCCCTGCTATAACACAAGAAACAATTATCACCCTGGTCCTATGGGCTACTCACATGAAACATTTCCTGGAACCAGTCTGGGGTTGGTTCTTCCTCAAGCAGGATCTTCATTAGCTCACTAAGGGCTTCTAAGGAGCACTCATACATCAACTGAAACCAGAAGAGAAGGAGCGAGGCTCAACACCAGATCATTTCTGCAGGAGGTGGAGGTGAAGTTAGCCATGACTTTGCAGGGAGGCCATGTGTGGCTGCTATCACCCAGTGCTTGCTGGGCAGAGATCTCAGTGGAGTCTGCCAGAGGGGAATTGGTGTCATATACCTCTATGTGCAGAGTATCCTCTAGTTTCTTGCCTTCCTCTTTCATCTTCTCCAAGGGAGGAAGGGGAAATACACTTTTAAAACACAGATCAAGGATCTCACGGTTTTCCTCCAGGGTCAGAGATGGTTTGAGTTTGCTGTCAGAAGACAGAAAGAGAAGTCACGTGTTAGATTCAATACCATAGCCAAGTAAAAAATGGGTTAAATGAATAAAGATTATCCCAATCTAGAACCCCAAATGCAAACAGCCCTTCACTTTGCAGCTGTGCACCTCTTTGTACCTCTGTTAATTATTTGCTCATCTAGAAGTAAAGCTAAAACTTCAATTCCCTTTTTAGAGGAATCCACCAGCTTCCTTCCCCCTGCCAGCTAGCCAGACACCTCCATCCCCACCTGAACTCTTCTCCGTAGTATGGCATGCCCCACAACCTCCACTCTTGTGCCTTTCAAGCACAAATCTCCAAACAGACATGACGCATTCAAACCCTCAAAACAAAAACACCATGTGAGCATCAGCCTGCTCCCAACCTGACACTCATGAATTAACAAATGAGAAGACATCACAGTGCCAAGAAATATGGCATAGAATATCCTACCACAGCTGTCCAATCGCAAACATTGCCTCGTAACGAACTGGAGACACCAGGGAATCCAATGGTTCCTTTTTAATGAAGTCCTGAAATGCATGAACAGAGACATAAAAATAGGAAGTGGGTTTGAAAGGCAGAGAAGCCTCCCCCTCACCTTCTGAAACAGGGCTTTATGCCAGACCTGTAAGAAACAGACACTGTTTCAGTGGCTCTCTGCCTCAGAAATGGACCGTAGAGACATCTGCTATACACAGGTCATCAAGCTGTATCCTGGCAACTCATCAGACACTATCCATTCCTTCCAGTTACAGCCCACAATATGCCAGCATCCCGGCCAAGCACAGTGGACCCAGCATTCTGGGTGCCAGGCAGGTAAATCATGACACTGCAGTAGTATAGCTACAGCCAATGGAAAGAATAACATCTACCCGGACAATCAGTCTCATTACATAATAACAAAATCCCTTGTAGCTCAGGCTTCAAAGTTCCTAATCACTCACCATCATGTAATCAAGGAGCTCCAGTTTGTAAGAGAATTCAAATGCCTGGGAGTCTCCAGTCTTCAAAACTGCACAGCTAATCTCTGTTGCATTCTGGATGAGGGTTGATTTCAGGTCCATGTCCTACATTTCCAGGAAAAACAAGAGGATGTGGGTGAGAAACTGAGAGAATCAGATTCCAGAAGAGTAGAAATTAGATCTAGTCTCAGGAGAAGTGTCTGCAGACCCCAGAAGACAGAGAACCCCAGCTCTACACCCATCTCAGAAAAAGAAAAGGCCCAGGTTGATCAAGTAAACCCAGGTCCATTTACACAGAGTAGTCATGACTCCTGCTTGATGTGGGAGGGAAAACAAATTTTATGCAATTTAAACAAGAAACTTGTGCCTAGTAAATGCACAAGATACGAGGGCAGATTATTTAGAATTTAACTTGTTCGCAACATTGATCCCCAACACCTGAAAAACAAAATGTAAAACCGCTACTAGCAATTTCTATTGTGCCACATTATGCACATTCTACAAATATCCTGGTTAATGAATATGAAGTAGAGAGATATCACTATTACTGACTCTTCCAAAAAAGCAGGAAATGTGCCCAGTCTGGGTGTGTTGCAGTGGACAATATCAGGGGCCATAGTTCTTAATATTTGTATTTGTGAACTACTGGAAAATGTCAACTTGGTTCATTTGTGATCAACTTTTTTTGACAATGAGAGTCTCAGTTAGGCTAAGTCTAGACTGCAAAGTCTGAAAAAGATACGCAAAGTATGAATCTGTCTCTGCTTTTCTTTCAAAAAAGGCTTTTTCGAAATTTGGAAAAACCTGCTCTTTCAAGCCATCCCTTCCTTCCTCATAAATCAAGGTTTACAGGGATGGTGAAAGAACGCATCCACTTTTCCAAAAAGTGGATGCGGTATTGCTTTTCTGGGATCCCTCTGGGATCCCGGAAAAGTACTGCAGCCTAGACATAGCCTTAGACAGAGTAGAATGGAATGGCAAAGTGATGTGGAGAGATTAGAACTATGCACTGAGACCAGAATCAGGGCTGGCAAGTGGACAGCCATATATCTAAGGAGCAGAAATAATGAGCAGGCAGACAAATAGGAAGACAGATATGGGGAAAGGGAAGTAGATAGTCCAAGAAACAGTGATAGCAAATAAACTAAATACAAGCCAGCACTATTCTCCCTTGAGTAGCAAGAGGTAGAGCTAGATACTCATACATATTAAGGAAATTAAGGTGCATCGACAGGTCACCCTTACCTCGAAATAGCTTATTTTGAAATTTGGCATTGTCTAGACAGCAACAAATTTTGAAATGAAGCACTATTCCAAAAAGTCCCTTAACCCTCATGGAACAAGGTTTACAGGGATGTTGGGATAGTGAGCCCGTTAGATTTCAAAATAACGGGCGCACTCAAAAGATGCGGAATAGCTATTTCGGGATACTTCTGATACCCTGAAATAGGTTCACAGTGTAAACATAGCCTTAGAGTGTTATACTGCACAGCCTGAGTGTGACTGCATCCGAAATACTATGTAACTGTGACCTAGAGAATTTCAGAAGAACACAGAAAAACTAGAGAAAATACAAACAACAGCAACAAATAAGATATTTGTTACAGCTCACACTCCATCCATGAAGGTTTTAGATTTGATGCACATGACAAACGGTTGTTCAAAGGAGATTTTTAGAAAAATAAGCCCTCTCTTAGAAAACTCAGGTCCAGTGGAGGCACTGATCTAACTTCAGAGTAATATCCCCAACACTTATGCAAAAACTCTTACTTGGCAACCGGTTCTATAATGGTGTAGGATGTTCTCTGTGATGTCTGCCTCCACCCGAGACAGAAGTTGCTCTTTTGGAGCATGCATAGCCACTTTGCTGTATGTCAGCATCAGCGTGCTGCGGGTCTTGGCTCTTTTCCCGTGATGGTAGTCCTGGACAATTGGAAATGTCACAAGAGACAATTACTTCTGATTCATTTTGCCTTGAAATTCTGATCTGTTGCTGACTGAGGAATTGCTTTTGGCAGCGATAATAGCTTGTACTTGAAAAATGTATTTAAGCCAAACCATAACTGCATGAGGCACAGAGGTATTGGTGTCTCAAACATACTGATTGGATAATTCTGACACAGAGAGCCCAAAGTTTTGACCCTACCCCAGTGACATAAATGGGAGATTTGTCATTGACACTGATAGGCACAGAATTAGGTGCTAAATGATATGCCTAAATCTGCACAGTGAGTAAACAGCAAATCTGGCAATGGTGGCCAAGAGACCTAATATGCTGTTTTATCCTCTGGATAAATGGTTCTCAACCAAAGGTACGCAGAAGTTTTCGAGGAGGACAGATCAGATCATTTCGATATTTGCCTAGTTTTAGAGCAGGCTACCTAAAAAGCATTAGCAAAGTTACAAACTAAAATTTCATACACACAATGACCTATTTACACTGCTCTATATACTGCACATTGAAATGTAAGGAACATATTTATATTTAAATTAATTTATTTTAATTGGTATGGCATATGAAAATGGGAAATTAAGCATTTTTTCAGTAATAGTGTGTTGTGACACTTTTTTGTATTTTTATGCATCACACAGAGCACATCCATTGGGGGACAGTGTTAGCTGACCAATGAGACTCTACCGGGGCAGGAGATACTGTCTCTAGTTTAGAGGGAGAGGAAGTTTGAGAGAACCCCCTGGCTCCTTTACCTTCAGGTGACCAATAAACCCAGAAATCGTAAGTTTATCCATTGCTGCCCCAAACTCCTGAAGTGTGTTCAAGATGAGGTCCAAGTGGCTCTCGGCAGAGAATGAAAGGATGGAAATGACTCCCTGTTACTCAAGAAAAATATTGGTTAGTGAATCTGACCAGGTGCCCAATAGACCCCCACAAGTCAATTCCTTTCACCCAAAGTAGTGTAAAGTGCCAATTAGGCCTGAGACCTATGGGAGGGGGGAGCAAAGGGTGAGTGAAATAGCAACAAAGAGGACATGAAGCAAAATGGCATCTGTCCCAGGACAACTGAGAGCTGAGTTGCCCAGGGGACATTCAGAGGGTACATGATAAGGTAGGGAGAGGGACAGGGTCCTTACCAGTCTATCAGGGGCTTCCATGTAATCTGTTGTCTTCAGAAACTTCTGAATCTGTGATTTAATATGGACCGGGTCCTGACAAACTGCCAAGCAAATTCCTAGTGCCTTATAGAGGAAACACTGAAAGAAAGAGGCCAGCATTGAGATATCAAGAACACCACATGCTTGTCAGTATAGAACCAACCCAGCAACACACACTGACACAGGAAAAAACAACCGAGCCAAGACCAAGCACCCCTGCTGCAGACACATCCCATCATCTTCCGCCACCCAGTTAGGGAACAATTCAGTACCAATAGCTGCTCCAAGCAAATGCCAGCAGGGGAAGAGCAGGGAACAAGCAAACACAAATTTTATACACAAAAAAACCAATGAAGCAGAGAGAAGTCTCATGCAGCCCTCCAACAAGAATTCCAAGAGCAATTAACTAGAAACTAAACCTTAACAGAGAACAAACCTTCTCTTTGGAGGGGCTGGCATAGCCGGCCATCTGCTGGCTCAACTCAGAGCTTAGCTGGCTGCTCCAGGCATTGTCATTTATCTGCTCCAGAGATGTTCTGAGGAACTGTGTGTAAAACAAGAGCTGGTTTATTGAAAGAATTTTTGGTTGGGGCTTGAGAGTTTTTTCCCTTCCTTGTTCTCTGTTGTAACCATTCCAATATTCAGGTGTCATAGAAAGATTATTTCCCTATTGAGAACTATGAGCATTGACAACCCAGACTTCCTCTGCCGGTTGTTCTTTAACCTTTGCCTTATGATTCTGCTCAGTCCCCAAACTCAGATGCACAGCAAATTGGAGAATGAGATCTGACCATTGATTTTATAGCAGACAGAGGATAGGTCTAGTGAACTTTGATCAATGGGCCATCATTAACAAAGAGCCAAGCACCTTCTCTGAAGTGCTACAGACTCTTCATAACACTTTCTGCGGGTATGCAGGGTTGTGAGGTATCTCACTACCACCTGCCCTTGGCATGAGGAAGCATTCTCTATGCCTGCCAGGTGTCAGCTCCTGACTCTGCCAGACACAGGAAATGCAAGCACACCCTTCTCACCCGGACCCAGCTTTGCTGTCCTGCAGATAAGCAATAGGCATGCTTCAATCATCACACCCTCTACATATTCCCAGAAGGTCCAGCCCCTGTTCCACTGGACACTCCCAGAATTCACAGGTTTACTACTTACCACCTTACTATTTTCACCTCAGCATCACTGATCCATTTAACACACCGCTCTTAGGTGCATATACAGTGAAAATAAGTAGAGTTTCATTCACAAAGAATGGAAATTTGAGAAGCAGCAAGCAGAATTAATGTAAACAAAGATTACGTAAAAGTAAAATCACCACACACTTCCTAAAGGTTAAACTTAGATAACCAAACATTCCTCTGTCTCACAAAGGATAGCTCTCCCAGCTTGAAGCACCCAGACCAAATGTGATCCTCCTAAGTCAAGCAAGTTGGCAGCTTATTCCCTAGATGAAGGATAACTGGTACAGGATACCTCTGGACCTCCCAAAATAGTTTCAAGCATCTCACTAGTAAACAGGTATCCCCTATTGTTTGGTTTTCTTGGATAGAGTCGCCTCTGGAGACTTTGCAATCACTTAATTAGAATTTTCTCAGTCAATTAACATCCATTGTGAATAATTACTCAGTCTACATACAGCCAGACAAAGTTGCTTTTCACCTTCTGGTGACCAGCCTCAACTCATAGACCTCAAAAGCATAAATTTTCAGTATACATCCAGAAGTAGTATTCCCTCTAAGGCTACGTCTAGACTGCAAGCCTCTTTCGAAAGAGAACATCTAGACTGCAACCACTTATTTCAAAAAAGCGAGCCGTTTTTTTGAAAGAGAGCACCCAGGCAATCTGGATGCTCTCTTTCGAAAAAGCTCCATTTGCATTCAATAAAGCCTTTTTTCGAAAAAGCCCCATTTGCATTCAATAACACCTCTTTTCAAAAAAAGGCTTTATTCCTTTTAAAATGAGGTTTACCGCGGTCGAAAAAATGGCTGCATTCTTTCAATTTAATTTCAAAAGAATGCAGTGGCCGTCTATATGCAGAGGAAGTTTTTCAAAAAAAAGGCCACTTTTTTCGAAAAAACCCTGTAGTCTAGACACACCCTGAGATTTCCGATCCATGAACGGAATGAGATTTGTCTTGTGCGCTGCTGTGGCACCTACCAGTTATTAACATACATATATATACTGTATATATATATGCAGTCTTTTTCTTTCTTCAGACTACCATCATATTCTCTCAAATCATAACTTTTTAAAAAGTGTGCAGAAAAGAAATGTCTGTTCTTTTTAAAGTTTGCAAAACATTATGGTGATACTTAAAATAGTGTGCATTCTAACCTACTTGAAAAAGCACATTTGTACAATTTAAAAAAAACCTCTTAAAACCCCCAAAGCAGTTGACATTTTAAAAATTCAGGTTTTTTCAGAGAGCTGTAGTTGTGAAGACTCTTTAAAATGTGAAGCAAGTGCAACTAAGAGACATGGTGATAGCTGCACGTATTTTCAGAAAATCATAAAAAATAGCTCTGCTACACATGAATTGCCTTATTTGGGTCAATCATGAATTAAGTTGGATGCCCAGTGATGATATTTAAATGTATTCATTGGTTATTGTGTTGCTCATACAAAGCATGTAATATAGTGAGGACATCAGTCATAGTCTATTCTGAAAGGCACTTCACTTTGGTCTTAGGAGTGAGTGGCAGCTGGTTACCGTAATTTATGTCTTCAATTTGACCTGTAAAGCCATCAAACCAGAAAGAAGGAACAGAGCCTGAGGGACTCTTGATCCCTACCAAGAGAAGCCAATCCCTCAGGGCCCAACAGAACTGACGAAACTGGGTTTCTGTGCCCAAAGTATCCAGTACAAGCCAATTCAGGAGCCAAGCTTGAGTAGCTCAGCAGAGCCCATACGTCGCAACATGAGGAAATTAAACCCAAGATGCTTGCCAGATCCCACTGCAGTATCCAAACTCCACTGAAGGGATAGCAGAGGACTGAGGTATTTGTGATGTTACTTGTTTGTGATGAAGGTGATTGGTCCTGCCTCAGCTTATTACTGGAAAGTTAGGAGGGCGGCCAAAGCCACCCAAACAGCCGCTGCTGGCAGCCACCACTGGCCACGCGGCTCGAGCCCCGGCCGCCCAAGCAGCTACCCCTGGCCACCTGGCCCCACCAACGGGGCCGTGGTGGCCTGTCCACTCCAGCTGGAACTGGAGCAGCGAAAGCCTCACCATGCCCTGGCTCCAGCCGGAGCAAACAGGGGCAGGGCAGCCTGCTTGCCATCATGCGGCCCTGCTAAACTGCCTCTGTCACCACTCACCTTCCGATCCAGCAGGACAGTGAGAGGAGAGTGCTGCTGCGTGGCTCTGCAGGCGAGGTGTGTGGGCTTAAAATTTGTTGTGCGTGGCCATGCAGACACGCAGCTTGTAAGGCCTGTCCAGAAGGCCTTATATATTATCCATCCAGACATTTTGCAATGATTATGATGATCAGTGTGGCCAGCAGAGGCTTTACATGATACTCTTTGATGAACTGAAATGTAGAGATCAGCTCTAGAGGATCCTGGCAATTCTATGCACCCCGCAACCTCTGTCCGTTTCCAAAGTCATACCCTCAACTCCCATTGAAGTCAGCAGGAGATCCAAATTTTGAACAGCAGCCAGGTTATACTGGAAACCTCACAAGAGAGCCTTCATGGAGACATGTATAGGTCCCTGCTGACCTACCGTCCATCCAGTTCCTTCAGGCCAGCCTACTCTGACAGTGGGGAGGGGTGGGATTTGGAAAGGACATGACCACACATCTCGAACAGCAGTTACAAAAAGGTAGGTAACTGGTTTGTTTCTTTTTCGAGGGCTTGCTCATGTCTATTCTGATAGATGACACCCAAGCAGTTCCCATGGAGGAGGGGGCCAGAATTAATTGAAACATCACATCACCCCTTACCTGTTGGGTGATGCTGTGGTGTGACATGACGGTGCAAATAGAGGAACACGTTGCTGCCCTGCAAATATCCTCAATGGGAATCTGTAGGAGGAACGCTGCCAAAGATGCCTGTGCTCTGGTGGAGTGAGCTGATGGCGCTGGAATTTTGGCAAAGTAATAACAGGAAATATCCACAATGAGATACACTGGGATGAGATGAGAAGTCCCTTCATTCCTTCAGCCATGACAATAAAGAGCTGTGGTGATTTACAAAATGGCTTTGTGCATTCAGCGTAGAAGGCTAGGGTAGGGTCTGTCTGACACATGGTTGGCATGATGTTTTGGGAAGAAAACCAAGAGGAAAATGTCCTGGTTTAGATGGAAGAGGGAGACAACCTTGGGTAGGAACACCAGATGCGGACAGAGCTGCACTTTGTCCTTCCAAATGACAGTGTATGGAAACTCATAGGTAAAGGCCCGGAGCTCTGAGACCTAACTAGCCAAGGTTATAGCCACCACAAAGACCACCTTCCAAGAGAGGCAAGCTAGAGGGCAGATTGCTAGGAGCTCAGACAGCAGTCCCATAAGTCTAGAGAGGACCAGGTTAAGGTCCCACTGTGAAATGGGGATGTCTGACCTGGGGATACAGCCTCTCCAAACCCTTAAGGAAACATCCCAGCATAGCATTGCTGAACAGAGATCTTTCCCCAGCCCCAGGATGGAAGGCAAATAACCACTACGTGGCCGTTAATGGATGACAGTGTCAGTCCCTGGCACTGGTTAAGGTATAAAAAGTAGTCAAGCACAAGGGAGATGGAGGTTTCTTGTAGGGGGATGTACTTTTGGAGGGACCAAACTGAAAATCACTTCCAGATTGTTAGGTATGTTGCCCAAGGGGAGGGTTGCCTCCTGCCCAACAGAACCTTTCTAATGGAGTCTGAGCACTGTAGCTCGAGCTGGTTTAACCATGGAGTTTCTGCACCATGAAATGGAGGTGCCCCAGGTGAGGGTGCTGTAACTGGTGATGGTCCTCGGTGATGAAATCAGGCTATGGAGCAGAAGGATTATCGGTCTGTCTACAAATTGGTTCACCAGGCTGCTGAGCCTATGCTGCTGCAGCTACACTGCTGCTATGAGGATGAGTTCCGCCTTGTCCTGCCAGATCTTGAGGAGAACCTTGTGTACTAGAGGAAAGAGCAGAGACATGTACACCAGGTGACTGGACCACGATATCTTGATTGCATCTGCTACCGATCCACAACTGTGGGTCTGGAAGGAACAGAACTGGATGCACTTATTGTTGCTCCTTCTGGCAACCAGGCCCATTTAGGGATAACACCAACTTTGGAAGACAGAAAGGACAATATCTGTCCTGAGGAACCATTCACGGGTGTTGACTGAGCAGCTGAAATGGTCTTGTAGGTTTTTTTGCATCCCTGACGGTAAGTGGCGAACAGGTAGATGTGGTGATCTACACCGAAGTCCCACAGGTGAAGGGGTTCCAGGCATAGAAGAGAGAAGCAAGCACCGCCTTGTTGGTTTATGCAGGGCATCACTGTGGTGTTGTCTGTCAGTAATGAGACACACCTGCCCTGCAGTTGGGGAAGGAAGGCGAGGTGAACTGCCCTGAGCCCTCTGACACCAATGTGCAGCAGTAGTTCTGATTGTGACCACAGGCCCTTAGTTCTGAGCTGCCCAGGTATGTCCCCGCAGCCTGTATCCAATGCGTCCAGGACCAGAGAAAGAGAGTTGGGATTGGCAAAGGGCACTCCCTCACAGACCCCTGAGGTTGAAGCCACCAGTTGAGATATTCTAGATTAGAACTAAGGTGAGAAGGGTGACCAAATTATGCAACAAATCCTTGTTGGGCTTGTACACGAACCAGGCCTTTAAAAGGCAAAGCCACAGCGTGGCATGCTATAGGACAAATTTGCAGGCCTCCATGTGCCCAAGAAGCCTCATGTAGCTCCTTTCTGCAGTGGTGGTGAACCACTGGAGGCTGCCAATGAGGTCTATGATGGTGTGAAACTGGGATTTGGGCAGGAAGACTCTTGCCCACGTGGAGTCTAGAACTCTGTCTCTTGTGTCGGGAGGGACCAGTGTGGACTTAGGTACATTCAGAATGAGACCTAGGTCACTAGAAGTGGCTTACATCAACACCCCAGGATCGAGAGCCTGTTTCTAAACTTGGCCATTGATGAGTCAGTCATCCAAGTACAGGAAGATCTGTACCCAATTTTTGTTCAGGAAGGCTGCCACTGCACTCCTATGCACTTTGTGAATAGAGGTGGGGTCATGGAGAGACTGAATGGGAGCAGAATGAATTGGTAATGCAGGGCTGTTGAGTACAAATCTCAGGAATTTGCTGTGTGCGGAGATGATTGAAATATGGAAGTACGTATCCTTCAAATCGAGGGTGGCATTCCAGTCCCCCGGGTCTAGGTAGGGGATAATGGTGGCCAGAGAGGCCATATGAAACTTGAACCTTCTTATGAATGTGTTGATGTTTCGAAGGTCCAGAATGGACCTGAGCCCACTGTTGCCCTTGGGGATAAGGAAATATCAGGAGTAGAAACTCCTGTCCCTGAACTCCTGAGGAACCCCCTCTATCGCCGCCAGTGTAAGGAGCCATTGCACCTCCTCGACAAAGAGTTACTTGTTAAAGAGTCCCTGAAGAGGGATGTGACAGGTGGGTGGGAGGGTAGGCGGGTAACGAACTAGACAGAATATCCCACTTCTACTGTGCTCAGCATCCAGAAATCTGTGGTGATCTGATCCGGTGCCAGCTCCAGAACTGGAGGTAGAAGTGCAGACTCTATAAGCAGGAGTTTCAAGTGCCAGTCTCTTTCTTCCTTTGTTCTGGGCATAAAGCCTTTGCAAATGATGCACTTATTTAGCAGATGGCCTCCACCTAAGCACGTGAAGCAAGCAGCATGCAAGTCCTCTCTGGACCTAGTCTAGCCTCAGGAGTCACAGTGCTTAAATCCCTAGGGTTGCTACATGCCCCATGAATGGGGAGAATGGAAAACAAAAAGAGGAACCCCCCCCCCAAGGAAATTTACTATTGACTACTAAAAATGCTAATTATTACACTGAAATGACAATTAAGTCAGAACAACGTACAATAACTACAGCAAGAGATGCCTTGCAAAACATGAAATCAAATTCTCCAAAGACCATCACTGGCGGTAGGAAGGACCTGGACGGCTGATCAGCTCAGGAGGGATCAACATACATTGCTCACCCTGAAAGCGCCACTCCAGAAGTTTCCAAATCTGATCCAACAGTACTGCTAGTAAAAAAGCTACGTCTATATTGGCATGATTTTCCGGAAATGCTTTTAACAGAAAAGTTTTCCGTTAAAAGCATTTTCGGAAAAGAGCTTCTAGATTGGCACGGACGCTTTTCCGCAAAAGCACTTTTTGTGGAAAAGTGTCTGTGGCAAATCTAGACGTGCTTTTCCGCAAAAAAGCCCCAATCGCCATTTTCGCGATCGGGGCTTTTTTGCGGAAAACAAATCTCTGCTGTCTACACTGGCCCGTTTGAGCAAAAGGTTTTCGGAAAAAGACATTTGCCCGAACGGGAGCAGCACAGTATTTCGGCAAAAGACCTGACAATCTTACATGAGATCGTCAGTGCTTTTGCGGCAATTCAAGCGGCCAGTGTAGACAGCTGGCAAGTTTTTCCCCAAAAGCAGATGATTTTGCGGAAAAACCTGCCAGTCTAGACACAGCCCTAGTGATTGTGTGCATGGAACATGCACACACGTATTGGAATGGACAGGAGCAAGCACTTGAAGAAGAATGGAAAATTCTGGTGAGTAATCCAGAATTTCCCCAGACCTTCTCAGGCTTATCTGTCACTAAGTTCTTTCATTTCGTTTTCAGCACTTGCCACAAAAATGTTCCTTGTCTCGATTTACACGAGACTGTAAAGAGCTCTAACTAGAAAAAGATACATGAGAAAGTCACCAAACCTTGTCTTGTCTTTGCTGCTTTTTAGGTTTTCACATCATAGATTTTCTTTTGAATGTAAAAAGTAAGAAAGACTCCTTTACGAGTACCCCAGTGATGCACTACCATCATTAGCATGCTGGTTTTCAGGTTAAGTTCTGTGTCATTCCCAGTGGTACTATGAAGCTATTTATAATTAGAGCAGTCTGAAAAATGGTAAGTCTGTTTCGCAAAACAGGTGGAATTTTTTGTTTGTTTGTTTTCTTGATTTTCAATGCCACAAACAAAAAGTGAAAAACTAAAACCATTTTTCAGTTCTTTGTTTTCTCCTTTTCTTACCCCTCATCACCATCCCTTTTTTCCCTCTTCCATTTTCTGATTGAAAAGAGGATAAAAAAAAGAAATAAACAGGAAAACTACTGAAACCCTCCCCCCCCCATCCGTTTAAAAAAAACCTAAATATTTTCTGTTTGGGTTGGGGTTGTTTTGTTTTTGGTCGAAAGATAATACAAAATAAAAAGTTTCCATGAAAATGTTTTTGAAAAAACCCCCATATTTCATCAAAGAAACATTGCAAATAAAATGATTTGTCCCACTCTGCTAATAATGAATAATTTATAATTAATTCTTTCCCAGCTGATACATTTGGGTGCGGGGATGTATGCTAATACATCTGAAAGTCATCCTGTACCTGAAGCAGCATGTGCTCCCACTGTTCGTGGTTCAGAGAATTCTCTGTGTTTCCTATAAAGCAGGAGGCAAAACAACAGTGTAATTTACAACAGCAAGAATAGCTGTCCCCAATATACCCTCTGCAGTCAATCTTCTTAAAACTACCTGAGCTTTCAATGCTAAAAGGGACCGATGCCAATGTAACATACCTGGGATTTCAATGCTAAAAGGGACCGATGCCAATGTAACATACCTGGGATTTCAATGCTAAAAGGGACCGATGCCAATGTAACATACCTGGGATTTCAATGCTAAAAGGGACCGATGCCAATGTAACATACCTGGGATTTCAATGCTAAAAGGGACCGATGCCAATGTAACATACCTGGGATTTCAATGATAAAAAGGACCGATGCCAAAGTTCTCTACTGGGCTAAGAACAAGTATCATTTTTATTCAGAGTCAGTCAACCCACGAGGAGCGAGATGCTGGACACTCCATAGGATACTTTGGGGTTGCCACCCCAGCTCCTACTTTGGGAGAGCCCATGGTGGCCACCTCAGTTGTCCTATGGATGGGTCCAAGAGAGACCCAGCAGCCTGCTCTGCCCTGCCCCACCCTGCCACACTGCCCTCTCCCAGCCTGCTGTGTGCATTGTATCTGTGGCAGTAGGAAGCAAGGTGCCCCGGCTCCAAGGCAATGCGCTTCCCATGGCCACGGCGATGCTGGGAGAGGGCTGTGGGGCAAAGAAGCGGGCTGCCGAGCCATTGTCACTCCTGTTGCTTTGGTGATTTTGAAGGCAGGAGCCCATCCTACTGCCATCCTGCACCAGGACCCCCCAGTAATCCCTCAGCTCAGAAGAGGGGGCTTCAGCAGCAGGGCAGAGCAGGGGCAGGAAGGGATAGGGTAGGGCAAAACAGGGGCAGAGTTTGGAGAAAAGGTGAAGCAGAGGCAAGGTAGGGCCTGGGGCTGGTGGGCTGCCCTAAGCCTCGCCCCTGGGGAGTGCCCCAAGCCCTACAACCCCTGACAGCCCTGCTCCTAATTACTTTTGACTTCAATGGGAGCTGGGGGCACTGGACGTCTCATCAAACTATTTAGCACAAGGGACATTAAATATAGTTTAATCGACTAATTGACTAGTTGATGAATTTTCCATCGACTAGTTGATTAGTCAATAAGCGGGGGAGCCGCAGCAGGGTTAGCTCTCAGTCCCGGCAGCTAACCCTGCTGCGGCTCTACCTTTAAAGTGTATTAAGAGCTGACAGGCTCTTAATACATATAAAAGGCTGAAGCGCGAGCCGGGATACCTGACTGCTGGCTCACGCTAGCTCTCCCCTGCTGAGCTTCTGATTTTTTAATGTATTAAGAGATGGCAGGTTCTTAATACATTTAAAAAGCAGAGTCGCAGCATCTGGGATGGAGCACAAGTCAGGAATAAGCTGATTTCCGGCTCGCATCCAGTACCCGCTACTACCCTGTCTCCTGCGGAGATGGTGCTTGGGGGAAACCAGCTTTTAAGCCGGCTCTCCCCAGCACTGGCTCCTGCTCCCCCCACTTGCTGTCGCTGCTAGATGCAGCAAGAGGGGGGGAAGCAACTGGTCAAGGAACTAGTCATGTATCCGATAAGCTTTTGCTTATCAGATAGTCAACTAGTTACTTACATTCCTATTTAGAACATCAGAAAACTGGACTTAAATATGCATGCACATTTTTCCTGCATAATACAAGATTCTGACTTGATCCTAAACTTGTGTAGCTTTACTGAAGTCAGTGGAATTATACTGATTTACATCGACTAAGAATCTGGCCCTGTTTCTGAACAGCCAGCTCTAACTTACCCTTCTTTAATGTCTGCAGAACATAGTGCTGTGGACTCTGTACAGAAACAGCAGCCAGGGAAGATACAGCTCTTTTTTTTTTAATAGCAAGCCCACTTGAAAATTGTAGGGTCCAATATATATCAGAAACACATTGGGATTGTGCGTCACTTAGGGTATACCTACACTAACCACTGGATCAACAGGCAGCGATTGATCCAGAAAGGGTCAATTTATTGCCTCTAGTATATATGCGATATATTGACCACCAAGTACTCTCCTGTCAACTCCAGAATTCCACCAGAATGAGGACAGTAGGTAGAGTTGACAGGAAAGCATCTGGTAAGTAGATCTAAGTGTATCGATTTCAGATACATTATTCACATAACTGAAGTTGTGCAACTTAGCTTGCTGGCTCACAGTTACATAGTACAGAGACTATATTGTCCTAGCTTTGTCACTATAACCATATTGACATTACCCCGTAGTATAGACACAACCAACGCTAAATTTTTTCCCACTGATGTCAATAGTTTCATACGACTGTAAAATTGGTGAAAGACATCAGGCCTACAATACGTAGATTACACATTATATGTAGGGCACCCACTTGGTCAACGTAGCTTTGTTGTGACAGGCATGGATTCTATCGCTAATATATGGATTAAGTTTCCTAACAGAAAGAAAAACTGTGGATTTTTAAATTGAACTAATCTTGACAAGAAACATAGGCTGAGTCTAGACTGGCAAGTTTTTCTGCAAAATCATCTGCTCTTGAGGAAAAACTTGCCAGCTGTCTAAACTGGCCGCTTGAATTTCCGCAAGAACACTGATGATCTCATGTAAGATTATCACCTAGCTAAGATCAGGAAGATACTGCTGTAAAATGGTCATTCAACTGAAACCTTCCTGGCCTGATTCCATCCTAAGTGGTTGGCCCCCGGTTTGACACTGGAGTTAGCTCACTGGTTCACAATTGTAGAAAAATTTTGTGAGGTGTCTAGAACCCCAGTTTCAATTCCACACTATTCCCACGGACTGCAACATGCATGGCACCACACATGTCAATAGGAATCTGCATTTTCTGCTTTCTCTTCTATCCTCCATGGACCACGTCACTCCCAACTAGCACTTTACCTTCAAGGTGCTGCAGCAGAGCTGGAATCTTTACTCCCCACATCTCACCCACTGCTGCATGGATATTTTGGTGCAAGGCTTTTAGCAGCTGCAAGACAGAATATCCGTGTCCTTCTCTTTCATAAGGAGATGAGGCTACAACCTGTCAACGAGGGAGAAAGCACAGGCTAAGTTCTGCAGCAAGATACCAGCTTGTTCTTGAAGGAGGAAATATTTCAGATTCTCTCACTGTGGAGACTACACACTGTAGAGCTGCTGCTTCTACTGCAGTGACTTCCTAAAGAAGAAAATATTCTAACTAGCATGAGGGTGTAGAACAGTGTGTCTCTGTCTGATCGGGGAGGGTGGAGAGAGACCCAATCATACACATTCTTCAGCCTAAAGCATTTAGCTGGAAAACTGATTTTTATACTTAACTGTTCCACTTCACATTTCTCAGAAAACCTGTTCTCTGTGGTCTACTTACCAGGAGTCGTGCCAGCAATCCCTGAGGTGTAGGGAGTTTCCCTGGGAAAAGAAATAGAAGATCATTAATTATGCCAGACTTTGGAGAATCCCGCTGATGTTGTTCACCTAGCCATTTCCAATGTGCCCACCAGCGTTGCATGCAGCTGATAATATTTGCATTTCCATAGTGTTTTCAGGCGGAGCATCTCAAAAGTGTTTTACAAACATGAGTTAATTCCTCCTCATAGCACCTCTAAGAAACTGGCGTTAACTAGTCCTCAGTTTCACAAGTGGGAAAGCTGAGAGAGAGCAAGTGATTTCCCCAATGTTATATCAGAATTTTGGTGGTGATCTGGAACCAGAACCCCCAATTTCTAGCTCCCTCCCATTGCCATGTTTTAATCCCAAGACCATCCTGCATTCCTTTTAGTCTCTTGACTGAAGATGAGAGAATTGGAACAGGCTGAATCTGGTCATTTCATAGTGGCTGGTGAGAATAAATGAAAGAGTTTCTGTTATAAACCTTGTCCACTGTAGTCCAGGCAAGCAGCTTCTCCTCCTTCTTGCATCTTTTTCTCAGCCATTTCCTGGAGGCATCTGCAGAGAGGCTTCAAAGTGCCAGTGTACTGAGTTGGCACCACATACGTTAGAAGCCTTGGCCATAACACCTGCACAGAAGAGCAAGACAGTTCAACACTTGGCTATTTTCATTCCCCCACCTCCTACTGGCTGAATCCTTCTGTCATGCACCTTCTCCATTTAGTCATCACTGACCCTTCCCTATCTCGTTACCTTATCTCGATCTCACTTTCTCCTCCCCTCCGCCATCATCTCACACTACCTGTCCCATTGATCCCTCTCTCTACATTTTAAGTACACTGCCTTGTTTGGAGAGCATTAGCAATCTGGTTCTCATCCGGAGATGAATCATCTTTCCCTGCATTATAAAGCTACTTAGACAGCACCATAAATTCATCCTGCACTTTTCAGACATACAGAAGGCACAATCACGGCCCCAATAACTGTTTAAATACAGGATCACCAAGTCTACATTTCCAAGGGATTCATGGGGAATCTAAGGAGACGTTGCACTCAGGCAATCGTGGTAATTAACAGAAGACCACTGCATTATGGTTCCTTCCAGTGAAATTCCTTTTTATCTTGTCTGTACTGTGAATCGCTTCCTCCATGATACAGAGGTCCCATCATCTCTGACATGAACTTGACATGCTGTACCTCCATTATCCTGACTGGCAAGAAGCTTCCTTATGGAGAGGTACAGTAGATATACGGAAGAATGTCTTTATTTCACGAAGCAGTAGCAACATGTCACTTACTTGGGTCATTCCAGTGACTGATATGTCCAGGCCTTGCAGGATGTGAATGCACATAGTTTGGATAGTGCTTTCTTCCTGAACATCCTGGGAGGGAAGTTTTGTCCCCTGCTATGAGATAGATACATAGAATTTACTAGCTAGTGGGAAAACACTGGCTGTAGAAGCGGTGTCTATTTCTTACAAAGCCTTTCTGAATATTGACCTATGAGAGCTTTTCCATTGCATTAGGAGTGCACAAATCATAAAATCATGGATTAAGGATGGAAGGGACCTCAGCAGGTCATATAGTCCAACCCCCTGCTCAAAGCAGGGCCAGCCCCAACTAAATTATTCCAGCCATGGCTTTGCCAAGCCTGGCATTAAAAACCTCGAATGATGGAGATTCTTAAGGGAAGAGAATAACAGAAACACCTAACTGGTGGGTCAGAACCCAGGCTTAGGAAAACCCCAGCACAAGGGGACACAAAGAAGATAGAGAGAGGCTGTTCTCAGTAGTGACAGATGACAGAACAAGAAGCAGTGGTCTCAAGTTGTGTGTGTGGGGGGGTGGATCTTAGGAAAAACGATTTCACGAGGAGGGTGGTGAAGCACAGGAATGGGTTACTGAGGGAGGTGGTGAGATCTCCATCCCTAGAGGTTTTTCAGTCCCAGCTTGACAAAGCCCTGGCTGAGATGATTTAGTTGGAATTGGTTCTGCTTTTAGCAGGGGGTTGGACTCGATGACTTCCTGAATTCTCTTCAAGCCCTATCGTTCTATGATTCTATAAAAGAGTTCCCTGAACAGTATTCATTTTTTGAAAAATTTTCAAAAAAGAACATTTCTTCTTTTTATCTCTGAGGAGAGCCACTCAGACTCTGCCCAGTGGAAATAAATATGCAGAACCTAGAGGGAGCCATTCTGTTTGTTCTGATGCCCCAAGCAGCTTGATCATTCTGTGCATAGTGAATGTGAGTCTATCTATAGGCTAAATTCTGTTCTTCCTTACACCAAACTAAATATTGATCAGCTCTACTGATTTCAGTTTAAATAAGAGCAAATGTGGCCTGATGAGAAAGAGTTGCCTCCTACTTTCTTTGAGATGGGTAGCATGAAAAAGAGGCAGTTGGTGAGTACTGCCATAAGCTCCCACTTCGTAGCTAAAGGGCCAGGCAGAGCTAAGATCCTCAACAACTTACTGTAAAGTTAATGTATATCATGGATCCCATCATGGAACTCTGTGTCTGGAGTCCATGACTCTGCCCATAGCTGGAAATACCCATTGAAAAGATTTTGAACTAGTACACATAGAACAGAGTATGAAGTGTGCAGCAAACTTTTCCAGGTTCTAGACATCTTGATGTAGGCTGCATAACTTCAGTGTTTTGCTAATAGTTTATGTATGCTTCAGCAGCCACAGGATTGGGCACCAGTGTGTTCTTTGGAGAGTCTATTTATAAAAAAGATGTGCTTCCTTATACAAGAGCATTTCACTGAAAGATTGTGTTGTCAGAATTTTCACTGACTTGCCCAAGGTCTAAGGAATGTAGGTCGCACTGTCAGATGTAAATATCCAGAATCAGATTCTGGTCTCTGTTAGACTTGTGTAAATCCAAAATAATGCCACTGAAGTCAGGGGCATTACCCTGGCTTTACACGAATATCACTGATCAGATTCTAGCTCTAATCCTTCAGTCCAGCTGCATCCTTGAGCATCCAAAGCTCCCACTGAAGTCAAGGGGAACAATCAGCATGCCAGAATGGCAGAACTGAGTCCTAAGTGTTAAGAACTCTCCTTACCAGATTTCTGGTGGACACATCGAACTCTCTGAAAACGTATGCAACCATATCCCCTGCTGCACAATTCTCCACACTTCCTGAACTGAGCAGCTTCAGGACAAAATGGAGAGCTGCCATCTTCACCTGCAAGGGTAGAGATTATGCACGAGTTATTATTATCCCTTCTGCATGCAATATGAGACAGGATATGAGAGTCCTTTTGCTTTTGCTTTTATCTCTTTGGAATGGTGGCTGAAGTACAAATGATTAACACATCCGTTATGTAAATTCCTTGCAACACTGGCTACCGAAGTACCATGCAAATGCCAGTTTTCACTTTCAGGTGACACTGTAATTAGGAAAAAGGCAGCATTTTCTCCTATAAATGTAAACAAACTTGTTTGTCTTAGTGTCTGGCTGAACAAGAAGTAGGTCTGAATGGACTTGTAGACTCTAAAGTTTTACATTGTTTTGTTACAGTTAACAAAAAATATCTACATTTGTAAGTTGCATTTTCACGCTAAAGAGATTGCTCTACATCACTTGTATGAGATGAATTGAAAAATAGTATTTCTTTTGTCATTTTTACAATGCAAATGTTTGTTATAAAAATAATATAAAGTGCATAGTACACACTTGTCATTGTGTTGTAGTTGAAATCAATATATTTGAAAATGTAAAAAACCACAAAAATATGTAATAAATTTCAATTTTTAATCCCATTAATTTTTAGTTAACTGTGATTAATTGAAACCCTATTAATAATCTCAGCCTAAAAATGTGTCTCATTGCCAGACTCTCCACTGAGTGAAATACTTCCCAGATATTAACAGCAATACCACTATTCCACACACAATCTTACCTTAGCACTCTGATCACTGAGAGCAGATTGCACTGCCTTCACAATCAGAAACTTTCTAACTCTTGTCTCAGGCACTGAAAGATAAGGAGAAGTGTGCAGTATAGTATATCTTTGTTCCAAACACTCATGCTCCACATTAGAATGTGTCCTGGGCCCTATTTAAGAGTACTACCAAGCTTCATTCATATACAGAATCAGCGGGGAAAATATAGGGCCAGGCTCTGATCTCAGTTACACCAGTCTAAGTCTGAAGTATTTCCACTTCTGTAAATAGCACCATCATCCTATCCTGATGGAAATATTGTAAGAGAGTTAGACAAATGGAGGTCAGTGAAGTTAGTCTGTGTTTACCACCAGTATAGCAGAATTCGGAATCTATTCTAGAGTGTCTAATACTTATTCAGTCAGGAGTACTATTTTGTTTTTATCTCATTATTATTAACATGCATCCGCCACAAGATTACATTTGTATTTGAACCTTGAAAATATCTTAGGCTACATTCAGCACTTAATTAACCCTGTTGATTTCTGTGTGACCACATGGGAGTAACTTAGAGCAGCACTGGGTCCCTTTAGTGAATTTCCAACCCTCTGGTGAGCATGCAGCTAAAAGGGTGTCGCAAGGAGAAGGGAGAAAAATTGTTCTCTTTGGCCTCTGATGATAGGACAAGAAACAATGGGCTTAAATTGCAGCAAGGGAGGTTTAGGTTGGACATTAGGAAAAACGTCCCAACTGTTAGGTTGGTTAAACACTGTGAAAAATTGCCCAGGGAAGTTGTGGAATCTCCACCACTGGAGTATTTAAGAGCAGATTGGATAGACACCTATCAGGGGTGATCTAGACAGTGCTTGGTCCTGCCATGAGGGCAGGGGACTGGACTTGATGACCTCTCAAGGTCCCTTCCAGTTCTAATAATCTATGACTATATGACTCTATGTGTTACAGCAGGAGCAGATGACCATTTTGCGGGGCTCCGGGCAGCATAATGCCGCGGGGCCCCCCCCTTGCCACGGCGCATGCACAGTGACGTCATGTGCATGCGCGGTGGCACCACGGCGCGTGCGCGGGGCTTTTTGAAGCGCGGGACCCGGGGCGGCCACCCCGCTCGCCCTGCCCTATATCCGCCCCTGTGTTACAGATCCTCTGTGCCCCATTTGCAGAGATCATGAGTATGTTATAGCCCTACCATGCCTGCAAAGCCTTGGTTCTTTAGATCAACCTATAGCAGCTCATGCTTTTAGCTCTGGATGTCCCCAACTCAACCCCCAGCACGATGGCGATGATCGCAGCAGTCGCAGTTACTCCTGTGTTACTTACAGTCAGCACCAATAATAGCTGTGAGCAGATTCAGGGATGCCACACGAACAGTCTCATTCTTAATCTTCAGCTGCGAGTGCAGAAAAGCTATGAGGTCATCAGGAGAAGAACGGGCTGCAAAGGAAGAAATCACATCCTCACTAACAACTGAAAGCTCATTCTTACCACATCTACAAAAGAAGGATGTTACAAGGAAACTACTGTGTAATTTGGAGTCTCTTCCCCTACCTAGCAGTAGGATACAATAGCACAGCTCCATTTGATTTTCCATGATGAGCTGCTGAGTTGGAGAACAGATCTGTGGGAAGAAGAGAAGTGATCAAAGGAAAACTAATCAGAACAAGCAACTGAAAAGAAGATGCTCAATTAATTTCTAAGCACTCACTTCCTACCTTTCCAAATAGGGCTCTGAACCCAAAATAAATGGTACTGACTGCACAACAAGAATCAGAAACAATGACCGATACATTGGATAACAGAAGTTCCTGCTTTCAAAGTGTTTTTAGCAGCAGAGCTAATTGAATCAAGACTTGATCCTTGGTAACTGGTTCAAATGGTTAATTATTCCACCATAAAAATGTAGGCCTTATTTCCAGTCTGAATTTGTCCAGCTTCATTTTCTAGTTATTGGCTCACGTTATGCCTTTCTCTGCTAGATTATTACATATGTTTCCCCACATAGATATTATAGACTGCAATTAAGTCACCCTGTCACAGGATAGGTCCTCCCCATTTGGATGGGATCAGTTTTTACTATATAACTCTAACTCCCTCTAATAACTGGCTTATGCTAAAATTGCTTTACAAACTGAGCTGGATTTTAGCTAATAAAATGAGACCACTATCTGCTTATTCTTAAGCCAGCAGAAACCAATAAGGCATAAGAAGGTCTCCGAGCTCTTCACTAGCATTCAAAAGATGTTTATTGTTAATATGCTTCAGATCTGCTGTGCTTAAGCTCAAGTGATACAAGAAGAAGTTCCCCTCACCCGGTTGTGCAGAGCACTGCAGATGGCTTGAAATTTCCCTTTAGGTAGAAGGATCTTATATTCACCAGAGACTTCCAAGAGCTGCCTCAGACTCTACAACAGAGGGTGAAAGTTAGAAGGTGGGCATACAAAGGAGCAATATGCAATGACTGAAGCAGGTTCATGGAATTCATAGATTCCAAGGCCAAAAGGGGTGATTGTCATCAACTAGTCAGGCCTTCTGTATGACACAGGCCTTAGAAATTGCCAAAATAATTCCTAAAGCAGAACTTTCAGAAAAAAATCCAATCTTGATTTTAAAATGATCACCTTGACTCTTGGAAAATGGTTTGAATGGCTAATATCCCACCACTGAAAAGGTAGACCTTATTTCCCATCTGAATGTATCCTGTTTCAGTTTGTAGCCACTGGATCATGTCATGCCTTTCTCTGCTAGGTCATTACATATATTTCCCCATGCAGATATTATAGACTGTAATTAAGTCACCTGTCACAGGGTAGGTCCACCCTGTTTGGATGGTATCAGGTTGTGGAGGAGTTCAAGAACTAAGGCAGCCCAAGTGGCCTAGTCTCCCCAACCACCATAGCAGGCCTGGTTCTTAGAGCAGCATTGCCTAATAGTCAGGGTCAGTGCAGCAGCCCTTTGATGAGGCTCTTCAGCTCAACGACCCAAGCCCTTCTAGGTACGACCGTTCAACCTAGTGCTCAACTACTCTTTGGGGCAAACCAGTGTTGCCTAGTGGCCAGCCCTTCTCCACCAGGCTCTACCTACTCCACAGGGTCCCAGCCTAGGGCCTTGTCTTGCAGCTCAATGGGGTTTCTTCCAAAACATGCAGAGTCAAAGTCTAATACCTCAACTCAATAATGCTTAGTTCACATAGATTACTTCCCACCATTCTTCTGCAGCAGGTCATCTCAGTAACTCCGTGGTCTCTCCTCCATCTGTGGCATTGGATGGTTGTGGGGAAGGGAGGGGGGTCAACTGGAACCACAGGCTGGCTGGTTTCTGCATCCTAGGGCACTGTCAGTCCCTCCACAAAAGCCTGCAAAGCACCTCTGCTCCCTTCAGCTGTCAGCCTAGACAGAACTGAGCTGCTCCCTTTTATATCCTGGTTTCCTGGTTCCAGTTGGAGCATTCCCAGCAAGTATGAAGGGGCATAGCCCACAGATCATGATTAGCTCCCGCTGAACCATGCATGGTGGGTATCCTCTGTCACAAACACTCCCCCTTAAGAGGGTGTCCATTGGTGGACCTTCCTCTTCATCCTCTCCTTCCACTTGGGAGAAGTCTGTGTTTGCATAAGCCTTCCCTGGCCCAGTGTAACATACAGAAGTCATAGGGTTGGAGCGGGAAGTACTACCTCATGATTCAGGCACTGGTGTCCTTCATGTTATTAATCCATCTGAGGGGTGCGTGGTTGGTGACCAGTTGAAAGGGCTTCCCCAGTACAGAATATCCCAGACTAAAAAACTAGTTCGAATTAGCGTTTTGCTAATTCTAACTAGCATGTCCACATTAAGTGGACCCTGAACGGGGGTTAAGGATGGCCGGAAGCAGTGCCGGAAGGGCATCAGATGAGGACTTAGAGCATGGAGCTGCTGCCTCAGGCAAGCTGAGGGCTGTGCTTAAAGGGACCCAACCCCCACCCCGGACAGACAGTTCTCAGGGGTGCCCCGCTTGCAAAGCAGTCCTGGCTTGGAGAGCCCTGAGTGCCCACACTGGGCACATCACACCACTCGGCCATCAGCCCGGCTGTACTTGCCGCAGGCTGCCATCTGGGGAGAGGGAGCAATTGGGGGGCTGCAGGAGAGCTTCCACCCCCAGAAGCCCGCAGAGCCAGCCCATCGGGAGCTCGTACCCCATTCCTCCCTCACCTCCTTCCACTTACCCTTCCCTAGCCCCCCTTCCTGATGTACTTGTGGTCAAAAATAGAATCTCTCTTTATTGAACAAAACTCGGGGAGACTGGGAAAAGGGGGTGGGAGAGGGGAAGAGAGAGGGTGGGAGAGGGGAGGGCAACTACAATGATCAGAGGTTTGGAACAAGTGATGGAGGTTGGGTCCATGGAGTGCTATTAGCCAGGGGGTAGGAGTGGTGTCCCTGCCCAAGGTTTGTGGAAGGCTGGAGAGGGATGGCACGAGACAAATGGCTTGGTCACTGTCTTCGGTCCATCTCCTCCAGGGTCCCTAGGGTTGGCCGCTGTTGGCAGACAGGCTACTGGGCTAGATGGACCTTTGGTATGACCCAGTATGGCCATTGTAAGCTCAGGGTCAGGGTCGGGGGTCTCAGTGGACCACCTTCATTTTCATGCACACCTGCTCCTGGGTGGCCAGGCTGGCAGCTCTCGTGCCCTAGACGGCCACTTTCCTGTGCCTAGTGCGGAGGTCGTGGACGAGGTCCACGATGTCCGCACTAATCCAGGCGGGTGCCCGCCTCTTGCGGTCCTGGGCAGGCTCCCGAGAGCCGCCAGCCTGGGAAGAGGGAGAGGGCTGGGTGGCAGCGGGTGGCTGGCTCGAGCCATGCCAGGTGCAGGGTCTGCTAGCTGGGTGCTGGCAGGCTTGCACCTGGCACGGGCACCGTAGCCAGCCCGTTCCCCTTTCAGGGGTCCGAGGCCGGGAGGGGGGCAGACGAGTTTCCCTGGTGTTGGCCAGAGTGGCCACCAGGGAAAGCTGGAGAGGGCTAGCCTCCCACTAGTTCGAATTAAGGGGCTACACACCCCTTAATTCGAACTAGTAAATTCGAACTAGGCTTAGTCCTCGTACAATGAGGTTTACCTAGTTCGAACTAAGTGCGCCGCTAGTTCGAATTAAGTTTGAACTAGCGGAGCACTAGTGTAGCGCCTATCAAAGTTAATTTGAACTAACATCCGTTAGTTCGAATTAACTTTGTAGTGTAGACATACCCCCAGGGTGTAGATCACCCACTTGATGGCCAGGGCCTCCCTTGCTATAGTAGGGCGGCAGGTCTCTCAGGAGAACAGCTTGCAGCTGAGATAAAGGATCTGGTGCTCCTTCCCACCTACTTCTTGAGATAGTACCACTCCTGGTCCTACCTCCGAGACCTCCATTTGAAGGATAGAAGGCTTTGTGAAGTTGGATGGGATAGGACCAGCTCTTGGTTCAGCTGCTTTCACAGGGCCTGGAAGGCTTCCTCACAGTCTTCTGATTACTGGACTTTCTGTGATTGGGTGTTCTTCATCAGGTCCAATAATAGGGTGCCCAGTGTGATGAAGTTGGGTACTAAGCAGCCACTGTGTCTGAAGTATTGTGGCACCTGTTTCTTTGTCATGGAGGTGGGGCAGTCACACAAGCCTTAGACCTTATTTATCAAGGAGCTATAGTTTTCCCCTTCCTACTGTGTTCACTAAGATGGCACTTGGCTGGATTCACAGTGAGTCCTGCATCTATTGGGGCTTACAATACCTTGCTAAGATGTCAGAGGTGTTCCCCCCAGCTGGTGCTGTGGATGACAATATTCTTAATGCACACGGCTGTATATTGCATATACGTTTGCAATATTTGGTTCATGAGCTGCTGAAAAGTGGCTGAGGCTCTGTGCAGCCCAAATGGCATCCTGCTGAATTGCTATAAGCCAAGCAGGGTGTGGAAGGCACTCTTCTCACAGGAAGCCGGTATCAGGGGTATCTACCAATATCTGTTGGTCAGTTCTAGTGTGGAAATGAACTTTGCATTTCCCACTGTATTCCTCCTTGAGATTTCCCCATGTATGCATCCCAGTATCACTTCAGCTTTTTTGGCCACAGCATCGCATTTGTAGGTCATGTTCAGCTGAGTATTCACCAAGTTTCCCAAAATATTTTTCAGAGTTACTGCTTCTCAGGAAGCATCCCTCAACATGTATGTATCACCTAGATGCATATATTTACATTCAGCCATATTTAAATGCACATTTATTGTTAGCATCCAGTTTACCAAATGATCTATATCACTCTGAATCAGTGAGTTGTCCTTTCCATTATTTACCACTCCCCAATTTTTATTTCATCTGCCAATTTTATCAATGATGATTTTATGTTCTCTTCCAGGCTATTGATAATGAGATGACAGTCTAACTCCTTCCTGTACCTACACACTTTTCTTCTTTGCTGCTTGAAGCTTTCAGGATATCTCTGATGAAATCTACATATTTTACTACATTTAGGCTCTTGTGTAGTCCTCTGATACTTTTAGTCAAGTCTATGAGGCATTGATTCCCTCAAAGTCATGGGTATTCCAATCCCAAAAGCAACCACATATTCTGGACCAGAAAGCCAACATAGATTGGGAGTAAACCATGGGGGAAGTGGGGAGGGGGGAAGGGCAGCAGGGTTGTGGCCCTGGATTTGCTGCTTGGCTTGTACTGAGCCAGCTCACATAGACTGAGCATGCTAAATCATACTACTGAAGCCAACTCCCCTCACTCCATCCTCTCACTATCAGCAGACAAGAGTTACCTTGGTCATGTGATACTGAGGGTAGATGAAATAAGAGAGACAAGGTGGGTGAAAAAATATCTTTAATTATATTATCTCACCCACCTTGTCTCTCTAATATCCTTGAACCAACACAGCTACAACAGCCCTGTACACAACGGTAGATGAAATAGACAGTGATTTTATATCTATCTAGTTATAGAATCTAAAGCAATGCACTTCAGGCCTTCTTAGTATTAATTTTCAGCTACTGGCCGTTTACTTAATACTGCCCAGAGACAACACACAGCAGCCCCTGCTCTGAGGAGTTTATTTATAATCTAAAAGAGAGACACAGAGTTGATAGGATGTACCAGTAAATCACAAGGAGGGAATATCTTATGGGGGGGAGGGGCAGGTGTTTTGTTTCTTACCTCCTTAGCATCTCCAGGAAACAGAAGATATTTTTCATGAGAGGCTTTTACCTACAAAACTTGTCACCTGGGTCACCATGTCTATAAAATCAAGACTTGTGTGTTTATCTATTATCTAACAAGTCACTATGTAGACCAGGAAACGCCACTGGTAGCAGCTAGTGCAGTTCACCTATGCGCACACATTGATAGTTATTTTAATAAGTATCTCACCTTGGTGGCATGAAAAACATTAACATCCTCTTTATATTGCTCAAGGAGCCATGGGATCTGTTCGAACACCTGATCTTGATACTCTTCTTTATGCAGGAGGAGGCTCATCATGGGACCAAGGGCTTTGATGATGGCCTGCTTGAGCTACAAAGAGACACAGAATTTATGTTCCTACAAATTCATTCAATATCATGCAATGGGCCCATCTTTTCTACGTCTGATGAGTGCAATTTCCCTTTTCCACTGTTGAAACAGCCCTATCTCAATATTTCCTGGTAAAGAATTAAGACTCATGGGCTACGTCTACACTGGCATGATTTTCCGAAAATGCTTTTAACGGAAAAGTTTTCTGTTAAAAGCATTTTCGGAAAAGCACGTCTAGATTGGCAGGATGCTTTTCCGCAAAAGCACTTTTTGCGGAAAAGCGTCCGTGGCCAATCTAGACACGCTTTTCCGCAAAAAAGCCCCAATCGCCATTTTCGCCATTTTTTGGGGGGAAAACACTACTGTGCTGTCTACACTGGCCCTTTTGCGCAAAAGTCTTTCGGAAAAGGACTTTTGCCTGAACGGGAGCAGCATAATCTTTCCGGAAAACCACTGACGATCTTACATGAGATCGTCAGTGCTTTTCCGGAAATTCAAGCAGCCAGTGTACACAGCTGGCAAGTTTTTCCAGTCTAGACACAGCTATGATGTTGGTTTCAGAATTATATTCTAGTGCACCTCACAACTTTCCCAAGTGGGATATTTCCCCAGATTAGTATGCACACTAAACCAACTCATTCCTGCTGTAACTCTACTGGAACTGAATAGACATCTGCCAGGAATGAATTTAGCCCATTCTCCTGTATTCATCTGCATGTCAGGTGACAAAACTGGAATCTATGTACACTATGTACAGACAGAATTTCCATGAGCTTGTGACATTATAATCTTTTTTAAATGTTTTACATCATACTCTGTTCTATCCCAAAGAACCTGCCATTGAACTCCATCATCACAAAGAATGCCATACACAGAGAATTTAACAATACAATTTCTCATAAAGGTTTAGAAAACCTACAATTCTCACCTCCAAATCTTTACATGTGGTCCATTTGCTTGTCACATGACGATAGAGGGGAAGAATTTGATCACAGAATTGAGATTTACCCATTCTGGGAAATGGGCACTTTTCCCAGTTACTAAAATATACATTTACTGCCCTTGACCATTTTTCCAGAACTGCATGGAAGGAAAAAAGACAGGCAATATGAAAAGGATGCAATAGTAATAAGGATACGTTGCTTCATCAGTGAAGACACCCAGGCTTGTAGTTTATTACAATTCCATGCCCAATTCAGGAACAGCTGATGAAATCCAATAACAGTTTTGAATTATTTCTCTTCCCTCCTTTCCATTTCATGTTTCTCAAAAGGCTTTCTTCTCTTTTGCCTCTCTCCATCTCTTTTTAATTCCCATCATTTGAAAACATATTTTTTCTCCCTTGTTACCTCTTAATTAGAGCTGATTGAAAAGGTAGTTTAAATTAAATTAAAAGTGTTTACTCTTGTTTTTTTTCAAAATTTCAAATTACAAAGATCATTCACATGTTTCAAAAATCAACAAATTTCAGCCACCTTTTTAGCTGCACAAAAACACTGAACACATCCTGATTAAAACTGTCATTGACATTTTTCAGTTTAATATTCCATCAAATTGGAAACAAATATGAAACATATAATAAAAAAACCAAAATATTTTGACCAGCTGTTTTCTGAATGATTCATGTCCTCTGCAGTTATTGCTTATTTAGCCCTAAAACTGTATGATTTCCTATTGGGTTACAGTTTGTCTGAAAGATGTTCAGTGCCCCTAACTCCTATTAGCTATACTGAGATTTGACAGCATTTTGCCCTAAAATTAGATGCACCCCCTGCCCTTGAAAGGAAAATTAAGGCTCAATCCCATGTTCTATGACGCTGATGGCAAAATTCCCATTTATCTCAAAGGTGCAGGATTAGGCCCTTAGGCCTGATCTACACTAAAGGGGAAAGTTGACTTAAGGTACGCAACTCCAGCTATGTTAATTATGTAGCTGGAGTTGACGTATCTTAAATAGTGTTTTCAGACTGTCCACACAGTGGAAGGTTGACAGGAGTGTTATTCCTCATGAGAAGCAGGACTACCGGTGCCAACGGGAGCACCCACTCAGTTCGAATTAGTGGGTCTTCACTAGACCTGCTTATTTGGACCCTGGTGATCAACTGCAGCAGCATTGATCTTCTGCATAGTGTAGACGTGGCCTTACTTGAGCATCAACTAAAAAGCAAAGGAAGAGAGAAGTGGAGAAGACCAGAGGACAGAGAAAGAGGGTGAAAGGAGATGATAATTAAGAAACTAAAGAGGAGGAATGGGTGGAGGGGTGGAAAACGGGAAATTTTTAAATGTAATTCAATCTGTTGCCTGCACATTCTCCCCCAGGAATTTCCTGGCACATGGGCAGCATCAGCTTTTGTTTATTTTTAAAATATCCACAAGTCATAAAGTGCCTGAACTTACAAATGCTCAGCACCTCCAGCAAAGTAAGGAGCACTCTCAACTCCACTGAGTGCCACAGGAGCATGAGGACTCAGCCCCTGGTACAATCCAGTTCAGAGCCTGTTTGTAAACGATCAGTCACTTAACTCTGTACCAAGGCCCCTAAATATCCATTTTGGACATCTACAATAAGTGCTGGCACTTACCACCACAAAATGCTTGCCTCAGCCTGCTCTCGCCGACTAACATCCGCATGGAGCTCATGCCGTACAGGGTCATTCCCACAAAAGGAATGCACTTGAGTGCTGAAAAGAAGGACCAGAAGAAAAGGAAGACAGACAATTGACTGTTATCTGCCTTCTTACTATCGCATTTAGAAACACCACTGGGTCGGATGCTATGGGCTCCTAGGTCATTTTGTGCTGCGTACACAAATGATAAGGCAGCAGTAAAAAATCAGTGGGGGATTTACCCTGAGGAGGAGCATTCTCCACCAATGTGCAGCTGTGCCGGATGCCCAATCCTCTCCCAGAGTAGGAGAGAGAGCACTGGGGAGGGATGAGAAATGGAATGGAGAAGAGCTCCACTAGACCTGATTTTCCTCAATCCTGTCCTTTAAGAACTTCAAATGGGGCATAAGAGCTTGCACCTTGGTGTGGATAGCTCATGGTCTAGCAACTAGAACCAGCCACAGCAGTTCATCTCATGCCCCCCAAATAGCACTCTGTGTAGCTGTACAGAGCGTGAACCTCTGTCCTTAAATGGAAGACAATAACTTTGAAACAAAAGATGGAAGTTGACATACTATAGGCTGATGATAGGTTGCCCAGTGTAATCAAAGTGAACTCGTCAGACAGCTCCAGTGGTTTCAGATGACATTGAAGCTCATACATCACCTCATTGAAATAGCAGCGTGCCAGAGCCACTAATGTGTTGCTCGCTGCCACTTTTAGTTCATTTGTTGCTTCCTTAAAAAATACAAAAAGAGAGAGACTGAAGTGATTAAAGCCAACTATACCAGCCAATGCTGCTCAAATGAATCAAGTTTTTATTTCTGTTTTCCACCCAACTTTCTGTGAACAGAATCATTAGTCATAAATAATCATTGAATCGTTTGGCTAAACACTTGTCAGCCTTTCAGTTGTTTGCAAGCTGCTTAGACTATTCGCTATTAGCTATTTGTGGTGGATGATTGGCTATCATAGTGACATGATATTTTTCCCTCAGAGGAGGTGGGCAGCTTCAAGATATTCAGAGAATTTTCCTGAATAAACTATACCCTAAATCCAAATACTGCTTCTTTTGGAAATAGCTCAGATTCTGTTTTAAGGTTTCATCCTGCTGCTTAACACCATAGTATCAGAGCACCTTCCACAGAAAATCAGTATCAATAATGAAATCCCTAGTAGACTTCACAAAATACTTGCTTGTTAAGAAACGGTAGGCCTCTCTGCATCTGATATATGTCACAACATCCTGACCTTACAAAGCACTTAAGCACATGTGTAACTTGAACAAGATGAAACTAGTCACATGCTGCTTAGGACCTGGGATTTCTGGAGGACGGTGTGGGGATCTATGGGCCCCTAGCAGTCATTAATCCTGGAGTTTCAGTATATAGTTTACAAAAAATGTTTTAATTAGTTTAAGCTTTCATTCCTGTCATTAGCATGTAGGGAAAACTAACTTACCTGAGTATCAGAGGGGTAGCCGTGTTAGTCTGAATCTGCAAAAGCAGTAAAGTGGGTCTTTGACCACAAAAGCTTATGCTCCAACACTTCCGTTAGTCTAACTTACCTGAGTCTCTCTCATGTGGTTTGAGGCAAGTGTTATTATTTTGCTCAGTAGCCTTCTCTCTAGGACCTGGGCATCCTGCTGTAATACTTTCTCCAGGATACAGTAAATGTCTACTCTGTTTTTCTGGGGACAAAACATAAAAGAACAATTGGAGAAAATGTTTCCTTGATGACAATATAGTAATGCTATAAGCTAATATAGTAACGCAATATAGTAACACTTACGCTAATAAGCTTCTGCCCAAAAGAGTTTACAATCTAAACATGAAACAACTAGCCCAGGCTAAAAGAGCAGATCAATAGCCAGGAAAATAATTCAGGTCTTCTGATTCACTATCTGGAGTCCTCTCCACTAGACCACACTGATTCCACAGCCTGCATACTCACTCAAGTAACCCCTTGTCTTCATTTGTGTAAAACTTGCTATGCCCTCCACAATCACCCCAGCTAGCAGCACTTCAGAAGAAGCTGAGCAATTCACAAATTTTTTAATCAGAATAAGGGCCCTGCACTGCCCCCTTATCTAATTTTGTTTATTATTGTTGTTATTATTATTATTATTATTGTTATTGTTGTTGTTGTTATTATTATTAGCATCTTGCCCTTTTTTATCCACTCCAGGCAGAATTTGTAAATACAATTATAAAATACCCAACTCCTGCAGTAAATCTTCTGCAGCTTTTAGGGAAAATTAGCTCAGGAGTTACCTCTACATTGACAGTAGCACACTTGAAGGTCTCTTTTATGGGGTCCATCAAAGTTGAAATTCACAGATGATACTAAATATGGAGGAGTTGTAGGTATGAGTTGTGACAGAGAAATAATAAAGAGGGGCACAGAGAAATTAGAAACCTAAGCAGAACAAGACTGATTTCAGAGAACTGCAAACTAGCGCACCTAGAGAGGGGGTCAATATAACTGACATAATGAGAGGGAGAAAAGTGGGAAACAACAAGTGACCTGGAGTGACAGTGAAAAAAAAAGACAGCCATCTGGGCTGGGTTTGTTACATACAGGAATCTTGTCATAAAGCAGGAAGTTTCTCATTGTTCATCTGAGGTGTGACTGCTTCTGGCTTATTTCACTTTTTTGGCACCACATTCCCCAGAAAAGATCAACAGCTTGGAAGTAATTCAGGAGAAAATTTTAAAAAGTGCAGGGAGGCCAGCAGAACTGACTTTTAAATAGAGACCTGCAACCTCTATGGGATCTGACCTCATGCATCAGGGTGAGGTTGGGTGGGTGTAGGGGAGCCTGCCTTGACAGTAAATGGCCACGTCTCCCTTTAACACGTGCGGATCTCTAACAAGCAAAACCCAGGCCTGTCTCAAGTCTGGTGCACATAAACATGCAGGCAAGGTCATGGGAGAAGCTGTGAGAGGAAGGAATGTTTTGCATAACAATGCAGATGAAGCGTGGTACCTGAGACCATGTCAAGAACACATGGCAAGCAATCTTGTACAGGTACTTCTGTTTCTGATAACCACAAATTACAGATGCAGCCATACAACTGTCAACTATGCACATAGCAGCAACATCCTGAGTGACAGGATGTACTCCAGATAGGGTATTGGGCATGTTCCATATCCTACACAATACGTAATCAATTGGTAAATATTATTAGAACAACCAAGTCTCGCTTTGCTATAAAATGGGCTTAGTAAGAACAATCAGTGGGAGGGAATGAGCAGGATTGACCCACAGGTACTGCTCGATGTAACTAGAAGTAAATAGGCCCTTCACCATGGATCCAGTGCATGGTGTTCCAATGCATGGGAAGAAAAGGAACCCTGACCTCCTGCCTGCTACTGTAGGTAGCATACGGGTGAAGTGTAAGTGAACTAGTCTTTCTTATTGTATTATAGTAGCTCTTTTATTAATTGCTTTTGCATTGCTTTGCACTATATTATTGCTTTAGAATGTATGGCATTTAAGGTTTAAATTGTGTAGTAATTGTTTTTAAGGCTTGTAAAACTTAAACAACTGTAATAACTGCTTAAAGCTTGCAATAAATAAGAAAGTGGTTAAGTACCCCTGGAGTGTCCCGGTTTCTCTTGGATCTAAAATAAATCGAATCACATCACACTGGGAAAACAACTGGACTCCCGTGGGCTCGGCTCAGATCAGGTCAGCTCTCCTCCACAGAGTCAGCACAACCATGACTGCCTACTCCAGCCAGCCACCACCTCCTTGCTGCATAGCATGCACTGTGGAGTGAGGATGCTTAGGAGTCAGTGTTTCCTACCCTGCAGCACGTACATTGCACAGCAGAGAGCAGTATCAGAGACATAAAATTTAGACTTTAACATCAGGAAAAATGCCCCAGCTATAAGACATCTATCAGGTTATTACATAGTCTTCATTGGAAAGTGGTGGAAACCCAGTCACTAGGAGCTTTTAAAATTGGTTTGGCCCCAAAAAATGAAAAAGGCACTGCTGGGAAATTGGATGATCCAACAAGCCTTTCACATCTGTCTCCTGTGAGTCTATAACTCTGAATTCAGGCAGCTGAAGGGGTGAACTGCCTGCTAAGGTCATAAAGCACTTTGGAATGTTCAAAGCCAAGGATTGGCTACACATTCCAGTGGTTGTGCTTTTAAAGGATGCAGCTGCAAACTGCTATCACTGCTCTAGTGGGGAGAGGCTCTGCCTCTTTCCATTCATTTTTAAATGTAAGGAGGATTTTCAATTGAAAATCATAATTGATAACTTATGAATACATGAGCCCCACACTATTCAAGCGAGTCAGAAATGAACTGCTTGTCTTGGCTTCCTGGTACTTGAAACTAAAATGCCTTCTGTGTTGACCCTTAATAGAGAAATGGACTTTGCTGGATGCGAGTATTAATAAAAGAAAAAGGGGTTTGGATTATTTAAGAACCCTTCAAAGCTATAGCCCAATCATATGTCATTATAATTAAGAAGTGTTGTCTTGGATTTAGAGCAGAGAGTCAGTTCACATGGGTTTTATTCACCATTCTTCTACTAACTCACTATGTGGTGTTGAGCAAGTTATTTAATTCCCCATGACACAGCCCATCAGTAAATAGGGAAGTTTATCACTCTCCCAAAGGTGCTGTAAAACCTAATTCATGAGTAAGTAGGTAAGTGCTTTGAGGTTTTTGGATGAAGATGCTAAAGGAGGACAAAATACTGCTATAAGAGATTATAGATACCCCTACAGTGCACTTTTATAATATACAGCCCATGTACTCCAGTGTGTACAAAAGGACAGTGCTCCTCTGAGTGTCTCTTTATTATATCATCCTGACCTGTAACAGAATTTTGCATGATGAGTTTTGCATGAAGACAGAAGGGTAAATACTGATTACACTGAAGGTGGGCTGAGCCAAGTTCTGTATTGAATTACTTCCATGAAGTCAAACAGAATTTGGAGTGGAAACATGGAAAACAGATGTGATTTGATGAAACTGCCCTACCTCATCCTGCTGAAGTTTTTCTAGCAGAACAGTCACAACGACAGCCAGTTTGGTCTCAGCAATCTTGACAATCTGAAGGGCAATAGTGGCCTTATCTTGATCGTCCATGTGGTCCAGGAGTAAAACAACCTCGCTGTAAACAACTGAAATTAAAGGAAAGGATTCTGCTGGTTATCATTGATATTGGGATTCGGTGCTTGTGTCTTTAATTCACTGTCTAGTAAAGACTCTGTAGGAGACCAGACATGGTGATAAGTGGACCTGGGAGTCATGCAAATCCTTTTCTTCCCTCATGGTGACCATGTCTGTTTGCAGAACTATTGTGGGGGGACGGATTATAATAAGGAAAAGCTGCTCCTTTTAAATAAGATCCCCACATAAAATCATCTTTTCCACCTTTACTATTAATTTAGGCATTTTGCTAGCACACAGAATAATTTATAGCCAAGATTTTTAAAGCTGGGTGCCTAAACTAAAACTCCTAAATCCATATTAACACGCCTACATCCTGATTCAGCAACTTA
Organism: Pelodiscus sinensis; assembly: GCF_052426305.1. Classification (NCBI taxonomy): domain Eukaryota; kingdom Metazoa; phylum Chordata; order Testudines; family Trionychidae; genus Pelodiscus; species Pelodiscus sinensis. The sequence goes on along the minus strand of NC_143077.1, from coordinate 18,563,405 downwards.
ATCACATGCCTAACTCTATGCCAACAAATAAATCTAAAGTTAAACACGTGCATGCTGAAGTGTTTTGCTAAGCCAGGGTGTCATTTCCAAAAGTGCTGAGCACCCAGAATTACCTATGGATAGTGCAAAGAACTTCTAGGGGTTCAGTATCTCTTGAAAATCAAGCCACTTTTTAAAGACCCCACTGTATGAATTTAGAAGTCAAACTTTATGCACTCTGTTTTGAAAAAAAGGCTTCAGTTTTATTTTATGGTAATTTAAATACTTGCAGAGAAGACACACGGACTAGGTATTTGTCCAGTTGCCTCTAGAGACCCTAAAAGATTTTCCCCCAATGCACAACATAAGAACATAAGAACGGCCGTACTGGGTCAGACCAAAGGTCCATCTAGCCCAGTATCCTGTCTGCTGTGTTGACATACCCTTCAAGAGTGACAATTTTTAGTCCAAGACAAGTTTTGGTTTCAGCATAGGGTTGCTAGGTGAAACGTAATGGTTTGTGACATACAGAAGATTAAAGTACATGATCTAATGACCTACCACCCTTAAACTCTATGAAACTGTGAAATAGTTGATGTATTAATAAAATCAGGATTTTATCTCCTATGTGTGTCTCAGCAGAAATTCTCCTGGAGACTTAATATTTAACAAGAAATCTGAAATGCCATATTTATCTGTCTCCATTGTAACAGCATTCCAAGGCATGGAGGAGGAATTGATCAGAATTTACCCTTCCCATGAAAGATTGCTCAAGATTAGGCGATTACCCATCCTTACCCTTCGATTCCAACACCCAGATGCAGATGGAATCAGAACTGTAACTTACATTGCCCATACAGTTGCAATAGTAATGGTGTAGGATTAAGAGCACTAGTGTTGCTAAGAAACGCTTGGTTATCCTCCATTTAATATGCTAGCTATCCACTTAATATCTTAAGTAGACAGCAGGTACATCTAGACTGCAGAGTTTGTCCAGGATACCAGAGATATCCCAGAAAAGCTCTGCCACGTCCAAGGAATGCGTCTGCTTTTCCAAAAAAATATTGGAAAAGCAGACATGTTTTTTCAGCATCTTTGTAAACCTCGTTCTACGAGGAAGAAGGGATGTTCTGAAAGAGGCTTTTTTTCTGACATTTGGCCCAGTGTAGATGGGCCAACTGTCAGAAAAGCCTCTTTCAGAAGAAAAGTGATCGAACTTTGTAGTCTAGACACAGTCAGCTAGAAGAGAAGTCCTTCTGTGTTTTCTCTTCTAATTTCTCCCATCTCTGATGCTTTGCACCACTAGATTTTGGCTCCAAGGATGCAGAAGCCATAAAATAAGGACCCATATTAAACATAAAACAACTGGAGAAAGGAAAGAAGACCTTCCCCATAACATCCAAGAGTGACACAGATTGTCAGGAAAGTTTCCAGGTTCAGAGGCTGTAGGCCAGTCCTTCAACTCAAGTCAATTAAAAGGGAAGTCAGCAGAGGCTCACTGGATTTACAGCAGCTAATGATCTGGTCATAGAAATGGAGAATATTACACGTTTCTATGCACCCATGCTCTTGAATGTGTATGTGTGGATACAGGTTGGATATAAAAAATACAATAGTGACCCTTACCTCTATCAATTACCTCCTGTTCACTCACAAATGTATTCATGGTTTAGTCTTTCCTCAACACCTTCTCTCAGTCCTTTCTCCAACTAGCTCCAGTACTGAGAGATAGATGGCCTCTCAGTCTGTCAACCAGAACTTCCAGTTGAAATTACACAAGCACTATTGTGACATCCTTGTGACCAAAGCAAATTCCATAAACTGTTGATGACCAGGTAGGCACACAGGGACTCTGTCACTGTGCTGGAGAGAACTATGGTTAAGATGACCTGTCACCTGTCCATGACTTTTACTAAAAATGGCCCTAAATAAATTTTAGGTGCTGGGGATAGGCAGCGCTCCAGCAGACTCCACTGCTCTGAGAGCAGGCTGGGGTGCCACTACTACTTCCACTCCAGGTGGGGGAACTGCCCAGGATACCCTGACTGCTCTCCAACCAATGCTCCAGCACAGCATCTGGCCCCAGGGATGCCCTGAGATGTACCACGCCAACTACTGTGGAAATCACAAAGGTCCCAGAAAGTCCCAGAATCCATGATTTCTGTGACAGAAATGTAGCCGTGTTAGTCTCGTGTAGCTGAAACAAAAACCAGGACTATGTAGAACTTTAAAGACTAACAAGGTGGTTTACTAGATGATGAGCTTTCTTGGGCCAGACCCACTTCCTCAGATCAAATAGTGGAAGAAAATTGGCACAACCATATATACCAAAGGATACAATCAAAAAAATGAACACATGAAATTTGATTTGTCCTTTTCATATGTGTACATTTTTTTGATTGTATCCTTTGGTATATATGGTTGTGTCAATTTTCTTCCACTCTTTGATCTGAGGAAGTGGGTCTGGCCCACGGAAGCTCATCACCTAATAGACCATCTTGTTAGTCTTTAAAGTGCTACATAGTCCTGGTTTTTGTTTCATGATTTCTGTGACCTCCATGAATGATTCACAGCCTTATTCATAATCACTTTCACCCAAATAGGCCTCTACCTACAGGTTCACAACCATCTCCTCCCTGTTGGTCAGAATCAATTCTTAAATGCCTATGCCCTGGGTTACTTCCTTCAGTTTCTGAAACAAAGCATGGTCCCCATGACATTCCAAGAACTTATTGGATATTTTGTGTTTTCCCATATTACTTTTCCCACTGATGTCTAGGTAGGTAAAGTCCCTCATTACTATTAGGGCCTGTGTTCTGGATATTTGTTTTATTTGTTCTAGAAATGCCTCATCTCCCTCCTCCTCCTCCTGGTTTGGATGTGTTTTCCCCACTTCGTCTTTACCCAGAGACTTTCAACTGGTCTGCCTCTTGCCTCTTTCTGGAACTCAGAACAAGTGTACAATACAACACCACCTCCCTTTTATTCCTACATGCTCTTCCTGAACAAGATGTACCCCTCTATGCCAATACTGCACTTATGAGATTTATCCCATCAAGTATCTGAGATGCCACTTAAGCTCAGTTATGACTTGTCTATTAGTACTCCCAATTCTGACTGCTTAGGCCTGTTATTCCTTGAATTTGTGAGTAGACGTCTAAAGCAGTGATACTCAAAATGGTCCATGAAACCACTTTGAGAAAACTGCTAACTGGCTACACTGGTGTGTTTATTTACTGGTGCCGCAGCCACAAAGCCTCGTGGCTCCCATTGGATCCGATTTGCTGTTTGCAGCCAAAGGGAGCCATGGGAAGCAGCAGCCACAGCTCCTTTTGCTATGACTGGCTAACCAGAGTCAAAGGGACCTGCAAGGCTCCGTGGCCTCAGTGCTGGTAAATAAACACACCGGCGCGGCCGGTTAGCAACTTTCTCAAAGTGGTTTCACGGATCACTTTGAGAAACACTGATCTAAGGTATTGATCAAATTCCCCCCAGGGATTTCCCTCTTGTTGCTCCTGTAATTCTACTCTAATTTTCCATATCTGATTCTCCCCAAAGAACTAGTCCTCTATTAAAGATACCTTTTGAACCTAGTTGCCTTTTGTCACCTGCCCCTACTCAACTTAGTTTAAAGCCCTTCTAATAAGATTGGTGAGTCACTGCATTAAGATGTCCTTCCCTTTTGTGGTCAGATCCACCCCATCTCTTCCCAGCAAACCTCCTTCCTGCAACAGTATGCCATGACTGAGGAAGTCAAAACCTCCCATCCATCCATCTTCATCACACTATTGTGTGGACATGCTTACCATTTAGTGTAAAGAGCAGAAAAAACACTCAGTGCAGGAAACAAGGAGACTCAAACTGAAGCTGTCAAGTTCACATGCTTCCATTTTCAGTAACTGATCCATCTGGATCTCTCAAGTTAGTGGGGATGTCCAAGGCAGAAAAATATTTCTGTAGATCAGCATGTGATTATTTGCATTGCGGTACTGCCTCATAGTCCCAGTCATAGGCCAGAATCTCATTGCCTTACCACCTGTACAAACTCAGAATAAGATGGTCCTTAACTGTCATTAAGTAATATTTATTCACAGCACAACAGAGAAGATAATTAAGCAAGAAGATAAGCCTACTTTGACCAGGTACCAACATGAAACTAGTGTAATAATACTACATATTTAGGAAACTTTCTCCCTGATTCAGGGTCTGTTGTGGCTAAGCCCCAGTTCCATACCATTGTGCAAACTGGGGTCTTATACAACTGCGCTAGATAGAAAGTGTACAGCAGTACAGTTCAAGAGTACTCCATATTTAATACATGCACAGGAGGCCACTTCCTCAAGAAGCTAAGGGCATGGTCAGTGTGGGAGAAAAATCAAATAACTCCAATTGTGTCTAAGGGGAGACTGTGTAGAAATCATAACTTTCTAAAAGAAAACTGCTGTAAGGGTTAAAAAGTTTTCCAGGCCTCTCTCCCTGTAACAGAGAGAAATCAAATTAGCTCTAATCAAAGACCCTTACAAATGACTATCTCAAATTCATGGATACTCCTAGTCTGTCACAATTTGTCATGTAAACCCTTATCTTTGTCACAGTTTGCCTTGTAGACTCCTCCACTCAAGTTCTCATGTGGCTTTGTGTACTGTAAAAACTTACTTCTAGCACTCCTGGGGTGAACAGAAGTCTCAAAGTACTTCTGCTGAGACTTTGATATGTTAAAGAAGAACAATCCACAACTGAGCTGTCTAAGCATTCTGTATAAAGGATACCTGAATCTGTCTGTCAGGGCTGCTGCTTCACTCTTGGAAGTGACAGCCTGCATGCATGCATCATAAAGTTTTCTCTTCTAAGTTTCTTTCCTGCCTCACTGATTTGACCTCCGGCCTCGAACCCTTCTGGGGGCTCTGTACCCCAGGGGAGCGAGATTTCCCCCTCAATTTGGTGTCAGAAGTGGGATGGCTTGGAACTCCAGTTGGAAAGGCTGATGACGGGGAATGGGAACGGACTACAGCGCGCATCTGGAGGGTAAGGGATCCATTTAAAATCCCCCGGTCCGCCTCCCTGTTCTCGTCACCAGCTGGACCGGCTGGCGGTAAGAGTCATCTTTTACTTAAAATTTTTTTTTGTTAAGAGGCTTGAGGGAAACTTAAAACGAAAACACTGGGTATAGCCAAATAGGGGTTGGATTTTGTTGTTGTTGTTGTTGTTGCTGACTGATTGGTGGCGAGTCCAAGCGCATGGTTTTAAGTGAGTAAAGTCCGGAGGGGGACTGCAGCCGCACCAGTGCTGTCAGTGTCACTGCACAGCTGCTGAAAGCAAGGGCGGTTTCCCCCGGCACATAAGGAGTATGAGTGAAGCTGACAGTTTGTGTGGACTCCCACACTATCCTTGGAGAGGGTAGTGCTGCTGGACGCCTGTACTATCCTTGGAGAGGGTAGTACTGTTGGGCTCCTGCGCTGTCCTTGGACAAGACAGTGCTAACATGGATAAGATTGCTCCCTCAAGTCTGTCTCCTACTGAGGGAAAAGGTTTCTCACAGCCTGGGACTCCCTTCTCTCAGATGATCAGTCAGCTAGGTATTGCCTGCAGGTTTAAAACTAAGGAGACTTAAGAAATTATTAAGCATTTGGAATGGCTATACTCAGGGGAATTCCCAGAATACATGACAATTAGAACTTTAACTTACAGAAGCTTGCTTATCTTAGAGTTTTCCTCGAGGAAAAACATCCTAACCAGATGGAATATTGGTGCCTCTGGGAGGATGTGGCAGTAAAAAAAAATAATCAGAGCATTATGGCTAGCAAAAAAAGATTCTATTGAAAAGCTGCAGCAAGAATTGGCTACTCTAAAGAAACAGCTTGATTCCCCAGATGTGCCATCTGCACCCCCACCCTGCTTTGGACCCTTGTCAGCTGAACATTCTTTCCTGTTATCTCCCTGTTCTCCTGTAAACCTTATGGGACGTGACTTGTTGTGTAAATTGGGTGCAAACCTTCTCTGTAGAGAGGAAGGGATATTTGTTGACCTTCCCCCCTATCAGGCTCCAAATTTGATGGCATTACTACTCTCAGAGGAATCTAATGAAACCTCAGGACATACACCCCTCCTGGACCTCTCAGAAGTCCCAGAGACATTGTGGGCAGCCCATGTGAATGAAGTGGGGTCGCTAGCCTCTGCAACACCAGTGCAAATAACATACAGACACAACAAGCCTTTCCCAAGGGTAGCCCTGTATCTATTGGCTAGGGAGGCACAAGAGGGCATTAAGCCTGTAATCTCTCCCTCCTTAAACAAGGGATACTTGTTTATACAACTTCACCATGTAATACACCTGTACTACCTGTGAAAAAGCAAATCTATAGATTTGAAGAAAACCTAAAAGCCATTAATAAGTTTGTAATCCCTAAATTTCCAGTAGTACCTAACCTGGTTTTCTGTTATAGATTTATGTTCTGCCTTCTTTTCTATTCCAGTGCATAAGAATTCCCAATTTCTCTTTGCCTTTTCCTTTCAGGGTCATCAATTAACCTGGACATGTTTTTGTAAAGTTATTGTAAAAGCCCTACTCTGTTTTCTCAGTTTTTAAAAAGCTGACCTTAACTCTCTCTCTCTTCCCTGCAGTTCAGTATGTTGATGATGTGTTAATTGCTAGTAAAACTGAGGAAAGATGTAAAACTAATACCTCCTATGTGTTAAAGTGTCTTGCTAATAAGGGTCACAAGGCTTCCAAAGCCAAATTGCAATTTGTAAAACAAAGAGTTCAGTACTTGGAACATTTACTTTTAGGAGATGGCCGCCACTTAACACCTGAGCGAATCTCAAGTTTTTTTCATTCCTCACCCTTTCACCAAAGTCAGGTATACAAATTTCTGGGTACTGCAGGATATTGCAGACAATGAATTCCTAACTTTTCTGGACTCACCAGGCCCCTTACTATTCTACTCTTAATCTTAGCTCCTGACCCAGTGACCTGGTCCCCAGAATGTAAATCTGCTTTCCTTTCCCTTAAAACTCTTCTGCACAGTGGGCTTACCTAAATATAGCAAGCCTTTTACTCTGTTTTGTCATGAACAGGATGGAATTGCAGCTGAAGCTCTCTGTCAACCCCTTGGACACACACCTCGTCCAGTAGCTTATTTTTCTGCAACACTGGACTCAGTAGCCCATGGGTTCCCACTTTGTCTGAAGGCTGTTGCAGCTGCTGCTAAATTACTTTAAAAAGGCCCAACCTGTCACATTAGGCCACAGCATTATCTTACAGGTCCCTCATGCTGTCTCTGCTCTCTTACAGCGACACCGCACTCAGCACCTATCTGTTCAGAAACAAACCCTGTATAAGAATGTTATCCTCTCTTCCCCAAATGTGGTAATTCAAAGATGTAATGTACTTAACCCAGCTACTTTTTCTCCTTTACCCTCTACTGGTAAAGCACATACCCATAACTGTAAAGAATTGCTTAAGCACTGTGTAAAGCCTCCCCAAGATTTGTCTGCTCAACTGCTGGAAAATGCAGTTCTTGTATTGTATACTGATAGCTCATGTAAAAGAAATGCAGTTGGTAAACTAAAGGCTGGATATGCAGTGGTCTCAGATAATAATGTTTTAAAGGTTTTTTCTCTTCCAGAAATCAAATCAGCTCAGTCTGCTGAGCTCATCGCTTTAATTCGTGCTTGCCTTTTAGCGTCCGGACAGTCTGCTGCCATTTATACTGATTCAAAGTATGCTTTCTCTGTCTGTCATGCCACAGGACAAATTTGGAAACAACGAGGTTTCCTTACCTCTTCTGGCTCTGCTATCTCTCATGGTCCCCTTATCTCCCAACTCCTTGATGCTATTCACCTACCCACATCCCTTTCTATTACCCATTGCCCGGCCCACACAGGTGCCACTGATCCTGTTTCTCTGGGTAATGGGAATGCTGATGCAGCGGCCAGACGTGCAGCAGCACATGGACCTCTGGCTCCCTTTCAGATTCTGGTCTCTCTTTCCCTCCCTGTTTCTTTGCAGGACCTGATAGAACTACAGCAAGCTGCTCAACCTGCAGAGAAAAACCTTTGGGAGAAAGCAGGCTGCTCCTTATCCCCAGCTGGGATAATGGGTGCACCTGATGGCTGCCCAGTTGCCCCAAAAATCTCTCACACGGCAGCTTGCTCAGGTGTCTCATCAAATGACACACATAAGCAAAAGGGGGGTGGCGTGGCCTCACAAATCCCAAAACAATGGTACGCCCCAGGCATGCACCTAGAAGCTGTCTCAAGAATATCTAATTCATATCTAATTCATGTGTAATTTGTAAGCAGTTTAATGTTGCAGGAGGCCCACAGGCTAGCAGCCACACAGAAAGAAGAAACCTAGACATAAAATGACGGTTAGGAAAGCTTGCACCTGCAGGTAAAGGAAGCCCTCCCAGCACCTACTGATGTGCCGTGCCACAACATCCAACCAGGCGACTACGTGTTCGTGAAGGAACATCGCAAAAAGAATTCCCTGACAGCCCGGTGGGAAGGACCGTTCCAATTGCTGCTCATCACCCACACAGCAGTAAAGGTGAAGGAGCGCCGCTCGTGGATCCACGCAAGTCATGTACGCCGAACTGCAGATCCAACAGAGCTGATTGACCCCGTCACCCAGGACCCCTCCCTGGAGGAATCACCTGAGGACGAGGTTCAGCGGACCGAGGCGGCAAACTTTCAAACCAGACTGTTACCAAACTGGCCTCCACCAGGAGCTTCGAGGTACAACCTGAGAGGTAGGACTGTGCCAGCAAAGACCTCCAGGTGAGCCTGGTGCCCCATAGCTCTCACAAAGGGGAATCCATTCCAGTACTGAGTGAACTAAAAGACTACGAAATCTCGAAGAGTGCCTGCAGAGGCAAGCCAAACAATACTAACTGATTAAGTTTAGTTAAAAGACTGCTTTGCTAGGTGCTAGATAATTACTATATTATTATTATCCTTCTACTTTAGAGACTTAAGATACTATAAGATGGGGATTGTTTTCCTTCTTTTAGTAGTCAGAATAGCCTTAGTATATAACTTTCCCCACCCTTATTGGGAAGCCCTGCAAAAGGTTGTGTCCCTCACCAATACAAGTGATACAAGTGACTGTTGGATATGTGAACAGCTTATAGAAGGCTCTGAAGGCCTTTTACCATTACAGTTTATCCCAACTCCTGCCTCCCTGTGGACCAGACCCCTAAAATTCAGATCTACTGGTAGTCAGTACTCTACAGGAGAGCGGGAGTGGGTAGATGCCCAGAATGATAACACTGTGCCAGAAGTACATAGTCATGGGGGGGAACAGGCAGATTTGGCATAAAAATCTGATTGCCTCAGGGATTCCCCTTACTCAAGCATTACATCCATCAGGGAATGCTTCCCTTATGTTTCCCTTATGTTTTAAAAGCAATATTGGCACTGGTAAAGATCTGGGGGTGAATGGGCAGTGGATCATTTACCCAACTGATAAAGAAAACCTCCCTCTAAGATAAGAATTCATCCCAGCAAAAAAAAAAAAGAATACCTAAAAATGTCTAGAATAACTTTGAGTAATACTCCAATAGGAGTATTAAAGGGGGGAATTGTGGGAGAAAAATCAAATAACTCCAATTGTGTCTAAGGGGAGACTGTGTAGAAATCATAACTTTCTAAAAGAAAACTGCTGTAAGGGTTAAAAAGTTTTCCAGGCCTCTCTCCCTGTAACAGAGAGAAATCAAATTAGCTCTAATCAAAGACCCTTACAAATGACTATCTCAAATTCATGGATACTCCTAGTCTGTCACAATTTGTCATGTAAACCCTTATCTTTGTCACAGTTTGCCTTGTAGACTCCTCCACTCAAGTTCTCATGTGGCTTTGTGTACTGTAAAAACTTACTTCTAGCACTCCTGGGGTGAACAGAAGTCTCAAAGTACTTCTGCTGAGACTTTGATATGTTAAAGAAGAACAATCCACAACTGAGCTGTCTAAGCATTCTGTATAAAGGATACCTGAATCTGTCTGTCAGGGCTGCTGCTTCACTCTTGGAAGTGACAGCCTGCATGCATGCATCATAAAGTTTTCTCTTCTAAGTTTCTTTCCTGCCTCACTGATTTGACCTCCGGCCTCGAACCCTTCTGGGGGCTCTGTACCCCAGGGGAGCGAGATTTCCCCCTCATCAGCACAGAGAGACTTCCTGTCTCTGCTAGTTTTACGCATCCCTCACTGTCTACACCTGCTCCATAAGTTCAGGCCTTTCAAAAACACCGCATCATGTACAGGTAACTGTAACAATGCTTGTTCGTTGTATCTGTTCACATGAGGGCAAGGCATCCAATATCAGTCCACTATGGGTGGATCAGCAATAGGAATAATGTTTGTGCATGTGACAAAGAACCCCAGGACCACAGAACAGATTAAGGACACCAATGTGTGTGGCAAAGTCATCACAAACACCGTGCAGACGTCAGGTAGCTCATAAGTTAGCATATAACCTTAATTCAGATCTTGGTGCAATAGTATATCCTCAAAAGGAAACTTTCCTTATTAATTGGTTGTATTTTACTTATCAGTTGGTTGTATTTTACAAGATAAAAAGCTGAATCTTTGGTTGAATGTTAGTTTATTTGCCCCAGGGCCAGATTTTTACAAAAACAAGTCATGTGCACATACACAACTAAGAGTTCTGCAGCAACGCACACTGTCCTGCAGCAATTAGTAGTGGGATCCTGCCCTTAGCAAGTCCTGGGCTTACAATTCACAGGCTTATCTCACTAATGAGTATCAATTGATCAGCCTGTACTGAATATGGCTTGACAATTTGCCATCACTCAAAACACATTACAATCAGAGAGGATGATAAATATACCATATATTCACCATTATGTACAAAGTCCAACATGTCCAAGGAGGCAAGAAAACAAAACTGGTGAATACAGAAAAAACATTACAGCCTCTCTCCGAGTTACAGACCAAACACTTGGCTGTAACTCGATCAGTTTGTAACTTGGACCCCATTGAGTTACACGTGACCGCGCTGTTTGTAAGCGCGGGTCACATTCGTAACTCAGGGACCGCCTTTACGACTGCTCCATGGGAGCTTTGGTCGTAAGTGCGAACGGTCGTAACTCGACCATTCGCAACTCGGGGAGCAGCTGTACTGCAAAAAATAGACTGATAGCAAGAAGCTTTTGTACAATGTGCAGTAAGATGCACACCTTAATCCCGCTCAGTGTTTGACTGACTCTAATTCAACCTAAGTTTTGTCAGAGTAGGGTATGAGGCCCAGATCCTCAAAGGTATTTAGACTAATTTCCATTGAAACCAATGGGAGCCAGGAACCTCAATACCTGGGAGGATCTGAGCAAGGACGGCAGAATTTGATGCAACAACAATATGCATTTCTAGAGAGATTTTCTTTTTTAAATAATTTTACTAACTCTCTGATTCAAATATAAGCCATTATTAGCAAATAATTATATTTTTCCTATCCCTATTAGAGCACAGACAAATAGGAGAGTGGAAATAACATGATTTATTTAAAAGATTTTAACCAGGTTCTTTCATGGAAAAAAATTAAAGATCCAGCACTGTACAGATCACTCTGCTGAGATGTGAGCCAAATGACTTAAAGCAGAATTCCAATATTACTTCTCTTTTTTGAAAGTTTTCTCACAAACTCCTCAAAATATCTGCCTCCACCTAGTGGTGTGGGTTTGCATAACTTTTGTTATTTATATTCCCTGTTGTAGAAATACATCAAATTATACTCCGCATGATTCTATGATTCTATCTGTAGGGACAGGGACAGGGACAGGGACAGGGACAGGGATAATCCTGGGAAGAGGCTCTTTTTTCCTTCACTACTCTATAGAGGTTCTTATACTGCTTGTTGTCAGCAAGACATGAGAAGTCATTCTTCCACTCTACTCTGCGCTGGTTAGGCCTCAGTTGGAGTATTGTGTCCAGTTCTGGGCACCATATTTCAAGAAAGATGTGGAGAAACTGGAGAGGGTCCAGAGAAGAGCAACAAGAATGATTAAGCAATGGGCTTAAACTGCAGCAAGGGAGATTTAGGTTGGACATTAGGAAAAAGTTCCTAACTATCAGGGTAGTCAAACACTAGGGCTGTGTCTAGAATGAATCCTTTTTCCGTAAAAGGGATGCAAATTAGACACATCACAATTGCAAATGAAGTGGGGATTTAAATCCCCCCCACTTCATTTGCATAAACATGGCTGCCGCTTTTTTCCGGCTCGGAGCTTTGCCGGAAAAAAGTGCCAGTCTAGATGCGGATCTTTCGGAAAATAAAGCCTTTTCCAAAAGATCCATTATACCTCTTAAAAAAAGGAATAAGGGATCTTTCGGAAAAGGCTTTATTTTCCGAAAGATCCCCGTCTAGACTGGCGCTTTTTCCGGCAAAGCTCCGAGCCAGAAAAAAGCGGCAGCCATGTTTATGCAAATGAAGCAGGGGGGATTTAAATCCCCGCTTCATTTGCAATTGCGATGTGTCTAATTTGCATCCCTTTTACAGAAAAAGGATGCAGTCTAGACACAGCCTGGAAGAAATTGCCCAGGGAGGTTGTGGAATCCCCATCTCTGGAGATATATAAGAGTAGGTTAAATGAATGTCTATCAGGGATGGTCTAGACAGTATTTGGTCTTTCCATGAGGGTAGGGGCCTGGATTCGATGACCTCTCAAGGTCCCTTCATCCATAAACATTTTTACAGACAAAGGGAACGTGATGCAATTGACCTGACCTTGGGATCCCCTCCCGGAGGCCCTATGGTCCGACCATACCCTGCCTAGAGAGACAATAGAAAAGTCCTCCAGGCAGACTGGAGTGGCTGTGGGAGAAGCAACCAATCAGGGCCAGGAAAGTCCTATAAAAGCAGCTGAAAGACCAGTATCAGTCAGTGTCTCTGGAGGCCACAAGGTATGCAGAACCAGGAGACAGGCTGCCTGAGAGAGTGGCAGCACTGCAGACAGCTCCTTGTGAAGAGCTATTGGCGAGTGCTGGACTGTGATGGGACTTTGAAAGAAAGCCCTGAGGTAAGGGCAAAAATGCTGTATTTTGGTGGGGTAGCTCTGGGGACACCACTCTCTTTGAGTGGGGAACAAACTTGAAAGGACATAAGAGAGCTAACCAAGATAGGCGCCGATTAGATGTGTACCCTGGAAGGGGTTTTGATGAGCACACACAATGAGTGAGACTCGGCCAGAGACTGTGTCACCGAAGTCAGACAAGAGAGTGCAGGCACGTGTGCTTAGCCAGAAGGGGTACTCAAGAGAGGTGAATGCTGCTCTGTTACACAGAGCAGTCCAATATGCACATAAGGGGTGTGGCGCTCCCTGCCTCCGAGCTACCCAAAGAGTGTGGTGCTCCAGCAGCAATTTATAGGGTCTTGGGCTCTGGCTGCTGCTGCTGCATTAGCAGCAGCCCTTATTGGAAAACTTGAGAGCCCCAAGCCCTCTCTATCCCTTCCCCCAAATCCCACTCCTGCTTCACCCCACTGGGTACTGAGACTAGGGCCAGGACACTCTGCTTCCCGGCCACCACCATAGTGAAGTAGAGCAACCCAGCTGGGAGATGGTGGAGCACAGTAGGCTGTTGGTTGTTCCAGTTCCCACCACTGTGGTGTGTGCTTAGGGGCATGACCCCCTCTGACCGCCCTGTGCTAGATTTCCCCAGATAATTCCCTGGGCACCATGGGTCCCATCCATCAGATGGTTGAGGCATCCACTGTGGGGCCTGGACAGCTCGCATGGGCCAATACAAACTGCCTCCTGTGTTGCATCATTTAATGAAGCATCTCTTGTAAACAGGCAAGACTAGGAAGAGCTGACAATTACGCTCACCATTGTTCCCAACTGGATGGACTGGACGCCATTCACAGCGATGGTGTCCCATCCCTCTGGTCAGGAAAGATGAGAACCCTAAGCTGACTCAATGCAATGGTAGCCACCTCAGCTGACAGAACAGTAGCACAAAAGAGTGGCAGGGCAAACTCAGAACAATATTTTTTTTTAAAAAAAGAGAAAATTGAAAGTTTCAGCAACAAGACAAAAAACAGGAGAAAATGACTCAAGTGGAGAATTAGGTGGGAGTGAGGGAGTGAGGGTCCGTCTACACTACAGCGCTAATTCGAACTAACTTAGTTCGAATTAGTTAATTCGAACTAAGGTAATTCGAACTAACGCATCTAGAACTAAAAACTAGTTCGAATTAGCGTTTTGCTAATTCGAACTAGCATGTCCATATTGAGTGGGCCCTGAACAGGGCTTCAGGATGGCCGGAAGCAGTGCCGGCAGGGCATCAGAGGAGGACTTAGAGCGTGGAGCTGCTGTCTCAGGCTAGCCGAGGGCTGCGCTTAAAGGGACCCGACCCCCACCCCGGACAGACAGTTCTCACGGGTGCCCTGCTTGAAAACCAGTCCTGGCTTGGAGTGCCCGGAGTGCCCACACTGGGCACATCACACCACTCGGCCATCAGACTGGCTGCACTTGCCGCAGGCTGCCATCTGGGGAGAGGGAGCAATTGGGGGGCTGCAGGAGAGCTTCCACCCCCAGAAGTCCGCAGAGCCAGCCCAGTCCTCCCCATCGGGGGCTCGTACCCCATTCCTCCCTCACCTCCTTCCACTTACCCCTCCCTAGCCCCCCTTCCTGATGTACAAAATAAAGATAACGTTTCTTCCAACATGGACTCCGTCTTTATTGAACAAAACTGGGGGAGACTGGGAAAAGGAGGTGGGAGAGGGGAAGAGAAAGGCTGAGAGAGGGGAGGGCAACTAACATGATCAGGGGTTGGGAACAGGTCCCAGATGAAGAAAGGCTACAGAGACTGGGACTGTTCAGCTTAGAAAAGAGCAGATGGAGCGGGGACAGGATAGAGGTCTCTAAAAGCAGGGGTTGGGTGGAGAGGGTGCATTCAGAAAAGTTCTTCCTGAGTTCCCCTAAAGAAGGACTAGAGGACACGAAAGGAAAGGACTGGGTAGCAGGCTTGAAACTAGTAAGAGAAAGTTGTTGTTGTTGTTGACCAAGCAAAGAGTTAACGTGTGGAACTCCTTGCTGCAGGAGGCTGTGACGGCTACAACTAGAACAGAGTTTAAAGGGAAGTGAGATCAAGCCATGGAGGTTGGGTCCATGGAGTAGTCTTAGCCAGGGGGTAGGAGTGGTGTCCCTGCCCAAAGTTTGTGGAAGACTGGAGAGGGATGGCACGAGACAAATGGCTTGGTCACTGTCTTCGGTCCATCCCCTCCAGGGTCCCTAGGGTTGGCCGCTGTCGGCAGACAGGCTACTGGGCTAGATGGACCTTTGGTCTGACCCAGGACGGCCATTGTAAGCTCAGAGCTCAGGGTCGGGGGTCTCAGTGGACCCCCTTGATTATCATGCACACCTGCTCCTGGGTGGCCAGGCTGGCAGCTCTCCTGCCCTAGCTGGCCACTTTCCTGTGCCTAGTGGGGAGATCGTGGACGAGATCCACGATGTCCGCACTAGCCCAGGAAGGTGCCCGCCTCTTGCGGTCCCGGGCAAGGTCCCGGGAGCCGCCAGCCTGGTCCCGGGAAGAGGGGGTGGGCTGGGGGGCATCGGGTGGGTGGCTCTGTGCCATGCCAGGTGCAGGGTTTTCCAGCTGGGTGCTGGCAGGCTTGCACCTGGCACGGGCACCGTAGCCAGCCTGTGCCCCTTTAAAGGGTCCGGGGCCGGGAGGGGGGCATAGAGTTTCCCTGGTGTTGGCCAGAGTGGCCACCAGGGAAACCTGGGGAGGGCTAGCCTCCCACTAGTTCGAATTAAGGGGCTACACAGCCCTTAATTCGAACTAGTAAGTTCGAACTAGGCTTAATCCTCGTAAAATGAGGTTTTCCTAGTTCGAACTAAGCGCTCCGCTAGTTCGATTCAAATTCGAACTAGCGGAGCGCTAGTGTAGCGGCTATGAATGTTAGTTCGAACTAACATTGTAGTGTAGACATACCCTGAGGGAGTCTTTCTTAGTATACCTGCGGGGCAGGAAACCCTATTCAGACCTAAAGGGCAGACACCAAGTCTAAGGGCCTTATGCCCAGAACCTCAGAGGTATTTAGGCTCTTAGGGTATGTCTGCACTGCAGTGTTTTTCCAGAATAACTGCCGTTAGTCCAGAAAAAAAGACTTGCGTCCATACTGCTATTGCATTCTTTTGACAAAAAGTTGAAAGAACGGAGGGGTTCTTTCACGAGGAAGACGTCTTTGTCTGAAAGAGCAGAAGAGGGAGTTCTTTTGAAAGAAGAGGCCTCCAGGAAATAGCACAGGTGCCCTGGTGGCCACCCCGTCCAAACTAATCAGAACTCTATAGTCCCTGTCTCCGGCCAGCTCTTAAAGCTGCAGGCACCTGGGACAACACTTGTGGCAGGGGGCTGGCCCAGAGAGCTCAGCCAGAGGCCCGAAGAGGTTTGTGCCATCGTGGTCCGGGGCAGAGATCCTGGCCTTCCTGTAGGTGTGGGGTGAGCAGGAGACCCTGCAGGATCTCGGCTCCCAGTGGCACAACGGCGACATATACGGTCGGATGGCCGAGGCTCGGGCCACAAGAGGCCACCACTTCCAGAACCTCATACAAGTATGGAGCAAAGTGAAGGAGCTCTGCCAGCGCTATGCGAGGGCAAGGGAGCACAGCTCTCTCTCTGGGGCAGGACCCCACTCCTAGCCCTACTACGCTGAGCTCCACCACATCCTGGGGGGTGGTTCAGCCCCTTCCTCACCCCTGGTGGTGGACTTGAGGCTGGAGACGCTCATCTTTGCCAACCCAGGGTTCCCAGGCCAGGAGGAGGAGGAATCCGACGACGAGCTGGAGGAGGAGGAGGAGACGGCCAGCACAGTCACCCTCACCCTCAAGCCCGTACCCCAGGGCCCGGATGTCTTACACGCATTCTCTGAGCACGGGGAGGAATCATCAGGTGAGTGCTCTGTTTTTCACACACACAGGGCAGGGAAGGCGGGCGCAGAGGGGATGGGATGCAATCGTCGCTTGGTCATCTTGGCCTGGATATTGTGCTACGCTCCGTGCACGTGGAACTACATGCAGCGCCAGTCTGCAACATGCAGGCTCAGGAGGCAGCCCCAAAGCACCTCCAGGCAGGGCCAGCCCGAGCCCTTTGGCACCCTGGGCCCAGGCATGCGGCGCCACCCCCAGGCGCAGGGTGCATGTGTGGGCCTGCCCCCCAGGGCGCTCGGCGCATGCGCGAGCTGGTCACGGCCATTGGCGCACAGCCCGGGGCCACCCCCAGGGTGCACAGCACATGCGCTGCCCAGCCTGGTCCGGCCAGCGCTGCTGGCACGCACGCCGGGCCGTGCAGGGCCCCGCAGCCATGGGTGGAAGGGTGCTGTTGGCCAGCGCCGCGGGGCCGGCGCTGCGGGATCCGGGCACGTGGCTTCTAATGGCAGCTGTAAGGGACGCCATGCACCCCTTACAGCTGCCATCAGGCGCCCCTCATCGGCTGGCGCCTTGGGCAGCTGCCCGGCTCACCCGTGCCTCCATCCGGCCCTGTCCCCAGGGTCCTGTTCACGGGCTCTGGGGAGGCCACACACACATCTGACCCCTGGGGGAGATGCCCTCCCACCACTAACCACTGCTGGAAGCAGGCTGGGGACAAGTGCACACACATGGCTGCACACAGACTTAGGAGTGCCGCACACGACACACGGGAATGCCAGCACACTTGAGGCACCACCCACTTCCACGGACAGCGCTGGCAGGTGTGTGTGCAGCCCCCTTGGAAGAGCAGACTGCTCCAGGCCCCTCTCCTGCCCATGGCATCCCACTGTGGCCGACCACTTCCCTTGCCCTGCCTGTCTGTGGGATGAGGATGGGGGGGAGCAAGAAGCATGGTCCCCTGGGCACCTCAGGGCCTCTGTGAGGCAGGGCCGATGTCCAGGCCACACATAGCCTTGCTCCAGGAACATTCCTGCCCTCTAGCCTGAGGACTCTTGTTCTCAGCTCACAGAGGAGGGCATGGACTCAGGGACAGTGTCTGCATGGATGACTGACCGCCTCTTCCTCTTTATTCTCCACAGCCGGACTAGCGTCACTAATGGGCGATCACCGCCAGCTGAGGCAGCCGCCTGACCCTGGGGGAGCCACAAGTGCAGGAGAGTCCAGGGGGACCTGATGAGACAGCACGTGGTCATCCTCCAAGGCATGCAACGGATCCTGGCCCAGAAGGACCAGGAGGACGCTCAGGGGCTGTGTCTGCATTTGCAAGATTTTGCGCAAAAACTTGCCGCCTGTCTATACTGGCCGCGAGTTCTTGCGCAAGAACTATGATGGCCATCGGAGCTTTCTTGCGCAAGAGAGCGTCTACACCGGCACGGATGCTTTTGCGCAAAAGCACATCTCTTGCACAAAAGTACATGCCAGTGTAGACGCTCTCTTGCACAAATACTTTAACGCAAAAACTCTTGCGTTAAAAGTATTTGTGCAAAATCTTGCCAATGTAGATGTAGACGGGGTGTGTCTAGACTACAGGGTTTTTTCAAAAAAAGTGGCCTTTTTTTGAAAAATCTTCCCCTGCATCTAAACTGCTGCCATGTTCTTTTGAAAGTAAATCGAAAGACCATGGCTGGTTTTTTAACTATGGAAAACCTTGTTTTACGAGGAATAACGCCTTTTTTCAAAAATGCTCTTTCAAAAAAAGGCACTATGTATTGCAAACTGTGCTTTTTCGAAAGCAAGCATCCCGACTGTCTCGGTGCTCTCTTTTGAAAAAGTGGCTTGCTTTTTCAAAAGTACCGGTTGTAGTCTAGATGCTCTTTCGAAAGAGGCTTGCAGTCTAGATGGGACCCAAATATGGGCTCAGATGGTGCAGCAGAGCCAAAACATGTGTGCTACCATATATGAAATGATGGCACACCCAGCAACTGTCCCTGTCCCTGTCCCTGTCCCCGCTGCTCCCACTGCCCTCCCTGCTCCAGCTTCTCCTGTTGTCCCAGGCCCCACCCACCTCCCGAGGTTGCCGAGGTCCTGAGACCTGAGGTGGCACTTCCAGCTGCACCACGCACCACTCCCAGCCCTGAATCCCCCTCCTCCTTGGCCCTATCCAGGGAAGAAAAGGAGGAGTTGCACTATATGTAAGAGAGCACTATGACTGCTCTGAACTCCAGTATAAAGAGGGAGAAAAACCTGTTGAGACTCTATGGGTTAAGTTTAAAGGAGCAAACAACAGCAGTGATGTTGTGGTTGGTGTCTGCTACAAGCCACCGAATCAGGTGGATGAGGTAGATGAGGCTTTCTTCGGACACCTGAGAGAAGCTTCCAGATCTCAGGCCCTGGTTCTTGTGGGGGACTTTAATCACCCTGACATCTGCTGGGAAACCAATATGGCAGTACACAGGCAATTCAGGAAGTTTTTGGACAATATTGGGGATAACTTCTTGACACAAGTGCTAAAGGATCCAACCAGGGGCCATGCGCAGCTTGACCGTCTGCTCACAAACAGGGAGGAACTAATAGGGGAAGTAGAGGTGGGTGACAACCTTGGAGGCAGTGATAATGAGATGGTAGATTTCAGGATCCTGACCAAAGGAAGAAAAGAGAGTAGTAAAATACACACTTTGGACTTCAAAAAAGCAGATTTTGACTCCCTCAGAGACCTGATGGGCAGAATCCCCTGGGATGCTAACATGAAGGGGAAAGGAGTCCAGGACAGCTGGCAGTATTTTAAAGAAGCCTTATTGAAGGCACAGAAAGTAACCATCCCGACACGTAGCAAGAGAGGCAAACATGGTAGGAGACCGGATTGGCTTACAGGGGAGATCCTTGGTAAACTTAAGCCCAAAAAGGAAGCTTACAAAAAGTGGAAACTTGGACAAATGACCAGGGAGAGCTATAAATGTATAGCTCAAGAATGCCGGGGGGTTATCAGGAAGGCGAAAGCGGAAATGGAATTGCGATTGGCTACGGATGTGAAGGATAACAAGAAAGGTTTCTACAGGCATGTTAATAATAAGAAAGTGGTCAGACAGGGTGTGCGGCCCCTACTGGATGAAGGAGGTAACCTAGTGGCAGATGATGTGGGGAAAGCTGAAGTACTCAATGCTTTCTTTGCCTCTGTATTCACGGACAAGGTGGGCTCCCGGACTAATGCGCTAAATGACACAAGATGGGATGAAGATGGACAGCCCTTGGTGGGTAAAGAACAGGTTAGGAACTATTTAGAAAAGCTAAACGTACACAAATCCATGGGTCCAGACTTAATGCATCCGAGGGTACCGAAGGAGTTGGCAAATGTCATTGAGGAGTCTTTGGCCATTATCTTTGAAAAGTCGTGGAGGTCAGGAGAAATCCCGGTTGATTGGAAAAAGGCAAATGTAGTGCCCATCTTCAAAAAAGGGAAGAAGGACGATCCAGGGAACTATAGGCTGGTCAGTCTTACCTCGGTTCCTGGAAAAATCATGGAAGCGATCCTTAAGGAATCCATTTTGCGGTACTTGGAAGAGAGGAAACTGATTAGGAATAGTCAGCATGGATTCACAAAGGGCAAGTCATGCCTGACCAATCTGATTAGCTTCTATGATGAGGTAACTGGCTCTGTGGACGTGGGAAAGTCAGTGGATGTGATATACTTGACTTTAGCAAGGCTTTTGATACCGTCTCCCACAATATTCTTGCCAGCAAGTTAAGGGAATGTGGATTGGATAAATGGACGGTAAGATGGATAGAAAGATGGCTAGAGGGCCGGGCCCAGCGGGTAGTGATCAATGGCTCAATGTCAGGATGGTGGTTGGTTTCTAGCGGAGTGCCCCAAGGTTTGGTTCTAGGACCGGTTTTGTTCAATATCTTTATTAATGACCTGGATGAGGGGATGGATTGCACCCTCAGCAAGTTTGCAGATGATACTAAGCTAGGGGGAGAAGTAGATACGCTTGAGGGCAGAGAGAGGGTTCAGAGTGACTTAGACAAATTGGAGGATTGGGCCACAAGAAATCTGATGAGGTTCAACAAGACGGAAGAATCCAAAGCATAGTTACAAGCTGGGGACCAACCAGCTAAGTAGTAGTTCTGCAGAAAAGGACCTGGGGGTTACAGTGGATAAGAAGCTGGATATGAGTCAACAGTGTGCCCTTGTAGCCAAAAAGGCTAATGGCATATTAGGTTGCATTAAGAGGAGCATTGCCAGCAGATCCAGAGATGTCATTATTCCCCTTTATTCGGCTTTGGTGAGGCCACATCTGGAGTATTGTGTCCAATTCTGGGCCCCCCACTACAAAAAGGATGTGGACGCATTGGAGAGAGTCCAGCAGAGGGCAACCAAAATGATTAGGGGGCTGGAGCATATGACTTATGAGGAGAGGCTGAGGGAGTTGGGTCTGTTTAGTCTGCAGAAGATAGGAGTGAGGAGGGATTTGATAGCAGCCTTCAACTTCCTGAAGGGAGGTTCCAAAGAGGCTGGCGAGAGGCTGTTCTCAGTAGTGACAGATGGCAGAACAAGGAGCAATGGTCTCAAGTTGTGGTGGGAGAGGTCCAGGTTGGATATTAGGAAAAACTATTTCACTAGGAGGGCAGTGAAGCACTGGAATGGGTTATCTAGGGAAGTAGTGGAGTCTCCATCCCTAGAGGAGTTTAAGTCTTGGCTTGACAAAGCCCTGGCCGGGTTGATTTAGTTGGGATTGGTCCTGCCTAGAGCAGAGGGCTGGACTTGATGGCCTCCTGAGGTCTTTTCCAGCTCTATGGTTCTATGATTCTATGATTCTAGGTTCTGAATCCTGCTCCTCCCTAGTTACTTTTATTATGGACAAAATACAAAGTTCTTGGTTTTCAACACAAAACTGGTATCTGTACTGATACCAAGGAAGGGGGGAAGGGAAAGATTGTTGTGGGAAAGGCAGAGAGGGGCAAGGCACAGGCCTCTAGTGGGGGGGGGGGGGTCATGGGGAGAGTTGATGGGGTCTTTCAAAGAAACTCTCCCTCAGAGCTTCCCAGGTGTGCACCATCATTTGATGGGCCTGATGGATGGCAGCTGTGCACGGCGCATTCCACATGGATACAGGCCCTGTTTAGGTGGGTATTAAATTGGTCCCTGCTGAGGTCCAGGTGGCAGGTGTATAGCTTCATCAGCCATGGCATGAGGAGTAGACCACATCCCCCATGATGCACAGTGGCATCTATGTTATACCAAATAAAAGCAAGCAGGATCTTATGAGGGGGATAAGGCAAAAAGCCACGTTTATTGTAAAGATAATAATAAAAAATGAAGAAAAGATAGAAGCAAACAACGTTGTTTAACTACTTAACCCTTATACATATAAACATTCATTCATCCATTTATTCAGGTTCTGTGTATTTGTTATAGTTACCAGCCTGGAAGTTGCTTGTGACAGAAAAATGGCCAGGTATTCTGTACACAAGTGATGGTAGTGGGGAGCGAAGTCCTGATCAGATGTGTATCTGAAGCTCCTGGTAGGCTGGCAGCAGAACCTTGGACTCTGATTCCATAGTTTTTTAGTCCAGTTCTTATAGGAATTTTTTCCTATGTCAGTCTATGGAAATTGCTGCATCATGCTGATGTCTCCAGGGTGGCTGCCAGGTGCTTGACAGTGATCTCATCGGGTGGACCTTCAGTATTTGACACCTTTTGGTTGCACTGGCACCTGACGCCTTTTTCAGCCCTTTGTTGCTGTATTCTCAGGCTGGCACCTCTCAGAACCATTCACTCATCATCCAAGCACTCCGGGTACGTCTACACTACAGCGCTAGTTCGAACTAACTTAGTTCGAATTAGTTAATTCGAACTAAGCTAGTTCGAACTAACGCGTCTAGAACTAAAAACTAGTTCGAACTAGCGTTTTGCTAGTTCGAACTAGCAAGTCCACATTGAGTGGACTCTGAACAGGGCTTAAGGATGGCCGGAAGCAGTGCCGGCAGGGCATAAAAGGAGGACTTAGAGCATGGAGATGCTGTCTCAGGCTAGCCGAGGGCTGCGCTTAAAGGGTCCCGACCCCCACCCCGGACACACAGTTCTAAGGGGTGCCCCGCTTACAAAGAAGTTCTGGCTTGGAGTGCCCTGAGTGCCCACACTGGGCACATCACACCACTCGGCCATCAGCCCGGCTGCACTTGCCGCAGGCTGCCATCTGGGGAGAGGGAGTAATTGGGGGGCTGCAGGAGAGCTTCCACCCCCAGAAGCCCGCAGAGCCAGCCCAGTCCTCCCCATCGGGGGCTCGTACCCCATTCCTCCCTCACCTCCTTCCCTAGCCCCCCTTCTTATTGATGTACAAAATAAAGATAACGTTTCTTCCAATATTGACTCTGTCTTTATTGAACAAAACTGGGGGAGACTGGGAAAAGGAGGTGGGAGAGGGGAAGAGAAAGGCTGGGAGAGGGGAGGGCAACTAACATGATCAGGGGTTGGGAACAGGTCCCAGATGAAGAGAGGCTACAGAGACTGGGACTGTTCAGCTTAGACAAGAGGAGACGGAGGGGGGACAGGATAGAGGTCTCTAAAAGCAGGGGTTGGGTGGAGAGGGTGCATTCAGAAAAGTTCTTCCTGAGTTCCCATAAAGAAGGACTAGAGGACACCAAAGGAAAGGACTGGGTAGCAGGCTTGAAACTAGTAAGAGAAAGTTGTTGTTGTTGTTGACCAAGCAAAGAGTTAACCTGTGGAACTCCTTGCTGCAGGAGGCTGTGAAGGCTACAACTAGAACAGAGTTTAAAGGGAAGGGAGATCAAGTCATGGAGGTTGGGTCCATGGAGTAGTCTTAGCCAGGGGGTAGGAGTGGTGTCCCTGCCCAAAGTTTGTGGAAGGCTGGAGAGGGATGGCACGAGACAAATGACTTGGTCACTGGCTTCGGTCCATCCCCTCCAGGGTCCCTAGTGTTGGCCGCTGTCGGGAGAAAGGCTACTGGGCTAGATGGACCTTTGGTCTGACCCAGGACGGCCATTGTAAGCTCAGGGCTCAGTGTCGGGGGTCTCAGTGGACCCCCTTGATTTTCATGCACACCTGCTCCTGGGTGGCCAGGCTGGCAGCTCTCCTGCCCTAGCCGGCCACTTTCCTGTGACCTAGTGCGGAGGTCGTGGACGAGGTCCACGATGTCCGCACTAGCCCAGGTGGGTGCCCGCCTCTTGCGGTCCCAGGCAAGCTCCCGGGAGCCGCCAGCCTGGTCCCGGGAAGAGAGGGTGGGCTGGGGGGCATCGGGTGGGTGGCTCTGTGCCGTGCCAGGTGCAGGGTCTGCCGGGTGGGTACTGGCAGGCTTGCACCTGGCACGGGCACCGTAGCCAGCCCGTGCCCCTTTAAGGGCTCCGGGGCCGGGAGGGGGGCATAGAGTTTCCCTGGTGTTGGCCAGAGTGGCCACCAGGGAAACCTGGGGAGGGCTAGCCTCCCACTAGTTCGCATTAAGGGGCTACACAGCCCTTAATTCGAACTAGTAAGTTCGAACTAGGCTTAATCCTCGTAAAATGAGGTTTTCCTAGTTCGAACTATTCGCTCCGCTAGTTCGATTCAAATTCGAACTAGCGGAGCGCTAGTGTAGTGGCTAGGAATGTTAGTTCGAACTCACGTCCGTTAGTTCAAACTAACATTGTAGTGTAGACATACCCTCTTTTAGTTTTGTTAATAAAAACAACTTTTTGAAGGCGACGCTATGATTCTTGTATCCTAGAAAGCAGCAGGAGGTCTGTGTACGCAAGCCTAGACTGAGAGGTCATCTAGCAGAGATTACAATTTGTTTTCTGTTTCTTTTCCAAGCTCTCTTGGCGGAAAAGAGTTTGGGGATACCCCCTTGGAAGAACTCAAAGCCTAAGAAGAAAGGTGGGTTTTTTATTCACTTGGCAGAGGCAGCCACCTCCCAAGGTGCAGGGATCTGTGACCTCAAGGAAGCTGGTTTTTAGTTGTAAGCAGAATGCTGTTAAGGCAGGGTCTTTAAGGTCTCTGGCAGGTCTGTACCTTCTGCACTCTGAATGCCAGAGTGGGGAACAGAGTTGACCACCCTCCCCCTCCAATGGCAACAGCCTCCCTGCTCTCTGCCTCCAGGCTGCGCTGACACCCCAGAAGCATCTGAGCCCAGCCCGGCCTGACCCCATGGGCCTGGCGTGGGGAGCTGGGCCCAGGGACACCCCAGGGGTGGGATCCAGCTGAGTGCCAGGTCCCAGCTCTCCCCAGGGAACGCCGCTGCCCTGCAGCCTGGGGCCTGGGTGGGGAAGCAGGGACCCGGGGAAGGATTTAGGCCCCGGGGACAGTAACTGGCCATGAGCTCCCAGGGCACCGCGGGGCTGCTGGGCCGATGGGCCCCTGGGCTGTGTAATGAGGGGGCAGGGAGCAGGCACGGGGGGGGGGATTTCCCCAGCCTGAGGCCTTGGGGAGGCCGATCCTGGATCATGCGCCCGGCTCTGGCCCCGTTTCAAAGGCTGCTGGCAAAGTGCAGCGTGGGCAGGGCAGGGCCCTCTGCTGCTAGAGGGGATTTGCCGACTCCCTGGGCTTCCTTGGCTCCATTTTCTCCCACCCCCTGCGAGTTAGCCCAGGCTCTCACACACTCACCGAGCAGCAAGAGGAACAGAGACAGGAGCATCGGGGCTGCGGCAGGAACCGAGAGGGTGGAAATGGCCAAACGACGTCGGCTTCTGACGAGACCAGGAAGGGACAATCTGCAGTCGCTGTCTGCTCCGACCTGCCCCCCGCTGCCCCTCTGGGCTCCCAGCAGAAAGCCCCCCTCCCCGTGCAGAGTCTCTGCCAGCCCCTCAGGGCTGGGCTGGGAACCCAGATGCTGTCGCTGCTCTGATCCTCGTCAGGGCGTACGGGGAGGGAGCAGAGATGCCGCGGCCCTTCTGCTCTGCCCCGTCCTCTCCTCGTGTCTGATCGTCACTGTTCTTCATTTCCTGTCCTCTACATACCCCACCACCACCAACATCTTTATTTAGCGCCGGAAGCCTGAGAATCAAACACGTGTAGTTACAGGACTCAGCGAAAGCTACCATTTTAGATGTAGTCCTGGCCTCGCGGGAAGGTTTAACATGAACTACACTGAACTCATACATAGAGCTCAAAGTGCTGTATCAGGGAAACAGGTGGGGAAACTGAGGCACGGGAAGGTGGGAACGGGAGTGTCCTGAAGTCACCCAGCAGGACAGAGCCAAGAATAGAAGTCAAGTCTTTGTCTATACATTCAGCATTAAAACACTGAGCGCACGGGGTGATTTTTTACACCTCTAAGCAATGTTCCCTCTAATTATTTTCATTTGTGTGCGCCATAAATATTGTTATGTGCACTGAGGTATGTGTGGATATGCATCACCGGTGGCAACACCTATTCCCGGCTATGGGCACTGTGCTCCTCAGCTGGGCTGCATGTAAATGAAGGGTAGCGGTGGTCGGAGACTCTCTTCTAAGGGGGACGGAGGTGCCCATCTGTCGCCCTGACATTTCATCCCAGGAGGTATGCTGTCTGCCGGGGGCCGTATCCAAGATGTTACGGAGGCATTGTCGAGGATTATCCGGCCCTCTGACTACTACCCCATGCTACTCATCCATGTGGGCACAAATGATACTGAGAGGTGTGACACTGAGCGGATCAAGAGTAACTACAGGACACTGGGGGTATGTCTAGACTACAGGCTTTTGTCGACAGAAGTTTTGCCAACAGATACTGTGGACAAAGCTTCTGTCAACAAAGAGCGTCCAGACTACTTACAGTTCTGTTGACAAAGCAGGCTGCAATAACGCCTTCTATTGACAGAACTCTGTTGACAAAAGGTGTTATTCCCTGTAGAATGAGACCGCCTTGGCTTAACCACGAGATCTTGCATGATCTAAAAATAAAAAAGGAGTCATATAAAAATGGAAACTAGGACAACTAACAAAGGATGAATATAGGCAAACAACACAGGAATGCAAGGGCAAGATTAGAAAGGCAAAGGCACAAAATGAGTTCAAACTAGCTACGGGAATAAAGGGAAACAAGATGACTTTTTATGAATACATTAGGATGAAGAGGAAGCCTAAGGACAGGGTAGGCCCACTGGTCAGTGAGGAGAAACAGTAACAGGAATGGCAGAGATGCTTAATGACTGCTTTGTTTCGGTCTTCACTGAGAAGTCTGAAGGAATGCCTAACATAGTGAATGCTAGTGGGAAGGGGGTAGTTTTAGAAGATAAAATAAAAAAAGAACAAGTTAAAAATCACCTAGAAAAGTTAGTTGACTGCAAGTCACCAGGGCCTGATGAAATTTATCCTAGAATACTCAAGGAGCTGATAGAGCTGAGCCTCTAGCTATCATCTTTGGAAAATCATGGGAGACAGGAGAGATTCCAGAAGACTGGAAAAGGGCAAATATAGTGCCCATTTATAAAAAGGGAAATAAGAACAACCCAGGAAACTACAGACCAGTTAGCTTAACTTCTGTGCTATGGAAGATAGTGGAGCAAGTAATTAAGGAAATCGTCTGTAAACACTTGGAAGGTGGCAAGGTGATAGGGAACAGCCAGCATGGATTTGTAAAGAACAAATCATGTCAAATCAATCTGATAGCTTTCTTTGATAGGATAACGAGTCTTGTAGATAAGGGAGAAGCGGTAGATGTGGTAAACCTAGACTTTAGTAAGGTGTTTGATATGGTCTCACATGATATTCTTATCAATAAACTAGGCAAATACAACTTAGATGGGGCTACTATAAGGTGGGTGCATAACTGGCTGAATAACCGTACTCAGGGTATGTCTACACTACAAAATTAATTCGAACTAACAGACGTTAGATCGAATTAACTTTGATAGGCGCTACACAGGCAAACTGCTAGTTCGAACTTAATTCTAACTAGCAGAGCGCTTAATTCGAACTAGGTAAACCTCATTCTACGAGGACTAACGCCTAGTTCGAATTAACTAGTTCGAATTAAGGGCTGTGTAGCCACTTAATTCGAACTAGTGGGAGGCTAGCCCTCCCCAGCTTTCCCTGGTGGCCACTCTGGGCAACACCAGGGAAACTCGTCTGCCCCCCCTCCTGGCCCCGGACCCCTTAAAGGGGCATGGTCTGGCTACGGTGCCCGTGCCAGATGCAAGCCTGCCAGCACCCAGACAGCAGACCCTGCACCTGGCACGGCACGAACCAGCTATCCACTGCCACCCAGCCCTCCCCCTCTTCCCGGGACCAGGCTGGCAGCTCCCGGGAGCCTGCTCGGGTCCGCAAGAGGCGGGCGCCCACCTGGTCTAGTGCGGAGATTGTGGACCTCATCCACAACGTCCGCAGTAGGCACAGGAAAGTGGCCGTCTAGGGCAGGAGAGCTGCCAGCCTGGCCACCCAGGAGCAGGTTTGCATGAAAATCAAGGTGGTCCAGGGAGACCCCCGACCCTGAGCCCTGAGCTTAGAATGACCGTACTGGGTCAGACCAAAGGTCCATCTAGCCTAATAGCCTGTCTGCTGACAGCGGCCAACACTAGGTACTCTGGAGGGGATGGACCGAAACAATGATCAAGCCACTTGTCTCGCGCCATCCATCTCCAGCCTTCCACAAACAGAGGGCAGGGACACCATTTCTACCCCCTGGCTAATAGCACTCCATGGACCCAACCTCCATGGCTTTATCTCACTTCTCTTTAAACTCTGATAGAAATGTAGCCGTGTTAGTCTGGGGTAGCTGAAGCAAAATGCAGGACAATGTAGCACTTTAAAGACTAACAAGATGGTTTATTAGATGATGAGCTTTCGTGGGCCAGACCCACTTCCTCAGATCAGGTGGGTCTGGCCCACGAAAGCTCATCATCTAATAAACCATCTTGTTAGTCTTTAAACTCTGTTCTAGTTCTAGCCTTCAGAGCCTCCTGCAGCAAGGAGTTCCACAGGTTGACTAATTGCTTTGTGAAGAAGAACTTTCTGTTGTTAGTTTGAAGCCTGCTACCCATTCATTTCATTTGGTGTCCTCTAGTCCTTCTATTATGGGAACTAATGAAGAACTTCTCTTTATGCACCCTTTCCACACCACTCATGCTTTTATAGACCTCTACCATATCCCCCCTCAGTCTCCTCTTTTCTAAGCTGAAAAGTCCCAGTCTCTGTAGCTTTTCTTCATATGAGACCTGTTCCAAACCCCTGATCATTTTAGTTGCCCTCCCCTCTCCCACCCTCTCTCTTCCCCTCTCCCACCTCCTTTTCCCAGTCTCGCCGAGTTTTGTTCAATAAAGAGAGTTTCTATTTTTGAACACGTGTCCTTTATTTTGTACATCAGGAAGGGGAGCTAGGGAGGGGTAAGTGGAAGGAGGTGAGGGAGGAATGGGGTACAAGCCCCCGATGGGGAGGACTGGGGTGGCTCTGTGGGCTCCTCGGGGTGGAAGCTCTCCTGCAGCCCCCCGATTGACCCCCCCTCCCTGGATGGCAGCCTGCGGCAAGTGCAGCTGGGCTGATGGCCGAGTGCTGTGATGTGCCGAGTGTGGGCACTCAGGGCAATCCAAGCCAGGACTGCTTTGCTGTCCCTCATCGAGTTAGACAAGCAAGCGGGGAACCCCTGAGAACTGTCTGTCCGGGGTGGGGGTTGGGTCCCTTTAAGCACAGCCGTCGGCTAGCCTGAGACATTCCTGAGTCCTAACCTGATGCCCTGCCGGCACTGCTTCCAGCCATCCTTAACCCTTGTTCAGGATCCACTCAATGCGGACTTGCTAGTTCAAATTAGCAAAATGCTAATTCGAACTAGTTTTAAGGTCTAGATGCACTAGTTCGAATTAGCTTAGTTCAAATTAACTAATTCAAATTAAGTTAGTTTGAATTAGTGCTGTAGTGTAGACATACCCACAGAGAGCAGTTATTAATGGTTCACAATCCTGCTGGTAAGGTATAACAAGTGGGGTTTCTCAGGGGTCCGTTTTGGGACCGGCTCTGTTCAATATCTTCATCAACGATTAAGATATTGGCATAGAAAGTACGCTTTTTAAGTTTGCAGATGATACCAAGCTGGGAGGGGTTGCGACCGCTCTGGAGAATAGGGTCATAATTCAAAATGATCTAGACAAATTGGAGAAATGGTCTAAGGTAAACAGGATGAAGTTTAGTAAAGACAAATGCAAAGTGCTCCACTTACGAAAGGTCTACTATAAGGTGGGTGCATAACAATCAGTTTCACACATACAGAATGGGGAGCGACTGTCTAGGAAGGAGTACGGCAGAAAGGGATTTATGGATTATAGTGGACCACAAGCTGAATATGAGTCAGCAGTGTGATGCTGTTGCAAAAAAAGCAAACATTATTCTGGGAACAGGTGTATTGTGAGCAAGACACGAGAAGTAATTCTTCCGCTCTAGTCTGCGCTGGTTAGTCTTCAGTTGGAGTATCGTGTCCAGTTCTGGGAACCACATTTGAAGAAAGATGTGGAGAAAATGGAGAGGGTCCAGAGAAGAGCAAGAAGCATGATTAAAGGTCTAGAGAACATGACATATGAAGGAAAGCTGAAAGAGCTGGGTTTGTTTAGGTTAGAAAACAGAGAAGATTGAGGGGGGACATGATAGCTGTTTTCAGGTATCTAAAAGGGTGTCATAAGGAGGCGGGAGAAAACTTGTTCATCTTGGCCTCTGGGGATAGGACAAGAAGCAATGGGCTTAAACTGCAGCAAGAGAGGTTTAGGTTGGACATTAGGAAAAACTTCCTAACTATCAGGGTAGTCAAGCAGCAGGAGTGACATCAAGGGAGCTGGTTCCTTTGTGTGACAGGTCCCCTCTGTCTTCTCGGCCCTGCTGGTGACAAGTCCCGGTGGCTCTTTGGCTCTGAGTGGCTGTTTGGAGGTTGTGGGAAGAAGAAGCATTTTAATCATCCAATAAGGCTCCTGCAGGCTGTGAGACTCAGCCAGGGCAATGGATGGGGGCGGGGGGCTGCTGCTTGGCTCTCTTGTTCCTGGTGGGGGCTCTCCTGAGAGCGCTGAAAGATGTGAGGGTGGAAGGGGGATGGGTCCCTGCGAGGGGCGTGTGGGGCCCAACCTGCCCTGGGTCCCTGACATGGGGGGCGCGTGACCCCTGCTGGCCGCTGGAGTCACCCTGGTCCCTTCCCTCCCGCACAGAGCCCCCCTGCGCCTCGGCGGAGAGCTGCTGGGAGCTGGTGGACTCCCGGGTGGAGGAAGTCGCCTTTTATGACATCGAAGAGCAGCTCCACACCCGGGACACGGTAGGAACCTTCTCCACACGGGGGGGACCCGAGTGTGTCCGGCCCCTTCCCAGCACGTCCCCCCCCCTGGAAGGGGCTTGTCCCTGGGGATCCCCCTGAGGCTCCTTCTCCTGCATGACATGGGGCCCCCAAACTGGGGGCTCTTGTCATGCAGCAGCTGGGCCCCCCACAAGCCTCCCCTCCTAGCCTGCAAACCTGCTGCCATGTGACATGGGCCCTGGTGCCATGCATGGAGAGGACGCAATGGGGGGCACCTGGGTTTGCTGCCTCTTATGCCATAGTTCAGCGGTGATGATGGCTTAATGCCTGGAGCTAAGCGTGTTTTCTCTGTGTGTGAATTGAATCAACCAAGTTCAAAAGGAAACGGAAACAAGATAAATTCGATCCTGTGCCCCCAGTAGGTTACCAATGAGGAGAGACCCAGGGACTTACTCATGCCCCACAGATACCCTGCCCCCAAGTGGCCAGTGGGTGAGTGGCCAGGTCCCTAGCAAGGGATGGGACACGGGCTGTGTTTGTGCTGCCGCTGGCTAGAGAGCAGGAGAAAGCTGGGGGCCAGGAAGGTTTGATTCTGATCCTGGCTCTGGGAGGCGAGTGGGGACTAGTGGTTAGAGTCGAGGGCCTGGCAGGCAGGACTCCTGAGTGTTGCCAGCAGAGGTCGCCATAGGGCAGAAGAAGGGGTTGAGAGAAATGGGACGGGAGCTGCAGGGCAATAAGGGCTGGGAGGGAGATGAGCCGAGGACAGTGCTGAGAGAGGGGGGAAGGGGTTTGAGAGCAGACAGGATGGGGCAGAAAGGACGGAGATTTGAGGGGACATGGGAAGGGGCAGCAGGGCGGAGGTTTGGGGGGAGATGGAGGAAGGTCCAGCGGGGGCCACAGACATTGTTGGAAGGGGGTGGCGAGAGGGGGGATGGGAACGGGTCCCCCCTCACCGAGTCAGGGTCAGCGGATGGGGTGTGGGGATTTGTTTTCCCTCCAAAACTCCAGCTGAGCTGGGGCAACTCTGTCCGGTGGGGGGGGGGAACAAGGGGCAGGCGACACCCCCCATGGCCATGGGGCAGATACACACTGACACACTCATGAACGGGGAACGCTGGTGCCCCCCAGCCAGGTGGGGGGAGTTTCCATTGTCCCCTCTTCCCTTCCCCCCTCAGCACCTGCTCCCTTTATCCCCGCTCTCCCCCCATATTCCCCTCCCCCCAGTGGGCACCATTTCCCTGAGGGGAGGGGGACAATGGTGGCAGCCATCGTAGCTGAGGGCGGGGGATCGGCATTGAAAGGACACGGGGGGAGGATGGCCAGTGGTGGCCGGGGGGCCCTGGTTTTCCTGGGCGGCAATTGGAAGGCAAACTTTGCGGGTACGACCCCCACACAAGGACTCACCCCCGCCTGTCCCTGGATGGGGGTGAGCGGAGTCAGCCCGGCTCCCCGTCCTGCGGGAGTCGCCCGAGCAGAGACGCTTGTTTGTTTCCACAGGAGCCGGGCTCCGGGGAGGTGGCTCCGGTGCTTTTCACTCTCTGTGTGGACAGCAAGGGCTGTGGCTGACCCTGCTCCCAGTGTAAGCGGGGGAAAGGCCCTCGTAACCCCAGCAAGGCTGGGCCAGGATCCCTGGAGGCGCGACCCCCCAGTCTTGTCCTGGGCACTTAGCACAGGGGCAGGGAGTCCCCAGCTTGGGGTGGTCTCTGTGCTCCGGATGCTTCCCGACCACAGCTCGTTACATAGAGCTCAGGGCAAACACAATTTATTAAACAGCAATTAATTAAAAAATAGAGGAAAGAGGGGGAGGTGAAAGGAAACAAGTGACCGCCCTGTGGGTACAGGGACACCACAAAGAGCCATCTCGGCAAGGGAAAGGAAGTTCACAATCTGTTTCTCACACGTGCCAGGCCCTGGCCGTGCTGCGCTGACACCCCACGGTGACCATCGTACCTCAGAGCAGCCCCCGGCAGCCCGTGTTCCCCACAGCGACAGAGCTGGGCTGGGCTGGGTACAAAGTGTTGTGCTAGCAGGGCCAGCTCAACCATACAGGCGAATTAGACGTCGCCTTGGGAGCCAGGCTTCCTGGGGCACCAAATTAAACAGAAGAGATTTTGTCTGTATTTCAAATATCTTCACGTGTGTGATCTCCTCTGAACAAAGTGTCAAACATTGTACCTGTCAAACAGCGCCACGTGGCCATGTCAGAAGCTGAGCTGCTTATAGCGCCTAGAGGAGCACAGTGGGGTACGTCAATCCAGTTAAAACGTGGCCGGGCACAGTTTGAAAAGAGCCACGCTGAGGTCTGCTGACTGGCAGCTCAGTTGGTTTCAGTAGCCCAGTGCTGGCCAGTCACACAGCTCGGTCCGTGTTGCTCGCTCCTTAGCGAAGGCCGGTCAGCCACCCGCAGCAGCTGTTTGCCGTGTGACGAGCCGTGATCCCGAAGGCGCTGTGCCCATGAGAATCGTGTCTTGTGCTGGACTTCAAACGTCTGGGAAGAGGTTTTATCCAGATTGTAAAAGGAGCATCACAAGCACTTGGAACATTTCTTGTCGACTACTGCAGTTAAAGTAGCAGTAAGGCCGGTTTCCTTTCTCTCTACGGCAATGGTCCATAACAGACATTCTGCCCTATTGTTTAATTGTTAAATAGTTTAAAAACAGTTCTCAATGAATGCTGACATGATAAAAGAAATGAGAACTTACCAGCTGTATGGCACTGAGGTGGCATCGCATGCACGGTAACATGCCCAGAAAGATGTCAGTAAAATAGAGAGCTACACGCTCAATTGTAAAGTCGTCACTTTTCTCTTGCCTTATGTTATTTATTTCCTCCATATTCCATCATTCTTACTAATCCTTTTGTTGATAGCCCTGCCCAGAAACACTGGGTGCAACTCAAAATGGTTAGAACGCAAAGGTTTATGTTGAGCCAGGTGGTGTGGGGCCAAAAAGCTTGAGAGCCGCTGCTCTGGGATGTGCCCTGCAGCCTCAGGGGGAGGGGAGGTCACCTCCTCTGAAGCTGGGTTGGGGGAGAGGGAAGAGGTTTCTGCTGTAGGGCTCCCTAAAGCTGGCCCTGGCCTCTGTCACGTGGTGGTGGGGGGGGTGTCTCTGTGTTTCCGATGTGACTTGAGGTATCGCCCCTTCCTGACAGCACGTCCCTGCCCCCAAAAGTGGGAGCTGGAAAAAAAACTGTAAAGAGTCTCTGAGGAGCAGGGATATGTGCGTGTGGGGGAGACCCCCAGACACCCGGGCACAGAAAGGGCAGCTCCCCTGGGCCCTGACTGGGCTCTCATCGCCCAGCCATCCTCACCACTGCCCTACTTCTGTCCTGCTCCTCACCCCCACCCTCCGCTGTTCCCATCCCCTGTTCTCCTCCATCTCCTCCCCCTTCCCTCCTCCTTCTCCTCCCCATTTCTACCTGCCCAGCTCTCTGCCCATCCCCATCCTCTCCCTCCTCCCCATCTGTCCCCCTCTTATGTGAGGGGCTTTGCTGGAAATGTCCCTTCCCCCCCCAGCCAGGGAGATCTCCCCTCCGGGAACAATTCACCCCCCCCATCTCGCTCCCTCCCCTCCACATTGTTTCCTCCATTCCCCACAGTTGAAAATTGAGTTCCCCCGTCCCCTCAGGTGACAGTCGGGCTCCTCCATCCCCTCAGGTGACAGTTGGGCTCCCCCATATGCAGCTGCCTAGGTAAGTGCCCCCCAGCCCGGCACCCACATCCCCTCCCCCACTGCCTGTCCCAGGCGACCACCTGAACCTGCGTCCCCCTTTCCCCAGGTCACAGCTCCCTCCCTGACCCTGCACCCCCCCCCCGATACCCCTCCCCCAGGCCAGACTCCTCTCTGGCACCCTGTGACGGCGCGTTGGGGTCCCCCGCCTCCTGCACCCCCGTAATGGCACGAACAGACTCCACCAGCCGGTAGAATAGAGGTGGTTTATTGCTTCTTCAGGATACAGCACAGCACAGATGTCATCAGGCTACAGGGCAGGTCTAGGATGCCTCAGCCCCCCTTGATATAGGGAAGGGGGTCTCGGCTTCTAAACCCCCCAGCCTGTAGCTGAGGCTGCTTCCTCCATGCTCCCAGACAGAAACTAAATAACTCTCCTCCAGCTCTGCCCCCCAGCCAGGGCAGGCTTCCACCCCCTCCCTGCACCCAGGATCCTACCCTAAACTCCCTTCTGCACCCAACCACCCCGTCCCAGACCCCAAACCCCTCGGTAGAAATGTGGCCCTTGATCAGTTACCAAAATGCCCCCCCATTAAAAATTATTGACAAATGTTTTTTCAAATGTTGTTTAATCAGAGTTTAAATCCAGTTCTATACAATTAGGAGGGTTGGGGAGAGGGGGACGCAGCTGCTGGCTCCTCAGCTCCCTCACTGGCTGTCTTCCTGCTGCAAGGGAAGCAGAATCCGTCACATTCATCCCTGGGGACTCAGGGGTACTGGGCCCCCCCAGCATTTCCCCCCTCCTCCCCCCTGCGCTGAGACTTGTTCTGCTCTCTGGTCACCCCCGTCAGGCCCGCAGGGTGAGCTTCTGACCCACCCAGCAGGGACGTGGGGTGGGGGCAGCATGAGGAAAGGGGCGGGGGACTCCCTGAGGGGATGGGAAGGAGACCCTGGCCCTGCCCCGCTCTCCTGCATCTGCTCCGGCTGCTCACCATGTATCCCAGGAGCTGATGGGCCTGCCCATGCAGGGCGTGGGCCAGGACCAGCCCGGCCTGGCTGGGGCGCCTCAGGGGGGAGCGGGCAGCGAGCAGAGCCTTCTCTAAAAAGCAGTTCTCCTGCTCTGGCGTGAAGAGCTGCCCAAAGACCTGAAATCAAGAGCACGGGAGGTTTCAGCTGACGGCCCAGAGCCCGGCCCCAACTCCTGGGGCTAAAACAGCTTCCTCCTTCTGCAAACTCCCTTCCAGACCCTGCACCCAGACGCTCTCCTCACCCTGCACCCTAACCCCTGCCCCAGGTCACACCTTCCTCCTGCCCCCAAGACCCTCCCAGACCTCACCCCCTCCGCACAACAGAGCAGCCCTAGGCCACTGGCCAACATCTTGGAGCGACCTCCATCAAAAAGTGTTGCCCCCCCCCGCCCTGCTTCCCCTCCTACGGGAGATCCGGGGCAAGGTGCGGCGCTGCCCCTAGGAAGCGCTGCCCCTTTGAAACGCCGGGACAGCGTCACAAAGGGGCAGCGCCGCCCTGTCCACGGCTCGAATAGTCGAGGGAAAATGCATCGACCATTCGATCAGCGACTCCCCGCTCCCACCCCGCGTCCTACCCGCACGAGGGCCCCAGCCAGCCCCACCCCCGAGCCCTGCCCTGCCAGCGCGTCCTTACCTCTCCCACCCGCACGGTGTTGCTGTGCGCCAGGACCCATCTCTCCTTATAGTAGTGCCTGCACCACAGGTCCTCTGCCTGGTGGATGTTGAGGCCTGCAAGAGACAAACCAGGGTGATTCTGCTGGCAGGTCTGAGCCCTTCCCCTCCCACGGGTCCCTGCAGGCATCCCTGGGCAAATGGAGGGGCACAGGGGGCAGAAGGGGAACACAGAGGGACGCATCCCCCCTTGGGCCAGTCTGGGGGAAAAGGGCTGGGTCCCCTCCCCCCGCCGCCGGCACCCTCAGGGTGTCCCTGGGGCCCAGGTCCCGGCTGGGTTCCTTACCCCTGTGGTGCAGGAGGAGTCGGTACAGGCTGTGCACCCCCTTCCGGGCCAGCCGGCTGACGTCTTCGGATGGGTCCGAAATAAAAAGGCCCAGCTGGGCCACGTGGTGACCCATCCTCGGCCAGTCGGCGGAGTTCTGAGGGGAGAGAAGAGGGGGGGTCCCTCAGCATCCTGGGGCTGCACGTCCCATGCTAACGGCCGCCGAGGCGGTTCTGAGCTCGGGGACGGACAGAGACACCTCCCGGGGCGGGGCGGGGCGGGGCCGGCCTTGCGAGGAGACAACCCTGAGCAATGGCCCCGACTGAAGGGTCACTCCGGGGGTGGAACAAGGGGATCCACTGACGGCCACTCCCCAGTCTGGGGCCCAGGTGCCCCCGGAAAGGCCCAGGGTCGCCCCTCCCCGGGGAAAGGAGAACGCGGCCCATTCCCGGCCCATTCCCAGCTCTGCCTCCCGGGGACGCTCCCAGCCCCGCGCCCTGCAGCCCCAGACCCCCCGGCTCCGAGGTCACTTACCTCAAACCCCGGGAGGGTGGTGGCGACTCCCAGCAGGGCCGTGGTGCTGCCAAGGGCCCTGGCTCGCTCCTGGGACAGGCGGGACTCCAGCCACGGGCTCAGGTGCTGGGGGGGAAAGAGGCAGGTCAGGACCCGTAGGGAGGCGCCGGTTCTGGGCAGAGCCTGGGGCTCCTCTCAGACTGTGCCCCCCCACCCCCAGCCACTGACACAGCTCCTCTCTCGGCCCCCCGAGGAAGCAGGGACAATGGCCCCGTCCCCCCCACGGGGCTCACCTCCATGATCAGCTGCAGCCTGGCGGTGTCTGGGGACTCGGCGAGGAGGCTTGCCAGTAGGGCCTGGAGGTCGACGGGAAGGGCCCGGATGAACTGCTGCAAGACAAGGGGGAGCCCTGGGTCAGAGGGGGGTTGGGGAATCCAGGCCACCCGCTGGCTCCGGGGTGCAGCCTTGAGCAGGGTCTGAGCCGCCTCGCAGAGCAGGGAGGAGCCCAGGCTGGGCATGGAAGGGACGGGCCCCCAGGGAGAGCAACGGGAAACCTGGAGGGAAGGATCCAAACCTGCAGCTTCTTCTCTCCCTCTGCCCCCACC
The DNA here is from genome assembly GCF_052426305.1 of Pelodiscus sinensis. Taxonomy (NCBI): domain Eukaryota; kingdom Metazoa; phylum Chordata; order Testudines; family Trionychidae; genus Pelodiscus; species Pelodiscus sinensis. Next base: position 18,525,621 of record NC_143077.1, on the reverse strand, counting down.
CCCACTCCTCTCTGGAGCTCCAGCCCAGCCCGGGAGCAGGGCCCGGAGGGACGTACCTGTGTGTGGATGGGCTCCTGCTGCCAGTCCCCAGACACAGTCTGTCCCACGGCCGCCCTCAGCAGGGGGCTCAGGAGCTGGGCCTGTAGGGGAGGCTGCAAGGTGCTGGCAGGAGAGAGGGGCAGAGACTGTTCATTCAGCAGCAGGGCTGTGTCCAGACTCAGGGGGTTTTTCGGGAAAAGTAGCCTTTTTCCGAAAAAACATCACCTGCGTCTAGACTGCAGTCGCGTTCTTTCGAAATTAAATCGAAAGAACGCGGCTTTTCTTTCCACGGCGGTAAACCTCATTTCACGAGGAAGAACGCCTTCTTTGGAAAGTGCTTCTTTCGAACGAAGGCGTTCTTGAATGGAACTAGGGCTTCTTCGAAAGAGAGCATCCAGACTCACTGGGTGCTCCCTTTCGAAAGAGGCTTGCAGTCTAGACATAGCCCAGGAGACAGAGACTTTCCCACTCCCTGGTCAGGGGATCTGCTCTGGGGGAGTCGGCGGGGGGGGGGGGGTCGGTACCTGAGGCTGCAGGCGGCGTTGAGGCAGTCGGCCAAGACCAGTGCGGGGGGGGAGTCCTCCATGATCTCCTGTGAGACCCAAGGAGACAAAGGGGCGTGTGAGGCTGGGGCCCCCAAGAGACGCTCACACGGCCAGCGCCCCCACCCAGCAGGATCCAACCCCACTGCCTCCCGCTGGCCTGTAGCCCCCCTGCCCGGCACAGGGCCCCTCCCAGCACCCCCCTCCCAAACCGGGACCAGCTCAATCCTTGTCCCCAGGCCGTCTCCTGCCCCTCACTGCCCTGGTGACCAGCCTCTGAACCTCCTCATCCCTGCTCCCCAGGCGCATCCTCAGCAGCCCGCTCTGCTAACCTTCCAGCTCCCCCCCCATGGCCCGGGGAGACCCCTCCCTGTTCCGAATCCCCCTCCCTGTCCAGCACCCCAGACCTGCCCCATTTCTGTGTCCCTCCCTCCTCCAGCATCCCCACCCACCCTCCCCATGTCCACCTCCCCCTCCCCCTCCAGCACTCCTGGCCCCACCCATCCAATTTCCAGCACCCCCACCCGCCGCCATGGCCCAGGCAGACCCCTGTCCACCCCAGGTATCCCCTCCCCTCCTCCCGGCCGCCGCGACTCGCTCACCACGATCCTGGCCATCATGGTGTCCTTGCAGCAGCGCGGCGCCAGGGTGTCCTCGCCCCTTTGGAGGGCAGCGAGGCAGGCGGGGGGGACGGCCAGGAGGAACCGCTGCAGGGCGGCTGGGCTCTGCACCCCAGAGAGAGTCTGTGAGCCTGGGGCCTGCCTGCCCCCCACGGACAGCTGCAGGGCTCAGGCCTCCCAGGAGTGGAGGTGGGAGCTGCCGGTTGTCCAAGCACCCACACTCCCCCCCCAACTGCTTCCTCAGGCTTGTGGGGGCCCAGCTGGTGCATGACAAGAGACCTCAGCTTGGGGGGCCCAGGTCATGCAGGAAAAGGGGCCCCAGGGGATCCCCAGGGACAAGCCCCTCCCGGAGGGGGGGACGTGCTGGGAAGGGGCCGGACAATCTCGGGTCCCCCCCCCCCCCGTGTGGAGAAGGTTCCTACCGTGTCCCGGGTGTGGAGCTGCTCTTCAATATCATAGATGGCCCCTTCCTCCACCCGGGAGTCCATCCGCTCCTGGCAGAGCTCCGCCGAGGCGCAGGGGGGCTCTGTGCGGGAGGGAAGGGACCAGGGTGACTCCAGCGGCCAGCAGGGGTCACGCGCCCCCATGTCAGGGACCCAGGGCAGCTTGGGCCCCACACGCCCCTCGCAGGGACCCATCCCCCTTCCACCCTCACATCTGCCAACGCCCTCAGCAGAGCCCCACCAGGAACAAGAGAGCCAAGCAGCAGCTCCCGCCCCCATCCATTGCCCTGGCTGCGGGGCAGACACTGGGGCTGCCCCCCCGTGTACTGGGTGAGCCCCTGGGCCCAGCATGTTCACGGCCCCTCACCTGGGTCTGAGCGGCTGCAGGAGGTGGCCCGGCTGCAGCTGGAGGCCCAGGCGCTGCTGCTCACTGAGCTGGACCCACAGCTGCAGGGGCTGGTGCGGAGAGGCTGGGGGCTCCCGGAGACTGGCAGGTCCCCGGGGGCCGGGCAGGGCGATGCCCCCTGGTGGTAATGGGGGCTGGGCTCCTGGGGCAGGTGTTTCTCTCCACAGAGGAGGCCCCAGAGCCACCCTACCCGGCTGCCCCGCTGGGCTGGGTCCCGCCTTCCCAGCCGCCTCTGGAGCCAGGTCCGGAGGGGCCTGGCCGGTGGGCGAGTCGCCCCGAGCTGGTGGGATTCAGCTTCCCCGCCCGCGGGGACGGAGGAGCTGCTTCCCACCGGCCCTGGGGCCATCTTCAGGGCTTTCCGGAACCACAGCCTGATGTGTTTGGCCATGCTGCAAATGAGGGGAGCAAAGGGGAGCTTGGGGCGCAGCCTGCAGAGCGAAATCCAGGGGTTCCAGCTCCCCAGAGCGACTGCCCCCAGCCCCCAAATGGCCCCTTGCTTATCGGCTCGGTCTTGCACAGGCACTGCAAGGACCTGAGTCTCCTGCCCATCAACAGCCCCAGCCGGCCCCGGGCGGGATCCAAACCCCTGGGGGCTCTTACCTTCTGCAAAACGCTGTCCGGATGTGGAACTCACAGAGGACAAAGCAACTGTGAGCAGGAGACGCACCAGAGCTAAAGCAACCGGGGGTCTCCAAAGTCCCCTGGGCCCGCCCCCCCCTTTTCTCAGCCTGAGATGTGGGTTCCTCTGTGAGGTCACCACCTCCCCACCTGCCCTTTGCCTGATCTGCTGAGGGCTGCCCAAAGCCCCTGTGAGGTCACTGCCCCCCCCACCTCACCCTGCCAGGCAAATGTCCTGCCTCTGGCCACCCCTCTGGGAAGTTGGAGCCATTCCTAGGGGTCCCCCCCACTCCCTGACTGGGCATCCTGCAGCCAGCAGCTCCAGTAGCCCCATAGGCTGCTCCCTGCCCTACACTGCAGGCTTCTTGCACAAGAACTGTTTCACACCGGAGTTCTTGCGCAAAAGGTCTCGTGCAAGAGCACCTCCACCCTGCCATGTGCTTTTGCACAAGAGTGTCCATGGCATTGTGAACGCTTTCTCGTGCAAGAAAGCTCTGATGACCATTTTAGCCATAAAAGTGTCTTGCTCAAGAAGCCCCTGGTGCCCGTCCACGCTGCCTTCTTGCACAACAGCTCTTGCACAAAAGGGGCTTATTCCTCGTGGGGAGAGGAATAACTCCTGTGCAAGAAGCCCTCTTTTCTGATGCTTTACTGCAAATTTACTTGCACAAGAATTCACGTGCAGTGTAGACGCGCCACAAGTTTTTGCACAAGAACAGTTGTTCTTGAGCAAAATGCCTGCAGTGCAGACGTGGCCTTGGTGTCACCCAGCACTGGACTTCCTGGCCAGGAGCAAGAGTTAGAGCCTCCCACTCGCCCCGCTGCCTCTCACGGGCTCCCGTCCGGCCCCAGCCCTGGGCTTTGCCCTAGCGCATCCCAGCAAGGCCTCTGGCCTGCACTAGACCCATTGACATGTGGAGACTCCACCACTGCCCTGGGGCGCTTTTGTCTATGGGACTCGGACTCACAGCTGAGCATGGAGCCTGATTTCTCCCAGGACTTGGGCTTTTTCCTGGCCAGGCCCTGGAACTGGTTCCACCTTTGTCTGCCAGGGACCGATACTGTCTCTCCAGGGAGGCCCTGCAGTGCAGGCACCTTCCTTTCCCCCCTCGGGAGCAGTCATTGTTCTGCACCCCACAAAGCAGGGGTTCGCACTAGCCGGCTTTTAAAAATGGCGGCGCCGGCTTTTTGCTAATGAAGCCCGGGAAATTCAAATCCCGGGCTTCATTAGCAAGTTCGGTATGCATACATTACCCCCCTAGTTCGAACTAGCGGGGTAGTGTAGACATACCCCCTGAGACTCACTGGTGCTGGCTCACCCCCTTTCCTGCTCGTGGCTCCGTTGTCCTCCTCCCCGCAGCGCCCCCCAGCTCTAAATGCTGCTCACATCAGTTCCCCTTCCCCGTGGCCAGGCCCTGCAGGGCTCTGGGGGCTGGTTTGCTGCCCTCAGCCCTGCAGTAGCCTGCTCCCCAGTTTGCAGCCCCTCCCATCATGCGTGGGGTCTACTGGTACCGGAGGGAGGACGGGGGCAGACCAGGAAGGTTAATTTGATGTTGCAGCGGCAGGAAGAGGAGGGGTGGCGCAGAGGAGCTGTCAGTACATTATCCCAATACGCCATCCCAGTGCAGGCGTCGCACTCAGCTCTACCTGCAGAGGAGTCTCTATCTGCGCTGAGCAGAAAGGGGGTCTAGGACACACACACAAGTAGCCCCAGAACCACGCAGGAGCAGAGTCGTTCTGCGAAAGGGAGAGGTTTATTGGGTCTGCGAGGGCGGCCGTAGGGGGGTGTCGTGTGTGTGCCACTCATCTCCGTCTGGGCAGCGGCACCGGTCGGGCTCAGAACTGGGCACAGGACCCGACCACGGCACCATCGATCTCCAGTGTATCGATCTGCTGGAAGCCGCGGCAGAGCTGAATTGCAGAACGGCTGCCCATTGGCAAAGACCTTGAAATGCTGGTTCCTGCAGCCGATGGAGAGGAACCCACTCCTCCTGGGGGGAGGAGCAGCCAAGAGAGGGACCCACTCAGACCGGTCTGGCAGCGTGACGTAGTGGAACCAGAGCTGCCTAGGTAGGCTTTTACCTCCCCCCAGTCTGCTTCTGAGACCGAGTTTCCCCCTCTGCCCCATGGGCTAACAACAAGGCACTTTACAAACATTCTCTGTGTCATCGGCATTGTATGAAGGGGGAAACTGAGGCATGGAGCGGCATCTGATTTATATAGCTCAAGCCAGTCCCCACCCCTCTCGGTCTGCAGGAAAAGAAGCCAAGTGCTCTTGTTCCCACCAGTCCTCCATTCCCCTGCTTCCACCTGATGTCAAATACACAAAGCTCACTACTTCTTCTTTCCTGCACTTAAGCCAAGCAGATCAGGATGGGGAGGAGACATGAGGGAGCCCCCAGGCTCTTGCTCTCTCTCGCACATACACACACATATATTACTTTAGAAAATGCCAGGTGTGAGCTAGAGGAGAATCTCCATTAACTGTTAGCACTATAGGGCATATGATACATACATAAAGCATTTACAGTCCATCCAGCAGAGGGCAACAATACACCCCGCACACATGTAGCTCCCCCTCCTTTTCCAAATGCCCCAAGATTTAAACTACTGGAGACTACCCATTAGCTGCTAGTTGTATAGGAACTATGGGTATGTCTACACTACAAAGTTAATTCGAACTAACAGCCGTTAGTTGGAAGTAACTTTCATAGGTGCTACACATACAAACCGCTAGTTTGGACTTAATTCGAACTAGGTAAACTTCATTCTACCAGGAGTAACGCCAAATTCGAATTCAGTAGTTGGAATTAAGGGCTGTGTAGCCACTTAATTCGGAGTAGCTGGAGGCCAGCCCTCCCCAGGTTCCCCTGGTGGCTGCTCTGGGCCAAAGCAGGAAAACTCCTCTCCTCTCCCCAGCCCTGGGGCCCTTAAAGGGGTAGACTCTGGCCAGACGGCACTTGCCAGAGCCAGCCCTGCCAGCAGTCTCTGCCCCGAGCCAGCGGCTGCAGGATGAGCCAGGCAGCCAGTGCCAGCGAGCCGTCCCCCCGCCCAGTCCCCCAGCACCCAGGGGCCAGCCAGGGGCCGTAGATGGCGCGCACCCTCCTGGTCTAGTGTGGAGGTCATGGACCTCATTGAGGTTTGGGGGCAGGCCCCCAGCGTCCATGATCTCTGTACTAGGAGGAGGAACGTGGCCGTCTACGGGCGCATAGCGGCCGCCATGGCCCGAAAGGGACACAGGCCACCCAGGAGCAGGTGCACCTGAAAGTAAAACAGCTGCGGCAGGCGTACGCCATGGCCACCAGGGGCGGCGCCGCAGCAGGGGCTGCCACCTGCCCCTACTTCCCTGCCCTCGACCGACTCTTGGGGGGCGGGGCGGTCCGTGCCAGCCCGGGAGGCAGCGAGCCGGGACTGGAGGGCCCTGACCTGGGCACACCGGAGGGGCCACCACAAGGAGTTCCAGCACTGGAGTCGGCAGGGTCATCCAGGGAGACCGTACCGGGGAAGTAGTTCCAATTAAGTAGTTCGGGGGAGGAGGCGGGAGGGAGACCAGGGACCGCGCACGTGGGCCATGCCTCCCACGGATCACACAGACACCTGTGCACGTGCAAGCACATGCCATGCCACGCTCCAGCTGCGTGACACCCAGGGGCCGTGGCCCAATAGGCACATGCATGTCTGAAGAGACCTGACATGCTCCTGACCCTGGGGCGGGACCCAGCAGGATGCTTTCCCTCCACACGTCTCCTCTACATGGAGGCAGGGGACATCTCCCCCCCCCCGCCCGCCCACCGCCCCGGCCACACTATACATGGCACAGGGACATGGGTGCAGTCTTGGGGCAGCTCCCCGTCCCGGGGAGAGCCAGACATCCTGACCATGGCCTCTGTACAAGCACAGCGGCTCTGACGGTGCAGGGCATGGTCGCCCTCACGTTGCGGGGCGGGGGGAGGGGGCTGGGCATCATCTACTGTGTCCCCAGGGAGAAGTGACCACTCTCTTTCTCTACAGCTGTACCAGCTGCTCGTGCAGGGCGCACCACCCCACCCGGGACATGCTCCCGCACCCATGGCCTGCTCCGGTCCGCCACCACAGAGCAGGAGTACTGGGACCAGCACCTGGGGTCCTTGCGAGCCCTGCACCACACCGTCAAGGCCTGGATGTGGGAAGACCTGCAGCTCCGCCAGGAGCAGCTGGCTGAGGACCGAGCCAGAAATGCAAATCTGCAGGCCCTGCTGCAGAGCATGGTGCCCTGTGCTGATCCTGCGCCTGCTGCCCCCCCAACAACTGTCCCTCCTCCCACTCCTGCCCCCCTCCCACCTCTTCCTCCTCAACCCCCACACCCTCCTCCTCCTCAATGTCCACACCCCCCACCTCAACCTCTGCACCCTCCACCCCATCCCCCCGGGGACGCCGAGGCCCCCTCCCTTGCCGTGCTGGGAGGCGGTTGGCCCGGCGTCACCCCCACCCCGATCCCTGAGTTTCCCCTCCCCCTCTTTCCCCTTGCTTTCCCCTTCCAGCTCCCTCCTCCCAGTTTTCCCCCTCCCCTCTCCCACACTCTCTCCTGCCCTTTCCTGCCTCCTTTCCCCCGTCTCCCCACAGTTTTATTTCCCCTCCCCAGTTTTGTTAAATAAAGAGAGTTTGTATTTTTGAACACACGTGTCCTTTATTTTTTTTTACATCAGGAAGGGGGGCTAGGGAGGGGTAAGTGGAAGAAGGTGAGGGAGGAATGGGGCATGAGCCCCCGATGGGGAGGACTAGGGTGGCTCTGCAGGCTCCTTGGGTGGAAGCTCTCCTGCAGGGCCTCCTGGATCCTGACAGTCCCCCGATTGAATTCAAATTAGCTTTTAGGTCTAGATACACTAGTTCAAATTAGCTTAGTTCGAATTAACTAATTCCAATTCAGTTAGTTCGAATTCGTGCTGTAGTGTAGACATACCCATTAATGACACACTCTTGCAGTTCTGATGCCATGCAACAGAGGGCAACAGACTGCACCGAAAACGTTGCGTATGAAAAAAAAAGCTTATTGAAGTTTTTCTACAATATTTTACCAACATTTTTAAAGCACAAATCGTTTAATTTCAGTTAAATCTTTGCCCTCAAACACTTCACGTGCAATGATCTTGGGCATTCCACACAATCATTTAGCATTGAAAGGCGATCCTTTCCTGTGCTTTGCGGTGACAATTTGGATTTGGGCATCCAAATCCAAACTGGCAGGAAAATGTCTATTTGAAACTAAACCTCACACAAGCCATTTGTGCTTCTAACTGACCGTTCTGTCTCCTTTCATTTGCAAAAAACTCAAAACAAAGGAAAATGTCAAATAGAAGCCCAGGTGGGATGATACGTCTGGTGCCTCCTGCCACAGCAACCCCCCGCCCAGTGAGTGCAGAGGAGGCAATAACTCACTGGCTGCCGGGTTACGACAGGGGCAGGGAATTCCAGAAGAAACTCGCCCAGCAGAAGGGTTTGGCATTCCCCCTCGGAAAGAGCCACTTTCCTGCCCTGAAAAGACATTTCCAGGCTCAGTCATGCTGGGCGAAGCCCAGGAAAGGGGCATGGAGACAAAGCATCTCATTGGACAAGCCCGCCCCCCCCTGTTGTGTCATCATATTTCCTTTGGCATCCGTTGCCATGTGTGACGGACCGGACCGGACCGGGCCGTGTCTGGGCACAGCTGAGGGCATCCGCTCAGGGCGAATTGCTCAAATTCGGGGCTCCTTACAGCCCCCAGACTGGTGACCTTTCCAAACAGGCCACAAACCAGTCCCATGGAGCGCTTCAGCAGCCTGCCTGAAGCCTCCCGAGCAAAACCCCTCCGACACCCCAGCAATATCAGTGCCCCAGATGGCCCCGGGCCTCATACACCGGTGAGGTCACTCGTCAGGTCGGGCCAGTGAACTACGAGATCTATCAACCGGATCGGAAGAAGAAAACCCAAATATTTCATGTAAATTTCCTTAAGCACTGGCGAGAACGGGAGGCCCTGATGATTACCCCCTAGCCAGCGGAGCCCACTCTAGGGCCGGAAATACCTGATCTGGGGGAGGAAAGAGAGCCACAGCTGGGAAACACCCTCTCTGAAACCCAGGTGAAACAAGCACATTGTCTCATAGGGTATGTCGACACTACCCCGCTAGTTCGAACTAGCGGGGTAATGTAGGCATACCGCACTTGCAAATGAAGCCCGGGATTTGAATTTCCTGGGCTTCATTTGCATAAGCCGGCCGGCGCCATTTTTAAAACCCCACTGGTTCGAACCCCGTGCAGCGCGGCTACACGGGGCACGAACTAGGTAGTTCGAACTAGGCTTCCTAGTTCAAACTACCGTTACTCCTCGTGGAATGTAGCCGCGCTGCACGGGGTTCGAACCAGCGGGCTTTTAAAAATGGCGGCGCCCCGCTTATGCAAATGAAGCCCGGGAAATTCAAATCCCGGGCTTCGTCTGCAAGTGCGGTATGCCTACATTACCCTCCTAGTTCGAACTAGGAGGGTAGTGTAGACATACCCAGAGAGACA